>NC_136065.1:351786632-352986632 GCF_964261635.1 Lissotriton helveticus | reverse complement strand
CGTTTTAAAAAAATAAAAAGGAAAAACATTCAAGTTTGTTAACGGGGCTGGAACTCTGGCAGTGCAAATGGCCAAGAATTCGACTAACAACTTTTAACCATGTATGATATTTTATGAGCTTCTTATCGATGTAAAGTGCACTTTTTTTTAATGTCTATTTAAATGTCTTTTATATTGTTAAGGTTTCAATTGACCAAACAATAAAAATCTACTTACTCACTCAACGGATTAGATATATTCAGTTATAATCAGCCACCCTCTCTATTCCCAGAAAGACAAGCAAGAGAGGACATCAGGGTGTAGTCTGATTTCCGCCTATTGTCTAAACCCACTAACACAGATTTAAACATTGCGTATCTTAATACATGTTCCCTGGTCAGACATCACCTCAAGATGTAAGACTTTCCTGAAGTCAGAAGCTCCCCATTACTGTTTTTAACAGAAATCTGGTTAACCAAGGATTCTACACCTGTTGTTTTAGTGCTCTCCTTGAGAACTTTTACATTTTGAACATGAATAGACCTCAGGGCAAAAATGCAAGGAGGATCGCAGCAATCATAAATAAACAATAACAATTTACCAAGCTCACTCCTCTACCCATTTCTTCAGCAGAAAATATCATAGTTAAACCAGACTCAACCATCTCCTGTCTGATATGTATAATCTCTTATAGACCCCTAGGACACACTCCGCATTATTCGGCTGCCCTTACCAACACAGTGTTGACCCTCGCCATTGATTATGCAAAAATATTCCCGATTGGAGATTTGAATCTATGGTCAAATGACCCTGATGAGAGCCCCATATCTTCCAATCTGACTGAGCAGTTGACGTGTTTGAATTTAACTCAGCAGGTGTCTAGAGCCACCAATATCAAGTGCCATATTTTAGATCAAATCTGAGTGCTGTCTTCACATCTCCAATCTTCAGGTCATTTCCTGTCATTGGTCAGACCATCAGTTAATTACATTTAGAATGGCTGCTTCCTCTTTTAGGACCCCCTACCCATGTAGGTCTCGCTGTCTTTTGCAACCCTTTGGCACAGTCCCTTCCCAGCCAGTGTGAGTGGCTGAAGGAGCTTGAGGGGGCAATGACGAACTGGCTCAAAGAAGCAAGTGATACTTATGCCCCTCTGCGTAAGACAAGCCTGATTCATCGCCATGCGGCATCCAAATGGTTTTCAGATGACCATAAAGAACTAAATTCTTTCTACGAAAACCTGAGCGCAAATCGTGTAAAGAATATGACTCCGAAAAAAAGTTACATTCCTCTTGCAGTTAAAGTCATACAAGAAACTTATCTGGGAAGCCAAATCCACCTACTTTTCAAACAATATAATACATTCTGAAAAAAAAACTAAAGTAATTTACAAAACAGAATTTTCTAAACCTAACCAACTAAACATCCCGGTGGCCCCCACAGAAGCTTTATGTGATGAATGTAATTCCTTCTTCATCAAAAAGATCAGGGCAATCAAAGACAGCAATCCTCATTGTTCCCCTGTCAGCCGCTCTCCTTTGGAAGAGAGGAATTCCCCTCTATCTTAACGCCTTAACCCCAATCACTAGGGATCATCTGTCAAAGCTGTTAATGCCGGTCATATCTGGCTCTCCCAGTGACATTTGCCCCCCTTTGATTCAAATAGCCATTTTTTCAGAGTTTCCTAAATCAGCGATGGCTATACTTAACCTATTTCTGAGCCAGGGCTCTCTCCTTATTAATTTTAAAGAAGCAGTGGTTCTTCCTCTCTTGAAAGAAGTGGTAAACATCCCTACTATTTTAAAGAATCACTGCCCCATCGCCCTCCTCCCCTACTTAGCCAAGATCCAGGAAGCGCACATCACTCACCATCTCTGCTCTTTCAGCGAAGGCTCATCATTTTTAGACTCACTTTAGGCAGGCTTCCAACCCATTCACTCCACGGAATCTGTAATTCTTTCTGTAGCAGATGACATGAGAGAGAAGTCGGACAAAAGTCAGGCCCATCTCTATATTCGCCCACTGAAAAATGCCCTACAAAAACAGAAAGTAAAAATATACAACTATGCTGATGATATGCAGCTGGTATTTAATCTCATGGATACTCCTGACTAAACTGCATTCTTCCAGAACACCACAGTCTTCATTCGGGAAATGATGGACGGTCACCAACTAAAGTTGAACTCAGATAAAACCGAGGTGATGATGGTCGAAAACAAACGGCACTGCTGGAGTTCTTCCTTTTAGCCCTGGGAGTTAGGCTCCCCTCCAATTCCTAAAAAGGTGGACAAAAGCCTTGACATACATGTTGACAAAGGTCTGTCAATGAAACCCCAAATTGCAGCAGTGAATTTTTCCTGTTTCTTTTAGCTCTGTAAAATAAAAATAAAATGAAATTTTTTCTCAACTGAAGCCATCATCCAGATTATACGTGCACTAGTGATGTCCTGCATTGACTACGCCAACGCAGTTTGCCTGGGCTTCCCAAAGGGTCTCATCCAAAGACTTCAGCACTTATTTGTATTCAATCCCAGGAGAGGTATTGCCTACTGAGGCTGAGGAGGGGGGTCCATGTGCCTCCCCGCATTCTTTAAACTTAAAGTCCCAGCGAGGTGGCGGTCCTCGAGGCATCAATAAGCCCCAGGAGGGGGGGCCATGTGCCCCCCTCTTTTCTTACATTACCCCCGGGACCTGGCTCACCTGGGGGCCGATAAGAAATGAAGTGCCGGTATCACACTGTGTTATTATTTTAAAAAGGATCTGGGGCCATGGTGGCTCAGTGAGATCCCCCACCCTACCCCAAGAGCCCTAGTGGGTCAGGGTATTTCTACCCTGCCCCCTGTTCGTTTTTAAATATTTTTTGTGGGACTTGGCTTCAACTCGAGTCTCAAGATGGCTGGCAACACTCACTGGCTGAAGTGTTGGCAACCAATCACATTTATGTGGAATTTCAGTAGGATTTTGAGCTCCCAGATATCTGTATTTTTTAAATCAAAATATTTTAAAAACCACTGAATGGATTTGCACCAAAATCACAAAAAGCATACTTTCTTGACTAACATCTATCTTTCTGCCAAATTTCATGTAATTCTGATCTGCAGTTCGGGATGTAGTCGTGTTAAAAAAATTACAAATCTCCATAGAAATAACATGGGAAAAATACGTTTTGGGACCACCCATTTTTCTTGGACCCAGCTTGACGGTTCACCCAAAACCCTAAACACAGCAGATGAGCCAAACAGGGGAAGTTTTGAGAAAACATGTGTGATGATTCGTCAAGCAGCACCAAAGTTATTGGCAAAACACAAAACGCATTTCCTATGGAAACTTTGGCCTTAACTATAACTACCTACTGGCTATCACCAGTAGGTAATAGATGTAAATACATATAAAGATATAGCTGGATAGATAGATAGATAGATAGATCGATAGATCGATAGATAGATAGATAGATAGATAGATAGATAGATAGATAGATAGATAGATAGATAGATAGATAGATAGATAGATAGATAGGTAGGTAGGTAGGTAGGTAGGTAGGTAGGTAGGTAGGTAGGTAGGTAGGTAGGTAGGTAGGTAGGTAGATATCAAATCTCCCATGCTGTAGCATATATTTCCTTCACCAACTTTCAGCATAGATATAGTGTTGGCGTTTTGCATGATAATTATTTTCCTTCCCTCCCATTTTTGCAGACCTGGGAATAATCTTAAGACTCAGAGTCAACAAATTCTTTCACTTAATTCATCATTCTCCTGTGTTTTATGTGCTGTTGTAAAACCATTGAGAGGTGTTTAATAATGGCATATCCAATATGTATTGACTAATGGTCCCATCCACTGTTTGGAAAATTAGTTGCACAGGGTAGCTGACGGCTGGAAGTGCCAACCTTGGGAAATACTATTTAGAGTGTCTCATCCAATGCCAGGTCTGACGGCATGGAAATCATGGCAGTCCACAACAACAACAGTTAACAAATGTCACTCAGGAAAATGGGGAACCCAACCATGAGAGGGACCCTAGATTTACTTTTTTTTATGGGGAGGTCGGAATGGGGGGCTGTCTTCAGAAAAACAAGCAAGTCCTAAAAGGACCACTTTGGCCTGGTGGTCGTTCCATCACTTTTTTGCCCAGAGCCAGCTCCTGCTACAGAGGTGGCTGCTACATTAGAATAGAGGAGGGCTGCAAATAAAGGCCAATTTCAATATTTGGCAAGTCAGCTACAGATGGCTGGGAGTAATGTGACCTCCACTATCCCTGTCATGCAGCAGACAATGGTCTACAAAACTATAAATGAGTTACTTAAATGTCATATTTATGCTTTTCCTTTAAGTTATTCACTATGACATCATTGTGGATCTATCTTCCATATGGGTGGCATTTTTTAAGCACATAGGTCCTAATTTATATCTTGGCGGAGAAGGAACTTTGTTGCAATGACGACAAAGTTCCCTCCCCTCCAAGATTAGGATCCCCCAGCTCGATATAAATTTGGGTGGGCCATAGTCTGAAGACAGCAGAGATTAACCAGTCTTTGCCATGGCCAAACTCCTCCAATGTTCAGGGGACAACGAGAACTGTTTAGTGCCCCTACGTTCAGGTTTTTCCTGGCGGTGTCGGGCATTGAAAAATCGGTATATGTACACGTGTCTCAATTAGGCAGGAGAACATATAGTCAATTCACCAAAGTCTCTTACTCTGTCAGGCTGAATGGCGTGTTTGACCATGGCAAAGACGGAGTAGTCTCTGCTGTCGTCAAACTATGGTCCACCTGAATTTAAATTGAGAGGGCGATCATAGTCTTAACGGGGAGGCAACTATGTAGCCATTGTGACGAAGTTCCCTGTCTGCCAAGATATAAATCAGGCCCTATGCTTGAAATGTCTGCCGGGTCAGCAGAAATTTCCTAATTTGGCAGGCGGCACCTTCGTCAAGCTGATGGAGTAATTTATTCTGTCGCCCCGGAGGAGAACGGGCAATCTGTCAAATTATAAATCAGACCCGTAATCTTTCCTTTATGATTGAATATTATTTTGAAATGGGAACAATGATTTAAATATGTGGGTGAAGCAATAAAGATGTGAATGGTCGGGAGTTTTCAAAATATGAACACATTTGCTTTTTCCTGGTTCAAAGCTGTGAGCTTTGAAAGAAGTTTTGTGTGGCGTGCCTTACACAAGTTACAAGTTACATTCATAAACTTCAAAACACAGCTCTTTTCACAGCACTACTACTACATCAAAGAGTTGATGACAGTAAAATAAAACTTGCTGGATACCAGTGGCTTTCCTGGATTCCAAGAAATCCTCAATTCTAATTCCCTTTTCTATAAACTCGATTCTAAAAGAACAACCAACATCAATTTGAGAGATGTGACGATTTCCTGACAATATAATTAATCTTTTTACAGCTCATACTTAATGTCAAAAATACTGCTCTCAATTTACTAGACAAATGGCTTTTCTAAGTATTCTCTGAATCCATTTCTCAAAGGGCAATATACCTTCAAGCGTATTGCACAAGAATGGCTGCTTATTTGAAAGAACCTCATCAAAGCAATCATATTATTTTATT
This sequence comes from Lissotriton helveticus, assembly GCF_964261635.1. NCBI lineage: Eukaryota > Metazoa > Chordata > Amphibia > Caudata > Salamandridae > Lissotriton > Lissotriton helveticus. The sequence continues at coordinate 352,981,081 of NC_136065.1, read as the reverse complement.
GTGTCTTTTACTTATTTGCCATTTTTTGTAAATACCAGCTAGGGTTTTAATGTCCAAATAATAAATATTCAAACAGATGTTATAGAAAATTTGATTTTTAAACACATTTTCCGTAATGTAAATAACCATCATGCAATAGTATTTATGTTTATTTAAGGAAAATGATTATCATATCTAGAACCGCATTGAATTACATTTTAAAATGGGAAAATAATGTGCCTTAGTTCACCTGAGGTGTAGAAGAGAGTCCTCTGTAGTGCTTAATTTGTGCTGAGCGTAGTAGGTGTAGAGCACAGTCACTCATTTTTGGGGTAAGCACTTATTTTTCACTAGAGATTGAGCAAAAGAGGGAAAGGTAGAAAAGGTAGGAAAAAAGGTGGAAGAACATGTTTGGAAACATTGACCAATGGAAAAAGAAGAGATTAACAAGAGGCTGGAAAAATTAGATAAAGAGAAAGGAGGTGTAGAGGGGTGAAAGGATGAGTCTTGGGGTGGAAACAAAACCAGGCGCTCTTGATACGGTGTAACCCTGCTCAAGACCCTGCTAGCCGCTTTGCAGCAAAGAAAGTAGATGCATGCTGCTCCAGTCAAAGAAGAAGAAAGGATACCAAGAGGTGGACTTGTGTTGCCCTGCACAGCAACAGGAACAGCCCCACTGCCAGCTGGGACCCCTTTTTGCCATAATGTGTGTGTGCTTTTTTTTTTAATTCAACCAGCTTCGCTCACAAATTCAGAAAGGTTAAAAAAATATATTAACAATTTGCAAGGTCTAGAATTTTACAGGTCTGCATATCACTTATCTCAATCCCCAGAATAAGAGGGTAGGAGGACTGGAAGCCTCAATTCAATATGCACTTCTTCACAACTGTGTACTGCAGAGGCTGTCTAAATATGTTGTCAATGAACAGAAGCAAAGAAATCTTCAACATTGTGAAGGATTTCACCTCAACAGTGGCTACCTCCAACTCGATCAGCCTCTCTCAGGACCATGGCAACAAGCTCTCTCAATTCTTCAGCAGCAAAATCATCACCATTTATAGCAACTTCAACTTGCAACCAGACCTGACAGACTTCGCCAGATGCCTCTGTGTCTTATCCAAAGAACCAAAGAGTTTGAAAGTGGATTATTAGTAGTGGTAAATATGTATCTACCACTGGCAATAACATCACTAACACAATATAGGGCCCCGAATAGGTCTCAGAAAATTATTTCTGTGTAACCACAACACCCAGACAATGTCTGGGAAAAGGGGAACCAGAGGCAAGGCCTCCAACCAAAACTGTTAAACACAAAAGAGCCGCTCCTAGTGGGTTGTAGCTAGTGCTAGTGATGATTAATTAGTGAGTGCTAGCATCTCACAAAAAGTGAAGTACTGGTTTCACACACCACCTGGTGTCATGCTTCATCATTGACCAGTCCTCGCCCTCTAAAAACTTGGGGCCATATTATCAAGAAAGGGCGATACATTATCAACGCTTTTATCGGCAGAAAACTGCCGCTAAAGCGGCAATAATGGGCTTGATAATATGCCCTTTGTAAATTCCCATAGAAGCCCAGGTTAACACCAGAACCTGGGCTGAATTTTGGCTTGCAGACACAAAAGTCTTATAACTTCTTATCTGTATATTTCAGGATAAATTCAACAATAGCATATTGTTGGATATATCAATACCATTCTATTAAGTCCTTGAATTATTTTGTTCCTGTAATTCTAGCGGGAGTTATTAATTAATAACTGAATGCAATGTTAACCTATGTTGCTGGGTATCTGCAATGGGAAAATGAACTGGGCAATTTCTCCCACACCAGTTCTTATAAAGCATCTTTTATAAGGACCCTGCCTTTATCTACAGGTATCCTCACCCTGGATCACCCAGGGGAGACATTAGGGGTTTATGTATATGTCAAAAATATTGCAGATCCTCACTCCACAGTGCTCTTAGCACAAAAGTCGATTTTGGGAAGCACTTTACTACAATGATGGAAGTGAAATGTGCAATTTCACTATCCCAGGGCATATAAAATCTATTTCATAAGAGTCCTCCTTGTAATTATTTGACCCTGTGCCCCTGGGACACCAAAGTTGAGTTTGGGCAGAATTTACATTTTAAAATTATTCCTTCAACACAGGGCTGCTTTTAAACTGGCCGCAGACCTCAACAGTGCCACATGCAAGTCCAGAAAGGGCTGTTTGCCTCTAAAGTGTCCTGCCCTATTATATACTAGGGACTTAAAGGCAGTTTTGATACCCCTGCCCTATTATGTACTAGGGCCTTGTAGGGGAGGTCATACCAATTATAGGGGTACCCTAACCCATAGCGTACCCTAGTGTATGTAGGTGTTTTCACTATATTCTAAGTGTATTGTCAGCATAGCAATGGCCCTGCGCCTGGTTAGGCAGAGCCCAGCGACAGTCAGAGTCAGTTACCACCAGTACCAGTCATCAAAACATGGGGGTGCCCAGGGCATAGGAAAACTTTGCAACACAATGCTAACCACATGGCCCATCATCACCTCAGAGGAAACTGCTGCCACCATGAAGTCCATCCACTCAGGAGCACCATCACACCCTTACCCTCACTACGCCTACTCAGGAAGACTTAAACCCACCAATGCCATGCTCAAAGCATTCTGAATAGCTCCACCTCTTCTGTGACCTTCACAGATACTTGAAAGCATGCAACTGTCCTCCTATTGCTGAAGAAATCTTCCACAGATCCTTCAAAACACGCCAACTACAGACTGATCTCCTCTCTTTGATTCCCTGCCACGGTCCAAGAGAAAATCATCAACAGACCCCTCACTGAATACCTCAATAATCACCTTGAAACCACTCACCCTGGTTTCAGACCCAACCATAGTAACAAAACTGCCCTCATCACCACCAAGAGGACATCCTCATGACTCCGGACACAGGAGACACAGCCGCCTTCTTCCTGCTGGACTTCTATGGTGCATTTCACACAGTCTCCACCCCATCCTCATCTAATGCAGAAATGGCATAGGAATCCAAGGACAAGCACTCCGATGGATCTGCTCCTTCCTTACTTGAAAGACCCAGTCAGTCAGCCTGGCAGCCTACATCTCAGATGACAATGATCTCATCTGTGGAGTTCTGCAAGTATCCTCCCTGAGCCTCACCCTCCTCAAAGCATATATGATTCCTTTAGCCAGCATCATCTGCTCTCAAAACATCAACGTCCTTCACTGTGCTGATGACACACAACTCATTCTCTCCCTCACGGACAAGACACCCAGTACCTGGTTCAAGTTTGTTGATATTGAAAAAAACAATGCTAATAATTGTACACTCGCAAACATGAAGGTAATCACATCACTATAATCAAATTTGCCCGTCATGAATTCTCCATCAACCCAGACTCCGAAATATGTAATCAGGCAGGCAACTGATTGACAGATCACAGGTGGGGTAGCAGGCAGACAAACATTTGAACAGGAAACTCAGGTCCATCCTCCAGATAAGCGCAGCAACACAACAATGATCCATGGAAATTGACCCCAATAAAGCACACATGGCCAGAGGGGTGCACACAATCCCAAAACACCATAAAGTCAGATGTCACATGGAGTTAGACACACGCAGCCAATCAGGACACAGCACACACAGTACACACAGTGATCATGCACCCCTCATGCCGAGCATATGGACACATTACCCATATTACCCACTAGAACATGTTGTGTCCGTCCAAGGTCGAGGCATTTGTCATCAGGATCCTTTTATTATGAATGTCTCCTCAGACAAGGCCCACATTCCTTTACTAAATAATACTTGCCGGATGTACTTTTATGACACCAAAGACTGTATAAAAATCACCCAGATTTCTTTGAGACAGTCCTCAGACCCATTTATGTACGCTGTACTCCCAGCCGAAGTGTTTAATTAAACCAACTGTACCTGTTTTGCCAAACACCTCTTGTCTTTTGCTTTTCAAGGTAAATTCAAATTTAAGTAACAAGTTCAATGCCTGCATGACAGAAATTGCAAGATGAAGACCAACTATCTAAAGCTGAACACTGACAAGACCAAAATTGTGATCTTTGGAAATATGACATGACGGCCCAAGTCAACACAATCACTGCCTCATGCTTCCGGTATACCCTGAAGATGTTGGGGAATGGCTCCCAATCAGCACCCAGAAAACTATCATGCATGACCTGCTCACAAACAAGCTGACTATGAGATCCCCCTTTTATGCTGGGATCACAAAGAACAGCATCTATTTTCAAAACCATTTCAGACAACAGCTGCGGTCCGTGCAGGTAACAGCAGTGTTGCGGTAGGCCAGGTAAGGGGGGATTTCAAGGGACAAGGCCAAGGGGAAATTAAATAAATAATTAATTTCCCCTCAGCATTGTCCCTTGAATTTCCCCCATACCCGGCCTCAACGCCCTACCGCTGTTACCTGCACGGACCGCGGCTGCCACACAAATTCGCTTGTCCGGACTACTAGACATCCCACGCATATGGAAAACAAGGTCTGGCAGTCAAGCCTTCTTCTACATCACTCCTAAAGTGTGGCTCGACCTGCCACTACACATAAGAGACTCCTCCTCACTTCCTGAATTTTGGAAGAAGCTGCAGACCTGGTGTAGTGTTTCTTCTCAGGCAGAATGTATTCTTGTTGCCATGTGACTTCGTTTAGAATGTAGAATTAAGCTGTGATAAGAATGTAAGCCACTCGTCAGTTGACAGTTGCAGGTCTTGGATGAAGGATGGGGTCATTTATCTTGTAACCTGCTACTACAATAAAACCTTACTTTTCTTCATGTGGCGCTACGAGTTCCTTCTTTCACATTTGGCAACGAGGAAACCTAGTTCTTCGAAGGGTTTCCAAGAAAAATGTTTCAGATGTGGAAATTCTGGACACATGGCAAACTTCAAAGACTGCCCTGGATTGAAAGCGTCTTGCAGCTTGTGTGGTCGTAAAGGACATTTTACCAGATGTTGCAGATCTAGTAGAGATCATAAGAAAGTGAGAGAAGTGAATTTATTTGAAGATGTTGCTGAAGAAGTTAACATCTGTCAGGTCAGAGCGTCTCACAGCGAAGGCCCTATAGATGTTGTATTGATTAATGATGCACCCGTGAAGAGTTATTTGATTCTGGTGCAATGGTGAATTTGATTCCAAAGAAATTCTTTGATCGATTTCTCTTGAAGAAGGTCACTTTGTTGAAACCAAATATAAGACCAAGAGGGTATGGGGGTGAAATTATTGATCTCCTGGGATGGTTCTGGGGGACAATTGATTATAAAAGCAGAATTCTTCCTGGCAAAATGTATGTTTCAATGAAAGGTGATTCCTTAATAAGTTTGTTTAATCAACAAGATTTTACATGTTTTTTTGGACCCTAATGAGAGCACTTCTGTGTGTCTGAAGCGCTTACCTTCCATTAGTCAAGTTGGAAAAGAGTGCAAGACCTGGGACAGTCAGTTTCCTGAGGTATTATAAAAAAAGCTGGTGTGCCTCAAAAAGTATGAGCATAAAATAATAATAAAACCTGGTTCCATTCCCAACTTTGCCAAAGTTCGGGGTGTTCCACTTATGGTTAAGGACAGTATGAGAATTTGAGCTTGATAAACTCAAAGCCAATGGTAGTATAGTGGAAGTTGAAGGAACTGAGTGGCTTTCTCCCGTAGTTATGGCTCGTAAGGTCAATGGAGAGGCCAGGCTTTGTGTGGATCTGAGGGAGCTCAACAAGGCAGTGGTGGTGGATCATTATACACTGTCTAACATCAGTGAGATGTTGTGCTCACTTGGTGGTGCCAAGCATTTTTCATCTCTCGACTTGACCTCAGCTTACCATCAAGTCAAATAGCACCCATCTTCTCAAGATTTACTGACATTTGTTACGCCCTTTGGTACTTTTACATTTTTGAGAATGCCGTTTGGCCTCATATCTGCGGCTTCAGTGTTTCAAAGGGTTATGGAACACATTATTGAGGGTATTGAAGGAGTCAAGATATATCAAGATGACGTTCTTGTGTTTGGTGTGGACTCCAATGAACATGATAAGAGGTTGAGTTTGGTCTTGAAGAAGATGTGTGTTGCTGGATTGACTCTATGTGCAGACAAGTGTAAATTTGATGTGACTGAGTTTGAATATTTGGGGCATCAGTTATCGGCCAAGGGCATTAAGCCCAAATCTGCGCTGGTAGAAACCATCTGTAAACTCAGGACACCCATGAACAAAGAAGAACTGGTAGAATTCCTGGGCATGGCAGAATTCTACCACAAGTTTGTCCCTAATTTTGCAAGTGTAACTAGTCACTTAAGGAATCTTTTAAAAAGGGGTGTGAATTTGTGTTGTCTGAGGTTTGTGAAGGTGAGTTTTAACACTTGAAGAAGTGTGTCAGTAAAGCCCAAGATCTCAGCAGTTTTGATCCTAAAAAAGAATAGTATTTAATGACAGATGCTAGCTCGAAAGGTTTAGAGGTTGTTCTTTTTCAGAAATCAGAAGGAGTCGAAAAGGTTGTCTTGTTTTTATCCAGACCTTTAAGAGGGGCAGAATTCGGTGTGGAAAGGGAAGCGCTGGCCATATATTGGGCTATCTGTAAGTTGCGGAAATTTCTTTGGGCAAGTTTGTTTGAAGTATTGACAGACCAAAAATCTTTGAAGAAACTCTTTGCAAAAAAAGGAATTGATTTTGTCTCACATCGCATTCGCAAGTGGGTTGTGGCCTTACAGGAATTTAATTATGTGGTCTCCTGCCAGGTGCTAGTAATATTCTTGCAGATTGCCTGCCTAGGTTAGGCAATGCTGATTAAAGTTGGGTGGAGTTTGATTGCTTTGGTGGTGAAGAATTTGAAGAAGGTGTGGATGTTTGTCTCATCAGTGATGGGATTGTCTCTGAAGACGAATGGAAAGAAACTTTAGCAAAAGATGATGTTTTAGAAAAAGTGATGACCATGGTATTGGAAGGTATGGTGTGATAAGAAGGAGTGTGATCGAGAGATAAAGGGGTTTTGGCAAGTCAAAGATGAACTCACTGTGGTAGATGGTGTTCTTTTAAGGGGTAACAGATTAATTCCCCCACATGATTTGTGGGATAAGTTGTTGATGTGTGCACATGCCAGTCACATGGGAATTGTTAAGACAAAGGAGAGATTGAGAGAAGCCTACTGGTTGCCCTGTATGGATGTCTGGATTGAAAGAGAAGTTTGAAATTGTTCAGAATGTGCATGTTGCGACAAGGTTTTGAAATGTAGCACACAACCCATGGTATTAAGAGAGGAAGCGGATTGTCCTTGGTCTGATGTAGCCATTGACATTTTGGGTCCGATCAAAATAAAGTCTTGTGACCTGTATGTCATTGTCTGTATGGATATGTATTCACGCTGGCCTGAAATCAAGATTGTAGGTCTGTTGTCATTGAGTTTTTAGACAGTCTGTTTAAAAGGGAAGGGTTTCCCATGTCTTTACTTTCTGACAATGGAGTACAATTTACCTCATCTGTTGTGGAAGAATTTTTATCCACCAGAGGTATTAAACACAAGAAAGCCGCTCTCTAATATCCAGAAAGTAATGGAGTTGTCGAGCGATTTGTGAAGATATTAAAGGAGACTCTGCAACAGGCCGTGGCTAATGGGGCTGATTGGTAGGCTCCCATGAGAAAGAAGATGAGAGAGTACTGATTTACTCCCCACTCCACCACAGGAGTGTCCCCTTTTCGTTTGTTTAAGAAGAGGGTAGCCAATACAGAGGTGTGCCCCTCTTGGGTGTCCTCTAAGAGATTACTGGTCGATAAGGCTGCTGACCGTGTGGAGGGTTGGAGAGACAGAGTAAAAATGATTAAAGAAAGGAGAAAACTGTGATATGATGGGAGGAAGGCAGTCAAAAACACGTGATTATTGTGGCTGATTGGGAGAAGGTTACGTCACCTCGCTTAGGCAAGTCTGGTTCAAAGTTCAGTGCTCCTTTTAAGGTGATAAAGGTTTTCAATAAAACAATTCATACAAGTGACCGTAGGATATGGAACTTAAATAGGGTGGCAAAATGTCAACCTCCTGTTGTCTCAGAAAATAAGGAAGTGGTTCCACAAAGGACGTTTGCCAGACCTCGCAGGCATGTTCAACGGCCTGTCCGATATCGAGATTAGTTATAATCTCCTCTTTCTTTTTGTTGGCTTCTGTATGCGTTCTCTATTTCGTTTTGATGTTATTGAGGGGAAGGTGATGTAGTGTTCCTTCTCAGAATGTTGTTGCTATGTGACTTAGTTTAGAATGTAGAATTGAGCTGTGATAAGAATGTAAGCAACTCGTCAGTTGACAGTTGCAGGTCTTGGAAGCTGGATGGGGTCATTTATCTTGTAACCTGCTACTACAATGAAACCTTACTTTTCTTCATGTTACGCTACGAGTTCCTTCTTTCACACCTGGCTTTTTAAGTAGTCCAGCTAGGTTTTAGCTCTGGCTAGTCTCAAACCTGCTCAGCGCCAGGACACTCTCCTGGGTGATAGTAGGCTCTACAATGCTGAATAACAATAACAATAACAATAAAAATCCCATTTTGGCCTTCAATTACTATGTCACTTAATAATCCCATTAAAAGGTTTCCAATGATGTCTGTGCCTGGGGCATACAGATGTCCTGAGCCCAGGTGTGATGTCCTGAGCCCGGGTGGGAGGAGCATGCTGATCTTAGGCATCCAGGGCCTCATTTATGAGCCCTTGCGTCACTTTTACGCCGCTGGTGCGTCACTTTTAGTGACGCACCAGTGGAGTAAAAAATGTGTCTTGTTGCCCCACATTTACAAAGTGACGCATCTAAGCAGATGTGTCACTTTGTAAACCCCTGCGCTACATTATACCTGCGCCAGGTATAATGTATGCAGAGGGGGCGTTCCCCCGCAAAAAGCCTTGTAATAGTGACGCAGTGAAATCTATGAGATTTCACTGCGTCACTTTTAGGACGCTGTTGCATCAAAATCTTGCGCCTGCCTCACAGCAGGCGTAAGACTGACGCAAGCCCTTTCACATGGGGCTTTCCCCATATGAAAGGACGCATTGCTGGAGTTGCGTCACTTTTGTGACATACTCCAGCAATGCGTCACTTTTGCTCTTACAGATACGTCAGAAATACTGACATATCTGTAACTCCTTGCGACATGATGTGTCATACTGTAAATAGGACGCATCATTGGTGTCGCAAGGAGGGCGCAATGAAAAGTGACGCATCGCTGTTTTCACGCAGCGATGCGTCACTTTTCATAAATGAGGCCCCTAATCTTTTGGCCCAATATAAAACCTCAGTATGCTGCTTCTGGATAGCATGATTATCGAAATACCAAGGTGAAATGTGCTTTCGGGGTTACTGTAAATCAGAAGGCACCCTATTCAAGCCTCAGGTAGTTGGGTACGGAATTCCAGAAGGTGGTGATCTGGTAAAGAAGAGGATTGGAAACAAAGTAACTACAACAGTTAAATAAATACAGATATCAGAATTTCAATCTATGACTCAAATTTGTCACAAATGCTAGTTCCCTTGGCTACATTTGCACTGTTGCGATCTGGTTATCTGAGTAGCAGCTTTTTCCCATATATTAATTCACTTAAAACACAGATTTCATCAAAAATGAGTATACACATTAACCACCTCGAAAGGTTAAAGTGATAAGAACTGTCTACAAAGTGGCACAAACGCAAAGACGATCTTATCAGCATTACATTGGCTAGTATCTTCAAATTGGATTATATTTGATATCCCCAGGCTACTGCACAACATCTATTGCCATGCATGGTCTAGCTGCCTTAAGATATGATTTAAAATATTCTTACCTGATTGATTGCTTCGTTCCTTCAAGTAAAATAATCTGACAATCGTTATTTCATATATTACATATGGTTGGGACGGGCAAGACCTAACTTGTGTCAGTGTTTACAGCACTCATTTTTGAGACAGGGACTTATTTTTCATCCTCAGACTTTGATGAGGAACAAGAGAGAGGGTAAAAAAGGGACAAGAAATCAGGATGAGAAATGTAGAAAACAGTGATATTTGGAAAAAATGGGACGAGGATGAACGTGAAAGAGTGAGAATGAGTCAGGGAGTGTTTGCGAGTGGAAGACAGAGGCATGAGGTGGAATCGAGTTTAGCCATCGGTGGTATTCTGCAAACCTGGAACTCAGTAGCTGTAGCAATGGGATAAAAAAAAAAAACGTAAGGCATCTGAACGTATTTTGTTTTACAAATTGCTTACTCTCTGACTGCATATTCATCTTGCTATGAGCATTCTTACATAACCTTTGCTTTACATCTCCTATCTCCTCCTTTGAAAGTCTTATTTCAACTAAACTCTCATTCTTTGCTAACATCTGTAGCCCTCTAATTGGCAGCGTCAATCCATTGTGAGCAATTGTTTGTTATCAGGTTTTTGTGCCACAGCAGGGGTTAGCTTGCTGGAATGGGCATCAGGGCTCTTCACTATTACTGTTCTGAAGAATGCTCATGCAGCCTGAGGCAGGCAGTGACCTCTGCCTGATGGGTGACACAGATGCATAAGTGCACTTACATCTGCACCAGCCATCAGGCAGATTGTCCAGGTATGGTGAAGTCTAAGGGGCATATTAACAAGGACTATCGCCCTGTTTACAAAAGGGTGCTAACATGCATAATCGCATGTTAGCACCCTTTTTCCCGACGCCTCTCTTTGCATCTCTAATGAGATGCAAAGTGGGCGTCACTGGGCGTACCCCAGATGGACTACCTTGTAAAATATCGTTGATGTTCAAATCGCGATATTTACAAGGCAGCCCACTGGATTTTAGCAAACATTAGATTTTAGCGAAAACGGCGGGTGTCGCCACAAACTAACGTCTGCTAAAATCTTGACTTACCAATGCTTAACATAGGGGGTGGATTATGATGATATGACCACAGGGTCGTATCAGCAAGGTTGTAGCCGTTTTGCAGGGAACATCACTGGAAAACCAGCGATATTCCCAGCAAAACGGCAATTTTCCCACTATCGCTGGATTTCTTATCGTTGTTGTGAAAAGCGTTGTTTATACAGCGCTATCACGGCGATGAAATCCAGCGATAGGATAAACATCGCTAAAAGCGCTTAGCGATGTTTATCTCTAATTGCTGTTGATATGCCCCAAGTCCTGGGTTACGGGGCCTGACACATCTCAGGGCTTCCCACTTGTGATGAGGCAGTCACCTATCCTCTCTCATCTCATTACAAAGTTAGGAAAGTGCGTGGTGAAAATCAAGAGTGGTGTGCCTGTTCCAATGGCCAGTGGAGCACAAGAAGGTGATACAGGACCTCCACAGGGAGCTGAGATAAGTCAAATAAAAAAAATGTGTGCTATATGCATGGATGCAGGTGAAAGTGTGTGGAAGAGAAAGAGTGTATGTATGTGTGTTGACATGTGAGAGTGTGTGAGCCTGCAGGTGTGAGTGAAAATTTGAGAGAGTGAGTCAGAGTACGACAGTTAGAGAGAATGAGTGGGAGACAGTGAGTGAGCATGAGTAAGAGTGACTGCAAGTGACAGTGAGTGAGAATGAACAAGTGAGAATGAGTCTGGAAGAGTGTGAGAGTGCATGCAGGAGTGGATGAAGGGAGTGTGACTGAGCGAGAATGAATGTGAGTGTGTGAAAGATATCGACAAAGTGATAATAAATGAGTGAGTATGAATAACAGTAAGATAGAGGGAGAACACGTGTGAGTACATGTAAGTGAGAGTGAGACAAAATACTGCCACTAGCATACTAGAGGTTATCCATCGCCTATTGGACACCCATGCCAAAATGATCATGATGGCATACTAATGATAATTCTAGGCATAACATGCTCCTTTTGCAAAATACTCGTGCTTACATACTCATGGTAATATTTATCATAATGAGCACCTGTGGAAAATACAGGCACTGGCATGCTGGATGTGATTCTTGGCATATGGGGCAACTGTTGCAAAAAGCTGGGGCCTGCACATTGGAGGTAATCTTTGGTATAAGGAGGAAAGCGATGGCACATTGGGAGAGGGGCAGGCATTGATGATAAAACGTTGGCCTTGACATATTAGTGGTAATCTTTTTATGTATGGGTCGCTAGAGGACATACATGCAGTCAGTAGCGCAAATCAGGAACTGACAGTTACTCTGGTTAATATGCACTGTCCCCGTTCAGGGCAACAACATTTTAGAGGCACATCATTTAAAATATCTGCTGTACCTAAAATGTAAAATGTGCACATCTAATCACAATATCTGATTTCCTAGAATTACAAATAATAATCACACCAGAGGAGAATTCCAAAATACTAGATATGCAGAATTTGAAGAATTCTACATTTGAAGAAATTTTAGACAGATGGTTGAATGCAGGAAGACACGAGAGGCTGCTTAATATATATTGTCTTCCCCCTTTATTAAATTTGAATAAATGGTTTCAAGTGCTTGGTTTAGTGCATATGCTGCCTCAGTTATTTACTTAGGTTTTTTGAGAAGTTGCTTAACAGACAATCCTATTAAAACACATTGTAGAAATTACTTTATTTGATTTAATTTAAATCATAAAAAGAGTGGCATTACCGCTAAAACACATAAAATTCATAAGCAAGATACAGATTAATTGATGAATTCTCATTAAAATATGTGATAAACACTTTTAAAAACAGAGTACAATTGGTTCCTTCAGTCTTGTGATAGTGAGTCAGGCTATAAGATACATAAATCTTATGTAAGCTGCAGGCTGATTAACTACAATTTATCACTTTGCATGCTTAGCCGGTTCAAGTTCTCTGTCTCTCTTTTCTAGTTCGTTTGCAGCTAGACTCCGAAACTGTATTGCTTTACATGCCAATTGTACTGTCGAGCCTCCCAAACATTTTATTACAGCTGATCTACAGGTCCTTATTTGTTGTCTTTTCATTACTGGCCGCCAAAGTTCTTTCCGTATGGTTAATAATGCCAGACAAATACAAAGTAGGTGGAGCAAAGATTTGTCTCCCTATCCACAAAGGCGGCAGTCCATTGAGGGCCAAGTCCGTTTCCATTTTGGGGTTAGGTATTTAGTTTAATAAACTCTCAGTCTCAATAATGTCAGTTGCTGCTTCATGCGAGATGCAAAATATTCCGACAGGTACGGTTGAGGCTTTAACATTTTGTATGTTGGCAACACAATCCATGCATTGATTTTCATGGTCAATGAGGCTTTACTTTTCTTGAGATATTTGATTGATCGTTATATTGAATATTCGTTTGAATTTGTAATTTTCACAAAGCTTAATTTATTAAATACTTTTTACCATTTCATTACAATTTCCAAGTGACTTATCAATAAACGCATACACATTCAGTACATTTACATGTCATTCATACATTGTGTGCCATGGATTGTACACTTGAATATCGAGTACAAGAATATAGATGCACATTAATATTGCAGACAAAATATCAAGGATCAAAATATTGAAAGCAAAGTTCATATAGGGAAGTATAGATTTACTATTCTTAACTCTACATCTATATACCATAACTATATATCATCAAGGTATATTTCTGGAGAGTCCTAGGTATAAAAAATCTATTCATATGTACCTTTTCATATTTTGGTCCTCGATATTTTGTCTACAATATTAGTGTGTCACAATATTTCCTATTTGATATTAAGGATCCAAACCTACATACGTGAAAGTGAGATGCCAATTTCCTTACTATTTTACATGCATAACCAGCTTAATACAAATTCCACATTTGCAGGGTTAGCAACAAAAGAAAAATTCTTTTGTGTAACTATTCAATCCGTTCTCTGACCCTGAGGTCTTATGATGTCACTTCCTTTGATGTCATTAAGGTCAAACGCTTTGTGCTCCCATTTCTGCTACCCATGGCATTTTCGTGAAGTAAACCCTTCCAGAACAAAGCCTATGCTTCAGAGAATGTACACACCTTCAGCCTGTGGCACACCAGTGTGTGCGTTGGTATGTGGCTGCCAAAAGTGCACCAGCACACAGGGAAGAAACAATGCTCCTGATCGTTTCTCCCTCCCTTTGATGCAGCAGTGCAGCATCTTTAGTGCAGAGCTGCGGTGCATCAAAGAATATTAAATCTTGGCTTCAATCTCATACAATCTGATTTACCACATGTCACTGACTCTCACTCACTTTCACTCACATGCATGCTCACCCATACACATGCCCTCTCTTACATAAACACTTTTTCACCCGTAAGCACGCATACTGCATACATATAAAAACATTTGTACTTACCAAAGCTTCCACAAAAGTGCCTGTTCCATCTAAGTATGCTCCATTGTTTATTACATTATTTCCCCCCTCTGAGTCCAGGGATCAAAAAGGCGGTGCCAGGGGTCACAAGGGGCAAGCCAGAGGTCGCAGCGACGACCCCAACGACCCCTAAATGAAGTCAATGTGTACAAGCCACCTCATCTCACACCCATGATAGAAATATTGTATTCATCGAAATTTATAAGTCGCCAGATCATTTTACTTTTATCGTAGGTCCTTGCATATGCGCAGTGAATAAATCTATGAACATGTGTATATAAAGAAATGTGAATGAATTATATTAGTTAACACATTCGAATGAATAAAAGAAATCCTCCTGCTGTAATGCTGCCTAATCACAACGGCAGGTCCATTTGCATTTTTCAGACAGAGGATGGGGCTGAGTGTTTTGCTTTAAGTACTACTGAAGAACCAGACCCTTGCAACCATCTAAACTGTATTTAGTATTCAGGCAGTCTGAAAAAGAGTCTCATTAGGAGTCGGGAGAAACCGTCCTACCAAAATTAAATTTTACTGAGGGAGGGAATACATGTATTAAGTGGTCAGCAATGAGGGAAAGCATGCATAATTGGACTTGTTAAATCCATGTCCTACATATTTCCCCTAATTCTGCGCCTGGAAATTCATATTGAGCGGCAATAAGAGTAGAGATGCCAGCCAGAACGAGTACACCATAGGGGACTGCTTGGTTGGAAGGGTGCTGAACTGGAGTAGAGACTATGTGGGGATTTAGCAGCCGCAGCCCACAGGGGGAACTAAAACCAGCCCTGGCAAAGTGCTCGGCCGGTCCCCCTGGGGGGTTTGGGGGTGCGACTGAGCTCTTTGCCAGGGCCGCTTTCCGGCCGATTGTGTTACAGGACCGATTTTGCAGCTAGGCTGCAAAAAACGGCCCTGTAACATAAACGGCCCCCAGGGGCCCAAAACCGGCCCCCACCCGTGCTGCGCACCGGGGGATTGCCCAGTGCCCACAATGGGCAGTCCGGGCCTGGTAACCCATGCAGGTAAGAGTGGCGAGCATTGTAGGGGGGAGTTGACAGATGACGATGAGGAAAAATAAACATTTAAAAACACTTACCTTGTGCTCACCGCATCCCTGACTCGGCGATGTGGCGAGCGCAAAGTAAGTGGTTTACTTTTTTTTATTTTGCCTCATAGTCGTATGTCGACTTTCCCCACACCGCCACACAGCTCTTACCTGCACAGGCTACGGCTGCTTTGCAAGTCAGAATACTGCACATACAAATATCATGGGGTCAAACTATTGAGGTTGAAATAGCGAAGATCAAAATATTGTGAAGGTAAGTTAGTACAGGTAAGTATAGTATAAATGTTTTGCCGCCATTGACGGCGAGGAGTAGAGGCCACGCCTACCTCTAGGCCACGCCCACCCGCCGCATTATAAAAACGCTGCCTCTAGCGCTACATCACTAGAACCCTGCAATCTCCTGAGGCGGAAGCCGGGAGACGACGGAATCTTTTTAAAAATTTGAATCTTTCTTGTGTCACTTGTAAAATACTTTGTACTTTTTAAAACGCGCACTCACCTGGTTGCCACCTTCATAGCGGGCCAGTGATACGCTTAAACAGCGACTCCTTCGCTGCAACGACCCACTCAAAACAAATGTTTTGCCGCCATTGACGGCGAGGAGTAGAGGCCACGCCTACCTCTAGGCCACACCCACCCCCCCCTTTTTTTTCCCTTTTTAGGGATGTGCAATTACCGTACGCGCAGCGGACGGGCGCAGCGGGCGCGCCGTCAGCGCGCCGAAGGCGCGCCCAAGGCAAGCCCGTCTTCGCCCGTCCTCGCCAAGTCCTCGCCTCTCGCCAGACTCCCTGCCCAAAAAACCGTCTATGACAGTAACATTCTGCGGTCGCTCAACATCGGCCCCAGATGCAACAATATAGAAGGTTGCATTGGTAGTACCTCCCTCTACTGCAAGCTTTGTAATCTGGCCATACCGGAACCATGCCTGACAAGCCATAAAGAGATTAAAAGGAACGATACCTCACTCACCATCATGCAGCTGAACGTCAGATCTCTAGTTAAACACCATGCAGAGGTAAGAACTCTCCTTATGGACGAGAACCCAGACATAATGTTTCTAAGTGAAACATGGCTCAAAGATGACCTTACTAGCATCCCTAATTTAACAATACCGGACGGGTTCTCTATGACGTGCATCAATAGAGACTCAAGAGGAGGCGGCATTGCTGCCATCTACAGAACCCCCTTTACCTGCTCCTTCCAAAAGGAAAGTATCGCAGACTGCGAATGTGCCCGCTTTAAAATCTCCACGAGCCCTCACTGCACTTTCTCTGGCCTTTTTATTTACAGACCCCCGGGACCTTCTGCTAAGTTCACGGAAGAGGTAATCGATGTTACAAATGCCTTGATCACTGGCTCGGCTAATTTCACGATTTTAGGAGATCTCAATCTCCACTTAGACAATGAAACGGACGCTAAAATTAGCAACTTTGTCACGGACCTAGCCGCCCTGCAACTAACTCAGTTGGTCAAATCTCCCACACATGTAGCAGGACACTTACTTGATCCAGTATTTACTAACATTCCCGAGGCTACAACGGATGACCCTAAACCTATGGCATGGACTGATCACTCATTAATAACCCTCTCCATTCCGAATAACTCCCCTCCTAAGAAAAAATCACCCACCTCCTGTTTAAAAAGACCCTGGCATAAACTCCGACAAGGTGACCTTGCGGCCAGCTTGGGGCAACCTACCCTGGATAACACAGACGACATAGAAAAATCTTACGCGTCGTTCCAGGATTGGATCACCAAGGGGCTGGACACTATCATACCAGCCAAGTGGACAAAAGGACGTAGTACTCCTTCCAACCCTTGGTTTGACGATAGTCTGAAAAAAATGAGGAAAGCCTGCAAGAAAATAGAACGGCAATGGAGGAAGGAATATAAGCAGAATGATAAAATCTTATACTTGGCTTCGCTGAAATCATACCACAAGGCAATTCGGTCAGCCCGTGCTGCCTTCTACGCCTTTGAAATAAAATCCAGTTCAAACCCCACGAAAACTATCTTCCAAATTGTGCAAAAAATACAAAAGGGAGCCAAACCGGCCACTCATATCACCTCCACGCAACAATGTGAAGAACTAGCTACCTTCTTCACGGACAAGGTGAAGAAAATTTACAACACCTTCACCCAGGACATCCCAGGAGACGTCGATTCTCCTAACGCCACATTCGGAGACGCCAGGCTCACTCGCCTACCCGCCATCTCCAGTGAAGAACTTACTAAACTTTGTAGGAAGGTGAAGTCGGGTGCTCCAACAGACCCAATGAGACCTAGTCACTTTCTAGGAGCCTTGGAATTCTTCCTCCCACCCCTAACCGTGATTCTGAATCTATCATTTGCTACGGCCACGGTACCCATCTGCTGGAAACAGTCCTGGGTAACTCCGATTATAAAAAAACCCTCCCTAGACCCCGCTAAACCAGAGAATTACCGGCCTGTCTCACTGTTACCTTGGGTCGCTAAATTAGCGGAAGCCCACACGAATAAAATACTCAGTGAGTATATGGCGAAAAATAATATCCTGGACCCCTCCCAACATGGCTTCAGGCCGGGCCATAGTACGGAATCCGCGCTCCTTACCTCCACTGAGAGCCTGCGGGAAATCATGGACACCGGTAAAAGTGCCGCGCTGATACTGCTCGATCTTAGCGCGGCCTTTGACACGGTGTCACATGCCATTCTGCTAAAACGCCTGGAAAATATAGGAATCGTGGACTCGGCGCTCCAATGGTTTCGGTCATTCTTAACCAGCAGATCATTCAGGGTATCTGCCCCTCCGTTTATCTCCAAACCCCAAGACATAGGACAAGGTGTCCCACAGGGTTCGGCTCTCAGTCCCTCCCTGTTTAATCTATATATGCAACCTTTGGCGGAGGTTGCTAAAACATGGGGCCTCACAATGGTGTCGTATGCTGACGACACTCAGTTGGTCATCAGCCTTAGTGAGGCCCCCTCCCCGGAGGCCACCAACTTCAGGGATGGACTGTCTTCTGTAGCCAGGTGGATGACAGCAAATTGCCTCCAACTGAACGGTGGCAAAACCGAGGTACTGATAATGGGAAAAAACAGCAACAACTGGAACGATCTATGGTGGCCTCAGTCCCTGGGCCCAGCACCCCCTCCAAAAAACTTAGTAAAAAATCTAGGGGTATGGCTGGACTCAACCCTGAGCTTCCAAGCGCACACAAAAAAAGTCGCCGCAACCTGCATTGGACTACTGAGAAGCCTATACCCCATCCTAGGCTACTTCGACTCCAAGACACGACAACTCATAGTACAGTCTACTATCTTGTCAAGACTGGACTATGCGAGCGTCCTGTTGCTGGGAGCTAATAAAGCTGAGATAAAAAGATTCCAAAGAATCCAGAACTCGGCGGCTAGAGCGATAGTAGGCCTTCCAAGAAGGTGCTCAGTAAGAGCGACTATGTACAGACTTCACTGGCTGCCCATAGAAGCCCGTATCCAGTTCAAGGCCCTCTTATTTGCCTTTAAAATCTTGAAGAATGAAGGCCCAGAGCTTCTCCGTCCTCTGCTGACCCCCTATAAACCCAAACGGAACCTCCGGTCTATGGGGCAACATCTAGCTCTGATACCCCAGACGAAATTCTGTCGCATCGGAGGTCGCTCTTTCAAACTTCTGGGGGCCAAGCTGTGGAACTCCCTCCCTCTCCACATCCGCTGCATGGATGATCTGCTAGCCTTCCGAAGAGCGATTAAAACCCATCTATTTCCCGCCCCGTAGGTCCCTCTCTCGCATCCAGTAGATTGTGTTACGGTTCTAGCGCCGGGACGCCCCGTCGCTGGGGCAGCTGTTGCGCTCTACAAAACAGGTAACATAACATAACATAACATTTAGTTTTCTTACACCCACTTCTATGTCCTTTGGAGATATATATATATATCTCATCAAGGTACATATATGTCAAGTGAAAAATAGTAAACCTACCTCTATATGTACTTATTCTCATGATATTTTGTTCCTCAATATTTAGGCCTCGATATTTTGGATCTAAGATATTTTATAGTCAATGTTCTGGTGAAATATGCTATGATGAAAACCTGCTCATGTGAGCAAACAACCCTCATCTGCCTTATATTTCTGTTCTGGGTATAGGCAGGTGTCTTGACACAACCGCTGCTGAAAATCTTTGAGCCATACAATCACCAGCATCTGTTAGATTTCGCTCTTTCCTCCAGCTCTTACCTCTCTCTGCAAATGTTCACATAATTAAAGCGTGTGAGATTTACAAAGGCGTTCACCTCCCCCGTCCAGGCTCTTCTGCTCTCTTTTTGATAGGATGGCCAGGAATATCTTTTCTAAAAATAAAACATAGCATTCCACTGCGGCATTCGTGTCTTTGCCAGTTTTATGAGCAGCAGCAGTGAAAACGATGTGTGATGCAACCAAACTTCCAATCTTATGTTATGCTTTCTAGGAAAATCAAGCATTGGCAACTCCAGTTAAGTCTGATGCTGGCAATTGACACTCGGATTTTTGACTCTGTCAATGCTTGTTTTCATTTTGTCAGGGTTGCGTCAAAACACTATTGTTGGAGAGGCTGCAGGGCTCTCATCAATCTAAAAAAAAAAACAACATTGGCTGAAATCAAAAGTGTTTTTGGTCTCAAAAAAGTTCCCGTTACCCGAGTAGTCTCTGGAGCATGAGGGAGCTACTTTGTGTGTAGATGTGCTCCTTACGAAAGGAATGAGGGGCATATTATTAAGGGGGTTTATCTCCGCTTTTTTGCCTTTAAAAGCCAAGAAAGCGGAGATAAAATTATCTCCCTATTACCTAGCTGTCGCTACCACCAGTTAGCGACAGCTCGTAGGAGATAGCGACCATCTTGGGCCCCGCTTTGCATGTCAGTGATATTTATCACTAATGACATGCAAAGTGGGCGTGCCAAGATGTTAGCGACTGAAAACAGTCGCTAACATCGCTATCTCCTATTACCAACTTTTGGAGATATTCGCGCTAAGCGCAAATATCTCCAAAAGCTAACACCTGCCCCTGAGCAGTTCTTAGCCATGTTATCCAGTGGTAGGTGGATGTACGAGGTTGAAGAAATAGGTGACTGGCACCATAATAGACCAATGGGTGGAAAGGGCTGGCTGAAAGCTCCTATAGATATATATTGTACAAATAATTTTAATAAAAGCATAAGGTATTGACTAAAACCAAACCTAAGACAGGAGTACTGCTCGTAGTAGCTAATGTAATGTAATTCGACTATCATCTGCCTTTATATAAGAGCGGGCGCATGCACCACCGGCCCCATCAGTTACTGACAAAATGTATCCTAGTGTACACATCATAATATTAGACTACAGTGGTGTATTGTTTGGTTTTATAATTCAGATCCAGTGCCTGCGATTTGTTCCTCACTTGTATCCTTTTGTTTAATATCCTGCTGTTTCCACAAGTGTAAAGATGGCTTAGGCCAGCATGTAGTTCCCTGCCCACCATGAGTGTCTAAGAATGGAGGGAGGCTATGTACAGTCTCCTAGACGATGTATCCCTGCTGAACGCATTATATATTTCAATGTCTTCACCTTGGCCTGAGAAACCAGATATTGCCCTCAACTCTAACTCCCAAAATGAGCACAGATACTGGTACTGTGTGTCCACAGTTCAGGGAGATGCACAAATATATGCATGTTGCAGTCTTATGTGGGAGCAGGGAGGATTCATTTTGCAACTTAAGGTCCAAACAGACCTTCTGGACTAGCCTTGATCACACAGCACATATCCCCTTATAGACAAGATCTTACTCTGTTCAAGTCATGGTGGCCTCTCCATCTGCAGTTCATAATATGCTGGGGCAAATCTCCCAGATGTTCTTACTGCTGGCACCTGCAACTCTCCAACAATCCATTCCCAACACTCTGCACCAAAGAAACATACTTGCAAGCTAGATAGAATGAGGGAAATTGGTGGGTATGGAGACAATCACTCCATTCATTTCCGTAACATAGAAAAAGACAACACAGTGTGATGTCCATGGCTGTTTACATTGGATTTGCTGGAGACTTATGACTGGAATTCCTGCAGCATTAAGGTCTTGTACCCACCCAGAAATACATAAATCACATTCATTCTAGAGACCACACTCACCCACTATGTTGGTGATCCTAATGTATAGCTCTTAGCTTTTCTTCATCTGGTGTCTGTGATGGTGTGTCGCTGCCAGATAGTGAGTAAATAATCCTTTGGAGTTTAGGGGCATCCGTCTGGCCTTTCAGAACACCTGCCAGCAGCTCTGGGTGATACTTGAGAGAATTTCTACCAGCAAGGACCATTACAGGAAAAGACCCTTGGGGTTGCCACAACACTAGCCTCCAACGAGACTTTTGTCCTCTTTAAGCACTCTTCCGTGTCTAATTTCTTCCAGGACATTCAGGCCAAGACATCCGCCTATCCAAGCCTGCATCCACATGGTGCATCATACCACCCTCCTGTCTCTAGAGGACATATGAATGTTTGCACACCTCCAAGGCCATGTCTAGCACTGCCACCAAAGGGAGTGAATGGGACCATTCACACAGATCATACAAGCCCACAATATCATCAGCTCCTGCGGCAAGTCATAGCATCCAAAACAATTTTAACTCTGCAGGGATGCTCACATCCTTCAGTCGACAACATGGTGCGGTCCCTTGAAGCATCATCTACATTCTTTTACACCTGTAACAATCATACCTGACATGTCTCATTTCTGCACCAAGACTCCACACCGGCTTAGGCTGTTTATCCAGTTCAGACACCAGCCATCTGCTGCTAGCCACAGAATGGAGACCCTTGCAGTCCAGTACTTGGTTTCAAGGCTGCACGTTACCAACTGACAGGTTCAAAAGCTATAGACATGCTTTCATTCTGGGTTGAAACAAAATGCAGTGTAGAAGGTTGAGACTGTTTTGGAGGGATGATGTCACATCCTAGGATTGACGAGGGGCACCTGGCATCTAGAACTTTCCACCCTCTCTTACAAACCCCTGTACAAGGGAGAGACAGTGAACAAGACCCTGAACCTGGAAGAAGAAAACAGTGGAGTAATGGACAACTGGAATGAGAAGCCACCCGATGACCTGCTAAGGACTCTGCCTGCAGCTGACCCCAGGACTAAATGGGTCACTGAGGGGCCAGTGGTGCAAATCGGCCCAAATGCCCAAGCTATGCAAATGGAAATATTTGCTGTTTGACCTCTGAAAAGGCACAAGAAACGGAGTATGAGGTCTCTGCCACTATTTTCAAGAATTCCCCCAGGGAGGGCCAAGCCCCTAAGGGAAATGCAAACCTACTCATTGATTTTTAAATGGGGATTGGGTATGCATTGAGGCCCCCTCCTCAGAGGTTCCTTTGGCCCCAGAGGCCCCATCCTCCGGGGCCTGCTGATTGTATATTCACTGATTAGGTCCTGGAGGGCATCAATATGCTTTACAAGGATATATTTACATATTTCTGGTCTCTGTAGTGCTCCAAGAAGGGGCGGGGTGTGGAAAAGATGGCGACTTGGTAGGTCGCACTTTCGTGGCCCTCCACTCCGGCCCGGCATAGCCCCTTTGATTTGGTGACGGAGAGGGCTCAATTTATTTATTTATTTATGAAGTTTTATATAGCGCTAACTTGATCCCGAAGGATATCAGAGCGCTTTACAATTTGAGGGACATGAAGGTAACAGATCAGTACATGAGTCAAATAGGGAATATACATAGGCATTGAATCAAATAGTGCACACATAAAAGAACAATTATAAACCTGGGGTAGGCGAAGAATGGGCTAGTCGCTGAAACATAATGACAAAGGGGAGCAAATACAATAGTAAAATACAAGATTGACAACCAATCTTGTGGTATGTCCGATGCGATTAGAGCTGGCAATCGTTCCTCTTGTTAAGTAAAGAACTTATTCATGAGGAATCTTTTTGCTTCCAGTTTGAAAGCAACCGTGGAAGATATTCTACGATTTCCGGTGGAGGAGAGTTTCAAATTTTTGGTGCAGAGCCCGAGAAGGCTCGTTGACATGTGCTCTTTTTGTGGAAGATCTGGGGTTTCAAGAGGAGGGAATTAGCACTCCTCTACTGTCTACCCCCTCTTGATAGTTCTAACTTTTGCACCAGGTAGTTGGGGGTTTTGAAGTGGAGGGCTTTGTGTGATAAGCAAGCAATCTTTAGTTGAATTCTAGCTTCGTAGGGCAGCCAGTTTAGAGATTTTAGGACCGGGGACATGTGGGCATTTCTCTTGGTGCCCATAATCAGTCTGGCCGCAGCTTTCAATGATGCCTTTAGAGGGGCCAAAGTGTTTTTGGGGAGGCCACATAGCGTGGCACTGCCATAGTCAAGCCTCAGTAAAACAAATGCTTGGACCACTTGCTTGAAATCTGCTTGAGGTAGGATAGGTTTGAGATTCCTGAGTGTTCTCAGAAGGTGGCATATTCAGATATTTGTCCTGGTTGATTCCTAGAGATTTAGCTGAAACAATAATGTGGGGGAGCAGTTGAAGGCGGTGAGTTGATTCATCAAGAGGTCAATATTAGGAGTGTGTTCTCAGTTAGCCAATTTTGAGTAGTCAGTAGGGTTGAGTTGAGTGAAGTAATGTTATCTGGGTAGGAGTTTTTCAGGTAGAGTTGGGTGTTGTCTGCATACATATGGAAGCGAATTTCCGTGGATTTTAGTACATTAGCTAATGGTTCCAGGAACAAATTGAAGAGAATGGGAGATAAGGAGGACCCTTGGGGATCCCCCATGGTGACTGGGTATGGCTGGGAGAGAAAGTGGTTCGGCTTAACTCTTTGAGACCTGTGCTGGAGGAAGGACGAGAACCATTGCAGCACTTGACCAGAGAGGCCTATCCTTTGTTCCAGAACATCTAGGAGGTTGTAGTGATTGAGAGTGTCAAAAGCAGAGGAAAGGTCGAGTAGGATAAGGAGGCAGGATTCATTTCGATGAAGCATTAGTAGGATGTCATCCATCGCGTGAGTGAGAGCCAATTCATTGCTATGCCCACTACGAAAGTCAGATTGGTGTTGGTCCAGGAGATGGAAATTTTCGATGTGCGCACATAGTTGTGACTGGACGCATTTTTCCAGGAGTTTGGCTGGTGTGGGGATGCTGGAGATAGGGCGGAAGTTGTTAAGATCTGTACTGTCTGCTGTTGTTTTTTTTAATATAGGTGTTACCTGGGCCTCTTTTAGGCATTCTGGGATCGTACCTTGCGACAGAGATGCATTGACGATCTTTGTCCAGATGGGGGAGATTGAATCCTTAATTGCTTTGAAGATGGTGCGTGGTAAAGGGTCACTGAAGTGTTACATTTAGGGTGGTAAAGGTGTCCCAGGAACCGTTGTGCTTGATACCCCAGCTACATGGAGCAGCCTTGTCTGGTAAGGCCAGGGGGGTGCCAGACCATTGGATTTTAACAGAGCCCTCCTGGTTTCTAGATCAATGTTAAAAAGTCTAGTTTTCTCAGTAAAAAAGTCCGCCAGGTCATCACATGAGGGATGACTGACATCCGAAGCTGATCGATTAGGGGTTACCACAGATTGTTGCTTAACACCATCGATGCGGTGCATTTTCCCGTTGTGCACTGGAAAATTCAAAAAAACGCGGTTCATGACGAGCTCAGCTCGTCATGAGTGTACAAGAGGTGTACTTCATGACGAGCTGAGCTCGTCATGAGCGTCAATGGGGTTAACCAGTTCAAAAAGTTTCTTGGGTCAATTAGCCGCTTGGATAAGTTGGGATCTGAAATATTAATATTCCACCTTAGCTGTCTTGATTTGTTTGTTATAAGAGCTTCTATGATGATGAGGTCAAGAATGTCCCCTTTACTGTGGGTAGGCTGGTCACAATGTTGAACCAAATCGTGATCCTTCAAGAAGGAATTGAGGCATGCTACGGATTGGTCATTAGGGTTTGACCAATGAAGGTTAAAGTCCCCAAGGTAGATTTGGGACTGCACTGGATGATGAGGTCAAGAGGTCAAGAGTCTGCTGAGCCTTCCCTGGGGGGCGAACTGGTGTTGGGGTGATCCCGGGGTGTCAAAACCCCAGAGCTGGAGGTCGGTGCGAAAGCTACACAGAGCGGCCTGGAGAGAGGAGATGGCTGGCTGGAAGTGGGCCAGAGAGCCTGGCACGGCGCTGTCATTGGCACTGCCATCGGCGGCCCCTGAGCTCTATGGTGGGACCGCAGGTGAAATTGTGATTGTGCGGCAGCATCGGCTGCACCAGGAACGAGATCAAGCAGTCCCGGCCCAGCAGCAGTGGAGCTGAGCCACGTCAGTTTAGGTGATACCCCGGCTGTGTGGGCCTGGGCGTCCACGTCCGTCAGGGAGCCCCGCTGCTGGATTTGCCTATGGATCGGCATTGAGGAACGCAGTCATCGGCTGTAGCCCCCCACGGGGAGGTTGGCAAGGTCAGGCCATCGGCGCTATGGACAGCAGACCCTGGAGCTCAGAGGGGAGACCATCAGGGAGGAACCGCGCCGAGCAGCGGATGGACCGCACTCGGATTGGGGCCTAGCATGTGGGCCTTGCAGCGGAGAGACCCAAGTCCTGATGCTTCATCCACAGAGGTCTAGCTGAGCCTGATTCACCTGTGGCCCTACTGCTGGATGTTGCGCTGTGGAAGCAGGCCCTGGGGAGATTGGGGCATTGGGGCATGGGCTGAGGACTGTGAGTGGAGTAAAGGAGCTAGGCCACCGTGGCAGGAAAAGATTACAGCAGAAGTGGCTCACCTGCTGGCTGTTACCGTGGTGAGTGCAAAGCACCCCCCGCCGATCCACCCAGGCCGCAAATCACTAGGGAGTGGCAATGGACACGAAGACACCACCCCACCTCTATGTCGCCCCTTTTCAAGCATCGAGCGTAGCCTGGAGGAGGGGTCAAGCGTGGGCCCTAATGTCAATAATAATCACTAGCCGCCCCCGCAAAGCACAGGTGTATGTTTTCAAAGACAACTTTATCTTTTTGTAAAACAGATTATTTTCATAGATAAATAGAGGGTTCAACCAATCATAGTATACAATGCAATTCGAAGTATCCTCCTATTATACAACAATATTCTTCCTAATTACAGTTGTAAACATCTTTTCTTGATGTATTTTACAATATTAAAAATGAAAAAGATGTAGCTGTCGATGTTTCGGTCTATTTAATGTCTAGCCATCGCCCCCACTCCATGAATAATCATTGTTTCTCGGATTTCAACTGAGACCACTCTAGCAACTGCAGCTGGGTAGCCCTGTAGTAGAACCAGGTTAGGGATCCCCAGATCCCCTCCCCAGGGTAGGCAGATGAAAATTGCTCTGGGGGTTGCATTACAGAATATACTGTCCCACTGGGGTACAAACAGAACTCCCACGCTACAAGGGTGGCTGCACAGACTGTGGTATGTGCTTGGTATGGAACGCATCTCTTTCTCACTCCAGGGAGGTGAGGCCTCCTTTGCTGATCTGTGGCACCCTTTACAGCCCTGTTATCCTCTGAATTTCGTGAGTTAACCTGCCCTAAATACATGCAGTTGCTCAGACTTCCCACTCTGCTGCAGGCCCAGGCCCAACCTCCTATACACTGATACATCCCAAGCCATATGAGCTATTTATCTTGTGCGGCCGACTTAATGGGAGGGGGAGGTGGGGAATCCAAGAGGCGGGAGGGGAGGAAGGGGAGGGAGGCTGGGTTGTTGTTCCTGTTTTTTCTGATGCGTTATATAGCACTGCAAATGTCTTTAGCCCACAATTAGGGCTATGTGCTGCCTATTGCATCTTGTTTTGTCCTCCAAATAAATAAAAAAGATTTAAACCTAAGAATGGACCGGGGTCCACCAATGAGTAAATTAAGTGTTGTGGGGACAGGGTCTGCATGGAGCACTTGGGAGTGCTGGTACTCCTTGTGGTGGGTTCTACAGTTCCATTGTGTAGCCTGTAAAAGTTAAAGAAAGACTCTGATGCACATGTTGTGGTTATATTGAATGTTGTTACTTTATTTTCAAACAGTACAATTCTTTTATTTGTGATGATTGTATTTGAATATGGGTCTGACCTTTATTGGTTTTAATGAGTTATCTTAAGATGGGAATATTCTTTTAATTAATGAGGTGCAACCCTTTGACAAAGGCAATATGATTGTTTTAGATATTGATGTAATGCCTTTGACAAAGCCAACAGGACTGCCTTATATTTCAATGTGGTGATCACTTGTCAATCTAATAGGATGGCTTTATATAATGATGTGGTGATCCCATGACAAACCCAATAGGTCTGATTTTTAAATTATGACAAACACTTAATTGTCATTATGCATCTAGTATAGGTGAGGACATTGTGATCATAGGGCTCAGGACCCACAAGGGTGAAATATCATTTAAGAGAGTCATTAAAGGTACTGTTACCTACCTGCTGGGTATATTTGTAATTTACTGCATAGTATTTTGAAGGGTATTTAATAAATGTACTGTTCCTACTTCAAAGAAAAAACTCCCTGACTGGACATTCTTTTATTGAGTTTTGTTGTGTTCCAATTAATTTATATCACTAGCCCACACCATCTCTACTGAGTAGGCCTTGGACTACCGAGCTTCACTACCCCGAGGGAGTCAAATGCCACAATGGAGTACAGGGTTCTAAGTAAGAAGTCCATTGTGTACATATTACTTGTTCATGACACACATCCAGCACAACAAATAACCCAATTTCTTGCACATCCTGATTACCAGTTATGCAATTACAAATATGATGTATGTAGTCCCAACAACCACTTATTTAATTCCAATCACCATGTGTGATCCTTTATTCCTTTAAATGTTACCTGTTAGTTTTGGGGTAGAACTACCCCCAGGGGTCTAACACAAAATCCAAGTTGTTGATGGCTCAAATTCCAGTTATGTATTACGAGTGTTCCAAACAACTACCTCTCCAATGCACCACAATATTTTTGTCTATAACATACGCAAACCACCTCCTCACTGTTGACGAATACCCCATGCATTATTATAAATATATTTTACAATCTCAGAAGTGACAATTCACATTTAAACTCCCATAGGCTCCTTTGATCCTTAGTACACAAAAATAGATGAACAAAATCACACCAAACTCTGCATGTCCGTAGAACTTTACTCAAGGAAGCGCCTTTGCTTGATTTTGTGCAGCCGTGGCCCATGTGGTAAGAGCAGTGGGGTGGTGGGGTCGGGTGCCGGGGGATTTCAACAGACAACAATGAGGGAACATTTATTATTTATTTAATTTTCCCTCGTCATCATCCAACGAAATCCCCCAACACCTCAGTGCAGGAATCTCAGCTTTCATGCATATCTTGCAAGGGGACAGAAAGTTAAATAGTAGTCATAGTATTATTTATTTTCTAATAACTTTGCCGCAGTTTTACTAGCCTCCAAAACACTTACCATACACTTACCATGGTTAGCTTACTCCTGATATTTTAAGTTTTATACAAATCTGTCAAGAGGGGAACACTTAATTGGGTAATCAAAATGGCGGCAGAATTTCCCATTTTAACCACCATAGGAATCCTTGCTTCCTGCTACAGAAGTAAACGATTGCTTGATCTACCTGAAACCTGTGATTCCTGCGTTGGGCTTAACTTGCTAACCGCTTGTCAAATGCCATGCTGATTTATTGAGTTATTTGCAGATGACAGGTAATTTGGAAAACACTTGCAATGCAAAGCTTAAGGTTGTGCATGGTAGACGATGGCAGCCTACGGTAATGTTTGTTGCAAGGCTTGGCCTGACAAATTCTGCGGACTTTTCCTTAAGCTCGACAGGCATCCCACAGAGTCTGGCCAGCACCCACTGTGTACTGCCTTTGGTCCAGGAAGCATGCCAGAAGCCTGGCCAAATCTTACTGCAAACAGATTCTACTTTGCTCATCCATTTATCTATGTCCCACCACCATTTCAGAACTTGTTGAAGCATTTGATCCAAAAGAAGCACTTGGTTGTTAGTAAAATTAGTCCCAACAGTGCATAGCAAGATGCAGAATTCAGCAAATAGATCATGATTGCCAAGACACCATGAGGGAAGTTATGGCCAGATACCCAAGATGGCTGCCTCGTCTTTGGACTTCGTGGGAGTTCACGATCTGCTTGGAAAGGTAGTTCATTGTTCAGGCTTGACATGTAGTGCCTAAGTCCAGATAGCACCATCACTCTGCAGAGGCCGCTGGCCTTATTAGTGAAAAAGTGTCTATGCAAACAGATTTGGAGTATCTTTTCCCCTTTTTGCCTGCTGCTGAGTTAAGGTGTGCATTGTGATTTGCATGGCACAACCAGCAATCTTCAGGGCTTTTTCATTTTATGCTTACTGAATCATACCTAACTTTCACTTTTTTTTATTATTGGATCTCTTGGGTTTCTTAAGATACACTGTATTCAACTGCCTACACTGCACACAGGTTTCGGCCAGGCCAGCTGCAAACTACATGGGACAATGCCTAGTGGGAATTGGCCTGCATGGCCTTACACTGAGCTAAATTTGCTAACTGGCTGGCAGATTTCATGCAGATTGATTAAAATGCACGAAATGTATTTGTAAATGAAACTTTTATTGTCCCCATTTATCCTTTCTTCTCCGGATGGATCTGCTCAAAACTTGACATTCGCAACAGAAAGCTAAACCTGCTACATGTCATGGGGATTCAACAAACCATGTTCAATAATTTAGCAGGTCAACACTTCTTTGAATCCAGCTTTATATCTGTCCCTGCCCCTTGATTGATCTGCACAAAATTGAGAAGACCATGAGAAGGCTGATCATGCTAAGTATCTGCTAAATTTTATGCCAATACATCAAACAGTGGCATATGTATTAGTAAATTAAGAAGATTCTGACCAACCTCTTTAACTATGCCTGCACATGGAATCTGCATGAAACCTGAAATACCTGCACTCTGTGGCTAGCTTCCTGACACATTTGATGCAGATTCATTAAATAGTGCCAAATTTATAAGCAAATGAATTTGCTTTGTCCCCACTTGATTGATTGGCACTAAACTTCTCATTTTTTTTTTCAGTTTAATAAGGTTTTTTATTTTGTTTAAGAAAGATAGTACAGTATAATATTACAGCATGACATATAACAGAACCAATATGCGATAATCATAAAAGATAAGTGGAGATGAAAAAGGTTCAGAGAAAATATGAAATGAAAGAAATTAGGAGAGAGAAAGAAAGAGAAGAAAAGAAGAGAGAAAAAGAAGAAGAGAGAGAGAAAGGAGGGAAAGGTTAGGGAGGGGGATGAGAGGATAGGAAGGTAGAGAAAGGTAGCCAAGTAAGATCAGATTTGATTTTTAAGGTGACAGAAGAGGAGGAGGCAATTGCAATTCTGTGCTCATCACATATAAAATTCCACCATGTATGCACAGACAGTTTAGAGTTATCCTTCCAACAAGACAGAATTACTTTGAAAGCAGTTGCAATGAGAAGATCAAACAATTTTGCATTATAAGAATGTAAATCCAAAACATCAGATAGGGAACCTAAAAAAACATGCAACGATGAAAATGGTTCAGAGAAATGAAAAATACGCATGCAATATTTCCAAACTGCTTCCCAAAAAATGAGAACTGATGGGCAATCAAATAAGAGGTGAGTAAGTGTACCTTGGTGAGAGGAACAGGACCAACAAAGGGGTGAGGAGGAAGGGGAGAATTTTGTTATGCTTACGGGGGTAATTAGAGCTCTATGGTAAAGAAAAACAAGTGACTGAGTAATACGGGCTGAAATCGAAGTCTTAAACAGTTTAGACCATAAGCGATCCCAAACATCAACAGATAACGAGAAAGATAACTCATTTTCCCAAACAGTTTCAATAACAGTTTTAGGCCTAGGGCCTACATTCTCTAATAACAGTTTATAAATTAACGCAGCTTTGGGTATTTGTTGAGTAAACATAGTATATAATGGAGTGGAAGGAGTAAGGGAAGGAAGGAAATCAAAAGTAGGAAGGGTAGATAAGTGAGATAAAATGGCAGAAGTAATAATGTCAAATTCTTTGCGAAAATGTGCAGGTAAATCAAACATAGTTTGCAGTACATCAAATGGAATAATGGATGTTTCAGAAAAAAATTGGTACACAAACATAATATCCTTTTCTTTCCAATACTTGAAGTAGAAAGATTTACCCTTGTACTTAAGATATTTGTTATACCATACGCTAGAGGAAAGAAAAGTTTGTAGTGGGGACGAGTCTTTCGAGAATATATTATGCAACAGAGTATGTGAGTATTTCAGTACAGGGTGTGTAGTCAAGAATGTACAATTTGACATGAAAAGGGTGTGTTGGAAAGAAAAATCCTTTAACAAGGACCTTTCGACAGCAATCCATCTAGGGAGAGGGGTATCATTGAAATCAAACGCCAATGAGAAGGCCTGTTTTAATAAAAAGGCAGAATGGTACGATTGAAAATCAGGAAAGCGGACTCCACCTTCAGATTTTGGACGTATAAGTTTATGTAAGGAAATACGAGATCTTTTATTATTCCACAGAAATTTGGAGCAGATGGAGTTCAAGCGATTGAAATATAATTTAGGGATTTTCACAGGTAGCATGGAT
The DNA here is from genome assembly GCF_964261635.1 of Lissotriton helveticus. Classification (NCBI taxonomy): domain Eukaryota; kingdom Metazoa; phylum Chordata; class Amphibia; order Caudata; family Salamandridae; genus Lissotriton; species Lissotriton helveticus. The sequence continues at coordinate 352,949,182 of NC_136065.1, read as the reverse complement.
ACAGTATATAAAATATGTGGAGAAATCATCATTTTGATGGTGTCTAAACGCCCCCACCAGGAAAGGAAAAGGGGAGACCATAATTGGAGGAGTGATTGGATCTTTTGAGTAAGGGAGGTAAAGGTCAGCTTGAGTGTGTCACGCAAGGTAGAGGAGAACCAAATACCCAGGTATTTGATCTTAGAGGGACACCAGGCAAAATCAGTTGATGCAAACATATATTGGTAACAAGATGAGTTGAGGGGTAGGACCTCCGTTTTAGAAAGATTAAGCTTATAGCCAGAAACAGACGAGTATAAGCGGACTTCTTCTAAAAATGGAGGAAGGGAAGAAACCGGATTAGCCATGTAAACCAGGACATCATCAGCATAGGCTGAAATTTTTGTCTCAATCGAGGACTGTGTGAACCCTTGAATTAGGGGGTTAGAGCGGATTTTAGTGAGGAAGGGTTCAAGGCAAAGAATGAAAAGTAAAGGGGAAAGAGGACAGCCTTGTCTTGTCCCTCTGGATAAGGGGAAGAATTTTGAGAATTGATTATTAACAAATACACTGGCACGGGGAGCAGAATATAGTAGTTTAACTAAGGAAATGAAGTGGGGGCCAAACCCAAACCAATGTAATGCTTTAAACATGAATTTCCAATTAATTCGGTCAAACGCTTTCTCAGCGTCTAAGGAGAGGGCAGCTAGAGGGGCTTTGAATCGGTTACTGTGGGAGATAATATTGGCAAAAACACGGGCATTATCAGCTGCAAATCTACCTTTCACAAAACCAACTTGATCGGTTGTGATTAGCAGAGGAATAAGGGATTCAAGGCGGGCCGCTAAAATTTTGGCAAAAATTTTACAATCGTAATTAATAAGGGATATGGGGCGATAGTTTTTACACAGGGAATGGTCTTTATCAGGTTTGGGGATTATGATTATGAGGGCATCCAAAAATGAGCCAGATGCTTTGGCATTTGCGATAAAGGAGTTAAAAAGTTGTAAAAGATGAGGGACAAAAATGGAATGCATGGTGGCGTAAAATTCAATTGGGAGACCATCTGGACCAGGGGCTTTCGCTTTCTTAAGGGATGTAATTGCCTTGAGAATTTCCTGAGGGGTAATGTCAGATTCTAGTTGATGGAAGTCTGTAGGGAGAGAAGGCGGAGGAGGAAGGCCTTCGAAGAAACGGGAAAGATCATCATCACCAGGATGTGTATCGTCAGTATACAGGAGTTTATAATAATTATGAAAAACCTGTGCAATATCCTCATCAGAGGATACTTTTGTATTGGTGTCTTCATTGAGAATAGAGCCAATGGTTTTACGTTCAGATTTAATTTTAAGATAATTTGCTAACATTTTCCCCGCTTTATTCTGACCACCATGAAATTTAGACTTCACCTTCAAGAGGGTGTTGCAAGCTTCAACTGTGGCAATTTGATTAAGTTCAGATTTGGCTTTAATAAGTTGGAGGAGAGCGTCAGGATTCTTGGACGAGAAGTAAGAGTGTTCTAGGGTCTTAATGTTGGAGAGTTGGGCGGTGTATTTGTCCCTGTTAAGTTTCTTTTTCCTAGATACATAAGAGATGGTGAAACCTCGCAATGTAGCTTTAAAAGCATCCCAATTATTTGAAACTGACGTGTCTTGGGGTAAATTGAGGGAGAAGTATTCAGAGATGAAACTTTTAACTTTAGACATAAAAATAGAATCGGAGAGAAGGAAAGTGTTGAATTTCCAACGATTGAAAGAGGAGGAGGTATGGGACAGGTCAAAAGTGGCATATACAGGTGCATGATCCGAAAGGAAAATGGAACCAATGTCAGATTTCTGAATTGCAGGGAGAAGGGATTTGCTGACTAGAATATAATCAATTCTGGACCTGGTGTGGTGAACATTCGAATAGAATGTATATTCGAGTGAGTTCGGATTACAAGTTTTCCACACGTCGAAGAGGGGGCGGGAAGCAATGGCTGATTGGAAGGATTTATGTGTCTTATCAGGCTGAAATTTGGAGGAAGATAGTCTATCCGAAAATGGATCTAACCATTGGTTGAGGTCACCAGCTAGGACAACGTTAGGACAGTCAATGGATGAAATGAGGATTTTAATATCAGACCAAAATTTAGGGTCTGGTCGGACAGGACCATAAATATTTAGGAGCACCATAATTTTGCTTTGTATAGACACTTTTGACATAACCCAACGACCTTCAGCATCCGATTGAGATGATAAAATTTGAACATCCAAACCTTTGCGAAATAATATAGCAACACCCCCTTTTTTATCAATCGTAGGAGAAAATACAACCTGACCCACCCAAGCCCTCTTAAGTTTCAGCGATTCGACATCTGTACAATGCGTTTCTTGGAGAAAAGCAATCTGAGCATTCAACTTGGATAAGTGGGACAATACCTTTTGACGTTTAACTGGGTTGCCAAGACCACGAACATTCCACGTCACAAAGTTACACATGATGGAAGGTAAGGGAGGAGGGTAACAACTGGGTCCAATACACTGCAGGTAAGGAACTAAAAGGGAAGACAATGAAGACATACATGTTAGCAATACAAATCGGGTAAATATAGGGAAATAATATACGAAGAAGCATCACAATCAATAAGAAGAGTAAGGGGAAACAATGAGGAGTACTAGAGATCGCAAGAAGAAAGAGGATAAGGGATACAAAGAAGATAACAGAACATAGATGAGCAAGGGATAAATAAAAATGGCCTGTGAAAAGGAGAGGAGAAAGAAAGGAAAGAAAAAGAAGGAAATACAGTTATGTGTTGCTACAACCTTGAATAAAACATCAAAATGATTACATGAAAAAAAAAAAAAAAAAAAAAAAAAAGAAAAAGAAGGAAATAGATAAGAAACAAATCAAGGCAAAGATGCCAGACCTGAGAAAAAAGAGAAGATCTAAGTAATAGGAGCATGGAGACGCCAACGCGGGCGCCTACCCACCAGAGCGAGGAAGACGCGGGAATATAGATATGATATAATCAAGAAGAAGTAAAGTCGTAGTACAACATGACAAGAAGGAGACCGGGACAAGGCCACAACAGTCGTCAAGACATTAGAAAAATTAGTACAAAAAATAGAAGAGAGTTAGTTTCAGTCATTGGTGTCCATCGTGGGTGACGAGACGGTGAGAAGATATTCTCGAAGCTTCTGTGGGTCATCAAAGGTACGAGAACGACCATTGTGGGTTATTTTGCAGAGACAAGGATGAAGAATTCCATATTGGATGTTTAGTTCCCTCATGCGTGGACGTAGATTGAGGAACTCCTTGCGACGTGCATTCGTAGCAGTTGATAAATCCTGGGCGATGAAGATGGTATGACCCGACCAAATGAGACGACGTTTTGCTCTTGCAGCTTTAAGAACAGTCATCAATTCGGTGAATTCCAGAAAAAGCAGGATGATACCTCTGGGTTTGGTCGGGTTAGACGTTGGTCGCCCCAGACGGTGAGCACGCTGTATGTTTAGAGGGATAGATTCTGGTTGGAGATCCAGAAGTTCGTAGAGGAGTTTGCGGACGAAGGTCACCATGTCGCCCTCCCCAAGGGACTCCGGAACACCATAAATACGGAGGTTATTCCGCCTGTTACGGTTCTCAAGGTCCTCTGTGTGAAGTTTCAACTGCTGTATCTCCTTTTCAAGAGTAGGAATTTTTGTAGAGACATCCTGGACGTCACTGATGCGTTGTTCTAGTTGCAGAACTTTGTTTTCCATGACTGCCCATCTGTCTTCTATCTGCTTGAGCTTCTCATTAGTTGCCACCATGAAAGGTTGTAGGCCACGAACCTCTTCTAAAATGGAATCCAGCACCGGGTTCTGAGAGGTGCGAATTGGGGAAGGAGGGTCATTCTTATGGCGTTTCGGTGTGGTACCGGTGACAGACGATCTCGCATGGCCTGCGTTCTGCGACATGATGTCAACAGAGGGGCAAACTAAGAGGACCGCAGGAATGGAAGTCACACCGCAATAATAAAAGTTTTGAGACCCTAAATGTAGAGGTTTAGAAAGTACTGGAAGAGAGAGGTCCAATACGAGGTGACAGGTAGCACTAGTGAAGCAGTAATTCAGACCTATATGACAGGGGTCGATAGGCAGCAAAAATCAGTGTTACAGCCAAAAAACCATCCAGGAATAAGGTGGTGAACAAAACAGCAGAGCGTCCATTGATAATGGGACCCAAGTGAGTTATTCGGTGTGCCACGAAGGGTTAATGGTGAAAGAAAGATAGGTATGTAGCATTGCGCAGATAGCACCGCAAAATGGCCGCCAAGAGGTAAGGCTAGCAGAAATGCAGAGGCTGAGGAGAACTCTGGCGCCAACAGTCACAAAAAATGCCTTGAAAGCATGGTGCGCAATATGTAGGACATACCTTGTCTAAATATGGCCTATGGAGGCAGCAGACGAGCAGATACAGTGTTGGAAATGCCAAAAGAAAAACGGGACGTGAGCGCGGCGGCACAAAATGGCGGCCGCCCGCGTCCCGGTATCTGGAACAGAAGCTGCGGGAAAAAAGATGTCAAAGCGGCAATTGCGGGCGCCGCTGCTGCTCGCAAAGCACGGGGACCATGTTCCGCCGTGCGAAAACAACTTTTTCCGGTGTCCGTAGAGAGAGATAACAACAATATTACAGGAAAGACTCCCGCGTCGTCACGGAGCTCAGCCGGGCAGCGCCATCCCACGTCGGCGCGTAAGCCACGCCCCCTAAACTTCTCATTAAAAACAAAAAATGACCCTTCCAATGTTCTGCTAAATTTGATGCAGATTCAGAGTGCAAAACGTATTAGCAAATTTACACTTTTTGCGCTCTGCTTTTGAAGTGGTCCCTTTAATCGATATGCAGGGATTCGCACATTTTACTCCCCGCTCCCTTTTAGAAGGACTCCCCATTGATGGACTTGCATGAATTAGAAAATACCAAGAGTAATCTCAAATTACTAAGGGCCTTATTACAAATTTGGCGGTCCTCCAGTGGCGCCGCCACGTGCTGTCTGCTGGAAGACCACCAAAGCCATGGTGCGCCCGCATGCAGGATTAGGAGTTTAATCCTGGCCGGGGGGGGACAGTGCTGTGGCGGTCTCATGACAATGGACTGTTAGGTTCGTAGAAGAGCTTAGCGTGCAGCCTGCTGCTGTGACAGCACCTGCAGCACATTCTTTCATGGTGTGGCATGCATGGCACACCATGCAGGAACAGGGGTGCAATTCCAGGGAAGCACAACATGTGCCCCTCTGCATGCACCTTCAGGCCCAGTTAGGGTCCCCTTAGTTGCCTCTCTGCCACCCTTTTCATGGTGGGCTCACCACCATGAAAGGAGCAGCGGAGAAGTAACTCATAATATGGCCTGTGGTGCCGCAACAGCACCAGCAGCATATTGTATTGTATTGTATTGTATTGTATTGTATTGTAGGTATACTTGTATAGCGCGGTCCTGTCGCCCGAAGGGCATCCTGGCGCTTGAGATCCGGTCAACAACACTTCCACTGCTCAAACATTCCTAGGGAAAAGATGTGTTTTTAGGGCTTTCCTAAACGGGAAGTAGTCCCTTTGACTTCTCAAAGGGAGTGGCAGGGAGTTCCAGAGTTTGGCCGCTGCGACACTAAACGAGCGGCCACCCATCCTTACTCTCTGGAACCTCGGAACCACAAGCAATTGTGCCAAAGAAGAGCGAAGGGGCCGCGAGGCAGAGTACCAAGCAAACATATTCTGCAGTGGCACTGGGCCCTGTCGATGTACCGCCTTAAACACTAGGCACGCCGCTTTATACAATACACGCAAGTGCACCGGCAGCCAGTGTAGGGCCCTTAAGGCTAAGGTGGAGGAGCTAAGCTTAGGGCGAGAGAGAGCCAGCTTAGCGGCCATGTTCTGCACCCGTTGTAACTTCCCCAGCAGGTTTTTTGGGGCCTCCAGAAGCAGCGCGTTGCAGTAGTCTAAACGACTCAGTATGGTCCCGCGCACTACTTCCGGCCTGGCCTGTACAGGGAGAAGGGGCAAGACTTTACGCAGCATGCGTAACAACATCATGCACGAGGAGATGGTCTTATTAACATGCATGTCCAGCTGTAAATTTGGGCAGAAAATCACCCCCAAGTTACGAGCTGACTCCGCGGCCGACACTGTCTCGGGGAAAGTAGAAGGCCAGAGGTTCTCCGGAAGTACCCGCGGAATCCGGTCCATGGAGCAATGGAGCACCTCGGTCTTTGTGCTGTTAAATTGCAAGGAATTAGCCCGAAGCCAGTCCGCTGTAGCTGCCATGCAGCGATGGAATGTCTCCAGCGGGACCGCATTATTTCCTTCCAGGGAGAAGACCAGCTGGGTATCATCAGAATAATTAAAAGCCTAGATACGAAAAGATTTTATAAGCTGGACCAGAGGGCGGAGGTAAAGATTGAAAAGTATAGGGCTGATGGCCGAGCCCTGTGGGACCCCCTACCCTACTTTCCGCAACTCCGATCGAAAAGGAGGAAGCGCGACCATCTGCTGCCGGTTGTTAAGGTAGGATACCAGCCAGTCTCTTGCCCCCTCTGTGACCCCGCACTCCTCCAGCCTCCTGATGAGGGTCCGATGGCAAACCGTATCGAACGCGGCCGACATGTCGAGCAGCACCAGAAAGGCTGCCCGACCACTATCGACACACGAACTAAGATTGTCAAGTACGGTTACCAGTGCGGATTCTGTCCCATGCGCTGGACGGAAACCAAACTGTGTCTCATCGAACCACCCGATTTCTTCCAAGAAGCCTGAAAGGGAGCGGGTCACCAACTTTTCCACGATCTTAATAGGAAAAGGGAGCAAGGAAATCGGCCTATAGTTGGAAAGACAGGCGGGGTCCAGAGTCGGTTTCTTAAGCAGTGGTGACACGACTGCCAGCTTCCAGCACTCGGGAACTGTTGCCGAGTCCAAAGATTGGAGGCAGATGGAGTACAGAGGCTGGAAGAGTTCCGCCTGAAATGTCTTCCAGAATTTGGGTGGCAATGGATCAAGCGGAGAACCAGATGACACCGTTCGTGCCAGGCTGCAAAACTCCTCAAAGGAGGGAATGGAGAAGCATATTGCAGCTCCCTGACCGCTGCACCACCGCTGCAAGATCCTGTATTCCCAGTCGATGAAGCTGTCCTGTGGCGGTCCAACCACCCAACTCGTAATACTGCAGGCGGGCCCGCAGTGTGGAGGTGGTCAGACTGCCATCATGAGTACGGAGGTCCTATGGATCACTGCACTCGTAACAAGGCCCTTGGTATCTGCCAGTGTTCATTCATGTTGCTCAAACAGTGTAAAAGTTATTAGAAAATCAACAAATCACTTTTCAACTGACAAAATACACTTTAACGCTTTCAAGCTCATCCATTACCTTTTTCAAACTCTAATATCTCAACAACTGCTACAAGAATTTCCACCAAACCAACAAAAGCACACTTTCTAAGTAAAGTTTTATTTTCATTTGTGTCCTTTGCATTATATTTTAGCACAAAATTAGTGCTTGAAATAGAAAAATAGAAGTGAAGCGACCCTTTACCAGAGTAACTGCTTGTTTCTGAGAAGTGCCGGTACTCTCCAATGAAAAGGATTACGTCACTCTTGAGAAGTGCAAGTGCTCTCCTTCTCAAAATAAGAAAGGGCAGGTACTCAGTACTGGACAGTACTGACCCATTTAAAGCACTGCAAAAAATGCACCCTCGCTTCCATAATGGGCACGATGAAGCATTTTGGATTCAAATCTAGAGCAAAATTGCAGTTTTGCATTTGTCATCCTTTCAGGAAATTTCAAGACTTTTTGTTGAATTTTAAGTAACTACAAAAAAGCAAAGTATGTGAATTACGCACACTCTCAGTTAAGATCACTTTATTCAGTGAAAACAATATGACCCATGTCCAGAAGGCAGGTCATCAGTTATTACCTTGTGGATTTAACCCCTTGTGGTCTGTTTCTGGTTAAATACCTTTGTTTCTTACTTGCACACATGAAAACAAAACATGAAATAAAATATATATATATATATATATTTTTTTCAAATCCATCTGACAATACTAAGGGGCATAGCTTGGTCAGTAAGATTGGGGGGAGTGAACTTCAGATTTCCCGACAATAAGACTGGTGTATAATATTACAATACATAATACGACAAGCAGAGCGCATGAGAGGGGCTTAAGGGGCGGTAGAAAGGGAAAGGAATGCAGATTGGTATGAGTAATAAGGGAGAGAAAACACATTATTTTCTATGATAATCAATATTTTTTAGGACTTTCGAAACAGAGATGAGAGTGAGTGTATGTTTTTGTGAGTGTGTACTGGCAAAAATCCCAGGTGAAATCTGAGATACCTCTCTATACATGACGGAAAGCACCTGTACCCAAATATTCCTCAGAAAATACATTTATTAGGGGGGTGCAGTATTTTAAATGGCCGGTACTGTCCGGTACTGAGTACTGGAACTTTTTTATTTTGTGACCGAGAGTTCCTGCAATTCTCAAGAGTGACATGATAGCTTTAATTGGAGAGCACTGGCACTTCTCTGAAACAAACAGGTACTCTGGTACAGGGTACCTGCACTTCTATTTTTCCATTTTGGGGGGAAGGAAGTAACACATCAAACATCCCCTCCCCCATACCTGAAGCTAGCAAACTAATGCAACCAACACGAAATATTTATAAGCATCATGGTGATTACGTTCTGCATCAGGAAAGAATAGCAGAGTGACCAAACACTAATACTCTGTAAAGCAATCTAGTATAAATTGACCAGCGAGATAACAAAACGCTGCATAGTGTACATGCCATAACAAATTAATAGCTACAGTAAAGGGGAAGGTAAATCAACTACAAAGCAGAAATAAGCACAACATGAAGCATTCCCAAGGAACGCCGAACGACCAATGCAGAGTTACAACGCAGTCTAGGCACTGAGGCGTTTTCGTGTTTGAAGTCGCATGCTAGGCTGTTATTCTCTCACCACAAGCGCAGAGCCGCTCTCTAAAATTCTCGCACATGAGCAGCGGGTCAGGGGATACCGCAAGAGGCTGCTCGGAAGGAACTGCTTGGATGTTCTTAGCTCTTGCACGCGCAGAAGAAAGGCAGTCGCAGTTCAGAATGAGCGCATCCCCGGCAAATCAGGCAAAACTTTAGCGGGGCTGCCTGAGGCATGCGATTTTTCTACTGCCTGCCCCTCTCTCTATATATATGTGTCCACTGCCTCGTCTTCCCCTGCCAGTGCCCCCTCCCTCCGGCCACCACTTCTCAGCGCGAGGGGCAGAGCGCCTCAAGAAGTTTCTGAGATGGGACTGAGGCAAGGATGCTGACGAGGGTTGCTCCGGTGCCTCGAGAGCGAACTCACGTCTGAATCCACAGGGAGCAGAGTCTGCCGGACCAGACCCCCCCTCACCCATGCCGCTATTGGGACCGTCTTCCTTCAGCACCTGGAGACTACTAACTGGGGAGGGGGATCCGCGTATCTGGATGAAGGGGAGTTTCCTTGCAGCGACGGGGTCCTGCAGCCAGGAGGCAGCGTGGGGGGTTTCCCTGAACACCTCCCACTGCGTGCAGCTGGTTTAAGGGTGGGGGAGTTATCGACCTACAACCTGTTGACGATTCCCGCGAAGAAGCGCCAAGATAAGGGTCTAGCTTTGCTTGGGGGCATTTTCTACCTGGGGCTCGTGCGTCTGAAGATCAGAGGAAAGCCCCTGCGCACTGGCGCGCGCCTTAATCACTGGAGATGGAAAATGACATTGGCAAGTCTGTTGACAACCAAATGGAAAAATATATGTAAATATGGTTAACCAAATTGTTTTTAAGACGTTTTTTCTCTGTTGATCTTTCCCCCCTTTCTTTTTTTTTATTAAAGGCAGTTTTCAACAGTTTTCTTTAATCTATTTAACAGCACTTTTTGCTAATTTGTTATATTTGGTCTTGTTTCCTAATATTTAATCAGTAATGCAAATCATGTTGATGTCTCCTCATCTTGTTAATTTTATCATTGTTCTCCTCTCACCCATTTCTCCTTCCCTCCTCTTCTCTCAGTAATCATTTTCTTCTCCCTTACTTCTTCATACCTTTCCCGGATTCCTTCAATCTTTCCTTTACCTTCCTTCTCTTCTTTCTCTCCTTTCCTTTTGCACTTTGTTCTCCTCTTTGGAACTTTGCCTCTCTTTCATTTCTTTATTGTTCCTTCTACACCGGCACCAAATCCTTTAATTCCTTTCTCTTACTCTTACCACTCTTTCTTCTCTTCCATTTTTTACCCAATTCATCTCTTTCTCAACCTCCTTCATTTTTGCCTAGCTTTCTTTCTCTCACTTCTTATTTCCTCTCCTTCCTTGAATGGTACCCCTATTCTCCTTTACCTTTCTTTTCCTTCCCTTTTCATTCCTTATGATGTTTTGTTTCTTCCTTTAATCTTTCCTTTCCCTTTTTCCATCCCTTTCTCCTTCCTTGCCGTCTCCCCTTTTCCCCATTTCCACAGTTTTTCTTGTTCACAAGTTGTTTTCTTCTGTTCTCTTCTTCAGCTGTTTCCTTCACCTTCCTTTCATTAAGTTGTGTCATTTTCTCTTCCCTTAGCTTCTGCTTTTGATTCTACCCTTTTCATTCCTCCGTATCAATAATTTCTGCAACATTCCTTCATGTACTTCCTTCACTTTTCTGATTGCTTCAATTTCTTTTTCCTATCTTTCTTAACTTACTCCCGTGTTCTTCTTCCCTCTCTCTCTTCTTCTTGTAGCAGGTTTCTTTATTACTCACTTTCATTCCATTCCTCCCATACGTTTGTTCTCTTTTCCCTCCGTGTTAACCGTCATTCATCGATAACCCTCTGTCCATTGCTTCTCTACTCCCCCTTTCTCCTTCTTTGCTTGTTTCCATCCCTTCCTTTATCTCTATCATAATCCTCTCTTCTCTGGTTGTTCCTTCTCTCCACCCCTTTCCTTATTCTCTTTCTCTAACCTACCCCCATCCGTCGTTCCCCTTCTCCATTTCTTTGCGTTCCTTCCTTCTCCACTTTATTTGCCCTTTCGCTGCTTCGTTCATTGTCTTTTAACCCTTTCTGCTCCTATTGAGTCATATTTTTAATTCCTCCTAGAGTTACAATAATGGGGAAATCGGAAAGCCAGATGGACATTGTGGAGAAATCGACAAAAGCTGGCAGGAAATCCTGGAGTTTGGCCGAGATCGGGCTCTCGGTGCTGCTTCTCCTCATGACCTGCGCAGTGGTGTCCTTGGTGATCTTGTACACAAGCAGCCGAGGTAAGTCGCATTTCTCTGCGCATTCCCCGAGAAATCGAAGCACCTGCCGAAAGCAACCCGTTTATATTGCATCCCAGAGACAGCGCGTGCAGGTCTCACAGCAAGATGCTGGAGGTGAGCAGAGGGCGCTTTTATCTTCCCTCTGCAGAATGTGCCGTTGAGTAGAAGAGAACATTATTTTATTTCTGCATGACAATCTTACTGGATAAACGTGTACTACAAGAACTGGTAATGCTTTCATCTGCGGTTGTTGTGTACTAAAAACCAACCAATGAAAGGGCCCATCTAGTTAAATGAGTAAAAGAGTTCCCTTTGCCCACTCTTGCATAACCAATAGCCCTCAGCAATGAAGAGATCAGAATGCCCCTGTGTTTGACGGAGTGGTGTTGCAGTTTTTGATTCAGTGTGACACTAATCAGTAGATGTCCCTCTTAAAGGGGCCATCGAATCAAATGCAAAAAAGAAAAAAAACGAACATTGATTTACTCAATCATCAATCACCAGCAATCGTAAATAACAAGACGTGGGTAATTCTTGCTTGCTTGATGAGGCCATGTTGGATTTTGAGGGCTGTTACTGACGACATTTACTGGAGGCCTTCTTGTAAAGTGGTCACTTTATGGAAGTTATGAATATTCCTAGGCTCCGAATCAATATGCCATTTTTTTCACTCAAGACCATATTAAGGGCTGTCTACAAGTTTTGGTGGTGCGATAGCAGGCGGCACGCCACTGCCAGGCTCCCCCATCGCCAAAACTCACCACCACCCGCCGACCAGGTTACAAGTATTAATGTGGTCTGGCAGGTGGGCGGCGTGGCGGTCCTGCGGCAGTGCAGTGTAAAGACTTATGGTGAGCCTTAATGGCACCACTGCGAGACCGCCAGTGCACGTTCCTTCACAGAAGGAGTGCACCATGTCGTGCATTCCTTCCCGTGGAAATAATTGGGGGGAGAAACTACAGTGGGGCACTATATGTGTCCCCTGCAGGCACCCTGTGCACAGGGGCAGGAGGGGGCCCCATAGGGTCCCCTTTCTTTCCTCACTGCAAGCAGTATCATGAAGGAAGAACCTCCATGAGACCACTGAGGAAAGTTGTAATATGCTTGGTGGTGCCTCAGGGCACCACCAAGCATATTGCAGATCCCAGATTTCTGTGTCACCGCCAGGGATCTCTCATCCCTGATGTTTGAGGCGGTGCAATTGAGGTCCTACTGCCCAAGTTGCAATAGGTCGGTCGGGCCGCCGGAGCGGTAGTGGCTGGACCACATCCACAGTGAGTTTGATGAACCTCAGACCGCCAAACTCATAATCAGCCCCTAAGTGTGCAAATGTCATGATTCATGTGTGAAAACATATTTTTGAAATCTATGATACATGAATTCAAATTTGTAAATCCATACCTACCTTTGTAGTCTTACATCAGTACAGTGTAATTTTGCTTGGGAGTATATCTTCTTCCAGAGGCAAGTAGTATGTGACCCAGGATAGCTTGTAAAATACAGGAACAGTTTGTGGGGTTCTATACATTTTTATAAACCACAGTCCCATGTTGAATACAATCAGAGAATACTCCTGTCAGTGCATGGACACAGATTGAACAAAATTCCAGGGGCGGTGGAAGTATCACAACACAAGATGCCAATGACTTGTTCCATTAATTTCATCTCAATAGCCTCCTAGCAGAGCCCAGTTGCTGTTAGAAAGGAGAAGTGTAGGAATTACAGAAAGTAAGCATGCAATTACAGCACTCTTTTTTTAATTTAAATATTGCCACCGGGCCTCTGCCAGGAGAGTAGCCATGTCAGGGTGGGGAGCACCAGAGACCAATATAGGTACAGCAATTGCTACTACTGGCTATCTCTAATTGATACCTATGTCAATCAATCAAAGTACTTGTAAAGCGCGCTACTTACCTGTGAGGGTCTCAAGGCGCTGAGGGGAGGGGGTGCCGCTACTGCTCAAAGAGCCAGGTCTTGAGGAGTATTCTGAAGGCGAGCAGGACTTGGGTCTGCCGTAGGTGGGTAGGGAGGGTGTTCCAGGTCTTGGCGGCGAGGTAGGAGAAGGATCTGCTGCCGGAGGTTGTTCGTTGGATGCGGGGGACAGCGGCAAGGGCGTGGCTGGCAGAGCGGAGCTGGCGGGTGGGGGTGTAGAAGCTGAGTCTGCTGTTAAGGTAGGCTGGTCCGGCATTGTGGAGTGCTTTGTGTGCGTGGGTGAGGTGTCATGGTCAGGAGCAAATATGTATCCAGGGTTGGAATAGGGATGGAAATGGGCTTCTCCAATGAGAAAACCCAGTACTGAGACGAACTCTGCATGAATGGACGTTTTCTAAGCATTTACTTATGTTTGAATATAAATCATCTGCACTTATGCAGGAGCAAATATTGTCACATGAATATTCTTTTGAAAGTATTTTCCCAGAATTTCTTTGAAAAAAAGTAAATCTTCCAAAAATAGGTGTAGATTTTTGATTTTTTTCAGGGTTCATGCCCCTGGTTTTTATTAATCCATACACCAATGATCTGGTTACATAGAACACTTCAACCTTTAAATGTTACATCAACAAAAGGGATATTTGTATACTGCTAGGTAAGGTTACGCTTGTTTATCAGTCGTGCCCACCTCCAACTGTTGTTTTCTAAAAAATCTTTGAGTTTGTCAACCAACCACACACAAGGTCACATCAAAAGAAAAAGAAAAATGTGTGGGAAGTCAGAAAGTACCTCATGTAAGCTCCACCCATAGAGCTACTGGTTGGTACTCACCAGCTTGCTTACAATGTCATCATCAGTCATAATGTAGTTTACAAATCTGGTACTGGGATAATGACAATAGCTCACCATAACTTTAGAGCGCTAACAATTATGTTTGAAAGTCTTAAATTTAATGTGCATGTGGTGTTACTAATCAGTGTGATACAGTCATATATTTGTGTGCAAATAACTCCAGAGCATCCTTTCTCATTGAAAATTCAATTTTATCATCAGAGTAGTTTTCCACAAGATGAGTACAAGTGCAAGATGGGCTATACAATTCTGTTAAGCTAAGCATTAATTTTTCAAATCTACAATTCTACTTGATATCTCTTTTTCAAACTCATCTATGAAGAATAATTAATTTATCCTTAATTAAATGAAAGTGTTAATCACCACGCGTGGTGTAAACTAATTACACTGACCAACATACCAGCTTCAATCCAAGTGTATGTATAATCATTAGAGAGGAATTCTCCAGATAAAGGTTGAACACCTCTATAGGAATATCCCAACCAATTCAGAATGTAGTATATCAAATGGCTAAACTTATTTCCAACGAAATCTCCAGGTAGATCATCTCAAATGTTTCTAAATCATGCATACTTGTTTCCATATCTGTTGTTTTGTTTATACAAAATCAGATGTATTTCATGAATGAATGACTCTTGACAACATTTGCTCCCTTATGAACAGTGTTAACTATCTTTTTTTCTCTACATTTATCACATTTTATACCAATGTTTTAAAAAATATCCTCAATTTCCTAAGAAAACCTGACTATTTAATCTATGGTGTAGAACCTCTATACTTTATATCAGATGTTAGTAAACTATTAGCTGTAATAACAACGGGGTTGACCCTGTGTCCCTCAGAACCTGGGTAAGTAATAGTTAAAAATAAATTGGTTCTGTCGGGTACGAACAACAATTATTTATCCAAGAGTTTTTCTTCTCATGTGATTTTCAAACCAGAAAAAACACAATTCAAAAACCCCCTCTGAAAAGGAAAAGCAGGCAGATTCTTGCAATCAATAAAAAGAAAACCTGTAACTGACTAAATGTTCTCTTTATATATTTGTATAAGTCACACTTTTACAAAAAATCATTTCTATACAGTGACTGTCAATATCTACAATACAGTGCAAAAACAGTGAAAACAGTGAATAGTGATCACGTGACAAAGACGATATATACAAGATTAATACATTCAAAATAGACAATCTATACAAATATACAAAGGACTACAAAGTTTTTTCGCAGAGGCCAAATCAACTTCCTTAACCCTTTTAAATTTCTTTTAATTCGATGGAGTTCTAGAGTTATGGGGCCTGTAGGGAAATGTCGACGTTTCGACCCTGTTCAGCGCCAACTTGTTGGTCGTGGCGGGTCTTTCTCAAGACGAATATATGCACAACAGTCTTAGCTTTCAAGTGCACAAATGTCACCTGGAATCACGATAACTCACAGTCCTCTAGTCGTTCGGTTTCACTGTTTTTGCACTGTATTGTAGATATTGACAGTCACTGTATAGAAATGATTTTTTGTAAAAGTGTGACTTATACAAATATATAAAGAGAACATTTAGTCACTTACAGGTTTTCTTTTCATTGATTGCAAGAATCTGCCTGCTTTTCCTTTTCAGAGGGGGTTTTTGAATTGTGTTTTTTCTGGTTTGAAAATCACATGAGAAGAAAAACTCTTGGATAAATAATTGTTGTTCGTACCCGACAGAACCAATTTATTTTGAACTAGTAAACTATTAGCAACATTCCAAAGACAGCGGAATCACAGAGATTGAGACAATCCTTCTAGAGTTTGGCGATCTGTTAAGAAACCTGAAATTCTTAGTTCATCATAACTCAGTTTCTCATTAGTTTAGTCATCATTGCCTAAGAACATTGGTCATATGTCAGTGCCCTTTCACCTTAAACTTGGGCCCTCACTTCCACTGTAACACCCCTATCTATTGGATATCCTTCTCTTTTAAAAAACTACCTGATTTCCCCTACTAATTTTCCATTGGTTTTCGAAAGGTAGACGGGATATTGAATTTGCATTTAATGAACAGCAAATGTGTTTTAAGAAAGCTAAAAAATGTGTATGTGCCATCAATTATGTGCCTTTCTATACAAGCCATTAGTTATAATGATGCAATTGCAAGATGAGCTCAATTGGTTAATTTTTATTTATAAATTTAATTATTAATATGATTTGGAACTCCAGCGGAAGTCCACATAACACAACATTAGAAAAATACATTTTAAAACACAAGATAAAATCGGTAAAAACAGAGATAGATAGAATACTTTGCAACAATTCAGCCTCCACTGAAATTCAAATGTTATGATTAAAAAGAGGCAGCAGCCTTAAAAAGTGACGATGCGCATTGTGCAGTGTAGAATATGCAAGAACTACATGCTTAAAAACTTACGATGCATGCAAAAGAGATTACTAACTGTATGAAGGACCGTAACCATAAGAAATGACAACATACATTACACATTACAAACCAGACTCATAGTACACACAAATTCTTAGAACACATTAAAAAAATGTCTAAAAAAATAGGAAATTCTTGTTCAAAGCTATTTCATTAGGGTGGACATAAAGTCACTTGCGAGCCTTCAGAACAGAGTGTATATTATGTTTGAGAAACAAAGGCTTTAAAATGTAAAGTCATGCATTATGCAACATAGGGCATACCAATAACACATGGTTTAGATCTTGAATGTAAAGGTGGCAAAACTCAGATATTCTCTCCTTTTTTGGGACTTTATCCCAAATACCACTAATCAAATGAAGGGGTGGAGCAAGTCCATTCGCATTAAAACGATCAGTCTTCTCATCCAATGAGGAAGGTTCCACGTTAGATAAGGCTGAGGTTTGTTCCCCAGAGTACTGTCCTTGACCACCTGGTTTTGCATGTTAGACTGGCACAAAACAGTGTCTCTGGCCAAACTTATTTTAATGGAGAGAATTTTTTATATAACTCTTTAAAAGAGGCTTGGACTTAAAAGCGCCTACATTCAGATCAAGCCCAAAAGTTTCCTTTGCCACCTCACAAGACCTAGAGAAGGCTCTCTTTGTTTCTGAAGATAAAAAATTTCAATCCTCAAAGCTGCATGAAAGTTCTCTTCTACTCACCCAGGAAGGAGTTCCCCCACCTCAAAAATGCTGCCAAAGCAAAAAGATAAGAGGATAAAGCAAACTCCAAATGAAAGACATTGGGGCTGCAAGTGAATTAAAGTAACAAAACCAATGGAAAATAAATCCTTCAATTCCCTCGAGAAAGCTCCGTCATCTCATATCCAACAACTCAAGCGCATAACATAATGAGGGGGGGATTTTAATCCTAGTGATCGACATAACATGGCCTAAATGGCATCTCCCCCACAATTTATAGCATCTATTAACCCCTTCGCCGCGGGGTTAATTCCCCCCGCGGCGCTGGGGGGGCGAGCACAGTGCTTGTGACTAGCTCGGCTCGTCACGCTGCACGGTGGCGCTGTGCTCATGACGAGCTAAGCTCGTCATGACCACGCCCGTTTTCGTGGAACGCCCAGCACAGTGTGTGAGCACCGCGCGGGTCATGACAAGCTCAACTCATCATGAGCACAGCGCCACCGTGCCTCATGACGAGCTGAGCTCGTCATGAGCACGGGAGGGTTTAAGGGCATTTGCCTGGGAAAGGGCCCTATTCAAACAGAGATTTATATGGTTATCATCCCACTACCTAATTGGAAAGATGTTGCCCAAATAAAATAAAAAAATCCACCTTTTCTAGCTTCTTCTCCCCTAAAAACCATTTCAACAGTTGAGTCCCTGTAACATTCTTTAAAAGAAAATCAAGATTTTACATTTGGCTGAGGGTAATCCATCGGCAGACCATTGAAAGCATTGTAATACTATGTAATGATATCTTTATAATTAATTTGGTTGACACATATGAATGTATATAGAAATACAAGTTGCAGAGACCAGGTTATATGTAAAAAGTTGAGATAAACTCACAAAGTGAAAAGGAGCTCAAAAGATTAATTTTGAGTACCTTATTTGAAGATCATCACGTTTTCAACTTGTTCCAAATGAAATGGGTGTGTGCCTTTTTTTCTCCTCTAGGCAATTGAGTTGAAGAATTTTCCACCCTTGGTGGACTTGTTCACGTTAGGGTGGGGAAAAGTTTTGCCTTAGAGAAAAGCTGGATTATCAGTGTGTTGAAGAGTGTTTTGTTGAAACAGGAAGTTTTCTGGCACTCAATAATCAAAAAACAAAACACTGAATGACCAAGTTTTTTGGTTGAATTGGAAACAGACAGGTTTTTTTTTGTTTCTAATAATCAGATGATTTTTTGGAAAATGGAATTCTACCTTGGCGACAACTTGCATCTTTTCTCCCACTTTGAGGAAGAATGTCTCTCTCCCTTTACTAATGACAGTATACTACTGTTAGAAATGGGATTTCTGGTTGGCTAAGGCTTGTGCCAAAGCCTGGAAGAAACCACCACTCTAGTCAGGGCAAAGGAGTTACACGCTGAAGATAACCCCTGCTCATCCCCTTGGTAGCTTGGCACAAGCAGTCAGGCTTATCCCAGAGGCAATGTGTAAAGAGTTTGCGCAATACACAAACACAGCAGCAACACACTAGGTACACCACAAAAGAAACTCCACACAAGGTTATATCAAATATAGCCTTCGTATTATCATAAACACATTAGAAACATAATCAAACATTTACACTGTGCCAACAGGCACTGGCAATATTCACAGTGAATTATATAAAGGACCAGGCCAATCGAGCCATGGTCAGAACCATTAGAACGGGTAAGTAAATGTAAAACACCACCAGTAACTACTAGTACAATAAGGTGCCTATTATTGTTAACTGCAACATAAACACATTAGGTCTGCATCATGTTAGGCCTAAATCACATTACACATAACTCACAATGCGCCTAAACCACACTATGCATTAGGCATAGAACACATTATGCATGAACCTCATAAACATAACATTAGGCATAAAACACATTACGCCCCACCAGCATAAACACATTATGCAATAACCTGTTTAACCTCCCAGTAGGCCCACCTTAGAAACTGACCCCAGGCCCACTGGCCTTTTCTAGGGCTCCAATGCCTTCTCTCCAGAAAGTCAGGGCTTACTCCTGGGCTATCAAAGTAGCCCTCTGGCTGCCAATTCAGCAACATGCAAAGTGCCCATATCGCTGGGGCAGGGCAGGAGTGTACCTTACTCCATCTTAAAAGTGCCCCCAAAGGAAAAAGAATGGTGCTGGCACTACTGTGCCTTGTGAGCCCCACTGGGCTCTTTAACAAATAGGCCCACGTTGCAGCTGCCCACTGTCAAGCGGGGCAGCTGGAGAAAAATTAACCTTGGCATGCAGTGCCCTGAGAGCCCTACTCCGGGACTCCTACTTGCCAAATTGCTCCCAAACGTTGCAGCTGCCCACTCTCAAGCGGGGCAGCTGGGAAATCAGCACCGGCACTCACGGTGCCCTAAGCACTACCACTGGGTGCGGGCACCAGCAATGTGCCCCAACACACCCCCCAAGCAGGGTGCAACTGAACCCCACTCACCAGGCCCTCTGTGGGTGACTCCACAGGCTCTGGGTACAGGAAATGTTCCCGACAGGTCCCGCTGCTGGGACCTCTTCTCCAACCTCACTGGAGCCTTCTCCTCTTCACCAGCGCAGTGGGGGCAGGCACTGACAATGTGCCTCGGGCCCCCTCCGCCGCAGGACTCCTACTTCTTTCAGTACTAGGAGGAAGGGGTCCCAGTGTAAGCAAGAAATAATAAACACAAATCACGAACTGAAACTCACAAAACAATTAATGTATCCACACTGTTTTAATTCACAATGGGATAAAGTATATTCAATATACAAAGCAATTTATCATGAAATATAGGTTGGTTGCAAAGTGCCCAGGGAAGAGCAGGGAAGGAGGTGATGATCAAGTGAGGATGTGAGGATGGAAGGAGTTAGTGACAGTAAAATCAGTCAATTGGCAATATTATCTTGACGAATTAAATGCAAAACAAAATGACCAGAGGTTCAGGCATTTAAATAAATTGGCATACTTCACATATTACAATTATTGTTACAATGGTGGCGTGAAGTTGACACTAGAAAAGGTGGTTGTCGACGTTTCGACCCTCTAATGTACGCAGGGATAAGTGGTGCCCTTGCTGTGGGGTCTTCTTCAGGACCAAAAAGGAGTGGGGCTGGCAACCTGATAAAGATATGTAAAGGGAAACTATATTATGCAGCGGAATACGAATCAACCTAAAATCAGGGTAGGTGCACAATGGACAATTGGAAAAACATCATTATCAGCATAAATTAATTGCTCCACAGGAATATGCAGGTAGTGCCGAGATAGTAATGGCACACCTGTCCAATAACCAACTATAACAATGAATCAACTCCTAATAGCTTTCAGGAATTGTAGACCGGAGCGGTATAGTTAGGCAGCTAGCGTGGAAAGAATGGGGAACACCATCTAACCCAGAATTTGGGATAATGAATAAGTCAAGAGTACCTGCAAATCAAGAATCACACGGTGATACGTGGTGACGTCACATGAGGTTCTTATAGTAGATACGTGTCTGCAAGGGAACACGTAACATTTGAGATGGAACATTTAAACAATTTTGCACTGTAACGTATAAAAAAGTTACACCGACATGCGGTTGGACTGGCTTACCGACTGCCTCGAAATGATGGAGGAAATACAGTTGTCGGTAAAACGATCGCACCTAAAAATAAAGGGCGCACTGATCACTTATAAAATAAAGTAAAACCTGTGGGCCTGAGCAGAGTCTGTGCAATAACAATGTAACATTGTAACCAAACTAACAGGTTATCAGGCACTCACCGTTACTAATGCGGTTCGGGGGCTGTGCCGCCTATGGACCGCGGGTTGAAAGACTCCGTGGTGTCTGTTTTCTGATTGTGAATGATATGCAACTGTTTCTGGGGAGTTTTGGAGCGCTCTGCTTGCAGTGCTCACACCCTCTTTTCAGAGATGGGGCTCTGCCATCAGACACACCACAGGGGGACAGAGCCAATATTCACTGGGCACGCACCATCCTATTCAGGGACCAGGGACTTCTCCTCCCACTACTCAAAATGTAGATGTCCCATTCAGCCTAGCCCTGACTCACCCTGCCCCTCCTGGAGCCACACACACCTAACCAGCCCCTGTAACTCAAAAGCCAGGCAGGCAATTCACATCAGGCAGGCAGACACATAGCACACAGAAATGCCACCTTCTAAAAGTGGCATTTCTAAAATAGTTGTAATAAATCTGCGCACACCATTGCATAACATTTATTATCACTATTCCAAACATACCAAACTTGACCACGCTACGCCTCTCATATCCGGGATTACCACTGAAACACTTATCAAGGAATCCCCAATGCATTTCTATAGGAGGGCAGCCCCACAGTAGTGAGAAATCAAAATAGCTGTTTTGTCACTTCCGGGACATGTCACACACTTAAGGTACATGTCCTATCTTTTACCTACAATTCACCCTGCCAATAGGACTAACTACGGCCTAACTTAGGGGTGACTGACATGTAGTAAAAGGGGGGTCACATACATGGCACACACTTTAGGTGCCACTTCAGAGCGGCAGTGACACTGCACGCACAGGCCCTGCAATGGCAAAGGCTACTTTGGTGGGTGGCACAATCAGCGCTGCAAGCCCACCAGTAGGATTTAATTTACCAGTCCAGGGTATGAGATACCACTTTACAAGGGACTAAAAGGTAAATTAAATAGGCCAAACAGGTGTAGACCAATCTTACCATTTTTAACACAGAGAGCACACGCACTTTACACTGGACAGCAGTGCTAAAGTGCCCAGATTCCTAAAATCACCAACACATGTCAGCAAAAGGCTAGGAGAAAGCAAAAAGTTTAGGGATGACCCTGCAAAAAGGGCCAAGTCCAACAACTACATAGAGGGGTCCTTTCCTGTGTCTCTGAGGTGTGAGCATTAACATCTACATGCTCCCGTCTTTGTGTTCTTGACTTTCTTCAGTTAATTAGACTGATAGCCTAAAAATAGTTATGGACATTTCCCGACATTCGTGTTCCATGCTAGACAAAGTCATCACGTGTTTCCGCATCACAATATCTATAGTAAGAATCCAGTGTTCTTATTGATAATCATCCTGACCTGCAGAAACTGTTTCACAGCATGACCTGCGGCCTCCGCTTGTGGCTTTCACCTCGCTGAGTGCATTTACCTCCTCTCTTGGGGGCCCTCGTGCCTCATCCATGGTGGGACCACCATTGGCTTTATTTTTCAGGAATGCCGTTCCACAATCACAACAGGAGCCACTATGGACTTGGAGGCATGGATGTTAGTTGTATGACCAACCACTGAATCATCTATTTTAAGGTTAATACATACATTTTGCCTGGAATGTGCTTTTTCTGTATGGCTCAGGCAAACTCTTTTTGATTCTCATTTCACAATAATAGGTCAGCCAATGTCCTGATGACACCCTTTCTTTTTGTAATTTTTTTTTATTACATTGCAAACATAGTCACAAGCATAATGTACACCCCAAGTGTCTCATTAGCAATATCCAACAGTTAACTCCCACTTAAATCATGTGCAAGGGGGTTAACCAACCCAGTGTTTGTGGGCAGAGATCATGAATCCAACTCCAACACTTTTTATTGGGTGTAGGGCCTGGACCCTCTGCACATGGCTGAAGGCTGTGTATAGCGGGAATGGACTATCCTGTAGATGATTGAGACAGGGTATGGCAAGCTGTGACCAATCTCTACTGCGCGTGGGCAAAGGTGTGTGAGGTAAAGTTGACATGCAGGTCCTGGCAGAATGCCCAGCTCTGCTGCCAACCTCCTCTGCACACAGCTGAACATGACTATAGGCTAGGTGCAGAGTAGGTAGCTGGTCCTTGGGGAGGTGTGGTACAGAGATTGATGCTGCTGCTCATAGCTTAAGACACACAGATGACGGACGGAAAGCAGAACAAATCAAACATTCACTCCCAGTCAAGAGATTTGGGTTAAACCCATCATTCTTTTGCTCACCATGCCACCCCAGTTTAGACCCAGCCATATGTAAATCAGTCTTTACCCTGCTCCTCATGGGAACACCCCAGTTGAACTATCAAGCCAGGTCCTACCTGGACCAGAAACAAGCATCCTGAGATCGACTTCAGGGTATCACTCCTCATCAGGGCTGTTAGCTGCTCATATTTTAACATTATGAAGAGCGGGTTTGGCTTGCCCAAGGGGTGATGTTTTCCGATCCCTGGAACATATGGTCAAAGGCCATGACCAAAGGCCAGGGCTTGCCTCCAACCCCCAGGGTGGTTGAGTAAGGATATATCCTGATGGTTCTGCAAAGGCATGCCCACTTTGCAGGAACATCGCCATGTGCATGGAAGAAATGGCTGACCCCAAGTGTGGAGTTGGCCGGCGCCTGTGGAGATTCAGCCAGGCCCTGAAACAAACCTTTATTGCACAGTGGGGGTTTGCTGAGCCCTGCAGTTTGTGCTGTGACCCACACCTTTTTACATAGGCTCTATAGAGTAGCTATAGACTATATACAGATCTTAAAATTGCTATGTTCGATGAATATGGTTTCAGTAAATAATGTCCAGGTCAAGACATTTGTAAATGATCGGTGCTTAGTACTTAATTAAATATTTTAGTATTTGTTTATGCCTGTGTGTTTTTGAAGAGAAGTAACTGGACAACTCGGAGTTGGACTAAACAACTGAAAAAAAAACCTTCAGAGAAAAAAGTTAACTTTTATGCTTCATATTCTGATAACACTATTACAATGACTGCAATAAATGGCTATGCCCCGGAACTATTCATACACATTTTGCTAATAGTCAGCCCACACTGTAGCAGGCACATATTGTTTTACCGGGTGTTGAGACCTGGACGTATATAGAATCTCCTCTTCACGTTACATTTTACCCATTTTACCACAAAAAGCAGCTTGGTTCTTGGTATTGGCTAGATCAATTATGTGCACATTCAAATCAGTATTCACCACTTGTGCCTCTACTGAGGGATTGGTCACATAACACGCAAATGACACATCTAGAATTTTTTCTCACTCTTCAGAAATGAAAAATCTCGTTAACCCCTTCTCCTCCAATCTCCTCTTCTTCAACTTCCATATCTGAGTCATGCTCTTGGCGTTAGCAGGAAGGATTGGGTTATTCTCACTGATGCAACTCCAAAATCAAGCAAAGAAGTGATAAGGTGAAGTGATGGACTATAACTTTGTTTTTATGCCTAGACAGAACAGGGCATTGCACCACAAACTTTTACGGAGGAAATCAGCCCTCTGCTTTTTAGGGAGAGGTGTGGCGCAGTGGCCAGAGATGCTGACTGCGGGGCTCATGGTTCAATCCCCAGCGCCGGCGGCATCTCAGCTCAGCATCATGTGACTCTGAGCAATAGCTCACTTAATCTCCTCAACAAAGCCCAGCGCCTTGATACCCTTAGGGGTGATATGTTTGCTCTTTACAAATATGGGATTATTCATCATAGTTAAGTATTTGTTTTGAAGAAACACGCAATGACACCTCAATATTGAGGAACTATAGGCCTGTATATTTCTACCTTTTCTTTGTTAAAATTCTACAAGCCTATGTTGTCCATATTTTAAGCAAACATTTCTAGGTGACCAGCTTTCTAGACAGTCTTCAAGCTGGATTCCTCCTGGAGATGGATAGATGGATAGATAGATAGATAGATAGATAGATAGATAGATAGATAGATAGATAGATAGATAGATAGATAGATAGATAGATAGATAGATAGATAGATAGACAGACAGACAGACAGACAGACAGACAGACAGACAGACAGACAGACAGACAGATAGATAGATAGATAGATAGATAGATAGATAGATAGATAGATAGATAGATAGATAGATAGATAGATAGATAGATAGATAGATATATAGATATTACATAGTGACGGTCACCACTCTGTAGCTATAGCTAGGTCAGAGAGTCCACAAAAAGATTTTTTTTGTTTTGCTAATAACTTCAATGTAGTTTGAAAAATCTTCATAAAACTTTCCAATAAAACTACTTCAGCTCCATTATGAAAAGTTTCGGGTTAATCTGTCAAGCGATGGCTGAGAAAACACAAATATATTTATTTACTACTTGTTTCTCCTAACTCCAAGACACATGAAATGTTGTTGTTGGTGTAAACATCTTACTGTTAATACCTCAGGTTAGCGGCATAAAATGTTTATGTCTGATTCCTCCTTATAACAACACAACCTACGTTCATCAAGTGAAGATAATTGCTTGCTCCGCCCACCTCTCAACTTATATATACTTTTACAAGAAATGCCTATCAAGGATTCTCTGCCTTTTAACACTGCTTAAACAATGCAGTAAATAATAAATATCAGAAGATTCAATCAATAAATCAGCATGAATGTTTGTTGCTAATCAGCTAAATCCACATCAGATGATATTAAAAGAAACTGTGATTTGATAATAGCGTTGAATGCTTGGTAAATATGATTCTTCATCTGAGTTTGTTCAACGTCCTGAACTAATACTGCTCCATTCGCACATGGTCCCGATCCCCCATCCAATGCGTACCAGAAAATGGATTTTATGTATCCATTATGCACATTTTTTGCCTGGTAGCCATATTTATAAAAAGCTGCTTTGGGGAATTATTCCAAATTCTAGACAGGGCTTCAATTTAACAGTGCTTGTTGGTAGACAGAAATTTTGTCTAAATGCTATGCACTGTATGAGCTTCAATCTTGCAGCAATTCCATAGGGAACGCCTTCTTGACCATAAATTAAACCTGGACATTTTGTTTACCTTGGTTACCTCAAGTATAGCTCAGGCTTCTCTTAGTAGTTAGTGAGCACTCCAGCTACATGTGTGTAGCCTAGCCTACTAAATGTTAGCCTTTTGCCTGACTGAATTTATATATGTATTCCATAATTGAAACCTGTATATACCTGAGATGAAAATGTGAATATTTTTTTAACTCATAATGATATTTGATGAAAAATGTTTGAACTTCCAAAATATATTTATAGCTGATATAGGATTTGTATGAAATGGGGGTACTGGGTGAGGGGGTGAAACCCTTCTCAAGCGGCAACTACAATTCTTCTCAGGATGAAGTCAAAGGCAATCCTGAAATTAATCTGTGCTCAACCCCCGGTTAGCTTGACAGAGATCAATCAGGATAAACTCATAGGCAATTTGTAAAGTATTTGTGCAACACATCAAACAGTAACAAAGTGAAAACACACAGCAAAAGGAGCCTACAACTGATTTAGAAAAATAGAGTTGTTTTTAATAAATCCAATAATTCTAAAGCGATAAAAATCCAATCAGTAGAACTGGAGATGTTGAACTTTAACATTTTTAAAGAAAATAATGCCATAAGGCATGAAGCACAAACTGTGGATATCTGGTTGTGCCAAACCAACACTAAGTGACAAGTTCGGGGGAACCACTATGGAGCACGGACCAGCTACAGTGACCCAGTTAGGCCAGCTGAAGAGACTACCTTAAACCTGGAGTTTAGGAGCGTTGTGTGGATCCACACCAAAGATACGTCACGCAGTTGAGGTGATGCCTCAATTCCAGGATGCAGCGAGGTTGCTGTGTGAGGTCCTGTTGCGGTGACGTCAAGGATCCCGTTGGCGGGGCTTGTGATGCGTGTCCAGCGTTGGGAATTTGCCCCACAGTTAAAACTATGCATCTGTTCTGAAGAGCTGTGAGGCTATGATGCAGAATCCAGCGACATTGTTGAGGCTGCCGTCGAGAGATGTGAGGGCGTGCGCTGAGGATGCATCATGCTGCAGCCATTCTGAAGGTGATGCAGGTTGCAGCAGTGATGCGACTCTTTGCAACAGCTGCAATCCACGCAGCAGCGGGTATGTGTCAGCTCTGCTCTGGGTTGTGCCACAAGGCAGAGGAAATGCGCCAGTTCTGCTGATTCACAGAGGCTGGCAAAGCACCTTGATCCCTCGTCCAAAGGTCCAGGACTGGGCTGGCACCACTTGGTAGGGTAGACATCACAGATGGCATAGTCCAGGTGCAGACAGATGCAAGGTTGTTGGAAGGCTGGTATGTTCCTGAGGCTTCTGATCTGGATGCCAGCCAACTAGCCCTTGGAGTCACTCTGGGTTCTGGGTTCCACAGGTGCAGGTACATTTCTTCTCTTGTATGCAAGAGGGCAGCAGGCAGCACGGCATAGCAGGTATCCTGCACAGTGCAGTCTAGCAGAATGGGCAGTCCTTCTTCCTGACAGAATGGCCATGGGTCCAGAAGTGTGCTGAAGAGATTTGTCTGAGGTCCCCTTTTTATTATCTGATGTCCTGGATCTGGAAGGTGAAAGGTTCTGGAAGGAGCATTTAATCTTCTGGCTCCCCTGCCCTGGCTTCAAGCTGGCTGCAGTAACAATGTAAGGTTGTTAGGCCATGTGTAAGAGGGCAGAGCACAGGCTATTCAGTTGTAAGTGTGGCTGTGCTAAGTTCCGTCACCCCATCCTCCCAGCAAATAGCCCATTCAGGCCCACCTAATCACACTATTGTGTGACTGTCTGGTAGGAATTCACAAACTCTAACTGTCAGTTACACCCAATCATATGACCCAAGACGGGCTACAGGCACCAAATGGCTAAAGAAACCAAATGCCAACTTTCTAAAAGTGGCATTTCAGATTGCAATTTAAAATCTGACTTCACTGTAAGTTAGGATTTTAAATTGTGACTTCAGAGACATCAAACTGGTTATCTCTTTTTATTTGGAAATTACACTTATAAAGTGTAATAAGGCAACTCCACTGTTATCCTACAGGAGAGATAGACCTTGCAATAGTGAAAAATGAATTAAAGAATTTTTCACTCCCAGGGCATGTAAAACTTAAAAGTACATTTCCAACTTTTTAATTTCAAGGTGTTTTTTATTATTATTTCACAAAACAGGTACATTTGCTTTGTCATTAAGAGTTCCAGGTGAACGTTACATGGCGTTGCAAGAATTACATGAAAGCGTAGTTGGTGCTAAAAATATTGCATGGTGCTGTTTTGAACTTGTCCATCTGGAGTCCTCTGTATTGTCCATCAGGGGTAAATTAGAGATAGGATAGTATAGGAAGAAGATAGAACAAAAGAGAGATATGATACAAGAAGTGATACTTCGCTCTGAGCCTAGTCTGGGTTGTTGTCAGCATGTGGGGGTGCTGCTACGCTGGGGGAACCCCGGTGAATTCAGGGTGGATTATATGATTCAAGGAAAATGTCCAGTGACTTCCACATACCCCTAGATGGTGGTTTCAAGGGTGAATTTTGCAGGGCAGTGCTATCTGCGCCTCTGAGGTATATCACCCAGTTAAACCAGCATTTATATGATGTCTTAGCAGTATCCTTCCAGTTGGGCAGGACCAGTTTGACGGCTGCGGTCAGAAGGAGGTCTAGGTGGTCTCTGTCTTGTTGTGTAGGGAGATGTGCAATTATGAAAGCTGTGGTGAGGGAGGAAAAAAACGGGGTTAGTGTGCACCCCAGCACGTTTTTTATGAAGTCAAAGATTTCTTCCCAGAACTTTTTGAGTTTGGGGAAGTAGTATATAAGGTGTGCTAGATCCCCTTTTTCCTTGGAGCAGTTCCAGCATAGGTTGTCGTCTCTGAGTCCTAGTGAGGCCAACCAGGCAGGGGTCTAGAAGGTCTTGTGGAGGAGCCAGAATTTTGTTTGTGATAGTTCTGGCGTAATTTTGTTACGGGAGGTCGAAGACCAAAGGCGAGCTAGCTCCTGCTCGCTGAGTGGGGTCTCGGTCTGCTTTACCCTGTATTTAGTTGTTTTGTCGTTGAGTTTGGTGGCATTTGGGCGGAGTAGTTGATAGAGGTGTGATACTTGATGACCTATTTTATTGATATTCCTGATGTATTGCATGATTGAGGGGGTGTCTGGCGAGAGTTTGGCTTTTGATAGGGCTGTCTTGATTTTTAGAAAGTTGTAGAACTCGATTGTCGGGAGATTGTGTTTTCGTCTCATTGTTTCGAAAGTATAGGGTTGGCCTTCCTCCTCTAGCTGAGCTGGGTGTGAGATGCCTTTCTCCATCCCTGCTTCGAGGTGAAGACACTGACCGTTGTATGTGAACTTACTATTGGCCCAGAGGGATTCCCATTTCAAGTTCTTTAACTTATTCTCCATTTTGTGTCTGGAATCTTAAACTTCTTACTGGACACCATTGAGCAAGAGAAAGCGCTGCTTGAGTAAGAAAATCAAGCAGCCCAAGATTGGGGGAATGAACGTGCCGGCATTGCAAGCATAAAAGATTGTATCAGGGAAAGATGCCCTCAAAGTGAATTGCAAGAGGGAGCGCAGTGAAGTACAAAAACAAGATGTCATCTCTATTATTGTGAAATTACATCACAAGACCCTAGAATTATACGGATAAGGGTTCTTTGACATCTGCTACAATCAGAGATATATGCAGATGGGCAAGCACAGAGAAAGAAAAGCTGTTTTTAACTCGAGAATACGACGATAATTAGGTGGAATTTGATAAGGAAAAAGACACTGAATACTCCAATTATAGGCAAGGATACAGAAAATTGTAAATTGATATTAAATTGAGAGACAGAGAAAAAGATATTGTCTTGATAAAGATGGTGTGAACCAATCGAATACCATCGAAATGCGTCGACGCTGTGATAAAAGCACAATTCAAGGACTGTAACGTACAAGCATAAGATTGATTGTATCATTTTAGCTACCGTGTGTTCTTAAGTCTAATCGAATGTGCAACTGTTATTGACATAGGTTAGGTCTTACGTTTGTTCTGTCTCACTCATTCTTTCTTTTTGCTGGTCAAAAAGTTGCTTTCATTGTGCAAACTGAAATTTTGTGTACACAACTATGTAGGTGTTTTCTATCAAATATGAATGAAGAAAAATGTTTTATAAGATTGTGATATGTTAGTAACATGTATAATTTTATATTGTGTATAATTGAATGTGATTTTGGAGAACAAGGCAAAAAAACTTCCTTTAAAAAAAAAAAAAAGAAAGTAGTACTTCTGTATGAATCATGGTATGGTATTTTTTAAATGTAATTAGTTACTGTTGATAATTTGGATATTTCAAACTGATTGGGCAAAGGGAAACCTTCCTTTTCTTCGGTTAGACGCACCTTATTTCCCTTGAGTAACTTAAGGGGTCCCTCTCTTTATTTTACTGTCTCTATTTTGCCCCAGCATGTTATAAATTTGGGGGACCAGGATCTAGGAGTGCCTTTATTTTCCCTAGTAGTATTTTTTCATTTTCGTTAAGTGTGGTCATAAGGTCATTACCGAAGTGGATCCCTAGGTATTTGATTAACCCTTTTTGCCAGGTCAGTCCGGCCCTCCCAGTGCCTCTCTTGTGGTGTGAATGTTGAGGGGTTAGCACTCTGATTTGTCCCTATGAAGCTTGTATCCTGATTGTACTGAGTATAGTTCTATGGATTCCATCAGGGCGGCAATAGAAGCCTCAGGCTGCTCTGTCACGATGAGGACGTCCTCCGCATAGGCGGCTAGCTTAATTTCCACGTCTCTTATGTTGATCCCCTTTATTTCGGTATTAGCCTTAATGTCTCAGATCAGGGGTTCTAGGGCCAGAAGAAAGAGTGAGGGAGATAGTGGGCAGCCCTGTCTGGTGCCGCGCTGTAGGTTGAGGCATTCCGAGAGTGATCCATTTATTACTATACGTGCCCGTGCGTCCCCATACAATGCCATCACCATCCTGATGTACCCTTCCCCCAGGTTGAATGTATGCATGCATTGCTCTAGTAAGTCTCACAAGACTCTGACAAAGGCCTTCTCAGTGTCGAGGGCGATGGCCACAGCTGGTTCTGTCCTTTTGAAGGTGTGTTCTAGGATATGGCAGAGGAGTCTGGTGTTGTCGCTAGACAGGCGGGTCTTCAGGAACCCTA
This sequence comes from Lissotriton helveticus, assembly GCF_964261635.1. NCBI lineage: Eukaryota > Metazoa > Chordata > Amphibia > Caudata > Salamandridae > Lissotriton > Lissotriton helveticus. The sequence continues at coordinate 352,918,194 of NC_136065.1, read as the reverse complement.
CTTGTGAGCTACTTATTAAGCTAGGTAGGACCGGGTTTAGTCTTGTTGCCAGTATTTTTGCGTAGATTTTGCAGTCTACATTGATTAAGAAGATGGGCCTGTGGTTCTTGGTTAGGAGAGCGTCCTTTCATTCTTTCGGGACCACCACTATGATGGCCTCGGACACGGTTTATGATACCAACCCATTCTCAGCACAGTGGTTGAAAAGCCTTTTCATGGTGGGTTTCAGTTGTTCTAGGAAGGCTTTGAAGAAAGCCTTTGTGTATCCGTCCGGCCCAGGTGCTTTGTTGTCTTTCATTGATTTGATTGCACTTTCGATTTCTGTTGCGCTAATTTCTTGCCCTAGCTTCTGTGTTTCTACTCTTGTTAGTTTGGGGAGGTTTATTCTGGTGAGGTATTTTGTGCATGCCTCTGGATCGAAGGTTTGGCCGTTTTTGTAGAGTTCCTGGTAGAACTCCTGGAAGGTCTTTAGAATGTCCCTGTCTTTTGTGTGAGGTTTGCTCTGTGAGTCTGTGATAGATGATATTGTAAATTGGTTACGCTTATATTTTAGGTACGAGGCTAGTTGTTTCCCCGCCCTATTGGCCTCGCAGAGGTTTGTGGCCTTGTATTTGTTGATCCACAGCCCGGCCCATTCACTCAAAATTTTGTTAAACTCGTATTTCTTTTTCGTTCGTTCGCGTAGGATAGTGGAGTAGTGCGTGGCAGAGATATGGTCTGCTTCTAGTTTCTTAATCCTTTGCTCCAGCTGGGAAGGTGCAAGTTCGTAGTTTTGTTGATTTTGGCCTTAATCTCGATTATTGTGCCTCTAACTGTCGCCTCGAGTGCATCCCACAGTGTGTTTAGTTTGGCTTCCGGTGTGTGGTTGTGTCTGAGGTATTCCTTTATGGCCTCTTCTATTTTTTTTTTGCTTTCTGGGTCTGTCAGGAGATCGCGATTGAATCGGGTGATATCCTCAACGTAAGGGCAATGCATGAGTGGTCTGATACCACCCTCGGTGCTATATCTGTGTGTTCTACCAGGTGTGTGTGTGGGCTTGTGATAAGGATGTAATCTATTCTGCTGTATGAGTTGTGCAGGGTGGAGTAGAAGGTGTAGTCTCTCGTGACTGGGTGCTGGAGTCGCCAGGAGTCTTTGAGATTAAGTTTGGCGCAGATGTTTTTTAGCGTGGCTTGCGCTTTGGTTGGTTGGGGGTGGCATTTTGCCTGTCTATCTAACGTCTGGTCTAGGGGGATGTTAAAGTCCCCTGTGACCACCGTGAGATCGTCCTTTGGTAAGGAGTGTAATTTCTGTACTACGTTCTCTCAGAATGCAGGGTCGTCATTGTTAGGGCCCTAGATGTTGGCGACATGTATGTGGTCCTCCCCTCTTCTCAAGTGGGTTAATAAGAGTCTTCCTACTTTGTTGTGGTATTGTGATTCTATTGTCAGGTTAGAGTTTCTGGATAGCAGCGTTATCACCCCCTGTTTTTTCCCTTCTTCTGGCGAACATGCCGTTTGTGATATCCATCGGGCTTTAACCAGTCTGAGATCTTCGAGGGACAGTTTGGTTTCATTTAGGATGACCACGTCCCCTTTGGTCTTGGCAAGATAGAGTACTTTCCTGCGCTTGACTGGGTGATTTAGCCCCTTGATGTTGAGGGATAGTATTTTTATGTCACACGCCAGGATAAGTTTATTTGTTGGGGCCATTATCTGAGATAGTTAGGATCTGGTGGTACCACTCTGCGGCCCCAGCATCGTGTAGTTCCTCCCCCCCTGCTAGGCTCAGTTTTCTGTTGTTGGTCCGGTGAACGGCCCTTGTCTGTCACAGCGGTAGTTCGGTGACTGTTGTGTACTGTACAGGATATAGTGTGACTTCTTGAAAGTGAAAGAGACAATAGGAAAGTGAAAGGATAGTAGATATAAGTGAGGTGGAAAAGAAAAATGAAAACAATAACAGTGCCCCCCCTCCCTCTCTTTCCTTCCCCCTCTACAAAAAGACAATGTATGTTGAACGTGCAACGACAAGGTCGCCAATCCGTCTCCCTGAGTTTGGTGGTTTTTTGTAGTACACCACTGTGCTATAGCGTTGCCCCTTTTTACCTTCTTCCTGCGTTATTTAGGGCAGGTACTGGTTTTGGCCCCCCTCCCCCATGAGCTTGTCATCTTTGCGTTCCTCTTGGTTGTTAGTGGGATGGAGAAGGAAAGAGGGGGATAATCTATTCTCAGAGCCCGCTTGCTGCAGGAACCTCCCTACATTTCGGACGCTGCTATTTCCCCGCCCCCCCATTCCTTCTACCCAATGTCATTCTCCCTTGCTGGCCCCAAAGTGCGTAGGCGAAAGATCAAAAGGATATGGTAATAATGTTAATTAGCGTTGATGTTGAGTCCGGAGGTTGCAGATCTGGGTGCAGCCCCGCCAACCGGCATGGCGGGTGGCTCGTTGGGGTCATGTTGGTTTAGGTTTTGCTGGGATCTTGTTCTTAGGTTTGGGGTCCCTTCATTCGTTCCCTAGGGATGGCGACTTCATGCTTGCTAGTTGTGTTATTCAGGTTCTAAAGTGCTCTTGAGGTAGGTATGTGCTCAGTGCATGTTGGTTGCTATTGAGGTAGATTCTGAGATAGTTTATAAGGTAGATATGGTTCTTTAGGATGTGGCTTCCGGTATGGATATTGATTTACAGTTATCTCACTCCGCACTGAGCTCCGGCGAGTCCCTTCTTTTGCTGCTTCCTGGCTGGGAGGTCTCCATCTCCTGTGGAGTTGGGCCATCGAGGTAGATCCTTAGCTCTTTTAGGTCCTCGAAGATGCGTGAGTCACCTCTGTCTGTTATCCTGAATCTGGTTGGCCCGATGAATGAGAACAGTATGTTCTTCTTCTTCAGACTGTCTCGCAGGGCTAGGAATCCGTTCCTGGTGTCCACTGTGGTCTTGGAATAGTCTTACATGAGGATTATCTTATGTCCATTCCACATGATTTGGTGGTTTATCCGTGCATAGTTGAAAATGGCTTCCGTTTGTTGAGTTCTCAACGGTTTGCATGTTATCGGGCGCGCTCCGGTTTTTTTTGTTGCTCAAAAGGTAGAGACCTTGTGGGCCCTGTCCAGCTCAAAGGGGTGGTCGAGTTTGAGTTTAGTGATTTTTGGTATCATGACCTCCAGAAAAGCCAGGCACGAACCCGCATCTTCCTCTGCCCCCTCCGGGACTCCTAGGGTTCTTATGTTACCACGCCGGTTTCGGTCTTCCAGCTAGGCCGTTTGTCTCTGGAGAGCTGTCGTGGCTATGGTTAGAGATTTTAGTTCCTTGTTTACCAGCAGGTCTGCATCCTCTATGTCGCTTATTCTCTGCTCCGCAGCAGACATCCTGTTGTTTGCAGCATGCATGTCAGCCATCACCGCTGCTAGCTCCAGTTGTATCGCGTCAGTGGGTTGTTTTGTGGACTTGGCCAGATCATGGACATCTGCCAGTTTCTTTTGTATACTTTCTAGAGTGTTGGTGATGTCTGGTTTCTGTTTAATAGGTGAGTCTGATAGGTTGGATTCGATTTTGTTCTTTTTTTGTTGCTGCTGCAGTCGTCCCTCATTTCCTGCCATGGTTTCTAGGCCTCTTTTCTCCTGTTGGAGGCCGAATCTCCTTTTGCTGCTTGGGATCGAGACCAGAGCACTGTGAACCCTAGATGTCTTCCTTAATGTGTACTTATGATGTTTGGGCTCCACGGCTATTCAGCTTAGATAGCCCCCTCAAGGAGGTCTCTGGGTTGTAGCCCCTGCCTCTCGTTTAGACTTGTTTGGGTGTTAATCTTGGTGTTGATCCGACTTTGTTTAGTGTCTCATGTTTGGCTACAGCGGGCACTTCCGCCGTGTGTTCTGTCTGTCTCTTTGTGGTGTCACGGCGTGTTTTCTTCTGGTGCTCAGCCTAGTTTATTAGCCGCTTTTGTGTCTGTGGTTGCTTAGGGTCTGGAGCCCTTTGCTTTCTACCATTATCACTTGTGAGTTGTGACTGCTTTTGCCTGCGTGGATGGGGCAGCGGTTCGATCTGATCACGCTCGAGGGCTGCGGGGTTTTTGCGGGGATGCTGCTGGGCTGTTCTTAGCTGGTTCCCTTGGCTGGGTAAATGCTGGTTGCCAGGTACCGAGCTGGGTATCGCAGGTTATGGGTTGGGGGTACAACTTTTGGAGTCTCCTTCCCCTCCAAACTGGCGGGTCCGTGTCGGAGGGTTGTACAGATAAGTCTCACTCGCTTCCGTCTTTTGCTCGCCTCCTCACCTCTGTGAGGCTTGATCCCTGCTTTCCCCCACTGGCGCTTGTGACTGCTTTTGCCCACGTGGATAGGGTAGCGGTTCGATCTGCCGGCGTTCTCCCTTGAGGTGGCGGCTTCGTCGCCGCATTGAGGCCGTTGTGGGTTTCTGTCTCGGCTTTGTGAGGCTTGATCCCTGTGTTTACTTCTCCCGCGCTCGGGCGGGCAAGGCTGATCACGCTCTAGGTCTGCTGGCTTTCTGTGGGGGTGCTGCCGACCTGTTCTCAGCTGGTTCCCTCGGCTAGGTAAACACTGGTTGCTAGGTACCGAGCTAGGTCTCGCTGGCTGGGGCTGCGAGGTTTGGTGTCTCCTTCCCCTCCAAAATGGCGGCTCCGTGTGGGGAGGGTTGTTCAGATCAGACTCGCTCACTTCCGTCTTTTGTTCGGCTCCTTACCTCTATGTTTGGCCTGTGATCTGTTCCGGTCTATTCCGGTCTGACCTGTCCTGTTCTCTGCATATCGTCTTTCTGTTTGTTTTGTGTACCGGGGTGCCGGTACAGTTCCGCTGTTCTCAGTTTTCCAGTTCTGTTGTGGCTCCACCTCCCCAAGATAGCGGCCTCCGAGTTGATGTTTGGGTTCAGTTTAGCTTTCCCCCGCATGGGCGCCGTTGCATGATCGCTTGATAGCCCTCTATTTTGGAGCCCCTTTCCTCTGTTTTGCAGCATTTTATCCTCATGTGTTTATGCCTCCACTGCCCCCCTGCGCTGTTGATTAGCACATTAGCGGCGTGAGCTGCGCTTTGTTGTGTTCCCTCCAGTGGGTTTCGTCTGGTTGCACTGGGTCGCTGTAGGGGTGGGGTGATGACTTTATTCTCTCCTAACCTGGATGCTGCTTAGTTCTCGGGCTGGAGTGCTTCGGCGGTCTCCGCTGCCCTTTGTGCCATTGCTTGCTGTGCCTTACGTTCAGTTTCGGTTGCTCTGCTCCATCTTGCTTCTCACCTCAGCTCCTGGCAAAAGCCTACCTTATATGTATTAAAAAGGAAGATTTGGGTATGACAAAATATTTATTTTACCAGGTCGAAATGGCAGTTAATAACAGTCCACACTGGCTCTGCATTAGTAGGCCTGATGCATGTTTAAAGGGCTACTTAAGTGAATGGCACAACCATGCTGTAGACCCACTAGTTACATTTAATTTACAGGCCCTGGACACATGTAGTGCCACTTTATGAGGGACTTTCAATCAGTGCTTAATTTGAGCCGGTGGTTTCCGGTTCCCAGCACCGGCACTTAATTGACAACACTGGTGCTTGTGCAGTGTGCCACAAGGTGGCGCTGTCTGGCTAATTTAGAGATGACCAGAACAGTTAATTATTTATTTAATATACATTAAAAATGACTATTATCTGCACCCAAACCATTCTTACTGCTTTGGGGGCCTGAAATAGTCCGCATTGTCCGAGTCTGATGCTTAATAGTTGTGTTGTTATGATCATTGCCAGCTTAGCAGGGCAATGTGTGGTGGAAGCTGCAGGGGCCTCCTGATGAGAGCCCTGGCACTTAATTATTTACAAATTAAGCACTGCTTCCAAGTAAATCAAAGATTCCTATCGAGTATAAGCCCATCTAACTTATTTAGAGGAGAAAGTGCACAGAGTGCTAAGGCCGGGAAAAAACAAATTCAGCAAAAAAGTGGAATGGTGCAAATATTTGGGGTGACACTGCAGAAAGAGCCAGGACCAACAGTAGTGGTAAATCATACTCCGCGGGATAGGCTTATTACCAATGGCTATGGCAGTTAAGTATTACCCATATACATGCATACAAATTGCCAAACACTTTTTCTTAAACATTATCACTGGCAAGCCTGCCTGGTGCAAAAATGTGTTCACTTCTGGCAATCTTCCACATTGTGGCACAAACGTAATGTTATTGGACGTGGTCACTATTGCAACACTAATAATATTAATAGATCGGAATAATTTTCATTGAGCATAAGTTGCTCTTATTGCAGAAAATGTTGGAAATCCTCAGTACAGCTTCTGCTGCCTTGTGACAAAGTAACAATGGCTTCACAATACTAATAATTTATGAATAAGGAGTGACATTATTTTAATTACTGCTAAGTGTGTGCAAACATAGGATATGGATGCATCCCTGCAAGTTAGGGCACACCTTGGGTTCTGTATGTAAGACTCCACAACAAAAGCGTTTTTTTAACAGTATTGTTCTTTTTTTATTTTCCAATAGTTCATCAGATATTTTGAGTCATATCAAATCAAAGTTCAAGAGTTCCATAACATAATATCTTCATATAATGAAAGCCATCACAGTTTATCGATGCTCCAATGCATTTCGGGCTATCCAGCCCTTTGTCCAGGCGCTCTACGAAATTAAAAGATATAGCCAATCACTAACATGTATAATGTAAACACACGTAAACGCGTGGGCCGTGTGACCTCATGCAAACGCGATGGTGAAGCGCAAACAGTGCTCGGAAGAGTGAACGAAAGGCGTGAACGAAAGTGAACGAAAAAAACGAAAAAAAGTGAACGGAGTCTCATGCAGTTGAGTGAACTTACTTATCGTGCTGTTGGGGGTTTCATACGATATGAAGCTGAAACGAAAAGGTGGGAAACGTACATGAACAGAATGTTCATAAGTGTACGAGTCTTGTTTAAGGAAGACTTCGGGGTTCACATGGCGGTATAGTACCGACTTACTTGATAGGTGATGATTTCTATGCTTTTTCACGGTGACCAGTTCAATGTAGGAAGTCTCACGGAAGATTCAGACCACCCAACATAAACAAGGTGGATAGGCCCTTAGCCGGTCACGTGCTCATCCACACTAAAAAACGGACTAAAAGTGAGTGGACTGCAGTGGCGGCCATGTTATAGTAAGCAACATCAGGATGTGCAGGATATAAAACATTTGTGAACGTGCAAAGTAAACATCAGTACATGTAAAAAAAGGCTTTACAAAAGAATTATAGCATCAGGATTCACCAAATAGGTGATTTAAAGAAAACAACTGAGTTCGATTCTGTCGTTGAGCCCAAATGGCTGCATGGATTGCAAGCGATAGATCCATGCCAGTTCTCGTTGCAATAAACATTTGTTATTGTCTTTGCCCTCTTTTTTGTGTATAATTTCCAATACCATGTATTTGAGTTGTGCCACACTGTGTGAATGTTCGTTGAAGTGTACAGCAATGTTGGATTTTGCGTTTTTGGTTCTGATGTTAGATTTGTGTTCGTTAAGACAAACCTTTATTTTCCTTTCGGTTTTGCCGATGTAGATCATTCCGCACGGACATTTGAGGAGATATATCAGATTGGACGTGTCACATGTGGCTTCAACATTAAGCTTGATGTTGAAACCTCTCATTGGGTGGGTGATGGTGTTACCTCTGATGATGTTGTTGCAACTATTACAGTTAGTGCACGGACGTGTTCCTTTTGATGCTTCGCATGTGACTGGTTGCTTGGACAAAATTTCTTTGATGTTTTGGTTGCGGGTATATGCAAAGATGGGTGTAGATTTGAACAAATTCTTAAAGTCAGGTTCCAATGTCAAAATGGGCCAATGTTTTAGAATGATCTTTTTGTATGTGGCGCTTTGTGTGGAAAATTTAGAGACAAGAACCATCCTTGTTTCTTTGACTTTTGATGATTTGGTGAGTGCCGTTTCCCTCGATATCTTAGAAACTCGGTCTTCAGCTTGTTTGATTATTTCTTCAGGGTAACCTCTTTCACGAAATCTGTTGCCCATTTCGGTAATTCGTTTGTTGCTGAGCTCGGAGTCTGACGTAATCCGCTTGGCCCTTAACATTTGTGAGTAGGTTAAATGTCGTTTAAGGGAACCTTGGTGGAAGCTAGAGTAATGCAAAGTGTTTTTGCGGTCTGTTTTTTTGCGGAACAAGTCTGTTTCGAAACCGATGGTTGTTTTGGAGATGTGTACGTCTAGGAATGTGATCGATTTCCCATTGATCTCTCAGGTGAATTGGATCCTGTCATCCTTAGTATTAAGATCTACCAGCAGGTGTTCGAGCTTGTCTCTTGAGTCTTTCCAAATGAAAAATAAGTCGTCAATGTACATGACGAATAATTTTAGGTTGTTGGACCATTCAGGATTCTCATAGATGTGGGTTTCCTCAAAGTCTTTCATGTCGATGTTCGCGTATGTGGGCGCGGCACAATTGCCCATGGACATGCCGGACAGCTGCATATACCACTCATTTTCATGCTGAAAGTAGCTGTGATACAGGGTGAACATCATAAGTTCTATTAGAAATTGTTGCATCGAGGTCTCTATTTCACTGTTTAAGATGGTTTTCTCGATGGCTTCAATACCACCTTGGCAAGTTTGTTGAGGAATTCAGTAGTGTTCCTCACGTAACTTTTCATTAATTTGACTGATGGTTGGAGTCAAATTAATGAAAAGTTACGTGAGGGACACTACTGAATTCCTCAACAAACTCGCCAAGGTCACACAAGAAGAAGGTGAAAACTTGATCTTATGTACAGCAGACGTCAAGTCTCTATACACATCAATCCCCCACAAAGGTGGTATTGAAGCCATCGAGAAAACCATCTTAAACATCAATTTCTTAAGTATCTTAAGTATCTTAAGTATCAATTTATACAGCGAGTACAAACAAAAAGACAAGTTTCCAAACAAATTGCTGTGCACCTTGCCTACTCTCTTGAATTCTATTATTTTAATTACGCAATATGTACCGCGATTTCAATTATTTATGGCCCTCAAAATGAGCGGACCACTAACTGATGTGTTATTTATCGAAGCTGATAAAATCTTATAACATGCTAGCCAATTACAAGTTATTGGGGATTAATATGCACATTTTGGTCCTTATCCAAACAAAATAAGCATGGTCCGCTAATACTAGGCATTTTTTCCGAGAACATGTCAATATGTATCATAAAATTCATAATTATGAAGGTAATACCAGTTTTCACACGAATTGCAATTAACGTGACCATGATTGTTTTGATTACCTTGCAATGCTTCAATATATCCCTTCCTGTCAGGGTAATGGTTCAGTTTCTTCATTTTACTTTCACGTGCTCCAGACCAGCTGTGTGGTGTTTGTATGCCGTCATGTCTAACAATCTTTAAAATGCCAAAGCAGGTTGATTAAATTTAATTATCCCACTGCCTCCATGTCGCTATCAGCATAGGCCAACTTTTGGCAACTTTATTCAGGTATCTGTAAACCAAGAGAGAAGGCATCACTTGAGCAGCCTTGATCTGATCTCTGCATTTGAACATAGGCGCGAGGTCGGATACTATCCATGTGCTATGCATATAAATCCGAACATGACATACGAAATACGGTGCCCCTGGCTATGCCTAATAAAAACTGAGAAACATGCTGAAGAATTCTAAAGATTCAAGGCGCGTGACTCGTGCAAACTCGTGCTCCCAGAGCACATAATCCTGTGGTGACATTGGACAGCCTTTGTACGCACATAAGGGGTACTTGAAAAGGTACACAAACAGCCTTCTATTAGCTTGCAGCTTGTTCCTTGATCTGCCTTCAACACTAAACGTATTCTTAACCCCCAGGGTCCTCCTATTTCAATATTTCCCGAGCATATCAACAAGCCTTTGTCTTCTCAGCTCGGGTACAGCTCAAATGTCACATGACTTGTTTCTATACATAATTCTCCTGTCAATTATCACATACTCTTGTGGCCTGTACATTTTGCAGTGATGTGACTCTTGAAGAATTCTGTTCCCACTGGTCTAAGGGGAAGTGTTTCACTAAATAACTATAAAAATCATTAGTGAAAACTGTAACACGAAAGACTAATTGGCAAACAGAAAATAATCACAGTTTGTTGATAAAGGGCACAACGAGAAAACGTTGAAGGAAGAGTGCACCTCACAGCAATCACCCAACAGAATATTTTGGTAAATCAAGCTGATAATATGACATTAGCATGACCAGGCCAGCTCTTTAAGACAGCAGCTACAATATTAAAAATGACTGCAAACCGGACGCCTTCTTTTTTCGAGACCATGCATGCCCTGAGGAGGTTGGCTTCAGCCCGCACTTACTACCAGTGGCACAGAGCATCTTCAAGTACCTAGGCATATGTCTTAATGTAAAGTAAAGAATGTAACAATGTATGCTGCTGGATGGGAAACAACCTTTACAACGCAGTCATTGCATCGCAACATCCTTTATTTCGCATGTCATTACAACGCAGCCATTACATTGCATGTCACTACAACGTATGTCATTAGAATGCATGTAATTAAAACACAGGCATTACATCGCCAGTTATTACAATGCATACCATTACAACGCATAGTACCCTTACACTATCCGACACTTACCCTACTGTTGCACTCATTGGAGTTAGAATAGTAATTATTACCCCTATACTATCCATAAATGCAATGTAATTGTATGCATTGTAATGGTATGCGTTGTAAAAGAATGCGTTGTTAAGGATGTTGCGATGTAAAAACTGCGTTGTAAAGGCATGCATTGTAAATGTATGCATTGTAACGTCATACATTCCTGCTGAACATGCCAGCATAATGTATGTCTGTAGATATGACGATCCAGGAATACGATTTATGCTGTTGGTGATGATAAGTATTATGATGAACCTGAATGATATAATTGTGCCATACATGTTTAATAAACAGATTAAAGAAAAAAAAGAACCTAGGCATACACATATATATTCCGATCACACACAGACATGCTGGAAGGCAATCTCAATAGGGCAATTAGGGGGATACACTCAAAAGTCACTTTCTGGACTACGCTTTTGCCCGCGGCAATGGGTCGTGTGGCAGTGTAAAAAATGGCGGTACTCCCTCAATGCCTACACTACTTTACCGACCTACTGATCATAGTACCTCCGGCCACTTTTCATACACTAGGCCCTGTACTCTCTGACCTTTTTGGGGTGTGGGTCGACAAAGGGTGAGCCTTAAAAAACTCACAGCTGGAGACATGCAGAGGGGGACTGGGAGTACAGACTTCTGTGCGTATTATTACGCATGCCAATTGCAGTGGTTGTCCTACTGGACTGCAGGCCACAACCTACAGGAGATCGGATATACAGTGCAGAACATTGATCAGGGAACCCTACCCACCCTATTATTACCACACTCCAAAATCCACACGGATGTACCACCTCTACTGCATACGGCACTACTGTGCTGGAAGAAAGCGCTGCAATATACGTCCGGCTGCCCTCCTACGCAAGTAACATATTGCCACTGGGGATACCGCTAACCAATGGAAAGCTTACGAGGCGCAGGATTGGGGCATGGTCAGATGAGGGAGTGCACACTATAGGGGTGTTATTCAACAGCAAGATTTTATTGGACCATGAGAATTTGGTATGGGAAAACAGGGTACCAAATCATTTATACTTGCTACATGGGTCGATCTTGCATTATGTGAAGAAATATTGGGCCCCCCAGAGAGAGGAGCCCCAGATGGACAAATTAGTCAAATCCCTATACTACATGGGACAGGGACGCCATCTCATCAAATGGCTATATGTGAGCGTACGGACGAATGCTTCAGTGCCCCTCGCTGCCCTATGAGTTAAATGGGTGGAGGACGCAGGGCGGGAGATATCAGAAAGGAATGGGCAGATATATTGGAACACCCTAAAAAAGGGTCCAGGAACGCAAAGTTCAAATTTATACAATGCATGCTATTGCATAGGGCCTACCTTACACCACGCCGGGTTCAGCGGATGTACCCAAATACCCAACACCACTGCCCCAGATGCCAGTTGGCAGAAGCAGATTTAGCTCACATGTTCTGGGCATGCCCATGCCTGAGAGGGTATGGGGAGAGTTCTGCCTCCACATAGAAGCAACCACACACCTACGTATCAAGGACTCGTTGGAGTGCCTGTTAGATCTCCGGAAACATCCAGCCCCACAAAAGGTTCAGATCCGTTTCCTTGACCTTGCACTCATCCTAGCAAAAAAAGGTCCATAAAAATGGGATGGAAGTCAGCAAAACCTCCTGCAATCTACACCTGGCACAGCGAAATGATGCGCTAGGGGGGCTGAAAGTGCAGCTACACGCCGGTAGGAAGCCCGTGGGCTGCCGAAGAATCAGATATCCATGGAGTGGGATGTAATGTTAGAAACCTTTAAAGGTATAGACCCTGATCTCACATCAAGCACCCCGAACACACAGTAGATCATTCTGATGTATTGTCGCATAAGACCACAGCATATAGATGACTGGGCTAAGGGACATGATCATAATAGTTTGTAGTATCATGCAAACGAACTAGGACGGAAACAATAACTTGATATCGAGAAGATTGTTACAATACCGGTGGGCGGGGGAGGGGGGGTTGGTTAGTTTGATTTAGTTAGAAGATTGCCGATTTTTTTTTTTTTTAGATATCCGTACAATTTTGGTAATTCGTTGTACATGTATACCAATTGGCACTTGCACTGACCAAATAGATAATTACTGTATATTACAGTCGTGAAATTGTACAACATCAAACAAGATGGGAAGTAATGTAAAAATCGTACATCCAAAGCTGACTGTTTTGGATGTAAATGGAAAACCAATAAAGTATGTTTAAAAAGAAAAGACAACAGCTACAATTTGGCAAGTTTAGTGGAAGATCACGTCCATGGGTTAAAGCAGAAGGTATCATTTGCAAAATATGCATTGTACCCAAAGCAGCAGCATTAACTGCTCGATTTATTCAGAAAGAAATACCTTATATGTTATTAACAACCAATAAAACACGGGTAGGACAGACATCTGTAGCTAATAAAGTCATATATTAAAGCAAAGGCAGGATGAGCTAATATGTACAAAATAGGACAAACTTGGCAATCCATGTCAACGGAAGTAAAAAAAATACACATCTTCACGACCACAACATTTGTAAAATGTGAACAAATCAAGAAAAGTCACATCTTTTCGCAAAGATTATTCCGATCAAACAAAATATTACATTCATAAGGAGAACACGTGAAGCCAGATATGCCAAGGAAAAATTATTACGTGTGCTCAGAAACCATTCCATAGGTTCTCTCAGTAGAGTCTCCGGAGAATGCGTGGAAATTTGCAACTATGTCTGCAAGACAATCTGGCAAGTCTAATAAGCACACACACACCCATGCTGATTGATATCCTGCTTTTCATCTGACACTCCTGGAAGCCGAGAAGGAAAGACAGCCTTTTATGAAACATATGGAAAAATCCTCCCTTGTCATAGACACGCTTGACTACACACACCTCACCATAAAAACATCTCCAACCAACCTGCCACATACAGTTAATATGTCAATCCTGCTAAGCTTTCCTACTGACTAAAAGTGTTTTCTCGATTCTTTGATCCTCATTAGGAGTGGAGCCCATCCTCTGCTAGGTTACCTTACTGATGTATAACTGTTATCACCGCCATACGCAAAACTTGGGAAAAGAATTCCCTCTCTTTGTTCTCCATTACATACAAAATATGAATCAATTGGGGCATATTACCAAGCAATAGCGATAATTATCGCTATTGCTTGGTTAGAGACAAAAAATTACCGCTGAGCTGCGGCGATTTTTATCGCAGATAAACCTTGGTATTACCAAGGTTTATCGCAAATGCGATAAAAAACGGCCGCAATGCATGTATATCGCTGAAAAGTCAGCGATATTCATGCATTACCGAGCTAATTCTCTTAGCCATGTTATCCACCTCCCATTGGATAACATGGCTAAGAACTGCTCAGGGCAGGTGTTAGATTTTGGAGATATTTGCGCTTAGCGCGAATATCTCCAAAAGTTGGTAATAGGAGATAGCGATGTTAGCGACTTGTTAGCGACTGTTTCCAGTCGCTAACATCTTGGCACGCCCACTTTGCATGTCATTAGTGATAAATATCACTGACATGCAAAGTGGGGCCCAAGATGGTCGCTATCTCCTACTAGCTGTCGCTAACTGGTGTTACCGACAGCTAGGTAATAGGGAGATAATTTTATCTCCGCTTTCTTGGCTTTTAAAGCCAAAAAAGCAGAGATAAACCCCCTTGATAATATGCCCCAATGTTCTGCTAAATAGTTCGAATCTAAAGCAGAGAGACTCGGAGAATTGCCACTTCAAAGGTGTGACATTGTGTCTTCCAATAGTTCTACTGAGTACTGCAGAGACCCCTGAGAAAGTCAAAATACCCATTACCACATTGGTTAATTGGGAGGCGTAAAGGGAACAGTTATAATTTGCAAACATTGGTATTGTGTCAGCACCCAACGTCACTATGTTGCTCTGTAAAGTCCAAAGTTTCATACACATTATTCCAAAGTCTCCCTTTTATTTAGTCAAATGATTAACCTGTATGTTGTGTTTCCCACATCATATTAACATATCTCAAAGCTCAAAACCTGCATGCTGCCCTCATTCTCTACCATGGTTCTCTAATCTCAATTACATATTGGTTCAGGTCTAAAGCCTCACAGGTACTCTTTCTAGCTCAATGAAGTATTAGTCCAAATACCTTCCTTTTATGCATTCCTCTTGCTTCCTATTATTAACAGTCGACATCGCTTTCCCTGCAATGTGCTTTTTTGTGCCTCTATAAAGGTGCACTATGGCCTGCACATTGCCCATATGTTAGACCTGGAATCCTATAGCAGCCTGTGGTGGGAGTACTGCCGGGCGCTGAAGTGGGGCGGGGGAGGCACAGGGTGGCGGGTCAGTAAACACCGGATTACGGCCGATTAGAGGTAAGTAAACATATAAATAAATAAAACTAATTTCGTTGCTCGCGCTGCATCGCATTTGGCGGGCCGCTACTGCTGACATCCATGTTGTGGTTTTCCCCTGTATTTTTGCATCTGCCTTCTGTGTTTTTGCTGTGTGCTTTACTTTGTTTTTGCTGGTCTAGATGCTTTGGGCCCTTTGCCACTGCTAATCAGTGCCAAACTGCAAGTCCTCCCTCTGTAAATTGGGAATATGGATTAGTGTTTCCATGACTGTGCCATCCACACCAGCAGCCTTGCAAAAGGTTCTCAGACCTGCCACTGCAGTGTCTGTGCGCAGTGTCTTCTGCCATATCTACCTGGAAAGTGCACCCACTTGCCAGGTCCTAACCTTCCCTTTTTTACATGTGATGTGAGTCACCACTAAGGTAGGCCTGTGGGCATTGTGCAGTGTCTGTGAAAGGTAGGTTTTGATGTGTGTAACATGGCCTGATAGTGAACTACAGGGAATTTCGTGTTTCACTATTGAAAGGCTATCTGTCCTATAGGATAGAATGGGAGTTTAATATAACATCTTATAAATGTAACTTTCCCTGGAGACAAGATAGGAAGGTAAAGTTTAGTATGCCTGAACTCAGAATATAAAGATGTATCTTTTAGCAAGAATGATTTTTACATTCTGTGTTTGAAAATACCACTTTTAGAAAGTGGCTATTTTCTTGCTTAGCCAATCTGTGTGCCTCTGCTGGTTTGTGAATTGGCTGTCTGGCTTTGGAGTGACAGGCTCCGGCGCTGTGCTTTCACTGTAGACAGCCGCTGCAGGGGTTGAGGTGTGTCCTGCCTTTCCTGGATGAGTCCGGGCTGGGCTTAATAGACCTGGGCTTCATTTAGAGTAGGGGAAGGAGATTTCTTTCACCTGAATGGGCCTGGTCTGCCTTACACAATGCTGTCTCCACCTCCTGCCAGGAAGCTAGGCCAGGGAGGACAGAACTGGTTTTGACGGAGCAAAGAGCCTCTCTGACACTAGAGAACAAAGTGAAATGGAATATAACAATTGGGGGCCAGACCCCAGAACTTTATAATACTTCTGGACACAAGAGGCACCTCTGCCAAGGAGAAAAGCTGGGAAAGCTGAAGGAGAAGAACTGCACCTTTGCTGTGTGCTGTCTGGGGCTGGCCTGCAGTTGCTGTTTCTGCCAAGGAGAGGACAAAGACTTTGCTGTGTACCCTGCTTAAAGAAAATATTCAAGGGCTTGAAGTAGAGATTGCTTCACCAACAGCTCCCCTGTACTTCCTTGCTGGGAGCTGGGAGTTCTGACCTGCTAAGAGGTGCCTGTTGCTGCGTTGGGCCTCTGGAGGTTGTTCCTGCTGTTGGGAGCTGGAAAAGACACAACTACAAGAAGAGCGATGCTTCCACACCTGTTTCCGACGCCTCACCGAAGAAACCGGCGCAGCGCCTGCCCCAGCTGGAGAAATTGCTGCACGCTGAATCCAGTGCACCTATCTCCGAAGTCCGAGATCACTGCAGCGATTCTGATGAAGGCTCTGCTGTTCGGCTACAAGAATCAACTCATCGTGGGACCGTGGCTGGAGAGATCAACATAGCCACCGCTGCCGCATCGAGAACCGATGCATCCCTGATCCCAATGCATCGTACCGGCGCGTAAAGTCTACATCAACGCCGGGCTGGCGTAAGAAACCGGCACATCACCTCCCCGCTCAGTGAGAAACTGACGCATCACCTCCCCTTCAGTAAGGAACCGACGCATCACATCCCCTGCGTGGCATTAAGGAACCGACTCATCACCTCCCATGGAGTAAGGAACTGACGCATCACCTTCCCTGGGCATAAGGAACCGATGCATCACCTACCCTTTAGCTGTTTTTTTTAATGATTTTGACACTTTCAAGGTTCTTTGTGTTGAAAGTGTTGCATCTATAGTTTGATATGGACAGAACAGTTTTTACCTTATAAAAGTCATATTTTGATTATTGTATTGTGGATGTTTGATGCCTTGGTCTTGTTTGTTTTAGATAAAGATTATGTATTTGTCTAAACTGGTGTGGTGTCCATTTGTAGTGTTTTCCTGTATTACTGTATGTGTGCACAAATGCTTTACACACTGCCTTTGAGATAAGCCTGTCTTCTTGTGCCAAGCTACCAAGGAGGTGAGCAGGGGTTATTTTAGAAGTATATCCTCCGACAAAGAGCCCCTTCGCGGGTGCCTGTTGAGCATTGCAGCGCCAGCCCAACGAGGAGCAGGTCCATATAATGAAGCATGACACCTAGCTTGCTGGGTATGTGAGGACTCTAGTTCCGGAAAAGCGGGATCCCCCATCCCAATACCTCCTTTTTTAGCCCCTACACCTATTCCACCCCCGCTAAACAGCTGGTGGGGGACACCCATCCCAGAGGAACAGCTTCCACCTCCCTTGTTTACCTGCACCTTATGGCTGACCATGACAGAGAACTCTCAGAGTCATGGACGAAATTCAGTTATTTGAAAATTCTCCATGATTGGCACTGGTCACCGTAACAACTCTATTGGGCAAAATTGCCACCCTCCCCTGACTGCTGGAGACGGGCATCTTCTGACAGCAACATTCTGCACATTTTATGGTCCTGCCAATGACTTCAGCACTTTTGAATGCAGGTATGGCAAATGCTCACTGACTCTTGCATCAGACATCTTGGGCTGCCCTCATCTGGTGACATGACACTCTGGGGACCCCGAGTAACCAGGCAGGACAAACAGTGACTGTCAATGGCTTTTGTGACAGAGAAAATGAGTCCTCCAGAATTTCCCACCCTGGAGGTTGGGATGGATAGTATGATGAAGAGGCAGCATACGAACACTTGATTTTCAGGTTGAACAAACAATCACAGCTTTTTTTGGACATCCCCCTCACTGAGCATAGCTGAGGCTCTCAACATGTTCTAGGGCCTGTGTTGACTAGCCACATACCCCGGACATCTAAGAAGGGGTACTGCCTCCTGGTATGCCAAATGTTTACAGATGAATAAATATATTCACCCCATGAGACTGAGTTATGCTTTACTGTCTATGTCTAGATGATGTTTTGCCGACTTTAGTCACTGGCACAGTCAGGAGTGGCTCCTCCGATTCGACAGAATGACTGGTTAGTGAGGAGATGTCATTAGTCTTTCTAGATCTGCTTTGTTGTTGTTACACTGCTATCTCTTTGCATAATATAAAAACTGTATATGATGAAGTACTGGATACCTTATTGTCTGGTTCGTAATAAAACATATTTCAGAAGATGGGCTATCTGGAAAGTTTTCACCACAGTATGAAGGCTGCAGGTAGTATGATCTTTAGCACCTTGGTTATTTTAAGTGAATAGTGTCTTATTTGACAAGTGTTGCATAGAGTGTACGCTGTTCTTAGATTATACTTTTTAATATTCTGTGGTGTATTTCTCATAAGAGTTTGACTGTCCGTAAACAGTGCGGTACAGAGTGAATGCTCTCCATAGAGTAAACACTGTTTAAAGTACCCACTTTTCTACTCATATCAACTTCATTTATCAATGTAGGTTTGGTGCCTCTGAGGTGTTTGATACAGATGGAAGTTATCTGTAGTAGGGCATTCATTTTGGAACATATGTTGAGTATCTTGAGTAACTTGGTTTATCTGACCAGTTGTATACAAATTGAACACCGTGAACAATGAGGGTTTCCCCATATATCTGCGGTTTAATGTTAATATGAACTAGTGATATTAGTGATCGCAATCATTTTGCATAAAAAGGCGAGCTTATGCAGGGAAATTCAGAGCTCTGATTGCCTGTCAAAACTTCAACCGGGAAGGGTGGCAGCCCCAAAAAGTCATAAAAAAGAAATGGGGGCAGGGTAGGGCCACATAAAGTTGGTCCTCGGTTCCCAGGGGGACCTTGACAGGCCAAGAAAGCATTTAAAAATAAATTAAAAAAACACAAAATTGCTATATTCACGGTAAAAAAGAAGCATGGGCTCACGCGCTACTTTAGTAATGGGGCCTGGGTGGGTCAGGTCCCAGGGGCCTGTTGATAATAAAGGAGGGGGCTGCATGCCCCCCTCCTGGGGCTTAGTAATGCTCAGGGGACCACCACCTCCCTGGGGCTAATTTCTGCTCCCCTAAGGCCCCAGTGAACAGCACCTCCCCGTGGCCACATTCTAAAAATTAAATGAGTTGGTGTTAATGGACCACCAAATCCTGGGGCTTATGCCTTCTTATGGGGGGGGGGGCTCTCTGACCACCCGGGCCTCAGGGACCACCCCCACCCTGGGGCCTTAATGGATTTGTAATGTGGGGCCTCAGGGCCCCACGGGCCCTAGGGACCACCACCTCCCCAGGGCCAACCTTTTTGTAAAAAATGGGAGGGACTGCATAGCCCCCCTCATGGGTAATACTAGGCCCCGGGGCCACCAGATCCAAGGTGCAGGCCTTACAAGAAGTAAGGCGAGGGGCCTCACACCTCCCCTCCGGGAGTCATACATGATCCTGGGGACCACCACCTCCCAGGGCCAGCTCCTGCTATGTCCCGGGGAGCTCACACCTGGGACATATCTGTTTGCTGTGGCTTGGCTGAAGCTTTCCCGCTCCTGCCAAGCCACAGCAAATGCTCCGTTTCCAGCAAGCAATCGCATTGAGAATGCTCTCATTTGCTGGAAGCAGAGCAGAATTGCTTTCACATACAGGGAGCTGTCATTCCAACAGATCCCCATGTGTGAAAGCAATGCCGGCTCCCGCAGGAGGCAGGAAGCCAGCTGGGACAACGGGGGCCTGCACCTACTTTAAGATGTCCGGGCCCCAGTCGATGAGGTCTCCGGGGCTGAATTTGGTATGGGAAGGGGGACCGTGCAGTCCCCGCCCCATCTCTAAATGGTCAGGCCCTGGGTGATAGGGTCCCTGGGGCTGAAATCGGCCCCCTTCTCTATTATAAGTAGGCCGGGTCGCAGGGAATTAGGACCCCGGGGCCAAAATGAGCCTGGGAGGGGGGCTGCATGGCCTCCCACCCTCATTCCAAAAAGGCCTGGCAACTGGGGATGGGGTACCAGGGGCTGAAATCAGTCTGGCAGGGGGGCCACATGGCCCTCCTCCCCTAATCCAAAAAGGCTTGGCCTCAGGAGATGGGTCTCCAGGGGGTGGGGTCCCCAGGCCCAGATCGGCCCAGGAAAGGGGGGGGGGGCTACACAGTGCCCCTTCCCTAGTAAAACAAAATAATTAAAGCAGGTCTAGCAAGCTGCATATGCCCCACCCATTTACCTCTAGTAAGTCCCACACAACAGGATTGCTGAGAGGTTATCGGAGGCAATGCCCCCTTTCTCCACCACTCTGCAAATACACCTCCTGGCGCACAGCTGGTTGGGGGATGAAATCCCCTTGGCGGCGGAGGGTCCTTGGGGACCAGCTACCCCTCCAGTTACCCCCAGTTAGTCCCACACAGTGGGATTGCTGAGAAGTCATTGGAGGCCCTGTCAATTTCCTTCACCACTCTGCAACAGTGGCGGCTCCTCGATGGAGTGCTGCACGGTGGTGGGGTGTGGGAGGGGCAGGGTGGGGGGTAGTAAACTCTGGAATAAATAAATAAAATGAATTACATTGCCCGCCGCATCGCCGATTTGGCCTTGCAGCATGCACAATGTAATTCCGTTGGGCCACATTCCGAAGTTTACAACTCCACACCCTGCCCCTCCCCAGCCCTCCCACACCGCCCCGCAGCAATCCCTCGAGTAGCCGTCACTGCTCTGCAAATGTGTGAGATGAAGTCCCCTTTGATCCCGAGGGTCCTTGGGGGCCAAGGACCTCTCTTGTTACCACCAGTAAGTCCCACACTTTTTAGTTGGAGGTACATGGTACGATTGATTGGTAAGATGCTTGCCATTTGCCTGAAGTACTGGAGTTTTCAGTCACAAACAAGTGAAGAAATTGGGATTTTGTAACTCATGCTTTCAAATTTTTTGGGGATTATAGGTAGTAAAACATGCTGGGTTTCATGCAAACCCATCAACATGCATTTTGCGGGGTATCTAGTTTTTAGTTACATTTGGGATTGGTTTCTTCTCCTTGGTGCTGTACAACTCTGGACCCAAATACAGCAGATATCCCCATTGAATCTCCTGCATCAAAAATAATATCCCCTGGTGTCTAATGTGTGGACCCCTGCTCAAACCCACAGAAAACTCACATGTAAATAACCCTACACTCAGAAGACCTAAAAGACCAAAGATATGGGTGAAGCCTTGGGAGTCGGATTTGTTCCTGTGTGAGGAAAGGTGAAGGAAACTACCAAGATTTTCTTGGTCAGCGCATTGTTCGGGACAGCTAATCAAGGTTAGGGCAGTTTTGCACTGAGCCATAGAAACTCTATAATGTATAACCATTGAAAATATGTGATTGTAGTATGTTTCCAAGCAATCCAGGGAGTATACTTGTGAATAAAAGGCAGCTAACCTACACTGGCATTTCACTTGCAGCTGCACTTAAAATGTCCAAAATGCACTACAGCCAGTTTGTTTCCCTTGGGTCCTCCAAACTCATAGAAACCCATACATGTCTAGTACCCCACACTCAGTAGACTAAGAGGAACAAAACTGGGGATCAAACCTTGGTTTCAGCACAAAAGCGCTTCGAAAGAATGATATTTTTGGCGAAATACTACAAATCTGAAAAATGCCATGTTCTGCTTGATCACGCTGCCATCTTATGAGGTTGAGGAATGACTGACACCCAGTGATAGAAACCTTAGGATGTGTATAAAAAATATACAGTTATGATATGTTTCAATACAGTCCAAGGGTAATATGTCTGACCAAAAAAAAAGTACCGTATACCAGTGTTTCACTTTCCGTTGCTTTCCAAATTTCCAGAATGCTCAGCACCCAAGTTCTCAACCTGAACTCATAGAAAACCCATTTATGTCTAGTACCTCCTTGAAATTGAGACCCAATGGAATAAAGGGGGGTGTCGAATCTGGCAGAAATTTGCTCCTGGATGAGGGGGTGTGAAGGGAATGAAATCACTATGTTTTAGAAAAAAATGCAAATAATCTGACAAACATGTTCAGTGCAATTTACTGACCACCCAATTGGGGAAGGGAGGTCTCTCCCCATCAACAAAAAACTTAAGATATGTAGATATTACAAATAGATGGTATGTTCTATATAACCTAAGGCTGATCCATATGAACAAACAACAGCTACCCTAAAGCAGCAATTCAATTGCAGCTGCATTACGAATATCCAAAATGCACGGCTACCAGTTTATCACCTATGGACATCATGATTTTATAGAAAACATATTTGTCTGGTACCCCTCACTGTCAGGAGACCAAAGGAACACAATTGGGGTTCAAGGGCCAGATGTATCAAGTCTTTTTGCGTTCGCAAATGGGAAGATTTGCAGAATCCACCTGCGAACACAAAAATTGCTTTTCCAATGTAGTAAACCTAATTTTGCAACTTGGTAATTTGCAATTTGGTAACCTGTTACCGAATTGCAAAATAAGTTTACGATTCGTTATTAGGAAGGGGCGTGTTAAGGGCACCCCTTCCTAATACCAAATCGCATCCGTATGTATGAATGTTTTGTGATTGCAATTGCGGTCGCAAAACATTTGCATTTTACCACATACTTCAGGTGGTAACCCATTCGCAAATGGGAAAGGGTCCCTTCGAAGGGATCCCTTCCCCTTTGTGAATTTTATAAAACAATTTTTAAGAAATGAAAAGAAAACTTTTAATTTTTCTTTTGTAAAGTATCTTGTTTTCCTTTAAGGACAACGGGTTGCTTTGCAAAAAAAAAGATTGCTTTATTTAAAAGCAATCACAGACATGTTGGTCTGCCGATCTCAGCAGGCCACCATCCCTGTGTTTTTGCGATACCTATGGGGTCGCAAATTGCGACCTACCTCATTATAATTCATGAGGTAGGTAATTTGCAACCTCCTAGGAATCGCAAAAGGTGTACTACACACCTTCATACATTGCATTTTGCAATTCCCTAATTTCCTAATTGGGAATCCATGTGATTCGCAAATAGGGAATCGCAAAATGCTATATTCATACATCTGGCCACAAGTGTTTGCAGGGGTTATGTTTGTGCATAAGGGAGATCAGACCTGAGGTAATACTCATATTTTGTGACAAATTATAAAAATGTTACAAATTTAATGTTCAGCAAGCCAATCACAGTGAGGTACATCAAGCACCAAGCAATAGAAACCTAGAATGTGTAGCTATTGAAAATATATGGTTATTTCAGATTTTTCTAAAGCCAAGGGGTGATACCTGGAACCAAATGTCAGGTAGTCTAAACTGCTATTTCACATACAGTTGCTTTCCACATTTCCAAAAGCACTGCACCAAGTTTAATGCCTGTGGGCAGGCAGGTAACCCAGACAAACAAAGTTGTTGTCATGACTTAACATTTTTGAAGCAAAAGGGAGATTGGAGGTATTTACCACGTTTTGGAAATATATTGTTAAAAGTCTGAAAAACTTCATGATCAGAGTATTGTACTGGCTTGTACTGGCTTGTGCAGCAAGGGGAATTGGTTGTATGACGGAACCCTGCAGGCATTTAACCCGCATCCCTTTACATTGTAGTCAGTACCATGTGTGCAACATGACCATGCGTTACTTTAGCACACAAGACATAACAACTAATTGCTTTAGGGGGTGCTGTACTTTGAACTAGTATAAATCACTAGTCCAACTCCAGTCTACGCAACAGTAGGGGAGGTGTTGAACTTAAAAATCCAACAAGTGTTGTATCGACTTGCGTACTAAAGTAACGTGTGGTAATGTAGCATGCAGGGTACCAACCTCATTGTAAAGGCTGGTCATTGTAAAGACTGCAGGGTCAATGATGTTTCCCAGGGGGATCTGACTTGTACCAATAGATTTGTTAGGTCATTCAGAATTAGATAATATATAGGTTGTATATTTTCCAGGATCCTGATATTTGCCATCAAATAAACAAAACCCCATACACACTGAGTCCACCTCTGTTTTGTGAACTGTACTACACAATTGATTGGGCAGACTGCATTCCCTACGAAACCTACAGCAGTTCCAAACTACAGATATTCAGGGCAGCATTCCAGTACTCCCGGTTGTCCAATTGAGAAATTTAACAAAATAAGGTGAACATTTGTTATGAATATATCCACATTTTTCTTCTGGCTGCAATGAGATACTGATGTTGGGTTTGCTTCAATACTCAGCCATGAAAGGGCCAAAAAACATAGTTTAATTGCGTGCAGAAAGAGACCAAAAAATATATGCACTTGAGCATCCTAAAGCAGATTCTGTTCTAAAAATAAATCTCCGGAATAGTGGTGCGCAAACCGTATGGAAGTGAAAGGGTTTATGAGTTTGGCCAAAATGCTTTGAATACAGGTTCCTCTGCTTAAGTTGGGAACACCTCTCGAACGTTCAGCACTGCCAAGTGCCACGCATTAACCGTTAGGCTAACACCGTTGGATGTGAATCTATGACATAATATCGACAGACAAAATATCTACATACAAAATTATCGGAGTTATATCTTCATAAAGGTAAGTACAAAAATATCGAAAAAAAATATCATAGTACAAAAATATCGAATTTAAAAATATCGTTTTTTAAATGTATTAATAATAATGTAAAATTAGTTTAAACATACATATAATTTTACAAATATTAAATAAAAACATTAAAACATATTAAAAAAATTATAACTAATACATATACATTTAAAATAAATTAAAAACTCTACATATAAATTAATAAATATACTTACTCTACATATTGCAACAGTAGGGAAAGCTTTGGATAGCGTAGGGGTAAAAATTACTATTCCCACTCCAGAGGGTGCAACAGTAGGGAAAGCGTTGGATAGCGTAGGGGTAAAAATTACTATTCCCACTCCAGAGGGTGCAACAGTAGGGAAAGCGTTGGATAGCGTAGGGGTAAAAATTACTATTCCCACTCCAGAGAGTGCAACAGTAGGGAAAGCGTTGGATAGCATAGGGGTAAAAATAACTATTCCCACTCCAGAGGGTGCAACAGTAGGGAAAGCGTTGGATAGCGTAGGGGTAAACATTACTATTCCCACTCCAGAGGGTGCAACAGTAGGGAAAGCGTTGGATAGAGTAGGGGTAAAAATTACTATTCCCAATCCAGAGGGTGCAACAGTAGGGAAAGCGTTGGATAGCGTAGGGGTAAAAATTACTATTCCCACTCCATAGGGTGCAACAGTAGGGAAAGCGTTGGGTAGCATAGGGGTAAAAATTACTATTCCCACTCCAGAGGGTGCAACAGTAGGGAAAGCGTTGGATAGCGTAGGGGTAAAAATTACTATTCCCACTCCAGAGAGTGCAACAGTAGGGAAAGCGTTGGATAGCGTAGGGGTAAATATTACTATTCCCACTCCAGAGGGTGCAACAGCAGGGAAAGCGTTGGATAGCGTAGGGGTAAAAATTACTATTCCCACTCCAGAGGGTGCAACAGTAGGGAAAGCGTTGGATAGCGTAGGGGTAAAAATTACTATTCCCACTCCAGAGAGTGCAACACTAGGGAAAGCGTTGGATAGCGTAGGGGTAAATATTACTATTCCCACTCCAGAGGGTGCAACAGCAGGGAAAGCGTTGGATAGCGTAGGGGTAAAAATTACTATTCCCACTCCAGAGGGTGCAACAGTAGGGAAAGCGTTAGATAGCGTAGGGGTAAAAATGACTATTCCCACTCCAGAGAGTGCAACACTAGGGAAAGCGTTGGATAGAGTAGGGGTAAAAATTACTATTCCCACTCCAGAGGGTGCAACAGTAAGGAAAGCGTTGGATAGCGTAGGGGTAAAAATTACTATTCCCACTCCAGTGGGTGCAACAGTAGGGAAAGCGTTGGATAGCATAGGGGTAAAAATTACTTCCCACACTACTCCCCCTTTAACACACAACACACTACACATACAAAAAAACACAATTTATATAAATATCAGTTAATCAATTAATAACAATCAATATTATTAAATTGATGTAATTATAAATGAACTAATTAACACATATTAATTACCAATTAATTAACAATAAATGCCAATAAATAAATACAATCTCTTTAATTAATTACATTTAATAATGTCACACCCTATTCCCCTATAAACACACAACCCACTACACATAAATAAATCACATCATTTAATCACTTAATAATAATTAATTACCAAATAATTATTAATTAACAATAACAAAAAAATATATTAGCACATTAACTCTAATTAATTTAATTAACTAATTAATATTAAATATTTACCAATTAATTATTAATGAACAATAACAAAAAATAGTAAAAACTACTACATTAACTCTAATTAATTCAATTAAATATTTAATAATAATTAATTACCAATTAATTATTAATTAAAAATATCTTTTTAAAAAATATATTAATTAATTAATTATTATTAAATTACTTCCCACCCTATTCCCCTATAAACCCACAACCCGCTCTGATACTAAAACGCAAAATGTAAACAAAATTACTAATTTCCAAACATACATTAAAAAACATATTTAACAAACATATAAACAACATAATAAAATACATAACACTAAACAAAATTTCGATATTAATAACATACATACCTTAAAAACGATATTCTGTCTATCGATATTTTACACATCGATATTCTATACCATCAAAATTAAAACATCGATATTATTGTATATCGATATTTTAATTTCGATATTTTGTCTCTCTACCGTTGGATGCATATCCGCCCAGCCACATGCATAATCCAGTATCACATCACTGGCAAGAAATGTCATGCCTTAAATAAGCCTTTAATTGATCAAAGTGCTGCAACTCTTGCATCCCAGCAGCGTTAGAGCCTAACTGAGTAGCTCTGGTGTGTGTCACAGGCAGCTATAGTATTGAGTGGGACCCAGGGTCGAAGAGAGCACTGTGGTTGTCATAGATACAGTCATTTCAGCGTTGGCCCTGCTGCTTTCCTTGTCTGGCTCACCGCCTCACCTCATGGCCTGAGAGCTCCTAACTGGGTCTGGAGCATGGGGGTGCCCCCTGCATGTACTTTACAGAGGGTTCCCGCAAGTTTGTTACGCCATTGCAAGTCAGTTTTCATTGCACCCTGCATGTGGCCTAAAATCGTGATATTTAATATATGAAAATGTCACATTGCAATCTGAAACTTTGGCAGCTATATTTATATATATATAAAGTTTTATATAGCGTGAACAAGATCCTGAAGGATATCAGAGCGCTTCACAAATGGATGGAAGGAAGGTAATAAATGCAATATCGACATCAAGTAGAAATAACAAACAAGAAGAATCCCAACAGTGCTGGGATGCCTGGCTTCACCTTGGGGGTGCTCTGGAGGGGGCATCTCACAGGGAAAGCCAGGATGGGTTCCACAGCGGTATACAGCGCCAGGATGCCCCGAGATGGGGCGGCAGTGCGCTTTACAAGTATACACACATTTACATTTACATTTACATGATTTCAAGACAAAGGGATCAAAAGTGAGTAATACAATCAACAAGTACATGAATGTTGGATTTATTTAGAGGGACTAGACAAGGATGTCTCTTACCTGCTCACCACTTCTGTTAGAAATCATGCATGTAATATGTCAAATTAGAAATTCAGAAGAGATTAACTGTCCAAAGATAGTGTGCTTGTTGTCAAAAGCATCGAAATTGACAGAAGTGTGCAGTGTTAGGTGCCAGCTGCTTTCACTTTCATCAGTGCTATGGGGCATATCTCAGCCCTCTGAGCACTGATCAAAGAGCGAGATGTACCGCTGGAAAAGGGTAAATGCTCCCTTCCCAACTGTACCTATCCCAAGTTAATCCCTTCTTGGGGATCAGCACAGGAAGACAATCCCCAAGCAGAGGTCCACCCACTAGGTAATAGGGAGTGGAGAGCGGCCTGCGGTGTGGGCAAGTGTTGTACTCCCGCTCCAAGAAATTCAGCATTGCGACTTCTCCGGGCAGGGCGACTAGGGAACTAACCACCCCACCGTAAAAGCAGTAGCAGTCTTTCAATGTTCCCAGGGTTGGTAGAGTCGGGACTTACCACCAATACTGGGACAGGGTAGAACTCACACTAGCCACTAGGGAATAGATTTTTAATGAGGTGGTCCGCCTGCAATCAGGCTATGCCCCTCGAAAAAGAATGGAGGGGAGGTGACCTGCCCTGTCATTGGGCCTGATCCTCACTCATAAAGACATCAACAGTCTGTCTGCCCCCTGGTAGAAGAATAGAGGTTTTACCCTTTGTGTCCTGCCCGATGAGGGCAGAAAGCCCATTATTCATGAGGGAATATGATTTTCTGGGGTCATTCAGGACTAGATAATATATAGTTTGTATTAATTCCATGTGGGCCTAAGTTTGATATCTGTCATCAAATAATCAATGAACCATTTTGTATGATCTGCTCTAATAAAGCACATCTTAGAATTAATATTTTAATCTCCTTCTGATGCACTTTTTATTTAATAATTCACATAGGTGCATACCCACATTTCAAATATTAGTATAATATTCTCAACAAAAAACACACATTTCGCAAAGCATTGGCATACATATCTGTAGTCTTTTGCAAAAAATGAAAACTAAAAGAGTGGCTTTCAAATGCTCTAAATCATCTTTCTAATGAGCAATAAAATCAATGTTTTCCTTGGGAGGCATATTATCTGCTAAAGATGACCAACTTGACCACTGATGCCAGTCCACAGCCAACGAGGTCTACTATTCAGTACTCCAGGGCTGCTAGGAGATGGCATGGTGGGGTAGAGGCTGTTGATCTTTGAAGTGGGGCATAAAGACTTCTGCGAGTAGCAGAGGGCATGTGGTATGAGCCAACTGTGTACCACCCTCTGAGAAAATTTATAAATATGGGGTCAAACAGCACTTGTTATACACACACTTCTGAAAAGGTTTAGGTTGTTAAAGGGCACACACTCAAATCGGTCATGAGTTTCACAGTGTAGCACCTAATCCTGGCCCCTCCGCAGGAGTGGTCTTTTTAAGTAGCCTATCATTTTAAGATAGCGTCTATGTACACAAAATTTCAACAGTGGCGGCTCCTTCGCTATGGTGGAGGAGTGTTGCGCCAATGAACAAAAGGAAAAATAAAATGATAATATCTGTTGTTATCATTTTAGTTTGCCTTTGCAGTCAGTGGCTATCGGGATGGGGCTGGGGCTGGGCACAGCAGGGAAGAGAAGGGCTTTGCACTCCTTAAGTGGGTATGACTGCTTGACTAGGCTGCCCAAACAGTCATGCACACTTTGCATCTTCCCCACCAGGCTGCATTATGCAATGCAGCGTTGTGAGTGGCTTAGGGGAGCCTGGATGGGTGCTTCCTGCTAATACCGGGACTTCAGGAAGATGAAGTGGGTGGAGAACGGAGGAGATGCGGCGGCTGGCCATTTGAGGTAAGTGTCCATTTCTTTATTTTATCTTCATTGTAGTCGTCCCCCCGCACTGACCCCAGCCCTGCCCCGCCCCACCACCAGATCCGGTAGCAGAAGCTACTGAATTTCCATTTTGTTTATTTTATACACTGACCTTTCCATGTAGATTCTCAGTAGCAGGTAATGACTGAGAATCTCTCCGGCAGGGAAAGGATTGAAAAACAAAATTTTACTCAAATCCTGCCATTGTGTGCAGTTCAGCAGAGCTAGACAGAATTTACACTCTCACAAATTAGTGCCACGGCGCAGGTTATGGATACCTTACAGGGTCAGTATTCTCAAATCTTAGAGGAGGTTTCTGTCAGCCGTACTGAATTTCTTTCCTGTATCTTCTTTCATATATATATCTGGAAATAAAATACATTTTGTCCCCAAACATCAGTTTGACACGTTATGGTAATACACATATCTTGCTGTCAAAAATCATTCCTTTCAGCTGGGCAAACCAAACGTGAGCCATCCCCCCTCCCTACCTCCTGCCCCCCCCAAACAAATACCGTTTTCGTGACATAAAGACATGTCTTGAAACACTCCCATTTTATTGTTGGTGTTGTGTTCAAAAATCTATTTATCCTTTGCATCATATGTTCACATACCCACACTCCACCAATTAGATACCTCCTTTCCTTCTCCTTCAGACCTCACTTTTATATCATTATAAAGGTATCATTTCCAAATAAAAGTAAAAAATAAAACAGAATTTTATATTTTATTCACTGAAAGATGTAACTATAAAATCCTGAGCAATTTAAGAGCCAGTGAACATGATTTGGGTATTAAGGAAATTCAGCTAAAGTAGACTAAACCTCTATCCATTCCCCTTTTCTGATCCATCAGCTGTGTGGGTAAGACCCGAGCTCGTTGGTGGGAATTGGGGAAAGTCTATCTGTTTAATGCAGTTTAACTGAGATTCTGCAGGACCCAATACAGAGATTTAAAGCCAGAGGCAAGACAGATGTTCTTGTAGAAGCATCATTTCACTCATCAGTGGCTGGACTGAAAATGCTCAATTATTACTACCAAAAAATTAACAAGCACATTCGCCAACAACCTGAAGGATAAATACAGAAACACTCCAGCAAAAGGATTTACATGAACGTTCATTTTATTCCTAACAGTTTGAAAAAGTCTCAAAATGAAGAAAACAGTGCAAATGCTTTCCAGTTAAAGTCAATTAGCATGAGGACCGTGTGCGGTGAAGACATACAAATGTTCACATTTTCTATAGGATAACAAGCAACAATTTTCACACCAGCAAACTCCAGGCATATTAACCAGCAATGTGCTTATAGAGCTCAATTGAAAACCATTGGGCTTTTCAGGATCAGGAAGGTTAAGACTACAGGCTTTTGCAGGTCACTCACAATATAATATGAGAGGTCTACCGATAATCCATAAAACAAGGCTGTTGTATTAAATATGAACATGAACATAGCATTGTCATCCTGCCTAGAAAGATCCAAAAACGATTGAAGAAAACCAAAATGATACATTGTCAATAACATTAACTCTCTCTCTAGAGACTCCAATCATTTACTCTGGCCAGAGCTTAAAGGGGATATTTGTTCTACATCACTCCATTGAATTTGTCAGAGAGTTCACACCATAAAACCTTGCTCTATAGCATTTGACTGAGAATTCACAATGTAAACCAATGTCTGTGTTGTTTGGCAAGGAGTTTACAGCATAAAACTACTTCCCCTATCAGAGAGTTCTCAAGGCAAATTCCTGGCTGTTGTGGTTGGCAAATAATTCACAATGTAAAACCCAAGCTTGTTGTGTTTGTCAGAGAGTTATAATAAACCTACATAAGCCTATTGGAAACCATGAGCCTTTACACAATCAAAATGTTAAATCTACAAGTTTTGTCAACTCATTTACAGTGTAAATTAAGATGTCTACTGCCCTTGTCATAATATTTAGTAATCAATACAGCAAGCCTGTTGTCTTTAACATGAAAACAAGCACCACCTAGTCTTCTCTTTCTGGAAAGATTCATCAAACAATTGAGGCAGATACAAAGTATACATTCATATGAACATTAACTTTCTCTATAGAACCTCTAGGCATTTACTGTGGCTACGGGTAACAAAGGATACGAGTCCGAAACCCCTTCCTACTTCATTTGTCAGAGGGTTCACAATGTAAAGCCCAGCCTATGGTGCATGTCGACGAGTTCACAATTATAAAACCCCTTCCTATTGTTCTTGTCAGAGAGTTCACAATATGAAACCCCTTTCGATAGTTTTGGCCACATGGTTACACCATGCAAAGACCCTTCTTACTGTATTTGACCTAGAGTCTGCATTACCAATGTCCCTAGCAGATATGAACAGTGGAATTACTTCTCAAGCAGGCTAACACAATTACCTTGAAATCAAACATTCGAAAAGAAGTTCAGGATGTCAAATGTAAATGTAAATGTATGTGTCTTGTAAAGCGCACTGCTGCCCTGAGGCGTCGTGGCCTGTAGACCGCTGGGGAACCCGTCCTGGCTATCCCTGTGAGATGGTGCCTACTGGGTATCTCCAAGGTGAAACCAGGCATCCCCGGCGAATGTGGGGGGCCGTTGTAGAGATGAGGCAAGCTAATGCCCAGAGTTGCCGAGTGTGATCCCTGGTTAGAGTAGGCACCGAGGCGACAATCAGCGAGTCCGCTGACCCTGGTCCACGAGCAACAGTTGGTCTCTTACTGCTACTTTTTCAAATATTTATTTCTATCGATCACTCGAAGCCCTAGCCGGGACCTGCAGTTATGTTATGTTATGTTATGTTATTATAAACTTGTAGAGCGCATTATCACCCAGGGGTATCTAAGCGTTATCAGCGGACATGCAACACCAGCGAGAGACGCAGACCCACCAGCTCAGAGGGGCCTCCAGGAAAAGCACAGTCTTCAGATTTCCTAAAAGGGAGCCGATTCATTTCCTTCTGGAGTTTAACTGGAAGGCGGTTCCAAGCCTGAGGGATAGTGCTGGAGAAAGCTCTACCACCCAATAGATGCAAGGTTGAACCGAGAACAGACCAAATTACATGCCTCAGCTGACCGAAGGGCCCTACTTGGCATGTAGTTGATCAGTCGGTCCTTGATATAGCTAGGGGCTGAGCCATAGATGGCCTTGTGTGCTATACAGAGGCTCTTGAATTTAGTTATTTGGGTAATAGGAACCCAATATAAATCCTGTAGTAAGGGCATGGCCCGGGTTCGCCTAGGTTTATTGAAGATTAATCTGGCAGCGTCGTTCATTACGACCTGGAGCCTAGCCAGGAGGTTTTTGGGTAGGCCATAATATAAGTAATTGCCGTAGTCAAGACGTGCCAGAATCAGGGCAGAGACCGCCAGCCTAAGAGTGGAGAAAGACAGCAGTGAAGATAATTTCCGGAGCTGGCGCAGCAGGCTAACACATGTACCCACCACCGCTGACACCTGCTGTGTCATGGATAGCAGGGCATCGATTTTGATGCTCAACCTTTTTACTGCCACTGCAGGTTCTGGAAAAGGTCCCAAATCTGCCGGCCAGAACAGATCACTCCACGGGTTTGAAGCTGTAGTAACTGCTAGGACTTCGGTTTTGTCCGGGTTTATTTTTAATGAATTAGCCGACATCCAGTTGATAGTGAACTTGAGAATGTCTTGCATTCTCAAGTAAGCCGTAGATGAATGGCCAATCTGGATCAGAATTTGAGTATTGTCGGCATAATTATAGACAACAGACAGCTGGCTGCCTTCCTCGAGACGAATGGATCCCTCGACCCCTCACAGTCGGGCTTCCGAGCCAACCACAGCACAGAGACCGCCCTCATCGCTGCCACCGACGACATCCGAGCCCTGATGGACAACGGAGAAACAGCGGTCCTCATCCTCCTAGACCTCTCCGCGGCATTCGACACTGTCTGCCACCGCACCCTAGTGCAGCGCCTCAGCAACGTCGGAATCCAGGAGAAGGCACTGGAATGGATCATCTCCTTCCTCGACGGAAGAACACAGAGAGTCCGCCTACCACCGTACAAGTCAGAGGCCACCGGAATCATCTGCGGCGTCCCTCAAGGATCCTCGCTGAGCCCCACCCTCTTCAACGTCTACATGAGCCCCCTCGCGGCCATCGCACGCCAACACAACCTCAACATCATCTCCTACGCCGACGACACCCAGCTGATCCTCTCCCTGACCAACGACCCCGCCGCCGCCAGAGCCAACCTGCACGAAGGGATGAAAGACGTAGCCGAGTGGATGACGACCAGCCGCCTGAAACTGAACTCAGACAAGACGGAAGTCCTCATCCTGGGCTCCTCGCCCTCCGCCTGGCACGACTCCTGGTGGCCCCCCGCCCTGGGCACCGCAGCCAAACCGACAGACCACGCACGCAACCTGGGCTTCATCCTGGACTCCTCCCTCTCCATGACCAGACAGGTCAACGCCGTCTCCTCGTCGTGCTTCAACATCCTGCGCATGCTACGGAAGATCTTCCGGTGGATCCCCACCGAGACCAGGAAGACGGTCACCCAAGCCCTCGTCACCAGCCGACTGGACTACGGCAACGCCCTCTACGCCGGAACCACCGCCAAGCTCCAGAAGAGACTCCAGCGGATCCAGAACGCCTCGGCCAGACTCATCCTCGACATCAAACGACACAGCCACATCTCCGGACATCTGAGAAACCTGCACTGGCTCCCCGTCAACAAAAGAATCACCTTCCGTCTCCTCACCCACGCACACAAAGCCCTACACGATCAAGGCGCGAGCTACCTCAACAACCGCATCAACTTCTACGCTCCCAAACGCCACCTCCGACCAGCCAGTCACGCCCTCGCCGCAGTCCCCCGCATCCGAAGAACGACAACAGGAGGAAGGTCCTTCTCCTACCTGGCCGCCAAGACCTGGAACTCCCTCCCGACCGACCTGCGCCTGACCCAAGACCACCTCTCCTTCAGGAAGAAGCTCAAGACCTGGCTGTTCGAGCAGTAGCAGCACCCCCCCCCCCCCCCCCCCAAGCGCCTTGAGACCCTCCGGGTAAGTAGTGCGCTCTATAAATGTCATTGATTGATTGATTGATTGACCCTGCAGTCCATCTGGTTCAATGCTGCTATCAAAGGCTGCAAATAGATGTTAAAAAGCAGAGGTGACAGAAGTGAACCCTGGGGCACTCCACAAAACAGCTTGGCTGGTTTGGACACTAGATCCGCTAGTTGAACTCGCTGTGAGCGATCTTTAAGAAAAGAAGTCAACCAGGCCAGAACCGTGCCCTGTATCCCTTGATCCTTATTCCACGATAATAGTCGGCCATGATTGACGGTGTCAAACGCCGCGGATAAGTCCAATAGGACCAGGGCACACAGAGTTTTCTTATCAGCCCTGAGTCTCAGGTCATCCAGCACGGAAAGCATAACCAATTCCGTGCTGTGATGAGCTCTGAACACAGCCTGATTGGGCTCAAGTAGGTGATTACATTCTAGGAAGTGGGTGAGAGAATGTAAAACATGTTGCTCTAAAATTTTACTCCAAAACAATAGAGGAAGCGTAGAGGTATTGACAGAATCACCCTCCAAACAGATTTGCAAAAACAAAAAGATTATATCACACATTGATAGGCTTTAAAATTTTAGCCAAGAAAGGCAGCTGAGAAATTGGCCTAAAGTTCTTTAAATTTTTGGGATCTGCACCTGGTTTCTTTAAAAGAGGAACCACCCGTGCTTCCTTAAAATTAGAAGGGACAAGTCCCATCTCCAAAGAACGGTTCAGAAGGGCAAGCACTTTGTCCTCCATCCCTGACCATCCCAGCTTAAAGATTTTAGGAGGGCAGGGGTCCGCTGGAGAGCCTGATTTCACCCGGCCCACTATGGTGGACAGAGACTCCTTAGTAAGGGCGGGCAGCCTAGTCAAAGAGTTCGTTGTCGGCCTAGGGAGAATGGAGGGAGGCTCGATTGAGCATGGAAAATTGGGGGTATGACTGATTTCTATCATCAGATCCTTTATCTTGTCAACGAAAAAGGTTTGAAAATCTTGGCAATCCTTTAGATTAAAGGTCGGGTTTGGCCCCCTAACTGTCCGCAGATCGTTTAGGACTTTAAACACTTCTTTCTGTGGGTTAGCAGCCTCAGAAATTGTTGCCTCATAAAATTCGGCCTTCCTCGAGCGGATGGCTTTTTTATCTGCAGCAAACTTCAGTGTATAAGCAGCAAAAGCAGTGGGCTTGTGAGACTTACACCATGCTCTCTCGCATTGGCGGAGAACTTGTTTTTGTTCCCTCAGAGCGTTAATAAACCATAGTGCCCCCTTACCCTTGTCTATCAGTCTGATTTTATGGGCCGGTGCTACTACTTTGATGGCATCCTTAAGTGTAGACAACAGGGTAACACTTTCAGTCTCCAGATCGTCCTTCATGGACGGGGGGTTATCACAGTGTAATTAAATAGCTGTCAGGTCAGCTGCTTTGACCTGGTTCCAACTACGCAGCGTTTTCCATTCTAGTTTAACTTTAATTCGTCTTGTGAAGAGTGGATATTGGCCTTCAATCAGACAGTGGTCCGACCAAGAGCATGGGGAGACCACTAATGGAGCTATAAGTGTCAAATCAAGCCTAAAAAATCAATAGGATTAAAAAGAAACTTTTTGTCAGAGGGGGATAACCAAGACACTTGAATTTTTTGATAATCTGTCAGTAATCTGTCTGTGTCCATGTAACAAAATACTTTTCTAAAGCTTTATCAGTGAAATAACAATGTACCCATAAAGCCTGCATACGCTTTCTCAGTGAATAAGTCAGGCCTAACAGCTTTCTTGTAGCTTTCCAAAATAAACACATTAGAGCGCATCTTTGGTGTGTCACCATTACCAGCTCAGGCCTACTGTATTGAGCATATGATTTTTTTTACACGGCAGCTATTATACATACTGTCATAAATGTATAAATATGTACCAAAGTTTAGATTGGTAAAGCAATAAACAACTTATACTAAAAGGGCCTAACAAACATTATCACCGTGCAAATATTCTACCCCCATGTTTGACAGAAGAGGGGTAGGCAGCACCAGGCAAAGACTTTCTCTGTGGGAATCCATGTTACACTTCAACATAGGCTTTCACAATAAATAGCTTGGGTTTATTACCTTAGCTATCGTTTTTCAAAATAACCATAGCAGAACTATGTCATGTCATATAACTTTTTCCAATTAACACATCAATCCCCTTGCCTTTATAATTGGCATGCCACTTTAACCAACTCAGGTCTATGGAACTGTACTGAGAATGAGCTTCCCAATGCAGGCTTTTCCAGTGGAAGCTCATAACTTCAGTCAGTCAAGGCAGTAGGGAGGAAGACGAACATGCAAGTGAAGCCAAAGCAAATCTCTCTCTCATACTTTTAAACCCTCTGTTTTGCTAACTTAAGGTAAGGAGACAGCCGTGCAGTCTATCCAGCCCTAAAATGGTCTGGTCCAACTTTTTGTAACTGCAGAGGTAACCAGTTACCGTACGAGTGTCTAAGCAAGGCTTAGGCCATCAGCTGAGCAGATAAGGGTTCAAAATCAAATAGTGTGTTCTGGTTGAAACAAGCTGATTGAATCCCCACGTTGGGCGGGCTGCTCATTCAGAAGGCGCAAGTTGAATAGGTGCTAGATGACTTTGAAAGTTGCAGACCTTGAATGGAATGACATCGAAGTAAAACTGCCCTTATGCCCTCACTTACAGTGTGAACTCAATCCAAGAGGCTCAGAGATACATCTCAAATAGAATCTGGCCGTGGTTGCTTTTTCTGTATATAAACAGATGCCTTATGTTTACCCACCTCTCTATCCTTCCACTCAAAAAGGAACAGATTTGCTAATTATAAATGTAACAGTGTGGTAAAGCGCATTACACAAACACTCCTCTTCTGTCACTCACGAACCCCTCTCTCTGTAAGGCAATTATTAAAAGTAGCAAGCTTTCTATTGGCTTAAAACGACCCATCTCTAAACTTGCTTTGAAGCATTGAGGACTGTATCCATTAACAGCAGTTTATTCAATTAGACATCACGTGTCAAAATATGTGTAAACATTATGGTGTGCTGAAACAAGCTGCCTTTGCATACGAAATGAATCCATGATAAATACAGTATTATGGATTTTTGTTATAGCAAATTATGTGGTTAAGAGAAACTTGCTAAAAGTGGATTGATAAGTATCTCTGACTCACCAGTGAGTCTAATTGCCTTAATGCATTCTTTCCTAAACATCTGCTGACCTTGCCTGAAAAATGTAAAGCTTTTAATGAGATAAGTCTTGGTTATTTACTGTACTGCTGTGCTGTATGTACTTTATTCGAAATAAAAATATCATAAAAGCATGTACAAACGTGATTTAGCAATCAAAGAAAAGCATAGTTACATACAACTAATGACAATAATAATGTATCTAAAAAGTCATCAAAAAAATTAATACAGTATATACAATAAAAACACATATCATATAACGGGCACAATAATACAGATTTGGGACCCTTGAATCACTAACTCTTGTTGTGTTTTAGCAGCTTAGTACGTATCAACCAGGCACTGCCCAAGTATTTGGCTACGAGCACAGGTCATACTGAGAGAAGAAGGATCTGTTTTAAATGTGCGTAATGCTACCCTGTAATCCATAAACCCCAGATTTTTACAAGTGGGTTTAAGCCATTTCCTCCTGGCAGCCCTATATGCGGGACAAGCACAGAGGAAATGGGGGATAGATTCTGAGGGCGCCTGACAACCAGGGCATCTCACAGAAAATAAACTATTGCTTCTCTGTTTTAGTAGTTAAGACTGAATATTTCATCTTGGCTACAAATATATGTCCTTAACCACGAATTTGAATCTAAACAAGAATTTATATTTATATTCTGACTGCACAAAAGATGTGTTAAACATCCAATCACCCAAATACATTAATGTTGATATCCTACAGTAGAAACAAATATCCATTATTTTTCTTTTTTAATGCCATGATATTTCCAATGAGTCTATGCTTCACCGGATGCTCCCTTCACAGGTGTTGTGGTATGAAATGGAAATAATTGCAGATTCCCCATAATTTTGTTCCCCAGGGCAGGAATTAACAGAAAAGAAGAAATACAATCAACAAAATAAAAAGGGCAGTCCACAGGTGTTGGACCTGGCCCTTTCTGCAAGGTCACCCCAAATGTTTTATGTACTTTGTTGAACCTATTAAGGCTTGCTTGTGTGCACCATTCTAAACATGGTAAAATAGGTAAATACCAGATTTGTCCATTTAATGTACTTATAAGTTCCTCGGATATGGTACGATATACACCTAGGGCCTGAACATTAAATGCTACTATGGGTTGCAGATCTCAATGTTCCCCCTTCTAAAGTAACACTGTAAAACATGTCTCATCCTGTAGTGCAGCTTTAAACTGCCATTTCGACCTGGTAAAATAAACCTTCTGCCAAGCCTAAACCTTCCTTTTTAATAGTTATAAGTCACCTCCTGCCATAGACACTAACTGGTCATAGGGCAGGCTGCACGTTATTTAAAAAGTACGACATGTGTACTTAAGTTTTATATGTCCTGGTCTTCAAAAACGCCTGAAGTAATTTTCACTGTGGCAAGGCTAGCTCTCCCATGGACTAACACTGGTTTGCCTTCTTATATTTAATAAGTGATACATTAACTTTGAGATCAGCCAGAGAACTACTATTTCCACTCATTTGATTTGTAATTTAAAATCCACTTTAATGGTGAAGTCGGTTTCTGAATTGCTATTTAGAAAGGTGGCACTTTCCTGCCTAAACCAAATGTTCCTTTCTGCCAGCGTCCAGGTTTACATGACTGTTAATGGTTCTCCTGCGATGTGATTTTTGTATCCTTCCAGACAGGGGACAAAGTGCCTTTAGTGTGGGAAGAAGTGTTCCTCCCCTGAGGCAGATGGCCTGGGAAGCTGTAATCAGCCTTCCTGAGTTTCGAAGGGTACCAAGCCTATTTCTGACCTCTGAAGATGCCTGCCCTGTCAGTGGCAGATGCATCCCACACCTGGGCCTGCCTGCCATTTGTTTCCCTAGATACATTCTAACCAAACCGAGGGAAGGAGACAAACTGACCAGAATAAGGACTGCCCTGCTATCTTTAGCCTGAAGGAAGAATTGACTTGCTTGCCTTGGACCCAGGAACCCAGAAGTCACTCCAAGGGTCAGTTGATTGATTTCCTGTTTCTACAGAGACACAACAAGCTACCAGAGACCTTTCCCTGCACCTGCCCAGCTGAACAATACCCAGTAGACCTGCCTGACCCCTGCCACTGCTGAAGTGTCCTGTAGTGATTTCTAACCCTCAAGTTCCTTGACTCTTGGCTGGGGTTAGAGTGTTCTCCAACCCTAAAGATGCAATAACTGGACTCCAGGTGCAAACAACCAGGGGTTTTGAGTGCCTCGCATTGAAAAGAGCTGTCCCCGATCTCCTCGCTAGCAGACTTCAATGGCACTAACGCGGACCCTGCTTCGGAATGCCGACGTGACCTTCCAGGACACAAACCCCTGACTTCACGCCTAGAGCTTTATTTACTGACAGCAACTGCCCCACATTTCCCACCACTGTGAAGTTCCAGTCATCCACTAGTTCTTTGCACAGACAATGTCTGCGCTGCCACCACAAATGTATGACCGAGGCTGGGTACTTCAGCAACCCAGCGCCAAGGAGCCCCTTTCCAGATCCAGCCTGCAGCCCAGCAGCTGAGGACCACATTGAAGAGTGCTTCTTGAATGAATCTAGACTAACTTAGGAGGTAAACTTTCCACCACGACAAATGTAGTTGCTGTATCTGACCAGCGCTCCATCTGTGTGAACCTTAACTTTTGACCTTGACCCAGTCCAACATGATCAGATTGAAGCTTTGTGCTTTTAGGCACTATTTCTACTCAAACTCCTAACAATTATCTCCAGTTCTACTTATTGGACTTTTGTTATTTTGGAGTCAGTTTATTTCTAAAAATGTATTCTATTTTTCTAAATTGTTTTGGAATTTGTCTTGCATTGTGTTTTCACCTATTAACATTTGAGTGCTATTTTAATATTTTACACATTAACCCCAAGTCAAACCTGACTGCTTTGATCGAACTACCAGTTCACAGTGTTTGTTTAGTGGCTTTTGTGGTTCATATGGGCAATGATGGTGTTAGTTACTCAAGCAAGGCTCTCACTTGCCTCAACTTATAACTCAATTTCTTATAAGTCACTTCCTCTTTTCTTGATGATCTCAAAAAAGTCTATCTCCATGTGAAAAACAAAATATCAAAAATAACAGAAATCCAAGAAGTACCCACACAAGTTATTCTCTTCCTAGGCACATTTCCATTTGAAATATGCCCTCCAACACAAAGGACCAATCTTTCCATGTTATCCCATCTTTGAAATCTCAGATTGTAGCCTGGCTGATTGAGATTGACACTTGCAGCAATCAAAAACACCACTATGACCATTATTAGGGTGGGTAACCTCAGTGGCGGATAACGCTCTCCTCATTTGTCTTTAATGAGATTGGGGCTCTTCTTTGCCAACTGGCTAAAAAGAAGATAACATTTTGTAACATGACTAGAGGCTTATATTATGCACTTTCAAAGCATATCTATAACCATCATTGCCTCATGCTAAACAAGTTTACATTAAAAGATCTCAAAAGATGGGACAGTTTTCACATCAAACTTTGAGGTTAAGGCCGCTTTATCCATGATGGTTGCACTCAGGCACTCCACCCTCACTTTTTCCTTGGTGGCTCTGTCAATAGGATATCTAATCCTGGCTTTTACATCATCACCCACAAAGGGTTGAGTAAACTATGCCACAGAATTTGCGTGCTTTAGTAGTCCTGGATAAAACATTGAATTGCTTTCTGCAGCTAGAATCTCCATTTGCGGCTTATCAACATTTACTTTCTCAGCTATAGTAGGAGTGTCGTAATCAAGCATCATTATCATACATATCATCCAAATATAAATCATTTGCTTCCTTAAATGGTTACTATTTTCATCACCAGATTTATTCATATTTTAATCTCTCCACAGGGACTTTAAGTCGATATTCCCTTTTGAAACGGAATCACCACTGATTATATTAGGCTCATAGCTCACTGTTAGAACTGGGGGTCTCTTGTTGGCAGAGGTAGGTACCACTGTCCAAATAGGTACCCTTGCTTCTAGTCAGGGTAAGGAGGAAACACTCTTAGATAACCCCTGCTCACCCCCTTGGTAGCTTGGCATGAGCAGTCAAGGCTTATCAAAGGCAATGTGTAAAGTATTTGCACCAACACTCACAGTAACACAGTGAAAACACCACAACAGTTTAGAAAAATAAAGGTATTTAATCTAAACAACACAAGACCAAAACGACAAAAATCCAACATACACAGTTCAAGACTATGATTGTAAAGTGTTCTTAAAGTTAGCGATAAAATGATCCACAGTTGCGTCACGTCTTAGCCACAGTACCTTTGTTTGCGATAAAAAGTTCCACGCACAGCCCCACTGCAGCAGCGGACGTGTTGCGACGAATCCGGTCTGTATGGGGAGGAAGGCGATTCCTGTGCGTAGGTTCCGTAGGAAGTTTTCTCTCGCAAAGACACGATGCGACGATCTCCGGGGCTTAGCGACGATCTTCTCCTCTCGCGGCCCCTCGCTGCGATGGCTCGGCGATGATGTTCGCAGCGACGTGAAACAGCTCGCAAAGCGGTGGTGCGACGATCTCACCCAGTGATGACAGGCTCAGCGACAATACTCGCAGCGATGATATTTGTCCCGCTAGTGAAGGGTGCAACGTCTCTGGCAGCCGCAACAGGCGCTGCGAGGATCTCGACTTTCGCGGCGGCGGGAATTTCCTCGCACTGACGGTGAGGCGCTCCGCAATCGAGTGATGCGATAAATTTTCTGAAGCAAAGTCTCCCAAATCTTGGCTTCCAGCTTCCCAACACAGGGGTACAACTTCCGGAGGCACCACAACTGGCCCAAGCACTCTAGGAAGGACAGAGCTCTCTCAGCAGAGCTCAGGGAAGCTGGGGGTGAAGTCCTTTTGTTCATGGGACTTCGAAACAGGGAGCCAGTTCACAACAGGCCCTTTGAGATTCCTTCAAGTCAGGAGACAAAACAAAAACAAAGTCCTTCTCCTCTCCTAGGCAGCAATGCAACTGCAGGTCAGTCCAGCATCACACAGCAGGGCAGTCCTTCTTCTTCAGTCTTCCAGCTTTCTCCTTGGCAGAGGTTCCTTCTTGTTTCCAGGATGATCTAATTTTCTGTAGTCAGGGGTCCTGTACGTATACCCCTAAAAGTCTTTGTTCCCTTTGTGCAGGAGGGCTCTGAGCCCAGTCTGAACCTGTTCTGGGTGTTCCTTGAGCACTTTGTTTTTCTGGTCTCTCCTTTCCTTTCAAGAGAGGGGCAGGGTCGTCATCCGCCCAGCAGGAGGTGGAGCCAGCATTGTGGAAGGCAGGCACAGCCCTATTCAGGCCCAGGGGCTATCCTCTCCCACCACCCAAGATGCAGATGCAGTCATTCAGCCTAGGGCTGACTCAGCCAACATCCTGGGGGCTCCCCAGCCCCTGTCACTCTCAAACCAGACAGTGAATTCACAAACAGGTCAAGGTACACAGAAAGGTCAGACAAGAGAACAGAAACTTTCTAAAAGTGTTGTTCTCAAACACAGGATTTAAAAACCACCTTTCCACCAAGGCTTTATTTGACATTGTCAAGGATTTCTCCTACCCTTTAGCCTGCAAACAAACTCCACTTGAATCCCAATCATTATGTGATTCCATAGCATCTTTCTTTCATGATAAAATTGCCAAAATTTATGATAACTTCCCGATCAGTCACTCTAACATCTCCTGCTTAAATCCGAACTCGACAAACCCCCTCATTTCTACCAAGGGTACTCTCAACCAGTTCAAGTCCATTTCACTTGCAGAAGTAGACAATCTATTGTTAACAGCAAAATCTGGCTCACCAAGGGATATCTGTCCACCGAGCGTAATGGCTCTTCTATCTCCAATCTGCGCCCCCATTATCCAAAATATTTTTAATTCTTCTATTTCCACTGGCATTATTCCAACTGCCTGAAAAGAGGCCTCTGTCCGCCCCATACTGAAAAAAACATCTGCGGACCCTCATGAGCTGAATAACTATTGACCAATATCCCTGTTACCTCTACTACGGAAATTATTGGAATCCTTAATAAACACCCAGCTTAGTCAACATCTGGAGGCCAATAACATACTGGATCCCTCCCAATCGGGATTTCGTGCTGGTTTCAGTACAGAAACAGCGATTCTGGCTGTTACTGACTCTCTGAGGTGTACCCTCGATGCCGGGGGATCTGCGATCCTGATTCTTTTAGATCTCTTCACGGCGTTTGATACGATATCTCATCAACGGCTAGCGGAGAGACTGACTGAGGGGGAAAAGCTTT
This sequence comes from Lissotriton helveticus, assembly GCF_964261635.1. Taxonomy (NCBI): domain Eukaryota; kingdom Metazoa; phylum Chordata; class Amphibia; order Caudata; family Salamandridae; genus Lissotriton; species Lissotriton helveticus. The sequence continues at coordinate 352,874,350 of NC_136065.1, read as the reverse complement.
TCAGTGGCTGACTAACTTCCTAAAAGACAGATGGCAGACTACCTCACTTGGACCATTTGTTTCAAAAAACATGTCCGTAGCCCCCTTGGCAAAAATTGTTCAACCCTTCGGCTTTGAGATAGTCTCATATGCCGATGACACACAGCTACTATTTCCCATAGGAAAAAACATCAGGGACGAGAAACTTAGTTTCTCGGGTGGTATGCTAGCGATTGCTAATTGGATGAAAGAACAGTGCCTACAACTGAATCCTGGGAAGACAGAGCTTATGCTCTTAGGGAAGGATGGTCGAATTTGGACGTCAGAATGGTGGCCCCCCAGTTGGGAGAAGCGCCTACACCCTCCCCCTCAGTGAAAAGCCTGGGAATCCAGCTGGATGCCTTGCTAAACATGAAAGATAATGTTAATAACATAGCAAGGACATGCTACCATAACCTACGCCTTTTATGTAGAATCATTCCCTATCTTCCTTTAGAACATCGCCGTACTGTGGTACAGGCTATGATAGTGAGCAGGCTAGACTACGGCAATGCGTTGCTGGCGGAAATAGGCTCCACCACTCTGGCAAAACTGCAAGTTATACAGAACACCGCTGCCAGAATGGTTTTGAATGCGCCGTCTGGATCCCCCTCCCTTTCTCTGCTCAGGCAGTTATACTGGCTCCCTGTCCAAAAGAGATCTATTTTTAAGGTATGCTGCCTCTCCTTCAAAGCATTAGAGGTGAGGGGTCATCATATCTTTATAATAAACTTTTTAAACAGGTACATGAACATAACCTAAGATCTAATGACCTAGCCCTCTTGAAGACTCCGCGTATCACGCTAACCCGAATAGGCGGCAGAGCCTTTTCATACATCGCCCCCAAATATTGGAACTCTTTACCGATTGCTATGCGGCAATCTAGTACCTCTATGAGCTTCCGGAAACAACTAAAAACATTCTTGTTTTAACTTGGCCATGGTATAACACGTTCTATTTCTGTCCCTGGATTTCCTTTGGTAAAGCGCTGAGATGCCCCTGGGTGAGTCATGCGCTATAAAAGAACACAATAACATAACATAACATAACATAACATAACATGTGTTATTAAATTCTGAGTTCAGGGATACCAGACTTTTATGTCCTACCTTGCTCCTATGGGAAAATGTGCTGGTAGCCACTGTATCCAGCATTCGCCATGATAGCCTATGGGCAAGGTAGCCTTACAATAGTGAAAAACAAAATGGCTGCCTTTCACTACCAGAGCATGTCACTTGCACTAGTACATGCTCTACCTTTCACATACACTGCACCCTGCCCAAGGGGGTACCTTGGGCCTTCCATAGGGGTGACCAATGTGCAAAGAAAGGGAAGGGTTAGGCCTGGGCAGTGGGGACACTGACCAGGAGGACATGGCAGTTCTCAGACTGCACACAGGCGCTGCGAAGGCAGACCTGAGACACCATTTTAAGGCTACTCATGTGGGCGGCGCAATCAGTGCTGCAGGCCCACTAGTAGCATTTGAATCACCAGCCCTGGCACACTTAGTGCACTGTACTAGGGACTTCATGGTAATACAAATACGCCAATCATGGATAACCAATCACAAGAACAATTTACACTGGGAGCACTTGCACTTTGACACTGATCAACAGTGGCAAAGTGCCCAAAGCATCTAAACCAGCAAAAACTAAATCCAGCACAGCGTCAAAAATACAGGGGAAACCACGCCAAAAGATGCCAGGTCTAACACGTGACCCCTCCAGCTGAAAGTGGGGAGAACTACCCACCCATTGGGAGTTTTCTTCACTAAGGCGGAAGAATCTGGACAGACCATCAGCGTTGGCGTGCTTTGTACCAGGGCGGTGTTCCACCGTAAAGTCCATTCCCTGTAGGGAGATGGACCACCTCAATAGTTTTGGGTTCTCACCCCTCATCTGCATTAACCATCTTAGGGGCCTGTGGTCTGTCTGAATACGGAAGTGAGTTCCAAATAGGTACTCCACCTCTGTTCCCTGGGTAGTAGCCTCCTACTAATGAAAGCTACAGGTCGGTCCCAGCCCTCGTCGTTGATCTGTGAGAGTACTGCTCCCACGCCATGCTCTGAAGCCTCTGTCTGCACTATAAACTCACTGGAGAAATCAGGGGCCTTGAGCCCCGGTGCTGTGCACATGGCAGTCTTCAAGGCATCAAAAGCAGTTTGACAGGCCTCCGTCCAATTCACTTTTTTGGGCTGCTTCTCGGAAGTCAGCTCTGTCAAGGGGGCCATGATGGTGCCATATCCCTTGACTAACCATCTGTAATACCCGGTGAGATCTAAAAAGGCCCTCACCTCTGTCTGGGTCTTGGGGGGTTCCCAAGCCAGAATGGTGTCCATCTTTGCCTGTAGGGGCGCCACCTGGCCGCTCCCCACCTGGTGTCCCAAGTACACTACAGATCCCTGCCCTATATGGCACTTGCTGGCCTTGATAGTGAGGCCTGCCCTTTGCAGAGCCTTCAACACTTCACAGAGGTGTTGCAAGTGTTCCTCCCACGTGGAGCTGAACACAGCAATGTCATCCAGGTATGCGGCGCTGAATTCCTCTAGCCCGGTCAGTACCTGGTTAACCAGTCTCTGGAATGTGGCAGGGGCATTCTTCAACCCAAAGGGCCTGACTCGAAACTGGAAGTGCCCCTCTGGCGTTGAGAATGCAGACCTCTCTTTGGCCCCATCAGTTAAGGCAATCTGCCAGTACCCAGAAATTAAATCAAACGTACTGAGGTACTGGGCCGCTCCCAACCGATCCACGAGCACATCAGCTCTGGGGATGGGATGTGTGTCAGTCTTCGTGACCGCATTGAGCCCACGGTAGTTCACACAAAACAGGAGTTCTGGAGTGGCACCGGGCGCAGCAGCTTTGGGTACTAAGACCACTGGGCTAGCCCAGTGGCTGCTGGAGGGCTCAATCACCCCTAGCGCCAACATCTTGGAAACCTCTTCCTTGATGCTGGCCCTGACCTTGGCAGCTACTTTGTAAAATTTCAGTTTCACAGGTAAATTATCTCCAGTGTCCACATCATGGACGCACCAATTGGTGATACCTGGGGTCAGGGAGAACAGGGAGGTGAACTGATCCAACACTTGGCAACAGTCTCTCTGCTGCTCTGGGGTCAGGGTGGGTGAGAGGACCACACCATCCACTGACCCGTCTTGCTCATTGGCTGCCAGGAGGTCAGGAAGAGGGTCACTTTCCTCTTCCATTCCAGCATCTGTAGCCAGGAGCATTGTCACTTCAGACCTCTCAAAGTGGGGTTTGAGGCGGTTCACATGCAAGACTCTCAGGGGCTGCCTGGGAGTCTTCAAGTTAACCACCTCATATGGCCCAGTCCACTTGTCTTGGAGCGCACAAGGCTCCACTGGCTCCATCACTCACACTTTCTGCCAAGGTTGAAATTCGACCAGAGTGGTATTCTGGTCATACCATCTTTTCATCTCTTCCTGGCTAGCTTCTAGGTTCTCCTGATCGAGCTTCCTGAAGCGTTGTGTATGGTTGCGGATGGCCAGCACATAGCTGAACACATCCTGGGGGGCTTTCCCACAGGAATTCTCCCACCCTCCTTCACCAGAGTGAGAGGTCCTCTAACAGGGTGGCCATACAGTAGTTCAAAGGGACTGAACCCTAAAGACTTTTGAGGCACCTCCCTGTAGGCGAACAACAGGCATAGTAGAGAGACGTCACACTTACTTCTCATGGGCTCCGCTAGGCCCATAATCATACCTTTCAGGGTGCGGTTGAACCTCTCAACCAACCTATTTCCTTGAGGGTGGTAAGGAGTGGTGAACTTATAAGTTACCCCACACTCCTCCCACAGAGACTTCATGTACCGAGAGATGAAGTTGGTATCCCGGTCGGAGACCACCTCTCTGGGGAACCCCACACGGGAAAAGATCCCCATCAATGCATGGCCCACCACGGGTGCTGTGATTGTCCTGAGAGGGAATGCTTCCGGGTACCGGGTGGCATGGTCCACCAAGAGATGAACCTGTTGCCCAAGGCTGTCTTGGGGTCCAAGGGCCCCACGATGTCGATGCCCACCCGCTCGAAAGGGGTGCTCACCACAGGAAAGGGTTGGAGGGGTGCCTTGCGCTCTTGCTGCTGGCCTGACATGTTCGGCAAGATCTACAAAATGTCCCAACGTGCTTCCTCATCTGGGGCCAGTGGAAGATGGTGACAAGCCGGTGTAGGGTCTTGTCTTGCCCCAGATGTTCTGCGAGAGGCACGTCATAGCCAGACCCATTAGTAAGTTCCTGAAGTGCTCGGGTACCACCAGCACATGGGCTGCACCGGACTCAGCAAACTTAGGCTCACTATAAAGCAAGTCATCTTTCCAGTAGATTAAATGATCCTTGGACCCTAGACCTGCTGCCTGGACTGCAGCCTGTTGCTGCATACCAATGAGAGAAGGGCACTCCTTCTGCGCCTTGCAGAGCTCCTCCCTGGAGGGCCCACCTTCTTCCTGCCAATGGGTCAGCTCAGGTAGCTCCCCCAGTTTGGCCACCTGTTGCCCGGTAGGCTCCAGGGCATCCCCCTCAGGTTCTGCTCCTTCCTGGACCGTGGGAGCAGCCGGGGCAGGTTTCCCGCGCCCCCTGCTCCTTCCTCTCCTGGAAGGTCTCTGGGCCACTGTTTCAGGCTCCAGTTCTGCTGAATCTCCCTTACTGGCTGCCATAGCACGCATGGTCACACAGACCCACGTAGGCACACCCAACATCTCCAGATGAGCTTGGTGCTCCACATCTTTCCATGGAGAACTTTCCAGGTCATTTCCTAGCAGAGAGTCTACAGGCAAGGCGTCACTTACAACAACTTCCAAGAGACCAGAGACCCCCCTCCATTCAAAGGGAACACGTGCCACTTTGCAGAGGCGTACTGAGCTGTCAGGTGCAACCACTGGCCGGAAAAACCTATCTGTTTATCCAGTAGTCTAGCAGTCTAGCTTTGTTACTTTGTTGTGACCCTGTCACTCCCACTCATCATAGTGCGGGGACCCACCGGTGTGCGTAACCAGGCGCTTTATAAACCTCCCTATTATTATTACATTGGGAACACACTGCTCTTCAGACACCCACTGACACCTCACGGAGGTCACGCTGGGTCCTGTGTCTCTCAGAGCCTCTATCTCCCTCCCATTGATGATCACCTCTGCCCGTATTTCTTAGTGCTAACGGGCAGGAAGGTTTCTGGACCATCTCTCGGTCTCCTAAAGAGACAAGGGTCATAACTGCTAGCTCCCCTTCCCCACTGGAAATCAAATCCCCTCCCAAAGCTACACTCGCTAACCCTGGGGCGGGAGCACCAGTGGGTGCTGGGTTTTTCTTGGCACACTTGGATGAAAAGTGGCCCACCTCGCTGCAGTGATAGCATGTCGGGGGGACCTTGGTTATCCATCCTGCCCCTAGGGGGCCATGACTGTCTAGGTCTGGGGGATTGGGACTCCTTTCCCTGGGAACTATTTTGGGGCCCTTGAGAGAACTCCTTTTGGTTACCCTTGTCCCCCCCACTCTTCTGCTGGGGACCCTGCCCACTTTTGGCTGTGGTTCCCACAATTCCTCTGTGGACCCTGGTACTGGTCCAGCGGTCCGCCTCCTTAGCAAGCTCAATGGGGACTGTCAGCTTGCTGTCCAAAAGATGCTGGCGCAGCTCTGGGACACAAAGACTACTCAAGTGCTCCCAACTGATTAAATGCAATAACCCCAGGAAATCAGTAACTTTTCTGCCCTTCATCCAACCTTCCAGTGCACTGGAGTACAAATTCACACATTCCATCCAAGTCTTTATTCTTAGAGTTTCTAAACTGCAGTCTGCACTGCTCTGGAGTAAGTGCATAGCAGAGACATAGGCCCTCCTTCATATTGGGGTAGGTCATGGTACCTGCTAACTCTAAGGATTCTAGGGCACTCCTCCAAGAAGCCTCAAAATGTTTCCACAGGCCCGCCCACCAATGCTGTTCAGGCACACCATTCATTCTTAAGGCAATTTCATACGAAGTAAACCAGGTATAAATATCCTCACTCCTACTATAATTCTGTACCAGATCCTTGGGAATATATACTTTACCCCCTGCACTGACTGTGCACTGCCACCATTTGAACTGGAATACACCTGCTTGGCCTTGATATCCAGTTCTCTCATGCTCAAATCATGAGCCAAAAGTAATTTCTTTTCCTCCAGGGCACGGGCATTTTTACTCTCCTCCGCCACCCTTTCCATTTCCATTTTTAACTTCAGGACCTCCAAGTCATGGTCTCTCACTCTTTGGTTCTCTTCTGGCTCTTCTGGGGTCAGACCCCGGCTGGAGTGGTTGCTGCCAGCCCTTGACTCTGGACTGCCCACTGGCAATTCATGGGGCTGAAACCCCCCCATCCACCTACATCATTTCCTTCTTGGGCCTCCCACCAGGCCTTCAAGATGCTCTGCAGCTCTTCCTTCTTGAAGCCGCTCTTTATGGGGCACTCAAATTTGTTGCAGAATTGTCTAAGCTGTGCAACTTTGTAGGAATACAAATCTTGAATGACAAACACCAATTCTGCCTCTTCCACACTGGGTGCCTTTCCATTCACAGACATGATGCTTTGAAGGGTTACTCAAAAATAGATCCAACCAAAAAACTCATCCTTAGTATGCGGTGGCGTAGTAGTCTGCAGTCACTAGTGAAGTACACCAGTCATTGTGGGTCTAGTACAAATACAAGTTTGAATCCCACCGCTGACCAACAATGTTAGAACTGGGGGTCTCTAGTTGGCAGAGGTAGGTACCACTGTCCAAATAGGGACCCTTGCTTCTAGTCAGGGTAAGGAGGAAACACTCTTAGATAACCCCTGCTCATCCCCTTGGTATCTTGGCACGAGCAGTCAAGGCTTATCAAAGGCAATGTGTAAAGTATTTGCACCAACACTCACAGTAACACAGTGAAAACACCACAAACTGACTCCACAACAGTTTAGAAAAATAAAGGTATTTAATCTAAACTACACAAGACCAAAACGACAAAAATCCAACATACACAGTTCAAGAATATGGTTGCAAAGTTTTCTTAAGGTTAGAGATAAAATGATCCACAGTTGCGTCACGTTTTAGCCACAGTACCTTTGTTTGCGATAAAAATGTCCAAGCACAGAAGCCGTAGCGGTAGAAAACAAGCGATGCGTTATTCCTGAGACCCTGGGGAGGCGTTAGCGACAGCCCCGCTGCAGCAGCGGACGTGTTGCAACGAATCCGGTCTGTATGGGGAGGAAGGCGATGGCTTGTATAGATTCCTGTGCGTAGGTTCCGTCTGAAGTTTTCTCTCGCAAAGGCACGATGCGACGATCTCCGGGGCTTAGCGACGATCTTCTCCTCTCGCGGCCCCTTGAAGCGATGGCTCTGCAACGATGTTCGCAGCGACGTGAAACAGCTCACAAAGCGGTGGTGCGACGATCTCACCCAGTGATGACAGGCTTGGCGACGATACTCGCAGCGATTATATTTTTCCCGCTAGCATAGGGTGCGACGTCTCTGGCAGCCGCAACAGGCGCTGCGACGATCTCGACCTTCACGGCGGCAGGAATTTCCACGCACTGACGGTGAGGCGCTCCGCTATCGAGCGATGCGATAAATTATCTGAAGCAAAGTCTCTCAAATCTTGGCTTCCAGCTTCCCAACACAGGTACAACTTCCAGAGGCACCACAACTGGCCCAAGCACTCTAGGAAGGACAGAGCTCTCTCAGCAGAGCTCAGGGAAGCTGGGGGTGAAGTCCTTTTGTTCCTGGGACTTCAAAACAGGGAGCCAGCTCACAACTGGCCCTTGGAGATTCCTTCAAGTCAGGGGACAAAGCAACAACAAAGTCCTTCTCCTCTCCTAGGCAGCAACGCAACTGCAGGTCAGTCCAGCATCACACAGCAGGGCAGTCCTTCTTCTTCAGTCTTCCAGCTTTCTCCTTGGCAGAGGTTCCTTCTTGTTTCCAGGATTATCTACTTTTCTGTAGTCAGGGATACTGTACTTATACCCCTAAAAGTCTTTGTTCCCTTTGTGCAGGAGGGCTCTGAGCCCGGTCTGAACCAGGTCTGGATGTTCCTTGAGCACTTTGTTTTTCTGGTCTCTCCTTTCCTTTCAGAGAGAGGGACAGGGTCGTCAGCCGCCCAGCAGGAGGTGGAGCCAGCATTGATGAAGGCAGGCACAGCCCTATGCAGGCCCAAGGGGCTATCCGCTCCCACCACTCAAGATGCAGATGCAGTCATTCAGCCTAGGGCTGACTCAGCCAACCTCCTGGAGGCTCCCCAGCCCCTGTCACTCTCAAACCAGACAGTCAATTCACAAACAGGCCAAGGCACACAGAAAGGTCAGACAAGAGAACAGAAACTTTGTAAAAGTGCTCTTCTCAAACACAGGATTTAAAAACCACCTTTCCTAAAAGATGTGTTATTAAATTCTGAGTTCCGGGATCCCAGACTTGTATGTCCTACCTTGCTCCTATGGGAAGATATGCTGGTAGCCACTGTAGCCAGCATTCCCCATGATAGACTATGGGCAAGGTAGACTTACAATAGTAAAAAACGAAAATGGCTGCCTTTCACTACCAGAGCATGTCACCTGCACTAGTACATGCTCTACCTTTTACATACCCTGTACTCTGCCCAAGGGGGTACCTTGGGCCTTCCATAGGGGTAACCAATGTGCACAGACAGAGAAGGGTTAGGCATGGGCAGTGGGGACACTGACCAGGAGGACATGGCAGTTCACAGACTGCACACAGGCGCTGCGGTGGCAAGCCTGAGACACCATTTTAGGGCTACTCATGTGGGTGGCACAATCAGTGCTGCAGGCCCACTAGTAGCATTTGAATCACCAGCCCTGGCACACTTAGTGCACTTTACTAGGGACTTCTTGGTAATACAAATATGTTAATCATGGATAACCAATCACAAGAACAATTTACACAGGGAGCACTTGCACTTTGACAGTGATCAGCAGTGGCAAAGTGCCCAAAGCATCTAAACCAGCAAAAACGTAATCCAGCACAGCGTCAAAAAAACAGGAGGTAGAGGCAAAAAAACAGGGGAAACCACACCAAAAGATGCCAGGTCTAACACTCACCATATTGTCAAGCATCACCAAGTGCTTATTTTTCATTATTTACTTCCCCCCAGGTTAGTAATAAAGGACTTGTTATTTCAGTTGACACTGAGCCACTGATGTCTGTGGTCAAATTTATAAGTGATAAAGAACCCTCTTTCTTAATTGAATTAGACATGGGTATGTCCAAAAATTCATCGATTTTTTTCATAAAAACTTCATCCTCTGCCTCATTATTATTTTCAATTTGGTCTTCATCAATGTCCCCTCTATTTAAATGTGTCCCTATTCGGTAAAAGACCATCTATGTGGACAATTCCCCTCGCAATGTGAAAACTTTCTTTTGGTAAACTAGCGGTAGAGCTGACAGCAAGATGGGGGTGGACCTGCTAGACATTTCTATTCATCGTTCAAATTATACAGTTATAAGATGCTTTTACCAAAATGTAAAAAAAAAACTTTATTTGTTCACAAATATCTTCATGCATCACCAAACAGGACAGCCTCCTTCCTGGTTGCAAGCTTTGTTTGATTACATAGCACTAGCTCAATTATCAAATGGAACAATTTATCACTATGGTTTGCTAAAAGTCAAGGACTACAATAAATGCTGAAAATACAAATAAAGACAGTGGAAGCAAAAATGCATTTTGATATATCCCAAGCTGTGAACTTCACACATCAAATCTAGGCACCTCTGCTGTGTGACTCCTTTAAGGTGATAGATTAAAGGAGTTTGAGCATCATGCCCTTTGTAAAGTGTCTGGATATTAACACAGCACATAAGAAGGCTGGAGATTTGGCCTGACACTTTAAATAATGACAAGCACTCTGAGGCCATACCATTGGCAAATTCAATGCTCAGCATATTCAGTTAACATAACATAAGTCAGGGAAACATTGCCTTGTGGAAGCAGGATTACGGAGAAGTTTCAGAAATTGGCAGTTGGGTGCAGTAATCTCACGTCTCCCTTAATTAAACAGTTTCTCTAGTTGAAAATGTAACCTCCATGAGGCTGAAAGCTGTGTTGATAAATCCTTTAAGTTGCCTCAACTGTAATTTAAGTAACAAAACTGAAAAACAAATATTATCGTCAGTCTGAAATAGCTAGTGTCATTCTTGGACTCCTTAATATTAAGGATATTGGCAATTATATCAAGTGGCATTAGGAAATACTCTTGCTAAATAGGGGGCATATTATCAACAACTAGCGATATCGGTAAATAAGCTTAACGACATTTTTTCTATCGCCGTGCATCGCCGGATTTTATCGCAGAAATAACGTGCTATTAGCAACGTTTATCCCAAATGCAATAAAATTTCCGGAGATAGCGGCTTAATGCGTGAATATCGCTGGAAATCCAGCGATATTCAGGCATTACCGCCAATAGGTTCTCAACCTGAATATTCACCTCCCATTGGATATACAGGTTAAGAACTGGTCCGAGCAGGCGTTAGTTTTCAGTGATATTCGTGCTTAGCGCAAATTTATTGATCGCTACGCCTGCGTTGTTAATGGGCGATAGCGATGTTAGCAACTGCTTTCAGTCGCTAACAGGTTGGGTACGCCCACTTTGCATGTCATTAGCGATAAATATCGCTGACATGCAAAGCGGGCCCCAAATCGCTCGCTATCGCCTCAAAGCTGTCGCTAACTGATGTTAGCGACAGCTTGCTAATAGGGCGATGAAATTATCGCCGCGTTGCGGCCGAAAACGGCCACAAAAGCGGCGATCATTTCATATCGCCCGCCTTGCTAATATGCCCCTAAATTCGAAAGAATTGTGGTACTCTCATCTGCCATAGTTAAGATACAGTTTGAGGTCTGTAAGTGCTAACTCATTACTACTAATTTATCAAAGGAGTAAGGAAATGGAGCTGGCTGGATGAAACGTGTGAGATGTGACCTTACTCCCTGAACCTGATGGTTCATAGTCAAAGTCCTACCACTTGGGCCTCGAAGTACCCTGACAATTAAAATGAATCTTGTGCTTTCCATGAACAATGCCACACTATTTCTAATTTTGGGGAATTCATTTCCACTCTTACAGGGCTGCATTAAGGGTTGCCTGTCAACTTAATACGAAATACCATAGCTGGTATATACAGATACTACTGGTGCAGTAATTACTGGATGCTGGATTACCTCCATATGCTAAATCCTGCAGTGCAGAATTGGGGATACTGCCATTCTATTGCATTTTGCCCATTCTGAGCTGCAATATTATAAATTTGCAGTGACGGCTCCTCCACTATGGTGGAGGAGCGTCGCCTCACTGCTTTCAAGCAGTGCGAGAAGAGGAAATATAAAATGATAATAACTGAAAGTTATTATCATTTTACATTTGTGCTGCTTTGCTGGAGTGCAGGTGGGGCTGCTTTGCTCTCGGAGCAGGGCAGGGGAGGAGTGGTTTGCCCACTCCTATGTGCGCAATGACTGTTTGGTTGGCCCTTTCAGGCCACCCAAACAAGTCTTGCACACTTTCCCCATCCTCTATGCAGGCTGCATTACAACCTGAATGGAGAACATACACAGGCCCCCATTCCCTGGTTGCGTTTCAACCAGGACGCTCAAAACGAATCACAACACTGCATTGCAGCGTTGTAATTGGTCAGTGGAGCTTGGCTGTGCTTCCTGTTCATTGAGGAGAGCAGGAGCAGAGACGCGGGATCCGGCGGAAAGGAAAGTGAAATTATGTATGTATTTATTTTAATTATGTGCATCCTTGTTAGACCCCCTCCCCCACCATCCGCGAGACATGGTGGCTGCCACTGTGAATGTGTAGTATTTTTCCTGCACAAATTAAGTTAGACTTTATCCATTCAAATTTGTGTAGGAGTTTCTTTTACTTTTGCCATGCCAATATTTGGGCAACTGTGTACCTTTTCACACACATTTTCACAGAATCACAATTGCAACTGGATTACGTGATCATTGCATTCAGTAAAACACGAATCATATTAGCAATATTGCACACAATTACAGTGCTTTCATTTGAACAGAAGAGCCATTCTTGAACCCCACAAGAACAGCATTTTAGAGCAAACCAAACCTTCCTGCCGAAATGCAGCCTTCAAAACCCACTAATAGGACTGCAACTCCTTTTTCGCACATCCCATAGATACAATGTATTGCTCGCATTAAAGATGCAGTTACAAAGTAATTTGCCACCCGCTGCGGCTCCTGCTGGTGAAGATAAAAAAGCACCAAACCACACGCTCTGTTTTGCCTTAACCGAAGCAGTCACAACGCTTAGAGCAAAGAAAAAATAACAGCAAGCTTGTCACACACTTAACTTTATTTGCAGCAAGAAAAGAGGAATTTTCTTTTGGTGTGGTTTAGTTGTACTGTTGATTGTATTTTCTTCTGTGTTGTTACTTCCTGCCTAGCAGAGCACTGATCTATAAAGTGGGGTCAGAGAAAAAGGAGGGGGTTTCAAAATGCGATTTCCCCATGCAATTTCCATAGGGATTTTGAAAAGGGCTACAGACGAAATGGCTGAATGGAATTACACCAAAGTTGTACGGAACATAGATTTTGGTCCAAAAAGCGTACTTATTATGATTTGCTGTTAATCCGGTCAGCTGTTATTGAGAAATTAAGGTTACAAAATATTTTTATTTCTGGATTGCTGTGTTCGCTATTGACTAGCTAGAGTCCCTGGGGTCATGTGAATTGAAAACTGGAGCCATCTGAAATCTGGGATTTTTTCCCATCGGCCATTTCACTCCCGTAGAAGCAAAAGGCTTTTGGATGAGTCTCAAGGGAGCTCATGCTGTGATTGGCATCATTTTTTTTAATTCAATATATTTTTATGGACAGTCACATGATCGCTCAATACGGGTGGTGAGTATTCAATAGGTCACACCCTTTTAAGAGATGGCCATCTTTTTTTCAGTAATTAAACAAAAATCTATATTCTGTGCTTTACTGCTGCCCTGCAGTCTTGAACAAGGCACTAGAGTTAGGATTTTATTTGATTACTTGAGGACTACAAGAAACAAATTTTTATGGTTTTGTGTGTAAGATCTGAACTTATATATATTTGACAAAAAAAACTAAAGGTTACTGGGACATTATGGTATATATATATATATATATATATATATATATATATATATATATATATATATATATATATATATATATATATATATATATACATATATATATATATGTATATATTGAATATAGGATTATCCAACAAGTAAACGGACAATCATCCGGCACTCCAAGGTAGGATTTGACTCAGTTTTATTTTTCAAGAAGACGAGTTCACATCAACGCGTTTCGGGAGTCAAGCTCCCTTGCTCCCTATACTGAAAAAAGAATACAGGGACAATATATTTATTCTTTGATGTGTTTTCTTGGACAAGGGTTCTGCTGGCAAGCTGGCAAGAAATAAAGAAAGAGCTGATGTCAACTTACTGTGGTCTTTGTCGAATTGGGATTCCTGTTTTGTTGGATAAATAAAAAATAAAAAAAAAACCCTGTTGTGCAAGTCTTCTTTTTCCACCCCGGAACCGCTGGTGGGATTTTCTGACATATATATATATATATATATATATATATATATATATATATATTACAACCAGTTTCCCTGATGCCAGGGAGGGTGGGGTCGCAGAAAAAACGGAGTACAATCGCTGATTTTAGTTTCTTGTTGCTTTATTCATAATCCATGGGGGGTCAAAGAAACAAAACAACCGACGCGTTTCGGCAGCGTCCGCTGCCTTGGTCACGGTCAGTTTTGTGTTTGAAGCTCACACATTTTTAGGACAAATTAGAGTAGCCAAAACACGCCCCTTGGGATGTAGGTCATCCCACGTTGGGAATTCTGGGACTCGTAGTTTTTCATTTCACTTGATCAGTATTACAATCATTTAAACTGGCTGGTGCCTATATCTGTACATTCTGTGATTTATATACCGTTGTAAATCATGGTTCAACCTGCTGAATTTTATCAATTTAAAATTGTAATTTTAGACAATTTAAACATTTCAGTTTTTACACTTTTTAAACCTTTTGAACATTTTAAACAAATAATGCCCTCCGGTGGGCCATTCATTTGGCAAACCATTGTTTGTTCAAACATTTGTGATTGATACTGCCCTCATGTGGAACATTTTAAACAAATAATGCCCTCCGGTGGGCCAATCATTTGGCAAATCATTGTTTGTTCAAACATTTGTGAATGATACTGCCCTCCAGTGGGCTAAGGCTGATATTTACAAGGTTAGTGACGTCATGGTGTGAGCTATTTTACAAGGTGAGAAAAGGTGTGGGGATAAAAGAATATGGGGAAGAAACAAATTGGTTAAAATAACGTATGGCAAGCAGGACGCTGAAGGAAAGTCAATCAGTTAATATTTACAGATGTGTGTACAGTTCCTCTGATTGATTAAGGCCAAAGGGCGTCATAGTTCTGAAGTTCAAGATGTGTCTTGACTCCTTCCGTCGTAATGATCTTTCATTGTGGCCACCCCTTGCTGATAGGTTCATAGTTTCAATGCCCCAGAAGCGCAGTTGCTTCCAGTCCCCATCATGGTTTAACTCCATGTGTTTAGCAACCGCGTTGCTTCTGTCCTTATGTACAGTTGCTCGGACGTGTTCCAGTATGCATTTTTTTAATTCGCAAATGGTACTTCCTATGTATCTTTGCTTGCATGGGCATTCAATCATATATATGGTGTATTTGCTGTTGCATGTTATACATTCCCTGATTCGCCAGATCTTATTGTTATGCATGGTTATTTTGGTTGTTGGTTTGGCGATTTCACAGACTTTACAGTTGTAACATTTTATAAATCCTTTGGTTTTTAGCCAGTGTGTCTTTTTTGTTGTTGATTGAAAATGGCTATGGACAAGTTGATCCTGTAGGTTTTTTGCCCTCCGGTATGTGACTATGGGATGTTTTCCCATTTTTTTACCTATCACTGGATCCAACTGGAGAATTTTCCAATTTCTTTTCAGGATTTGATTGAGTTGTTTTGTTTCTTTACTGTAGTTTGTGATCAATCTGATCGGTTCCTCCTCTGTTGGGGGTTGAGTTTCTTTCAATTTCAGGCAATCTGATCTTGATATTTGATTGGCTCTATTCCAGCATTTTTTGGTGCATGTTTGATTGTACTGCCTTTTTTGGAAACGCTGCATGGCTTTTTGGCTTTGTTTCTGCCATTCTTGTTCCTCACTACAAATTCTGCGGAGACGCAAGAATTCCCCATAAGGGATACTTGTTATCAGTGATTGTTGATGGAAGCTCGTAGCTTCTAATGTTGCGTTTGTCGCAGTGCTTTTGCGATGGAGAGTTGTTTCAACTTGGTTATTTTTTATGTAGATTTCTGTGTCTAAAAAGACCGCTCTATCCTGCGTGATGTTGTAGGTAAATTTTATACTGGGAGTGCTGTTATTCAGTATTTGGAAATTTTCCAGGAATTTGTCTTCTCCACCATTCCACACTATGAACAAGTCATCTATGAATCTTTTCCAGATTATAATGTGTTGTGTGAACATCAAGAGGTTATCATTCCATGCCGTTGTTTCCTCCCACCATCCCATGGCGGTACAGGCGTAGTTGGGGCTAAAGGAAAAGCCCATGGCGGCTCCATTTTTTTGTTTGTATAACATGTCACCGAACATGAAGATGTTGTTGCATAGTAAGAAGTTGATCATTTCCAATAGCATGTTGTTGTGCTGTTGATAATGAATGTTCCGTTCTTGGAGTGCATGTTTGCATGCATTAAGACCCATCTCATTGTCAATGTTTGTGTATAATGAGATCACATCCAGTGTGATCATGATATAATCAGGTTGCCAGTTAATTTTTTTCAGATTGTACAAAAAGTCAGTTGTGTCCTTTATATATGATTGTAGGAGTTTTACATGGGGACTTAGGTAGTGATCAATGAAATTAGATACTGGTTCCAGTAACGAGCCGTTGGCTGATACAATTGGTCTCCCTGGTGGTCTGGTGGCACTTTTGTGGATCTTTGGCAGGAAATATACCGTGGCTGTTTTGGGAAAATCCACTGTTAAGTATTTTTTCTCATCAAAGTCCAAAAGTTCATCCTTTTCCCATTGATTGATTGTTTTATCCAATTCTCTTTTTATGTTGTCAGTTGGATTGATTTCAAGTTTCTCATAGTAATTTCGGTTGTTCAATTGATCCATTGCTTCTGCAACATATAGTTTTCGGTCCCATAAAACTATGTTTCCGCCTTTGTCGGCCACCTTGATTTCAAAGCTTTCATTGTTTTGTAAAGAAATCAAGGCTTGCCTTTCGGTTTTGGTCAGATTATCTTTCGTTTTGGCTTTGATGTTGATTTTATAAAGATCGTGAATCACCGCCTCCTGAAACAGGTCTATTTTGTTTCCTGGTGTTAATTGCGGGTAAAATTTTGATTTTGCCTTGAGGCCACTTGTCCCAGCTCCCAATTGCGGTACGGCTGTTTGTAGGTTAATTTCCTGTCCTTGTTCAGCCAAAAAGCCATGCAGCGTTTCCAAAAAAGGCAGTACAATCAAACATGCACCAAAAAATGCTGGAATAGAGCCAATCAAATATCAAGATCAGATTGCCTGAAATTGAAAGAAACTCAAACCCCAACAGAGGAGGAACCGATCAGATTGATCACAAACTACAGTAAAGAAACAAAACAACTCAATCAAATCCTGAAAAGAAATTGGAAAATTCTCCAGTTGGATCCAGTGATAGGTAAAAAAAAAAAAAAAAAAAATGGGAAAACATCCCATAGTCACATACCGGAGGGCAAAAAACCTACAGGATCAACTTGTCCATAGCCATTTTCAATCAACAACAAAAAAGACACACTGGCTAAAAACCAAAGGATTTATAAAATGTTACAACTGTAAAGTCTGTGAAATCGCCAAACCAACAACCGAAATAACCATGCATAACAATAAGATCTGGCGAATCAGGGAATGTATAACATGCAACAGCAAATACACCATATATATGATTGAATGCCCATGCAAGCAAAGATACATAGGAAGTACCATTTGCGAATTAAAAAAACGCATACTGGAACACGTCCGAGCAACTGTACATAAGGACAGAAGCAACGCGGTTGCTAAACACATGGAGTCAAACCATGATGGGGACTGGAAACAACTGCGCTTCTGGGGCATTGAAACTATGACCCTATCAGCAAGGGGTGGCCACAATGAAAGATCATTACGACGGAAGGAGTCAAGACACATCTTGAACTTCAGAACTATGACGCCCTTTGGCCTTAATCAATCAGAGGAACTGTACACACGTCTGTAAATATTAACTGATTGACTTTCCTTCAGCGTCCTGCTTGCCATACGTTATTTTAACCAATTTGTTTCTTCCCCATATTCTTTTATCCCCACACCTTTTCTCACCTTGTAAAATAGCTCACACCATGACGTCACTAACCTTGTAAATATCAGCCTTAGCCCACTGGAGGGCAGTATCATTCACAAATGTTTGAACAAACAATGATTTGCCAAATGATTGGCCCACCGGAGGGCATTATTTGTTTAAAATGTTCCACATGAGGGCAGTATCAATCACAAATGTTTGAACAAACAATGGTTGCCAAATGAATGGCCCACCGGAGGGCATTATTTGTTTAAAATGTTCAAAAGGTTTAAAAAGTGTAAAAACTGAAATGTTTAAATTGTCTAAAATTACAATTTTAAATTGATAAAATTCAGCAGGTTGAACCATGATTTACAACGGTATATAAATCACAGAATGTACAGATATAGGCACCAGCCAGTTTAAATGATTGTAATACCGATCAAGTGAAATGAAAAACTACGAGTCCCAGAATTCCCAACGTGGGATGACCTACATCCCAAGGGGCGTGTTTTGGCTACTCTAATTTGTCCTAAAAATGTGTGAGCTTCAAACACAAAACTGACCGTGACCAAGGCAGCGGACGCTGCCGAAACGCGTCGGTTGTTTTGTTTCTTTGACCCCCCATGGATTATGAATAAAGCAACAAGAAACTAAAATCAGCGATTGTACTCCGTTTTTTCTGCGACCCCACCCTCCCTGGCATCAGGGAAACTGGTTGTAATTTACGAGCGGCTGGCTCATCCGCAGGGGTAACGCGACCGAGAAAAGCAGCGCCTATCGAGGGGGAAAGGGAGCCAAGTGACAGATATATATATATATATTTATATATATATATATATATATATATATATATATATATATATATATATATATATATATAATATATATATATATATATATATATATATATATATATATATATATATATATATATGTGTGTGTATATATATATATATATATGTGTGTGTGTGTCAGAAAATCCCACCAGCGGTTCCGGGGTGGAAAAAGAAGACTCGCACACCAGAGTTTGTCTTTGCAAAGGTGTTTATTTAATGGCAATGCGTTTCGAGCAGCGTCAACTGTCTACCCTTGTTCCTTTCTGTTGTCCTTTGGATTTACTTTATGTACCACACAAGATCACGTACCACTGAACACTGTTTTGTAAGTGAGGCACCCCTGTAATTAACCCCCCTCACTTTGTATATTTTGTATATAATGCTATTTCTACTTTCCTCTCTTGTTAACACTTAGGGTAGTCGTTTTTTTGGTACAGATATGGGACAATCCCCCTATAGCTTGTCCTGTATATCACTTTAGGGCCACTAATAGTGCCATTCCCATATAACCTTATGTGGCCACTTGGCCAGAAAATATAGAGGACTATATACTCCAAGGATAATGCTTATCATGTACAAAACTCTAGGCATTTAGCTGTCTTTGTTATTTTTATTTTTTATTTCCATTTTCATAATAAGTGTGCATTTAATGTTACTGCATATAACTTGTGTGCTTAGCATTATGTGATTGTCAGATAGCCATTGGGCAAGGGGCATTAGCACTACTGTCTACAGTCAACCAAACGACCTTTGTGTAAAGTAACACGTGGGTTTTGGTAAATATGATTTTTCAGCTATGTTTAAGTTACATGAGATGGAGCCATGATTAACAAAAGGTTTACAAATACATGAATGTAATGACCATCATGATTTTTTTAATGCACTTGTGAACCTCTGTTTCTAACGCAAGTATGTTTTCCAGCTTCATGGCTGGTTGGGAAAACTATTGGTCCTTCTTTTATTTCGTGCAAATACACTGTTAAAATGGTGGTTGTGCATTTGACAATTTGGCCTGTGAAGAAGAACGTCAGCTCGAAACGCTTCGCCACTAACTAAACATCTTTGCAAAGACAAACCCTGGTGTGTGAGTCTTCTTTTTCCACCCCGGAAACGCTGGTGGGATTTTCTGACATTTAAAACCGGGTCCGATGCCCGGGACTCGCACCGACCCCGTAAGTAGAGGAGCTGGTAGTCAGGACTTTTTCCTCTCATATATATATATATATATATATATATATATATATATATATATATATATATATATATATATATATATATATATATATCTTGGGAAACAGAGCGGCGGGGTGAGGGACAAGGAGAACTGCAACACCGCCAG
Source organism: Lissotriton helveticus (assembly GCF_964261635.1). Taxonomy (NCBI): domain Eukaryota; kingdom Metazoa; phylum Chordata; class Amphibia; order Caudata; family Salamandridae; genus Lissotriton; species Lissotriton helveticus. The sequence goes on along the minus strand of NC_136065.1, from coordinate 352,854,756 downwards.
CGTGAGAGAAGTCGGTGTGCATTGGGGAGAAGGGAGCAGACACCGCCCACTGGGGCTAGTACTGACGCATGGTGGAGTTCCTGTTTTGGGATGCAGCCACGAGCGTCTCGGAGAGCACCAACCCCCTTTTGAAGTCCGGAGGTTCTGGTGGCACTTTTGTGAAAGTACAGGCTCTATGGTAGAATCCGGACACCCCGCTTACCTGTCATCAGCTCGGCCACTACCGGTGGATCGCAACTTTGTGAGGGACCTTTGCTGCCTACTGAGGCAACAAGCACGAGCTCATCTTGGGAAACAGAGCGGCGGGTGAGGGACAAGGTGAACTGCAACACCGCCAGCGTGAGAGACCTCGGTGTGCATTGCGGAGAAGGGAGCAGACACCGCCCACTGGGGCTAGTACTGACGCATGGTGTCTGCTCCGTGTGAATCCTGTCCTGGGTTTGCACTTTCCTAGTGCTCACACACCAGGGATGCCCAACCAATTGGAGCGAGGTATCCAGTTTAAAGAGAGGGCGGGATAAGTACTGTTCATTTCCTTGGCGGCATCTGAAGAAGTTATTTTTAACGAAACGCGTCATGCCAAACGCCTAAATAAAAAAGGAATCTTGCAGTCTACCTGAGTCCCGTGTGTGCTCATTTCCTCTACAAGCTGGGGGAGAGTGAAGTTCATGTTTTGGGATGCATCCACGAGCGTCTCGGAGAGCACCAACCCCCTTTTGAAGTCCGGAGGTTCTGGTGGCACTTTTGTGAAACTACAGGCTCTGTAGTAGAATCCGGACACGCCGCTTACCTGTCATCAGCTCGGCCACTACCGGTGGATCGCAACTTTGTGAGGGACCTTTGCTGCCTACTGAGGCAAAAAGCACGAGCTCATCTTGGGAAACAGAGCGGCGGGGTGAGGGAAAAGGGGAACTGCAACATCGCCAGCGTGAGAGAACTCGGTGTGCATTGAGAAGAAGGTATCAGACACTGCCCACTGGGGCTAGTACTGACGCATGGTGTCTGCTCCGTGTGAATCCAGTCCTGGGTTTGCACTTTCCTAGTGCTCACACACCGGGGATGCCCAACCAATTGGAGCGAGGTATCCAGTTTAAAGAGAGGGCGGGAGAAGTACTGTTCATTTCCTTGGCGGCATCTGAAGAAGTTAATTTTAACGAAACGCGGCATGCCAAACACCTAAATAAAGAAGGAATCTTGCAGTCTACCTGAGTCCCGCGTGTGCTCATTTCCTCTGCAAGCTGGGGGAGGGTGGAGTTCTTATATATATATATATATATATATATATATATATATATATAACATTTTTGACATGCACGACACCGTATGCAATATACTGTTTAACCTGTCCTTGTGGGAAGAGATACATTGGGAGCACTACCCATCCAGTCAAGATACGCATATTGGAGCACATGCGGGCTATAAACAATGCAGACGCAACCTATCCGGTTGCGAGACATTTCGATACTGCACATGGACGCAACAGGGATCTGTTGCCATACATGTGCCTAGACAGTGTCCCCGTAAGTGTTAGGGGAGGTGATTGATTACAGAAACTTAGACGGTTAGAATCACGGTATATTATCGATTTACAAAGCAAGGTGCCAAATGGTCTTAACATGCATGAAGAACTAGCAGTTCATTTGGGCTAGAATTATGTAAAGTATGATTTCATATTTATGGTTTTTCTTCCATTATTCGTCTGATATTTTAAAGAGTGACAATGTATATAGAAGGATATAGTATTATGATATACTGTATTAGGGGAAGTCATTTGAACTATCATTGGAGTCATGAATTGTGATACTTATGTACATGGAATGAGTATAGTATCAGTGTGAGCCCATCCAGGGCATGATTGAGTGAACGTGATAAACGAATGAATTGATATCTTGCCCATCCAGGGCTGAATAATGACAAATTGTCGGACTATAATGGTCCACATTTAAAATATGAGATACTTTTTGAGATTGCTAATGTTAGCAATTTATATCGCGTATCAAATGGTATTTTGCACACTATAATATGGAGGTATGTTGAAAGAGAAAGGAATAGTCCTCTTTCTATGTGCATGATAGTATCACGTGATATATAAATATACGAATGGCCGTGGCGCCAACTGTGTAACAAATTGATGAAGGCTAAGCGCCGAAACGCGCCTTGATGTGGTAAGGTTTTTCGAATAAATCTTTTTTGAAAAAACCACCCCCGTGAGTGCTGCTGATCTGTAACAGGCCGAGTCCTGTAGGATGTTTGGAGCAGTGTATATGTGACGGGTACACCCCCCAAGCAGGCACCCGCTTGAGAGTGCGGCAGGCTGGTGTTTTTTGGAGCGGAGGATATATATATATATATATATATATATATATATATATATATATATATATATATATATATATGTATATATATATATATATATATATATATATATATATTACCTAGTAGGTATATATAGTTAGGATTTTTTCTCTATGGGATTTTTGAAAATTCTATGTCTAATAACTTTGGCGTTTGTGGACGGAATTGGCTGAAATTTTCAGGAAAATGGAACATTTTGTTTCTGAGCAGCCCCTGAAAATTTGGGGGGGGTTCGTCAAGGGGGGGCCGAGAAAAAAGGGGGTCCCAAAACGCGTTTTTCCCATGTTAATTTCCATAGGGCGGTTGGCCTCACTTTTAGCCCGAACGGCTGAATGGATTTGCACGAAACTTGGCAAAATTGTAGGGACTGGTAGCCCGATGTGCCTTTGCTAGGTCTCAATATATGTGCTCCAGTGGATTTTGAGAAATTAACGTTCAAAAAAAGATATATATCTGTGACAGCGTCCCGGGTAGCGCTCCGATTCGCGTACTTTTCGCGTTACGGAGCTTTGCGAAGCGAAGCTGATTGGCTCTCCGGTGTCTGTAAACATTCCAAACAGTCCGTAGCGGCCGCCATCTTGTCTCTCGGTAGGATCGAGAGACAAGAGGAGGCCAAAGCGAAGGGGCAAATGACCATAAGGGGGCATAGTAGATCCTCCCTGACCCCCTAGGTTTGATGTGGAGGTTTTAAAAGGGCCCCGCGGGGCAAAAAAAAAAAAAATCGAACGGCTGAATGGATTTGCATGAAACTTGGCAAAATTGTAGGGACCGGTAGCCCGATGTGCCTTTGCTGGGTCTCAATATATGTGCTCCAGTGGATTTTGAGAAATTAACGTTTAAAAAAAGATATATATCTGTGACAGCGTCCCGGGTAGCGCTCCGTTTCGCGTACTTTTCGCGTTACGGAGCTTTGCGAAGCGAAGCTGATTGGCTCTCCGGTGTCTGTAAACATTCCAAACAGTACGGAGCGGCCGCCATCTTGTCTCTCGGTAGGATCGAGAGACAAGAGGAGGCCAAAGCGAAGGGGCAAATGACCATAAGGGGGCATAGTAGATCTCCCTGACCCCCTAGGTTTGATGTGGAGGCTTTAAAAGGGCCCCGCGGGGCAAAAAAAAAAAAAAAAATCATTTTTTTTCGTGGGGTGCGCCCGGTTCGCGTAACGGGAAGCGGACTGGGGAGCGTACTACAAGGAAACAAGAATGATTGACTTTTAACTTATTGTATGTTTATAGACTTTTTTTTTTCTTTTTTTTCTGCTGAGTGACGTCTCGGCCTATCTCCACGGGATGCAGTCCCTACCATCTCGGCGTTTAAGCCCAGAGGGACCGGTAGTGTGGGAGAGATAACGTCTGTTAACGTTCGATTCGAAGGAAATCAGGAAGTGTTGATAAACATTGTCTGCGCCATCTTGCCTTTTTTCAAATGCCACACTTTTGTCGTGCACGGCAGCCATTTTAGATGCCTTGACCAGACCCACTCTCTGCACGCTGTCGATCCTTAGCATGGCTCCCCACCCTCGCAAGCATCTCCCCCAGGCACTGGTCACCCCCGCTCTCTGTCTTATGCATGGGCAATAAACCTCCCCCCATCTGCGCTGCTCTTCCCTGAGAATCACACCCTGTGCCCGCCCGACACCTCCCTTTCGCCCTATTCACTACCACACCCTCTGACACTCCTCTTCCTCTGCGTCCGATTGTCCAGGCCGGTCCCAGGCTATCACCTAGCCCTGCAGATGTAGTTTATAGCCCCAGCTGTAAATAATCACCCCTCTTCAAAGGAGTTACAGTAGATCAAGGCCCCCACCCGATGAGATCTGTCACACCACACGCGTTCCTACTATCTGAAAACCATCCTGTATTGTGATTGGGGAGGGGACCGAGCCTGAAGCGGAAGATTCCAGGGATGCCTCTTTGTACATCAAAGTTTTTACAATTATGTGTCACATTAAAAATATATAGCACTCCAACAAAGTAGTAGGATTATAAAACTTTAATAACTTATAAATATATACAACGCAACAAAAACAGTAAAAACATTTAAACATTTTTAGGAAAAAAGAAGCAACAATGGTCAGTAGCTGTGTTTTGTGCGAATAGTCCCAAGGCAGCACAACGTGCTGAGTTCTGGACGGCACCCAGGTGATGTTGCCTGGGTGCGGCACTGGTTTTGGGTATCCTACAATGCAGCTCCGAAAAACGGCGTGGGGCGTCCCGGGGGGTGGCCTCGTCAGTAGCGGTCTGTTGTGCGAATAGTCCCAAGGCAGCAGAACGCGCTGAGATGTGGATGGCACCCAGGTGATGTCCAGTAAGTTGCCGCACTGGTTTTGGTATCCTACAATGCTGCTCCGAATAACGGCGTGGGGCGTCCCGGGGGTGGCCTCGTCAGTAGCGGTCTGTTGTGCGAATAGTCCCAAGGCAGCAGAACGCGCTGAGATGTGGATGGCTCCCAGGTGATGTCAAGTAAGTTGCCGCACTGGTTTTGGTATCCTACAATGCTGCTCCGAATAACGGCGTGGGGCGCCCCGGGGGGGGGGGTGAGGCGGCTGAACGGGCCTCCCCAGGTGGAGGCTCGTCTGCTGTAGTGGGGCGCCCCTTTACCGTTTCAGATGCCATTCCGCCCGCTTTTGGTACACTGTGCCAAAATCCGCCATTCAGCTGAGTTGCGCCCACTCTTGCGGTGCAGCGATAGGCGGCTGCCACAGGACTCTCAAAATGGCGGCAGGCTCTTTCCTTTTTGGGCCTGGTCCACTGAAATGGCCCTGGGACACCTTGGAAATCGGACGCTTGTCTGCTAGGTCTTGGACCCCATTCTCAAAAGCGTCCCCTCAGCCTTGAAGATTCTACAAAAGTCTTGGGGGCCCCCGACTCCTGCAGGCTTCCGGTGGGGAGCGGCTGCCATGATGGCTCACGGAATGACCACGACGGAGCCACGAGATGGTGGTGCTTTCATGCTGACGCGTTAGAAAGTGAGGCTAGAGAATCTCTGGCTTCATCCCTTAGCAGGCACACATATTTGTTATCTTTTATAATGAAAAAAGACTTCCATACGATAAGTTTGTCTTTAAATATATTTGTATTTCATTGTAGTTTTCAATTGTTCAAAGTCATTTCATATGCAAATTAACAGATAATGTTCATTTCAGGCAATGTCTTTAGAACGAGTCCAATGCATTTCGGGCATTAACAACATGCCCTTCATCAGGGAATTGACACTGTGGAACAATAATATAAGTAGCCATTAGTGAGGTTTATGTCCATATGGCTGTGTGTAAAGATAAACAAATCAACATATTCCTAAGTTTAATCAAATTATCAATTGTATCACACAATGTGCTTGTTGGTAATAAATAAATGGAAATGGAAAAACCACATGATACTGTGTTAGTAAAAAAGCGTCCTACGTGTTTGCGGGTAGTTGGGGGCAAGCGGAATAGTAAAAAATGTAAGGGCGGCGTGTCACTTACATGCCTGTTCGGAAAAGTTTGGTCGACTCTGAAAAAAAGCGGTAAAAATGTAATCAGCGCGAGCTGTTTAGGTGCTTGCGTGAAACGCTCAGAAATGAACTTAGTCGGGTATCTGTAACTAACCTGAAGTAAGATTGAAGACGTTTGCGGTTTGTGTACTCGTCTCCAAGAACGCCGGCACAGGTGATTCTGGCCGCGTTTAGATATTTGAAAAAGTTCCGGTCACGTGATACGTCACGTGTTGGAAAAGGTAGAAAGACTAGGGAAGTCCGTTTTACGGGTCGCTATAGTTCAAGCTGTCTTGGGGAAATAGTGAATTAAATCGATTGACACGGGTTGGTAACGGTTGAAAATCCATAATTAAAAACATGTATCATTATTGAAAGCTGTATGGAAAAACGGCATGTTTGTGAAGAGAGCTGGGGGTGAGTTGTGCACGAGTCTGGGATCGGGCTAGGAGTGACTAGGGTTACAGTTAGCTTAGGAGCTGGTGAGTGATAATGTGAGAACTAAAATTAAATAAACGTTACAGGGTGGATGTTAATAAACAATGTCAATGTAAGGTGAACAGACACAATAATCACAAGATGCGGTCAGTGAAGCAAATATTTACAGGTAACAGGACAGTTCGATTCTTTCATTCAACCCCATCGGTTTTTGGGTCGACAGTCTCTGGATCCAGAAGTTCTCTCTCCTTAGGAGGTGTTTGTTGTTGTCTACCCCCTCAGTTTTATGCACGGTTTCAAGGATAATGTATTTGATTTGTGAAACATTATGTTGTTGTTCAACATAATGTGAAGATAGTGCTGACTTCATGTTTTTAAGTCGAATGTTGGACTTATGTCTTGCCAACATACATCTTACCACATGGGCATCTTATCCCATATATCAGGTTGCTGGTGTCACAGGTGGCATTAACCCTTAGTTTGATGGCATTACCTTGCATGGGGTGATGGATAATATTTCCTCTGATTATACTGTTGCAGTTGCCACAGTTCAGGCAAGGTTTTGTACCAGAGTATGTAGTGGTCTCCGTGTGTTTCTCCTGTAGGATTTCTCCCAAGTTCTTGGCCCTGGTGTAAGCAAATAGAGGTGGTTGTCTAAATGATTGTTTGAAGTCAGGTTCAACATTGAGTATTGGCCAATGTTTCAGTATAGCCTGTTTGAATGTTTTGCTAGCTGTTGTAAATTTAGAAACCACCACTGTGCGTGTTTGGTCAGATTTTGCTCTTGGTGTTAAAAGCTTGGTCCTGTCAATGTTGGTTATCCTTACTTTGGTTTCTTCCACTAAGGTTCGTGGATAACCTCTATTGATAAACTTGTTGGTCATTTCGTTGAGGCTAACCTTTAGGGTTGTATCATAAGAGGTAATCCTTTTTACTCTGGCCATTTGTGAAAATGGTAGATTTCTTATCAAATTGGGTTCATGGAAACTCGAATGTAGTAACATGTTGTTCCTGTCTGTCGGTTTGACATAAAGTTCCGTTGTGAAACCCTGTTGGGTTAGTTATTTTCACATCCAAAAAATTGACAGAGGTGTCTGATACATACCAAGTTAGTTGGATTCTTTGGTCTATCTCATTAAACCTGGTGAGTTCAGTTCATAGTGTCTCCTCTGAGTTGTTCCAAATTATGAAAAAATCATCGATGTATCGAATTATCATTCTCAAATTGTTGGTCCATACCGTTTTGGTGAGGATGTGTTGTTTCTCGTACCACTGCATAAAGATATTTGCATACACGGGTGCGGCCGAATTGCCCATGGCCATCCCAGTAAGTTGTTGATACCAATTTTCTTTGACTTTAACATAGCTGTGGTATAAAGTGAAACACATAAGTTCCATTAGGAACGTCTGTAAGTCTTGATCCAATTCGGTGTTCAGAAGTGCTGCTTCCATGGCTTCACTCCCCATGTCATGGGGTATACTCGTGTATAGACTACACACGTCTGCAGTGCATAAGATCATTTTGTTGTTTGGGTTCAAGGGAGTTTGTTGTAATCTCAATAGGAATTGGGAGGTGTCCTTAATGTATGTTTGCATGGATTGCACTGTGGGTTGTAGATATTTGTCAATCAGCTGGCCTATTGGTTCATGTATGCTTCCACGAGTGGAAACAATTGGTCTCATTGGTGGGTCCCTAAGATTTTTGTGGATTTTCGGCACTAATCGCAATGATGGGCTTCTAGGGTTGGAGGTGATTAGGAAGTTTTTTGTCCTCTCGGTGATAACACCCTGATTATGAGCTCGGTCAATGATGGTCTTTAATGCTTTCGAATACTCCACTGTCTGGTTATAATCCAATCTATGGTAAGTGTTGATGTCTGTGACGTGTTCCGTCACTTTGTTGTCATACATGGTAGTGTCCATAATTACGATTGCTCCTCCCTTGTCCGCTTTGGTGAATGTAATTTGATCATTAGCTGCCAGTTTGCGTAATGTATCAAGATCCTTTTGTGTGATGTTCCTGGTTTTGGGTTTGGCATGTTTGATCTTACTAAGATCTTGTTTGACAATAGTTTCGAATAGATCCAATGTCTTGTGGCTTACAGGTGCTTGAAAGGAGCTCTGGGGACGTAGTCCCAATAGTTGATCTTTTTCTTGCTGTGGACGCTCCTGTACAACGTTGTCAAAGAAATGTCTAAGTCTGAGTTTTCGCATTAGCTTGAAGAAGCTTACTTCCAATTCTAAATGATCTGTTGAGGTCGTAGGTACGAAGGAAGTACCCTTCTGAAGTAATCCTAGTTCATAGGTGCTGAAGTTTTGATTACTGATGTTGATGACTAATTGTTCTGTTATGGATTCTTTTTGGGTTTCTTCTCCTTCTCCTTGTCTTTGGTTGTGGCTGTGGTACTCCGAGTGGTCGGGGGGTCTCTTTCTTTGTCCTTGTCTTTTCCCTCTCCTGGGTCTCCTTTTTTGGCTTTGACCCTGTTCTAAAAAAGGATTAATGTTTGGAGTTTTGCTTGTAGTTGGTTCTTCAGATGTGGTTTGGTCTTGTGGAACCCGGGTTGCTTGAGTTTTACGTGGTTTTTGTGTTGATTCACTGTCCGTTGATGAAGTGTCGGTGTTTGAGTTGTATGGGCGGTTCCTGCGTTTTTGGGCATAAATGTCAGCCCAAGAATAGACTTCACCCAGTCTGTAATCGAGGGTGTCCCTCTTAAATTTACGAATTTTACGTTCGTTAATCTCTCTCGAATGGCGTTCTATTTGGTTTTTGATATCCTCCAGAGTGGTTTTTAGTTCGTCTTCTGACAACATTTTTGAAAGTTCTGTGGTTGTTTCTTCGATTTCTGCTGTAAGTTCCTCAAGGATGGTAGATAATTCTTGAATTATTAGGAGGATCAAGTCTAGTGAACATTTATTTAGGATTTCATACCATCGTTCCTGAAACTTTTTGGAATGTTTACAAAGGGATGGTTTCAGTGCAATTCTTAATCCTCGTGGTATGCGTTGGTTTCGATGATATTTGACAAGAGTACTGGCATTGAGTTGTTGGTTAGTTTTCATTTTTGAGAGATAAAGTAACTGTCTTATGTTTTGCTCCTTAGATCGACTCGTGGGTTCATGTGTGAGTTCCTCCCTGATTAGGGAATATATTTGATCAACGTCTTTTGCATCAAACGCGAAAGTAGAGGCCCTGGCCTCGGTGCTTTTTGATATGTCCTCATAGTTGCTCATGGTATCGTTGTTTTTTTGTTGAGGTTTGTGGGGGCGTGCTATCTCTCCTGTGGACGCTGAGTCGGATAATGCAGGTTGAATAGGAAGGATGCACAGCTTTGATTATCACCCAGTTGTAGTGATGTTGTGGTAATTTTCTGGTGCTCCGCAAGGTGACGTCGAGTGCCCAACGGCGTCAGTAGTAATGCGTTAGAAAGTGAGGCTAGAGAATCTCTGGCTTCATCCCTTAGCAGGCACACATATTTGTTATCTTTTATAATGAAAAAAGACTTCCATACGATGAGTTTGTCTTTAAATATATTTGTATTTCATTGTAGTTTTCAATTGTTCAAAGTCATTTCATATGCAACTTAACATATAATGTTCATTTCAGGCAATGTCTTTAGAACGAGTCCAATGCATTTCGGGCATTAACAACATGCCCTTCTTCAGGGAATTGACACTGTGGAACAATAATATAAGTAGCCATTAGTGAGGTTTATGTCCATATGGCTGTGTGTAAAGATAAACAAATCAACATATTCCTAAGCTTAATCAAATTATCAATTGTATCACACAATGTGCTTGTTGGTAATAAATAAATGGAAATGGAAAACCACATGATACTGTGTTAGTAAAAAAGCGTCCTACGTGTTTGCGGGTAGTTGGGGGCAAGCGGAATAGTAAAAAATGTAAGGGTGGCGTGTCACTTACATGCCTGTTCGGAAAAGTTTGGTCGACTCTGAAAAAAAGCGGTAAAAATGTAATCAGCGCGAGCTGTTTAGGTGCTTGCGTGAAACGCTCAGAAATGAACTTAGTCGGGTATCTGTAACTAACCTGAAGTAAGATTGAAGAGGTTTGCGGTCCGTGTACTCGTCTCCAAGAACGCCGGCACAGGTGATTCTGGCCGCGTTTAGATATTTGAAAAAGTTCCGGTCACGTGATACGTCACGTGTTGGAAAAGGTAGAAAGACTAGGGAAGTCCATTTTACGGGTCGATATAGTTCAAGCTATCTTGGGGAAATAGTGAATTAAATCGATTGACACGGGTTGGTAACGGTTGAAAATCCATAATTAAAAAAATGTATCATTATTGAAAGCTGTATGGAAAAACGGCATGTTTGTGAAGAGAGCTGGGGGTGAGTTGTGCACGAGTCTGGGATCGGGCTAGGAGTGACTAGGGTTACAGTTAGCTTAGGAGCTGGTGAGTGATAATGTGAGAACTAAAATTAAATAAACGTTACAGGGTGGATGTTAATAAACAATGTCAATGTAAGGTGAACAGACACAATAATCACAAGATGCGGTCAGTGAAGCAAATATTTACAGGTAACAGGACAGTTCGATTCTTTCATTCAACCCCATCGGTTTTTGGGTCGACAGTCTCTAGATCCAGAAGTTCTCTCTCCTTAGGAGGTGTTTGTTGTTGTCTACCCCCTCAGTTTTATGCACGGTTTCAAGGATAATGTATTTGATTTGTGAAACATTATGTTGTTGTTCAACATAATGTGAAGATAGTGCTGACTTCATGTTTTTAAGTCGAATGTTGGACTTATGTTCGGTGAGTCGCACCTTGATGCATCGTTCTGTCTTGCCGACATACATCTTACCACATGGGCATCTTATCCCATATATCAGGTTGCTGGTGTCACAGGTGGCATTAACCCTTAGTTTGATGGCATTACCTTGCATGGGGTGATGGATAATATTTCCTCTGATTATACTGTTGCAGTTGCCACAGTTCAGGCAAGGTTTTGTACCAGAGTATGTAGTGGTCTCCGTGTGTTTCTCCTGTAGGATTTCTCCCAAGTTCTTGGCCCTGGTGTAAGCAAATAGAGGTGGTTGTCTAAATGATTGTTTGAAGTCAGGTTCAACATTGAGTATTGGCCAATGTTTCAGTATAGCCTGTTTGAATTTTTTGCTGGCTGTTGTAAATTTAGAAACCACCACTGTGCGTGTTTGGTCAGATTTTGCTCTTGGTGTTAAAAGCTTGGTCCTGTCAATGTTGGTTATCCTTACTTTGGTTTCTTCCACTAAGGTTCGTGGATAACCTCTATTGATAAACTTGTTGGTCATTTCGTTGAGGCTAACCTTTAGGGTTGTATCATCAGAGGTAATCCTTTTTACTCTGGCCATTTGTGAAAATGGTAGATTTCTTATCAAATTGGGTTCATGGAAACTCGAATGTAGTAACATGTTGTTCCTGTCTGTCGGTTTGACATAAAGTTCCGTTGTGAAACCCTGTTGGGTTAAAGTTATTTTCACATCCAAAAAATTGACAGAGGTGTCTGATATATCCCAAGTTAGTTGGATTCTTTGGTCTATCTCATTAAACCTGGTGAGTTCAGTTCGTAGTGTCTCCTCTGAGTTGTTCCAAATTATGAAAAAATCATCGATGTATCGAATTATCATTCTCAAATTGTTGGTCCATACCGTTTTGGTGAGGATGTGTTGTTTCTCGTACCACTGCATAAAGATATTTGCATACACGGGTGCGGCCGAATTGCCCATGGCCATCCCAGTAAGTTGTTGATACCAATTTTCTTTGACTTTAAAATAGCTGTGGTATAAAGTGAAACACATAAGTTCCATTAGGAACGTCTGTAAGTCTTGATCCAATTCGGTGTTCAGAAGTGCTGCTTCCATGGCTTCAATCCCCATGTCATGGGGTATACTCGTGTATAGACTACACACGTCTGCAGTGCATAAGATCATTTTGTCGTTTGGGTTCAAGGGAGTTTGTTGTAATCTCAATAGGAATTGGGAGGTGTCCTTAATGTATGTTTGCTTGGATTGCACTGTGGGTTGTAGATATTTGTCAATCAGCTGGCCTACTAAAGATCAACTATTGGGACTACGTCCCCAGAGCTCCTTTCAAGCACCTGTAAGCCACAAGACATTGGATCTATTCGAAACTATTGTCAAACAAGATCTTAGTAAGATCAAACATGCCAAACCCAAAACCAGAAACATCACACAAAAGGATCTTGATACATTACGCAAACTGGCAGCTAATAATCAAATTACATTCACCAAAGCTGACAAGGGAGGAGCAATCGTAATTATGGACACTACCATGTATGACAACAAAGTGACGGAATACGTCACAGACATCAACACTTACCATAGATTGGATTATAACCCGACAGTGGAGTATTCGAAAGCATTAAAGACCATCATTGACCGAGCTCATAATCAGGGTGTTATCACCGAGAGGACAAAAAACTTCCTAATCACCTCCAACCCTAGAAGCCCATCATTGCGATTAGTGCCGAAAATCCACAAAAATCTTAGGGACCCACCAATGAGACCAATTGTTTCCACTCGTGGAAGCATACATGAACCAATAGGCCAGCTGATTGACAAATATCTACAACCCACAGTGCAATCCATGCAAACGTACATTAAGGACACCTCCCAATTCCTATTGAGATTACAACAAACTCCCTTGAACCCAAACGACAAAATGATCTTATGCACTGCAGACGTGTGTAGTCTATACACGAGTATACCCCATGACATGGGGATTGAAGCCATGGAAGCAGCACTTCTGAACACCGAATTGGATCAAGACTTACAGACGTTCCTAATGGAACTTATGTGTTTCACTTTATACCACAGCTATTTTAAAGTCAAAGAAAATTGGTATCAACAACTTACTGGGATGGCCATGGGCAATTCGGCCGCACCCGTGTATGCAAATATCTTTATGCAGTGGTACGAGAAACAACACATCCTCACCAAAACGGTATGGACCAACAATTTGAGAATGATAATTCGATACATCGATGATTTTTTCATAATTTGGAACAACTCAGAGGAGACACTACGAACTGAACTCACCAGGTTTAATGAGATAGACCAAAGAATCCAACTAACTTGGGATATATCAGACACCTCTGTCAATTTTTTGGATGTGAAAATAACTTTAACCCAACGAGGTTTCATAACGGAACTTTATGTCAAACCGACAGACAGGAACAACATGTTACTACATTCGAGTTTCCATGAACCCAATTTGATAAGAAATCTACCATTTTCACAAATGGCCAGAGTAAAAAGGATTACCTCTGATGATACAACCCTAAAGGTTAGCCTCAACGAAATGACCAACAAGTTTATCAATAGAGGTTATCCACGAACCTTAGTGGAAGAAACCAAAGTAAGGATAACCAACATTGACAGGACCAAGCTTTTAACACCAAGAGCAAAATCTGACCAAACACGCACAGTGGTGGTTTCTAAATTTACAACAGCTAGCAAAACATTCAAACAGGCTATACTGAAACATTGGCCAATACTCAATGTTGAACCTGACTTCAAACAATCATTTAGACAACCACCTCTATTTGCTTACACCAGGGCCAAGAACTTGGGAGAAATCCTACAGGAGAAACACACGGAGACCACTACATACTCTGGTACAAAACCTTGCCTGAACTGTGGCAACTGCAACAGTATAATCAGAGGAAATATTATCCATCACCCCATGCAAGGTAATGCCATCAAACTAAGGGTTAATGCCACCTGTGACACCAGCAACCAGATATATGGGATAAGATGCCCATGTGGTAAGATGTATGTCGGCAAGACAGAACGACACATCAAGGTGCGACTCACCGAACATAAGTCCAACATTCGACTTAAAAACATGAAGTCAGCACTATCTTCACATTATGTTGAACAACAACATAATGTTTCACAAATCAAATACATTATCCTTGAAACCGTGCATAAAACTGAGGGGGTAGACAACAACAAACACCTCCTAAGGAGAGAGAACTTCTGGATCCAGAGACTGTCGACCCAAAAACCGATGGGGTTGAATGAAAGAATCGAACTGTCCTGTTACCTGTAAATATTTGCTTCACTGACCGCATCTTGTGATTATTGTGTCTGTTCACCTTACATTGACATTGTTTATTAACATCCACCCTGTAACGTTTATTTAATTTTAGTTCTCACATTATCACTCACCAGCTCCTAAGCTAACTGTAACCCTAGTCACTCCTAGCCCGATCCCAGACTCGTGCACAACTCACCCCCAGCTCTCTTCACAAACATGCCGTTTTTCCATACAGCTTTCAATAATGATACATTTTTTTAATTATGGATTTTCAACCGTTACCAACCCGTGTCAATCGATTTAATTCACTATTTCCCCAAGATAGCTTGAACTATATCGACCCGTAAAACGGACTTCCCTAGTCTTTCTACCTTTTCCAACACGTGACGTATCACGTGACCGGAACTTTTTCAAATATCTAAACGCGGCCAGAATCACCTGTGCCGGCGTTCTTGGAGACGAGTACACGGACCGCAAACCTCTTCAATCTTACTTCAGGTTAGTTACAGATACCCGACTAAGTTCATTTCTGAGCGTTTCACGCAAGCACCTAAACAGCTCGCGCTGATTACATTTTTACCGCTTTTTTTCAGAGTCGACCAAACTTTTCCGAACAGGCATGTAAGTGACACGCCGCCCTTACATTTTTTACTATTCCGCTTGCCCCCAACTACCCGCAAACACGTAGGACGCTTTTTTACTAACACAGTATCATGTGGTTTTTCCATTTCCATTTATTTATTACCAACAAGCACATTGTGTGATACAATTGATAATTTGATTAAGCTTAGGAATATGTTGATTTGTTTATCTTTACACACAGCCATATGGACATAAACCTCACTAATGGCTACTTATATTATTGTTCCACAGTGTCAATTCCCTGATGAAGGGCATGTTGTTAATGCCCGAAATGCATTGGACTCGTTCTAAAGACATTGCCTGAAATGAACATTATCTGTTAAGTTGCATATGAAATGACTTTGAACAATTGAAAACTACAATGAAATACAAATATATTTAAAGACAAACTTATCGTATGGAAGTCTTTTTTCATTATAAAAGATAACAAATATGTGTGCCTGCTAAGGGATGAAGCCAGAGATTCTCTAGCCTCACTTTCTAACGCATTACTACTGACGCCGTTGGGCACTCGACGTCACCTTGCGGAGCACCAGAAAATTACCACAACATCACTACAACTGGGTGATAATCAAAGCTGTGCATCCTTCCTATTCAACCTGCATTATCCGACTCAGCGTCCACAGGAGAGATAGCACGCCCCCACAAACCTCAACAAAAAAACAACGATACCATGAGCAACTATGAGGACATATCAAAAAGCACCGATGCCAGGGCCTCTACTTTCGCGTTTGATGCAAAAGACGTTGATCAAATATATTCCCTAATCAGGGAGGAACTCACACATGAACCCACGAGTCGATCTAAGGAGCAAAACATAAGACAGTTACTTTATCTCTCAAAAAGGAAAACTAACCAACAACTCCATGCCAGTACTCTTGTCAAATATCATCGAAACCAACGCATACCACGAGGATTAAGAATTGCACTGAAACCATCCCTTTGTAAACATTCCAAAAAGTTTCAGGAACGATGGTATGAAATCCTAAATAAATGTTCACTAGACTTGATCCTCCTAATAATTCAAGAATTATCTACCATCCTTGAGGAACTTACAGCAGAAATCGAAGAAACAACCACAGAACTTTCAAAAATGTTGTCAGAAGACGAACTAAAAACCACTCTGGAGGATATCAAAAACCAAATAGAACGCCATTCGAGAGAGATTAACGAACGTAAAATTCGTAAATTTAAGAGGGACACCCTCGATTACAGACTGGGTGAAGTCTATTCTTGGGCTGACATTTATGCCCAAAAACGCAGGAACCGCCCATACAACTCAAACACCGACACTTCATCAACGGACAGTGAATCAACACAAAAACCACGTAAAACTCAAGCAACCCGGGTTCCACAAGACCAAACCACATCTGAAGAACCAACTACAAGCAAAACTCCAAACATTAATCCTTTTTGAGAACAGGGTCAAAGCCAAAAAGGAGACCCAGGAGAGGGAAAAGACAAGGACAAAGAAAGAGACCCCCCGACCACTCGGAGTACCACAGCCACAACCAAAGACAAGGAGAAGGAGAAGAAACTCAAAAAGAATCCATAACAGAACAATTAGTCATCAACATCAGTAATCAAAACCTCAGCACCTATGAACTAGGATTACTTCAGAAGGGTACTTCCTTCGTACCCACGACCTCAACAGATCATTTAGAATTGGAAGTAAGCTTCTTCAAGCTAATGCGAAAACTCAGACTTAGACATTTCTTTGACAACGTTGTACAGGAGCGTCCACAGCAAGAAAAAGATCAACTATTGGGACTACGTCCCCAGAGCTCCTTTCAAGCACCTGTAAGCCACAAGACATTGGATCTATTTGAAACTATTGTCAAACAAGATCTTAGTAAGATCAAACATGCCAAACCCAAAACCAGGAACATCACACAAAAGGATCTTGATACATTACGCAAACTGGCAGCTAATGATCAAATTACATTCACCAAAGCGGACAAGGGAGGAGCAATCGTAATTATGGACACTACCATGTATGACAACAAAGTGACGGAACACGTCACAGACATCAACACTTACCATAGATTGGATTATAACCCGACAGTGGAGTATTCAAAAGCATTAAAGACCATCATTGACCGAGCTCATAATCAGGGTGTTATCACCGAGAGGACAAAAAACTTCCTAATCACCTCCAACCCTAGAAGCCCATCATTGCGATTAGTGCCGAAAATCCACAAAAATCTTAGGGACCCACCAATGAGACCAATTGTTTCCACTCGTGGAAGCATACATGAACCAATAGGCCAGCTGATTGACAAATATCTACAACCCACAGTGCAATCCATGCAAACGTACATTAAGGACACCTCCCAATTCCTATTGAGATTACAACAAACTCCCTTGAACCCAAACGACAAAATGATCTTATGCACTGCAGACGTGTGTAGTCTATTAACGAGTATACCCCATGACATGGGGATTGAAGCCATGGAAGCAGCACTTCTGAACACCGAATTGGATCAAGACTTACAGACGTTCCTAATGGAACTTATGTGTTTCACTTTATACCACAGCTATTTTAAAGTCAAAGAAAATTGGTATCAACAACTTACTGGGATGGCCATGGGCAATTCGGCCGCACCCGTGTATGCAAATATCTTTATGCAGTGGTACGAGAAACAACACATCCTCACCAAAACGGTATGGACCAACAATTTGAGAATGATAATTCGATACATCGATGATTTTTTCATAATTTGGAACAACTCAGAGGAGACACTACGAACTGAACTCACCAGGTTTAATGAGATAGACCAAAGAATCCAACTAACTTGGGATATATCAGACACCTCTGTCAATTTTTTGGATGTGAAAATAACTTTAACCCAACAGGGTTTCACAACGGAACTTTATGTCAAACCGACAGACAGGAACAACATGTTACTACATTCGAGTTTCCATGAACCCAATTTGATAAGAAATCTACCATTTTCACAAATGGCCAGAGTAAAAAGGATTACCTCTGATGATACAACCCTAAAGGTTAGCCTCAACGAAATGACCAACAAGTTTATCAATAGAGGTTATCCACGAACCTTAGTGGAAGAAACCAAAGTAAGGATAACCAACATTGACAGGACCAAGCTTTTAACACCAAGAGCAAAATCTGACCAAACACGCACAGTGGTGGTTTCTAAATTTACAACAGCTAGCAAAAAATTCAAACAGGCTATACTGAAACATTGGCCAATACTCAATGTTGAACCTGACTTCAAACAATCATTTAGACAACCACCTCTATTTGCTTACACCAGGGCCAAGAACTTGGGAGAAATCCTACAGGAGAAACACACGGAGACCACTACATACTCTGGTAAAAAACCTTGCCTGAACTGTGGCAACTGCAACAGTATAATCAGAGGAAATATTATCCATCACCCCATGCAAGGTAATGCCATCAAACTAAGGGTTAATGCCACCTGTGACACCAGCAACCTGATATATGGGATAAGATGCCCATGTGGTAAGATGTATGTCGGCAAGACAGAACGACGCATCAAGGTGCGACTCACCGAACATAAGTCCAACATTCGACTTAAAAACATGAAGTCAGCACTATCTTCACATTATGTTGAACAACAACATAATGTTTCACAAATCAAATACATTATCCTTGAAACCGTGCATAAAACTGAGGGGGTAGACAACAACAAACACCTCCTAAGGAGAGAGAACTTCTGGATCCAGAGACTGTCGACCCAAAAACCGATGGGGTTGAATGAAAGAATCGAACTGTCCTGTTACCTGTAAATATTTGCTTCACTGACCGCATCTTGTGATTATTGTGTCTGTTCACCTTACATTGACATTGTTTATTAACATCCACCCTGTAACGTTTATTTAATTTTAGTTCTCACATTATCACTCACCAGCTCCTAAGCTAACTGTAACCCTAGTCACTCCTAGCCCGATCCCAGACTCGTGCACAACTCACCCCCAGCTCTCTTCACAAACATGCCGTTTTTCCATACAGCTTTCAATAATGATACATTTTTTTAATTATGGATTTTCAACCGTTACCAACCCGTGTCAATCGATTTAATTCACTATTTCCCCAAGATAGCTTGAACTATATCGACCCGTAAAACGGACTTCCCTAGTCTTTCTACCTTTTCCAACACGTGACGTATCACGTGACCGGAACTTTTTCAAATATCTAAACGCGGCCAGAATCACCTGTGCCGGCGTTCTTGGAGACGAGTACACGGACCGCAAACCTCTTCAATCTTACTTCAGGTTAGTTACAGATACCCGACTAAGTTCATTTCTGAGCGTTTCACGCAAGCACCTAAACAGCTCGCGCTGATTACATTTTTACCGCTTTTTTTCAGAGTCGACCAAACTTTTCCGAACAGGCATGTAAGTGACACGCCGCCCTTACATTTTTTACTATTCCGCTTGCCC
This sequence comes from Lissotriton helveticus, assembly GCF_964261635.1. Lineage (NCBI taxonomy): Eukaryota > Metazoa > Chordata > Amphibia > Caudata > Salamandridae > Lissotriton > Lissotriton helveticus. Next base: position 352,835,366 of record NC_136065.1, on the reverse strand, counting down.
CCAACTACCCGCAAACACGTAGGACGCTTTTTTACTAACACAGTATCATGTGGTTTTTCCATTTCCATTTATTTATTACCAACAAGCACATTGTGTGATACAATTGATAATTTGATTAAGCTTAGGAATATGTTGATTTGTTTATCTTTACACACAGCCATATGGACATAAACCTCACTAATGGCTACTTATATTATTGTTCCACAGTGTCAATTCCCTGATGAAGGGCATGTTGTTAATGCCCGAAATGCATTGGACTCGTTCTAAAGACATTGCCTGAAATGAACATTATCTGTTAAGTTGCATATGAAATGACTTTGAACAATTGAAAACTACAATGAAATACAAATATATTTAAAGACAAACTTATCGTATGGAAGTCTTTTTTCATTATAAAAGATAACAAATATGTGTGCCTGCTAAGGGATGAAGCCAGAGATTCTCTAGCCTCACTTTCTAACGCATTACTACTGACGCCGTTGGGCACTCGACGTCACCTTGCGGAGCACCAGAAAATTACCACAACATCACTACAACTGGGTGATAATCAAAGCTGTGCATCCTTCCTATTCAACCTGCATTATCCGACTCAGCGTCCACAGGAGAGATAGCACGCCCCCACAAACCTCAACAAAAAAACAACGATACCATGAGCAACTATGAGGACATATCAAAAAGCACCGATGCCAGGGCCTCTACTTTCGCGTTTGATGCAAAAGACGTTGATCAAATATATTCCCTAATCAGGGAGGAACTCACACATGAACCCACGAGTCGATCTAAGGAGCAAAACATAAGACAGTTACTTTATCTCTCAAAAAGGAAAACTAACCAACAACTCCATGCCAGTACTCTTGTCAAATATCATCGAAACCAACGCATACCACGAGGATTAAGAATTGCACTGAAACCATCCCTTTGTAAACATTCCAAAAAGTTTCAGGAACGATGGTATGAAATCCTAAATAAATGTTCACTAGACTTGATCCTCCTAATAATTCAAGAATTATCTACCATCCTTGAGGAACTTACAGCAGAAATCGAAGAAACAACCACAGAACTTTCAAAAATGTTGTCAGAAGACGAACTAAAAACCACTCTGGAGGATATCAAAAACCAAATAGAACGCCATTCGAGAGAGATTAACGAACGTAAAATTCGTAAATTTAAGAGGGACACCCTCGATTACAGACTGGGTGAAGTCTATTCTTGGGCTGACATTTATGCCCAAAAACGCAGGAACCGCCCATACAACTCAAACACCGACACTTCATCAACGCACAGTGAATCAACACAAAAACCACGTAAAACTCAAGCAACCCGGGTTCCACAAGACCAAACCACATCTGAAGAACCAACTACAAGCAAAACTCCAAACATTAATCCTTTTTGAGAACAGGGTCAAAGCCAAAAAGGAGACCCAGGAGAGGGAAAAGACAAGGACAAAGAAAGAGACCCCCCGACCACTCGGAGTACCACAGCCACAACCAAAGACAAGGAGAAGGAGAAGAAACTCAAAAAGAATCCATAACAGAACAATTAGTCATCAACATCAGTAATCAAAACCTCAGCACCTATGAACTAGGATTACTTCAGAAGGGTACTTCCTTCGTACCCACGACCTCAACAGATCATTTAGAATTGGAAGTAAGCTTCTTCAAGCTAATGCGAAAACTCAGACTTAGACATTTCTTTGACAACGTTGTACAGGAGCGTCCACAGCAAGAAAAAGATCAACTATTGGGACTACGTCCCCAGAGCTCCTTTCAAGCACCTGTAAGCCACAAGACATTGGATCTATTTGAAACTATTGTCAAACAAGATCTTAGTAAGATCAAACATGCCAAACCCAAAACCAGGAACATCACACAAAAGGATCTTGATACATTACGCAAACTGGCAGCTAATGATCAAATTACATTCACCAAAGCGGACAAGGGAGGAGCAATCGTAATTATGGACACTACCATGTATGACAACAAAGTGACGGAACACGTCACAGACATCAACACTTACCATAGATTGGATTATAACCCGACAGTGGAGTATTCAAAAGCATTAAAGACCATCATTGACCGAGCTCATAATCAGGGTGTTATCACCGAGAGGACAAAAAACTTCCTAATCACCTCCAACCCTAGAAGCCCATCATTGCGATTAGTGCCGAAAATCCACAAAAATCTTAGGGACCCACCAATGAGACCAATTGTTTCCACTCGTGGAAGCATACATGAACCAATAGGCCAGCTGATTGACAAATATCTACAACCCACAGTGCAATCCATGCAAACGTACATTAAGGACACCTCCCAATTCCTATTGAGATTACAACAAACTCCCTTGAACCCAAACGACAAAATGATCTTATGCACTGCAGACTTGTGTAGTCTATTAACGAGTATACCCCATGACATGGGGATTGAAGCCATGGAAGCAGCACTTCTGAACACCGAATTGGATCAAGACTTACAGACGTTCCTAATGGAACTTATGTGTTTCACTTTATACCACAGCTATTTTAAAGTCAAAGAAAATTGGTATCAACAACTTACTGGGATGGCCATGGGCAATTCGGCCGCACCCGTGTATGCAAATATCTTTATGCAGTGGTACGAGAAACAACACATCCTCACCAAAACGGTATGGACCAACAATTTGAGAATGATAATTCGATACATCGATGATTTTTTCATAATTTGGAACAACTCAGAGGAGACACTACGAACTGAACTCACCAGGTTTAATGAGATAGACCAAAGAATCCAACTAACTTGGGATATATCAGACACCTCTGTCAATTTTTTGGATGTGAAAATAACTTTAACCCAACAGGGTTTCACAACGGAACTTTATGTCAAACCGACAGACAGGAACAACATGTTACTACATTCGAGTTTCCATGAACCCAATTTGATAAGAAATCTACCATTTTCACAAATGGCCAGAGTAAAAAGGATTACCTCTGATGATACAACCCTAAAGGTTAGCCTCAACGAAATGACCAACAAGTTTATCAATAGAGGTTATCCACGAACCTTAGTGGAAGAAACCAAAGTAAGGATAACCAACATTGACAGGACCAAGCTTTTAACACCAAGAGCAAAATCTGACCAAACACGCACAGTGGTGGTTTCTAAATTTACAACAGCTAGCAAAAAATTCAAACAGGCTATACTGAAACATTGGCCAATACTCAATGTTGAACCTGACTTCAAACAATCATTTAGACAACCACCTCTATTTGCTTACACCAGGGCCAAGAACTTGGGAGAAATCCTACAGGAGAAACACACGGAGACCACTACATACTCTGGTAAAAAACCTTGCCTGAACTGTGGCAACTGCAACAGTATAATCAGAGGAAATATTATCCATCACCCCATGCAAGGTAATGCCATCAAACTAAGGGTTAATGCCACCTGTGACACCAGCAACCTGATATATGGGATAAGATGCCCATGTGGTAAGATGTATGTCGGCAAGACAGAACGACGCATCAAGGTGCGACTCACCGAACATAAGTCCAACATTCGACTTAAAAACATGAAGTCAGCACTATCTTCACATTATGTTGAACAACAACATAATGTTTCACAAATCAAATACATTATCCTTGAAACCGTGCATAAAACTGAGGGGGTAGACAACAACAAACACCTCCTAAGGAGAGAGAACTTCTGGATCCAGAGACTGTCGACCCAAAAACCGATGGGGTTGAATGAAAGAATCGAACTGTCCTGTTACCTGTAAATATTTGCTTCACTGATCGCATCTTGTGATTATTGTGTCTGTTCACCTTACATTGACATTGTTTATTAACATCCACCCTGTAACGTTTATTTAATTTTAGTTCTCACATTATCACTCACCAGCTCCTAAGCTAACTGTAACCCTAGTCACTCCTAGCCCGATCCCAGACTCGTGCACAACTCACCCCCAGCTCTCTTCACAAACATGCCGTTTTTCCATACAGCTTTCAATAATGATAAATTTTTTTAATTATGGATTTTCAACCGTTACCAACCCGTGTCAATCGATTTAATTCACTATTTCCCCAAGATAGCTTGAACTATATCGACCCGTAAAACGGACTTCCCTAGTCTTTCTACCTTTTCCAACACGTGACGTATCACGTGAGCGGAACTTTTTCAAATATCTAAACGCGGCCAGAATCACCTGTGCCGGCGTTCTTGGAGACGAGTACACGGACCGCAAACCTCTTCAATCTTACTTCAGGTTAGTTACAGATACCCGACTAAGTTCATTTCTGAGCGTTTCATGCAAACACCTAAACAGCTCGCGCTGATTACATTTTTACCGCTTTTTTTCAGAGTCGACCAAACTTTTCCGAACAGGCATGTAAGTGACACGCCGCCCTTACATTTTTTACTATTCCGCTTGCCCCCAACTACCCGCAAACACGTAGGACGCTTTTTTACTAACACAGTATCATGTGGTTTTTCCATTTCCATTTATTTATTACCAACAAGCACATTGTGTGATACAATTGATAATTTGATTAAGCTTAGGAATATGTTGATTTGTTTATCTTTACACACAGCCATATGGACATAAACCTCACTAATGGCTACTTATATTATTGTTCCACAGTGTCAATTCCCTGATGAAGGGCATGTTGTTAATGCCCGAAATGCATTGGACTCGTTCTAAAGACATTGCCTGAAATGAACATTATCTGTTAAGTTGCATATGAAATGACTTTGAACAATTGAAAACTACAATGAAATACAAATATATTTAAAGACAAACTTATCGTATGGAAGTCTTTTTTCATTATAAAAGATAACAAATATGTGTGCCTGCTAAGGGATGAAGCCAGAGATTCTCTAGCCTCACTTTCTAACGCATTACTACTGACGCCGTTGGGCACTCGACGTCACCTTGCGGAGCACCAGAAAATTACCACAACATCACTACAACTGGGTGATAATCAAAGCTGTGCATCCTTCCTATTCAACCTGCTTTCATGCTGACGCCAGCTTCAGTCTGAAACATCCAGAAACAAGGTGGGGCTTTCATCGTTTGGGAAAAAAAAAAGTTTTCATCCAATGAAAAGTGTTATTTTTAGGTCATATGATCAAGCCTTCCATCATTAGGAAACCAAAAGTAAAATGAACCAATGAAAAGTTTTATAAACAAGTCACATGACCTGTTATGCGGCATAGGGTATAAAAAGCGTAGAAAATCCGTTGGCACGTGAGGCGGCGTCAGTAGCGGACCGATGTGCGAATAGGCCGAAGGCAGTACAACGCGCCAAGATCAGGATGGCACCGAGGTGGGGTCCAGCAAGTTGCCGCACTGGCGTGGCCATCCTACAATGCTGCGCCGAAAGTCGGCGTGGGGTCCCCCGTTGGACTGTGAGGCGGCGTCAGTAGCGGACCGATGTGCGAATAGGCCAAAGGCAGCACAACGCGCCAAGATCCGGATGGCACCGAGGTGGTGTCCACCAAGTTGCCGCACTGGTGTGGCCATCCTACAATGCTGCGCCGAAAGTCGGCGTGGGGTGCCCCGTTGGCCTGTGAGGCGGCGTCAGTAGCGGACCGATGTGTGAATAGGCCGAAGGCAGCACAACGCGCCAAGATCCGGATGGCACCGAGGTGGGGTCCAGCAAGTTGCCGCACTGGTGTGGCCATCCTACAATGCTGCGCCGAAAGTCGGCGTGGGGCGCCCCGTTGGCCTGTGAGTTCACGTCAGTAGCAGACCGATGTGCGAATAGGCCGAAGGCAGCACAACGCGCCAAGATCCGGATGGCACCGAGGTGGGGTCCAGCAAGTTGCCGCACTGGTGTGGCCATCCTACAATGCTGCGCCGAAAGTCGGCGTGGGGTGCCCCGTTGGCCTGTGAGGCGGCGTCAGTAGCGGACCGATGTGCGAATAGGCCGAAGGCAGCACAACGCGCCAAGATCCGGATGGCACCGAGGTGGTGTCCAGCAAGTTGCCGCACTGGTGTGGCAATCCTACAATGCTGCGCCGAAAGTCGGCGTGGGGCGCCCCGTTGGCCTGTGAGTTCGCGTCAGTCAGTGGGGGCTGTTTGAGGATCTGACTGCATTGGAAAGCAATGTGATGCTGTGCGTCGCCCCCAAGATGAAGGTTCCTCGGCTGCAGTGGGGCGCCCCTTGGTGTTTCACTCGCTATGCAGCTGAGTTGCGTGCGCACTTGCGGCGAATAGGCCGAAGGCAGCACAACAATATTTTCGGAATGGAAGACACCACAAGGCGCTGAGATTCGGTTGGCACCGAGGTGGTGTCTAGCAAGTTGCCGCACTGGTGTGGCCATCCTACAATGCTGCTCCGAATAACGGCATGGGGTGCCCGAAGGGGGGGGGAGGCGGCGTGAACCGGCCTCCCCAGGTGGAGGCTCGTCTGCTGTAGTGGGGCGCCCCTTTACCGTTTCAGTTGCCATTCAGCTGAGTTTCGGCCGCTCTTGATGCTACAGTGACAGGCGGCTGCAACAGGACTCTCAAAATGGCGGCCTGTTCTTTGGATTTGGGCATGGTCCACTAAAATGGCCCTGGGACACCTTAGAACTCGGACGCTCGAATTTTTTTTCCTTTCCTCTACATGCAAAAAAGGTAAATGCCCGGTACGTTACCTGCCTCATCTGCCACAATGTACTCTCCAGAGGAACCGAAAAAAATATAGTTATGGTAATTATACCATGCATCGTCATATGGAGAGGTGGCACCGATTAATTATAGTGCTGCACAAAAGAGAGATTTGGAGGACAACCCCCGACCTGCCAGTACATTCACCAAAGAAGTGGCACTGACAGCATCAGAGGCAAGGGAAACGGTCCCAAATATTCAGAAGATCTTTGGAAAGATTAAAATGACATGTTTAGATTGTGGCAAATTAATTTCATGTGGACAGATGAGTGTTACTCTAATAAATACAGCATATGAACATCATCATAGTCGATGGTTGGTGGAGACATTTTGACTATACCCTGGACCTGCCCGTCCTCGCCCAAAATGGCGCCGGAATAAATGGGACTCGTAACTCCTTGTTGTGTACTGGTTGCACAACCTTGATATCACGAGATACGTATGCAGTTTTGAAGCACATGGCGGGCGGGGACGAGAATTGATTGAATATTTCGACATCCCTATTGATATTAAGTTCTGATGTGTTATTGATTACTGTACTATTGAAAGTTCGAATTAACGTCACCCATGGTACTTGCCCGCAAATGTATATCTAGATAATTTTATTGTAACTGGCCCTGTCGTATTTTAATTATAAAATGTACGTCCACCGATTCCGCAACTGTTAGACACCTTAGTTCTTGCAACCTAATGGCCCGCCCGTTAAGTTCCTCTACAGTGTAAATGTCTACTCATCATATACGATTACAGTTTGCTCCGTGGCCGGCCCACGTGGTTATAGGCCCGTATTTGTATACTGACATTTTCACAATAAAGGTTTTTAAAAGAAAACATGGTAGTAGTATTTACATTGGTAAAGTTTTTAATAATAGTCACTGTTTTCGAATCAGTAAAAGGCAAGTGAAATAAAGCAGTCCAATTACATGAAGGGTAAAAGGTATAATACGCAGGAACGCAGTAAAGATAAATGGTCAAGAGCTGTTGTGTTTTCTACTCCTGCAACATAAAGTAATCGATAAGAATCTGATATTCAGGCGTATCGGCGACTAAGACAGCAGGCCGAGCCTCTTTTGCTCAACGGCTCTGTCATCGGACAAAGAAACGCCCTTTTTCTCGATAAAGGAATATATTTTACTTGCAGGACAGTTGTAAATTTTCCGGGAAAGTACATTAGCCTGGAACATTATAACATATATGTTTAAGAAAAAATAATGTTCGAAAGTAATAAAAAGCGTAATTTTTAGGTCATATGACCAAGCCTTTCATCATTAGAATAAGAAAAGTAAAATGAACCAGTGAAAAGTTTTATTAACAAGTCACATGACCTGTTATGCTTACGTTACGCGCTGCGCGCCGCGCCCCGGATCGCTTCCGGGAAGCTGCGCTTCGCGCACCGGACCACTTCCGGATGCGCTAACGCGGCGCGTAATATGACGCATTACGCGACAACGCAGGTCCAGAATATAGTCAAAATGTCTCCACCAACCAGCGGTCGGAGCACAACCCCTTTCAGCAGGCTAAATAGTTCTGTTAAATGACAACAGAAGGGACAGGCAACAAGAACCATCAGTCAAAGAGGGGAGGGCAAGTTCTTCTCTACCGGGTCATGTTGGGGCGCTATCGGAACTGATCGAATTGGTAGTCTACAGTGTTTCTGGATGTTTCAGACTGAAGCTGGCGTCAGCATGAGAGCACCACCATCTCGTAGCTCCGTCGTGGCCATTCCACGAGCAATCATGGCAGCCGCTCCCCACCAGAAGCCTGCGGGAGTCGGGGGCCCCCAAGACTTTTGTAGAATCCTCAAGGCTGAGGGGACGCTTTCGAGAATGGAGCCCAAGCCCTAGCAGACAAGCGTCCGAGTTCCAAGGTGTCGCAGGGCCATTTTAGTGGACCAAGCCCAAATCTGAAGAGCCGGCCGCCATTTTGAGAGTCCTGTGGCAGCCGCCTATCGCTGCACCGCAAGAGTGGGAGCAACTCAACTACATGGTGAGCGAGACGCTGTAGTCGAAAGAGCGGGCGGTAAACAGCTGAATAGCGGAAGAGGCACAGTGTAGCAAAAGCGGGCGGAATGGCAACTGAAATGTTAAAGGGGCGCCCCACTACAGCGTGTCTTTAGGTGAAACGGATTGTGGGACAAGGTCAAGAATGGAAGAGTCACCAAAAGGCAAAAAGTTCCGCTTGACCCCGGGAGCCGGCCACCTATGTCGGGGGCGATCTCAAGCCACACCAGGGCAACACGACTTGGGGAGGGGGCCGGAGCCAAGCGCCCCCTCCGAGTCCGCGCCATCACACCGTCCCTCGGGGGCCTCCGTCAAGCGGTTCAGGGTGGCACCGCATCACATTGTTTTCAAATGCAGTCACGTCCTCAAACAGCCCCCACTTACATTGAGAATAGTGAAGTTGTAGCAAGTGCAAATAAGCTTCAGACAGTGTTACAAGCACTCCTCAAAACTTTGAACTATCAGAGTGCATGAGTTTCATGCTCGATCGATTGAGCTAGCCGGATCGGGCAACAAAAAGTATAAAATAGTTATGTAAATAGTTATTTAATCAAATGTTTTACCCTGTTACTTTGCTGGTGTGTTGTATATATTTGTAATATTTGCATAGAGTTTATCGTTATTTTGGGCGGGGTGGGTGGCGGAGCCGAGCTGTCTTGCAGCCATCATGGTGTGGAGCTCAGTTCATCTCACTAGTTTCGTATTTCTCATGAGGGGTTGTTCCTAATGTTTCTATTTTAGCGAGGTCAAAAAGAGATCCCATTAGTGGCCTACTGATTTTGCTCGATTCCTTTTGTTTTTTTACACGATTTTTCACTATCTGCAAAGACTAAACAGAGTATTGCGACTCTGTGCTTGTTTGTAAATAGAGAATGAACCAAAGATAACCAATTCTAAAACAGTAAATGCTTGGATAACAATCAATCAAATGGAGAGAGAAGCAGGCACGACGGATTACAACGGGGGCAAAGGCCTGCGTTAACTACCCTTCACTATCTGCAAAGAGAGAGTACTCCTAATAGAAATGAGGGGGGGGGGCAGCATTCAAAGCAGATCAGTGTGCATAAACACGAAAATGTTTTTACTTACCACGTACTTGACATTTGACAGCTTATGATATTTGCTATTAAAAAACCATTGAAATTCACTGAAAAAACCATAGGTTAGAGACCATATATAGTTAGGAATTAGCATTTACAAAACCTTGAAAATTCACTGAAAAAACCATAGGTTAGAGACCATATATAGTTAGGAATTAGCATTTACAAAACCTTGAAAATTCACTGAAAAAACCATAGGTTATAGACCATATATAGTTAGGGATTAGCATTTACAAAACCTTATTTTACTCACACAAAACCATTGAAATTCCATATATAGTTAGTTGCACTAACTGTATATCGCGCACCCGCAATCCACTGCTGATGATGTCACATATTACATCATTCATGACATGGTCAGTGACATCACTGATGACATCACTGATGACATCTCAAATGACATCACTGATGACATCACTGATGACATCTCATTTGACATCATTCTTGTGCTAATACGATGAACCTCTTCAGACTCTAATATAATCTTAGATACACTCAGTGTATACAGACACTCACACACTGTCACTCATCCATGGAGTTACTCACACACCTAGTCAGTCATGCAAAGAAACAATCTCACCTCCATTTCCTCAACTATACAGTTATACACACCTTACTTATTCAAACAGATACTAACCCATATTTACTCTCTTATACAATCCCTGATACAAGTTCACAATGATCCATACAGCCACTCACACATTCAGTGGCTCTCATGCACAGTTATTTATATATGGCAACTCTCACATGTACTGTGTTTTACATATGTACTTACTATGACATGTAGCATTGAGATATCCATTCACTCATCAATACACTCATGCACACAGTCAACCGCCCATGTAGCTGTTTCCACATGCACTCTTGAACTCATACACCTAGTGAATTAACTGCTCACACATCTATGCACAGAGTCACACACCTCCCAGCCACCCACACACACTCTCAGTCTCCCATACAAATACTTGGACAATCAATCAATAACCCATATAGTTACTCATATAGCTACTGATCAACACATGCAGCAGTTTACAGAACGACAGACATAATGATGCACAAATTAAGACAGTTTAGTCACTAACCCATGCATTCAGTGAGACACATTTAATCACTCACTCATACAGTCAGTCACGCACCTACTAAATCCTTCATCCAGACACTTATACATCCACTCATTCTTCAATATGTAAGACATATTTTAACTTTACAGAAACATACAGTCACTGGATGTTGTCATCAGTGATGTCATCAGTGATGTCATTTGAGATGTCATCAGTGATGTCATCAGTGATGTCACTGACCATGTCATGAATGATGTAATATGTGACATCATCAGCAGTGGATTGCGGGTGCGCGATATATAGTTAGTGCAACTAACTATATATGGAATTTCAATGGTTTTGTGTGAGTAAAATAAGGGTTTGTAAATGCTAATCCCTAACTATATATGGTCTATAACCTATGGTTTTTTCAGTGAATTTTCAAGGTTTTGTAAATGCTAATTCCTAACTATATATGGTCTCTAACCTATGGTTTTTTCAGTGAATTTTCAAGGTTTTGTAAATGCTAATTCCTAACTATATATGGTCTCTAACCTATGGTTTTTTCAGTGAATATATATATATATATATATATATATATATATATATATATATATATATATATATATATATATATATATATATATATATATATATATATATATATATATATATATATGAACTCCACCCTCCCATCGATGGAATAAAAGCACTTCATCACGAAACCCTCGTTGTGGTCTGTACCTGTGTTTGTGTTGGTGCTGCCGACTGGTTGCTCGCACTGCAGGATTGTGGAATCTTATATATATATATATATATATATATACCCTCAAGAGATAAAAGTTTGCTTTTGCTTATTGAAAGCTTTGAGAGCTTCTGCCAAGCGAAAGCAAACAGTAAGTCTTCTCTCAGCGGCCAGGAGCAGGAAAAATGCTCCAGCCTGATGAACAGGTGAAAAAATTGCTCCCACATGCAGGGAGCAGCATTTTTGGCTGCTTCCTGGATTCAGGAGCAATGTCGGCTTCCGCTGGAGTTGGGCAGCTGGCATGGACTGCAGGAGCATTGAGGCACCGTGGTCTCCAAACCTGCACACTGTGTGGCCTCCAGTACACCCAGCATCAAGAGGCCGAGCAACAGTGGTTCTCTGTTTTAATTTTGTGTGAAAATGCCCAAAATCATATGCAAGCTCTGCCTGTTTGTCCCCGCCACATTTTCCATAGTGCAAAAGTCTTCCCTTCCTTTTGCCACATTGGTGTACAGCTTACCAAAAGGCCCCAAAGCATGTTTTGTGATGATTTTAGTGACACGTTCTTGATGCAGAGGAATAGGAGCACATCTCCACCAAACAAATATCCACTTACTTCATATAGTTAAGAGAAATTATCTCTATTTAGTGGAAATTCACCTTTATGTATTGTCGTCATCTTCTGTTGGTGATGACTCAGGTTATCGATAAAAAGACAAACAAACGCTCTCTGCCCAAAACCTATTTAAATTGGTGCTAGTAAGTCACCATGGAACACGAACACAGGGGTCGATTATGATGGCGGACGGACTTGCGTCCGTCCGCCACCACTGAGTATGAGGGACCGTCCGCATGGGCAGCGGCGGTTCCTCCATGGCAATTAGGATGTGACCGCCACCCTGGCGGCCACATCCTGTATTTTTTACATTGCGGCGGGTGCTGCTTGAAGTAGCACCCGCCGCAATGTAAAAAATGACAACAGTGCATTTGCATGCACAAAGCGGCAGGCACCGCGCGGTGCCTGCCGCTTCGTGCACGCAAATGCAGGGGGTACCATAGGTACCCCCATGTGCACCCACCACCCCCCCCCCACTCAACCTGGGGGCCCGCAACGGGCCCCCAAAGAAATCACCGTATGCCTTTCCACGGCGGAGAATCCGCCGCGGAAAGGCATCTGTTCACCCCCATCCTAATATGGCTGGCGGTGTCTGATAAACACCGCCAGCCATGTTAGAGCTTTTCCCTTCCTTTTGCCACATTGGTGTACAGCTTACCAAAAGGCCCCAAAGCATGTTTTGTGATGATTTTAGTGACACGTTCTTGATGCAGAGGAATAGGAGCACATCTCCACCAAACAAATATGCACTTACTTCATATAGTTAAGAGAAATTATCTCTATTTGGTGGAAATTCACCTCTATGTATTGTCGTCATCTTCTGTTGGTGATGACTCAGGTTATCAATAAAAAGACAAACAAACACTCTCTGCCCAAAACCTATTTAAATTGGTGCTAGTAAGTCACCATGGAACATGAACATAGGGGTCGATTATGATGGCGGACGGACTTGCGTCCGTCTGCCACCACTGAGTATGAGGGACCGTCCGCATGGGCAGCAGCGGTCCCTCCATGGCAATTAGGATGTGACCGCCACCCTGGCGGTCACATCCTGTATTTTTTACATTGCGGCACGCAAATGCAGGGGGTACCATAGGTACCCCCATGTGCACCCACCACCCCCCCCACTCAACCTGGGGGCCCGCAACGGGCCCCCAAAGAAATCACCGTATGCCTTTCCACGGCGGAGAATCCGCCGCGGAAAGGCATCTCTTGACCCCCATCCTAATATGGCTGGCGGTGTCTGATAGACACCGCCAGCCATGTTAGAGCTTTTCCACCGCGGTCGGAAGGTGACCGCGGCGGAACAGCTGCGGACCGATTTTGAGACCCACCGCCATCCTAATTTGGCGGTGGGTCTTTTGTGCCTCCCCAGCGGTTTTCCCGCATCCTCCGTGCCGGCGGTGGCTTCCGCCGGCCCGGAGGATGGGGGAAAACCGCGATCCTAATAGGCCCCATAGTCCCAACAGCCATAAGACCCTCTAGATCATGAAATATACAGATTGGTAGAAAAATAATCTTATATTTATTTTCATTTTTCAATTGAGTGGATACAAAAAGGTAAAAAGATAAACATCACAGAAGTCAATAAGTCGCACACACACATTCTATCAAACAACCACAAAACCACATACTCAGACAAATTCAGACAGACCATCAGATCATTGTTAATTGGATCGTAGTACATGAATACATATACGAACAAGGGGGCATATTATCAAGGGGGTTTATCTCCGTTTTTTTGGCTTTAAAAGCCAAGAAAGCGGAGATAAAATTATCTCCCTATTACCTAGCTGTCGCTAACACCAGTTAGCGACAGCCCATGAGAGATAGCGACCATCTTGGGCCCCACTTTGCATGTCAGTGATATTTATCACTAATGACATGCAAAGTGGGCGTGCCAAGATGTTAGCGACTGGAAACAGTCGCTAACATCGCTATCTCCTATTACCAACTTTTGGAGATATTCGCGCTAAGCGCGAATATCTCCAAAAACTAACACCTGCCCTGAGCAGTTCTTAGCCATGTTATCCAATGGGAGGTGGATAACATGGCTAAGAGCATTAGCTCGGTAATGCATGAATATCGCTGGCTTTTCAGCGATATTCATGCATTGCGGGCGTTTTTTATCGCATTTGCGATAAACCTTGATAATAGCAAGGTTTATCTGCAATAATTTTTGGCGATGCTTAGCGTTAAAAAATTCGTTGCTAAGCATCGTTAGCGATAAATATCGCTTAACGTTGGTAATATGCCCCAAGGTTCTTCCCCCAATACATAAGCAAATACAAATTTTCACATGGCAAAAATGATATGCAAAAGTTCAATGGAGACATTACATCATGGTCCTTTACGCAGCCATAGTGTAGAATATGCACTAGATATTTACCCAACGAGGTTTCACTTACAAATTAACCAGGAGAAAGTACTACCTTTTTTTAGACATTTTCAGATTAACTGTTAACTCGTCTTGGAAAATATGAGGTTCCAATCCGGCCCTGAAGCTCATTTCACAGAATTTACACCTTAATAGGAAGCACTTGCAAATACAAACATAACAGATCCCCAAGTTGAAGCTCCTATTCAGTAAAGCACAAATTATCCTTACTTCTTGGGCTTGGAGAAGGCAAAGGAAATGTGTTTCCTCTTGTATTCTATGTTGAAAAAGGATCTGAAATACTTTATGGAGGTGAATGCATCATTGATCAATTGCAGCACAATCTGATCTGTGGTGACTGGCGAGTTATTTCTTTTTTGCAGTCTCCTAGTGACTTAGTGGGAGCAGAGTCCATGGTTCTACCTTTTAATTACCCTGATTATGAAAATGCCAAAAATCATCTGCAAGCTCCACTTATTTGGCCCGCCTCGCTTTCCTTAGCAGTATGCAAATGTCTTGCCATTTTTTCCCACAGATGGACAGCTTACAAAAAAGCCCCTGTGCACTATTCCCGCCAATATTGGTGACGCATTCTTGACGCAGAGGAATAAGAGGACATCTCCACCAAACAAAGTAGCACTTACTTTATAAAGTTAAGCGGAAGTATCCTTGTTCAGTGGAGATTTGCCTCTTTGTTGTCTTGTCGTTTTTTCTAGCAAGGATTCATGTTATCACAGATTTGTAGTTCACGACCTCAAGGAACAATCACATTTCCGAAATTACATGCACACAAAGTCACTGGACACATCTCCTTGTGGTCCATTATGCAGCTGGAGCGTGGATTATGCAAAACACATTTACCCAACTAGTTAGCACTTACTAATTTGCCAATACAAAATACTCCAGTTGAGTAGACATGTTGTGCAAAACTGTGGACTCTTGTTGTATAAAGGGTAAGGTGAGGCTCCATTCTGGCCCAGTCACTCACACACCCACACAGACACTCAGACACACTCTCAAACACCCATTCAGGTGCACTCACATTCACTCACAGACCCACACAGCCACTTGCACACCCACTCACACATCCATCCATATAGTCCCCCACATACTTACTCATACACCCACAAGACCACTCATACACCCACTCACAGATCCACATGGCCACTCACACTTCCATACAGCCAATGATACATCCGCTCAGAGAACCACTCACACACTATTTAAAACACCCACACAGACACTCAAACATCCACTCACAGACCCACACAGCCACTTACACGCCCACTCAGAGACCCATACAACCACTTACACACCCACACACACAAACGCAAAAACACTCACCCACCCACTCACTGACCTATACAGCCATCAGAGATGTAATTAAAGATGTTATCAGTGATGTCATCTGTAATGTCACTTATCATGACATGAGTGATGTGATATGTGAGGTCATAAGCAGTGCATTGCGGGTGCATATGTTATAGTTGCCTCAGGTAAATATAACTGCTGAATTTCTATGGTTTTGTATGTGTGAAACTTGAGCCCATAACGTCCCTGTAACACTTGTTTTTTTCAGTGAATTTTTATAAGGTGTCTTTTAGCCTATTCCCTAACTATAACATCTCTGTAACTGTTCCTTTTTTCAGTAAACATACACATATATTACTCAGTAACAGTCACCACTCAGTAAAATTATAGTTAGGTCAGCATTTTTTTGGTTTGCTAATAACTTTGGCACCCTCTGCCAAATCTTCACAAAACTTTTCATAAAAGTGCCAGTTTGTGACTAGTTTTTGCATGTAAATTTAGGGGTAATCCGTCCATGTGGGGCAGAGAAAAAGGGGTTCCATGCATTCCCTTAGCCTTTTTTGGAAAGTGATATCGCAAAAACTCATGAACGGAATTACATCAAATTTGGCAATAAGCTAACTCTTGTGCCAACAGTATACTGTTTGTGATTTGGTGTAATTTGGTTCAGCAGTTTTTGAGATATCAAGGGTCAAAATATTTGTATATTTCAACTGTTGGATTAGCATGGTGTTGCGGGAGTCCCACAGGTGTGCAGATTGAAAAATTGATCCATCTGATTGGTTGAGAGGCCCTTTTTCCCCCATCTCTGTCTTCCCCCCATGGAAGTGAGAGGCTCTTGAAATTCCCACAAGAGCGAGCACTCTGATTGGCTGGATTTTGGAGGAGCAGGAATTTAATTTTGCATGTGTTTTATTGAAAAAGTTATATTGATAAAGGTAACTTGTCCCTTATAAATTGAGAAGAGGACTATAAGGCATAAGTACTGTGAAGAAGCAAATTGTATTTTTTTATTTTTATTTTAAATGCAGCGATCCTGCAGGACTCTTTCAGTATTGTAAAAAATAGTGAGGGGTAGGAAAATATATCTCCCCACTCTACTATGCACATCTGTCACCTTAGGGAAGAGTTTCAGTGTAGAGGTAGTCCATCATCACACTCTACTATGCTCATTTGTGACACAGTAGAATAGTCTCAGCAGAGAGATGAGTCCCTCACCATACCCTACTGTCCACACACGTCATCCCAGGGAGAGACTTGATTGACCAGTCCCTCTCCACACCTTACTATGCACACCTGATCGCCTTGGGATAGCTGGCAGTGGAGAGTTCAGTTCCTCCTTACACCCTACAATGCACATCCATCATCACAGAGATAAGTCTCATTGGAGAAGCCCATCACTCTCCACACTGTAGTATGCCCACCCGTCATCCGTGGTCTCAGTGGAGATGCCAGTCCTTACCCACAACCTACTATGCACACCCGTCATCCAAGAGACATATTTCAGTGGTGAAGCCCTTCCCTCTCCACACACTAGTACGCACATCCATATCTCAGAAAGAGGTCTGAGGGGAGAGCCAAGTCCCTCTGTACACCCTACTATGCACACACGTCATCCAAGAGAGAGGTCTCAACTGAGAGCCCAGTCCCTCTCCACACCCTACTATGCACATGCATCATCCAATAGAGTAGTCTCAGCAGAAACGCCAGTCCCTCTCCACACCTTACTACTCACACCAACCTCTCAAGGCAGAGGTCTGAGCACAGAAGGCAGCCTCTCCTACACCCATTGTCCAAGAAAAAGATCTTAGTTGAGAGGCCTGTCACTGTAAAACCATAGTAAGCATGTGTGATGCAAGAGAAAGGTCTGAGCAGAGATACCATTCCCTACTTACAACACACACCCCATGTCCTAGGGAGAGGTCTCAGTAGAGAACCCAGTCTCTCCATACACCCCACAATGCACATCTGTCTTTCAAGTGAGAGGTACCAGCAAAGAACCCAATCCCACCTGACATATATCTGCACACATCTGTCATCCAAGAGAAAAGTCTCAGCGTAGAGGCCAGCCTCTCCCCACACCCTACTATGCACAGCCGTTTTCCTGGAGTGAGGATCGTGTAGAGAGGCCAGACCTTCCCTACACCATACTATCGCATCCATCTACTTAGTCATAGATCTGAGGCGAGAGGCCACTCTTTGCTCACATTCTACTGTATACACCCATTTTTCTGGGGAAGACTCTAAACAGAGAGGGCAGTCCCTCATCATATCTTATTACGCTTATGTATCACTCAACACACAGGTTTCAAAAGGCGAGTGCGATCCCTCCTCACACCCTCTCATGCACAATCGGTCTCCTAGGAAGAGGTATGTGTGTACAGGAGAGTTCCTCCCCACACCCTACTATGTGCACCGTGGTATTTGGTGTGAATTGTACGTTACATTAAAAAAACTTAGAAATTCACTGAAAAACTTCATTGATGTCATTAGAGAGCTAACTATAACTTCCGCCACTGCCGTGGACTGCTTATGATGTGAGGTATAACATCACTAATGACGTGTTCTCTGACATAATTTATGATATCACTGATGATATCTCAAATGGCACAATTGAGGACATCTCTGATGACATCATGCAAGCTCCTTTTGTACACATTAGTCTTCAAACAAGTATTAGAGGTCTAAAATGAAGCACAAAATAGCTCAAAATATTATGAAGCATCATTCATTTCATCACACATAACCCCCTTAGGTGAAGCAATTTGTGCTATGTGCAGCATTGACCTTATACCATACATTTAATTAGTAACTGAGCTCATGGTGACAATCTGCCACACACAGATGTTAACTCCTACTGGACATGGTGTTCAAGCCATATACAACTGTTCAGAGAAACCCAGCTTCCTCCAGGCACTCATGCCCTGCTACATTAGCCTTTAGCCTGTATCAACCCCTTTATTTAGCAAATTTCTTGTGAGAAATTAAGGGGACATGTGTAGAAAAGTGGATCCTATAAACCCTATGCAGACAGTTTACCCTGAGCCACGCTGTTTGCAGACAGCCAAACTTGCATGAGGAATATACCACAGATTGTTAAACAGTATAACTAAGAACAGTGTTCGCTCTATGCAAACCCTCTCCAAAGAGACACTACTCACTGTAAACACCCAAGGCCTAAAGGTGCTAAAGTTCTTACTACCTACACCCTTTATAATCTGCTGAACACATTATAGATAGATCAGCTTTGGGAGCCTATTAAGCTAATGTACATGGGTAACTACCTGGTCACATAGCCATCTGTCCTATATAGAAATTATCATGATAAGACGTTTCCCATGAAAGTATGAGTGAGTGAGATGGTTAACGGTAAAAAAGCCCCTTCGGCGAATCAGACGGCTGTATTATTTCAATTTGCATGCCTGCAGGACTCCAGCGAGATTCCCAAGAGCCCAACTGCCCAGATATACATACAGTTTGAATCTTAAATTCTCAAAAAATAATGAACATGTTTACACCAAATGTAATGTAAATTGTAATGTAAATTGATACTTGAATAGCGCACTACTCACCCGCAAGGGTCTCAAGGCGCTTGTACGAATACCGCTGTGGAACCCATCCTGGCTTTCCCTGTGAGGTGTCCACTCCTGGGTAACCCCAAGGTGGAGGCCAGGCATCCTTAGCGTTGTGGGGGCCGTTGTGGAGATTAAGCAAGCTATTGCCCAGAGTTGCAGAGTGGGACTCCATGATTGGAATAGGCACCGAGGTGAGAATTATCAGGTCCGTGGAATTTTTTAGCCCAAGACCCGCCGAGGCAGGGAATTGAACCCTGGTCCCAGGGTAGACCTCTGCATCAGGGTCTGCCGCTCTAACCATTGAGCCACACTTCTCCACTCACAACAAGCATATATTCTGGGTAAAGACTGACAAATTTGGTGTATATCCAATCAGCCGTTTGGGCTGTAGTGCTGTGAAAAAATCCTTATGGAAACTGCATAGGGACAATGCATGTAGGGATATCACTTTTTTCTCAGTCCCGCTTGATGGACCACCCCAAAACGTTATAAGGAAGGGGCTGAGGTAGATGAACTTTTTTGGTGGAAAGTTTAATGGAAATTTGCCAAACTGTACCAAAGGTATTGAAAAACAAAAATGTATTTCTTATGGTAACTAGTTCCTGACTAAAAGTATATATATATCCATACTAATATAATAAAGAGAGAGCCCAAACCTTTGAGGCGGGTAATCTCAGGAACCACAGCACCAATCACAACACCCAATACAGCGTTGGAAAGGGCAGTTGCAGCAGAAGGACATAGGCTATGCAGAAGCCAACCATATACATTTAAAAGGTAAAAGAAATGTGCCAGCAAAGTAGTCCCTTGTGGGTGTGTCTGCGTTGTGCTGTGGGAGTGTGCTGGAGGCGTGACAAACGCTAGGGGCGTGTGGTACGTTCCGCCCTTTATGCCATGTCTCATATCGTGTGCTAATCCCACCCTGCTCCCTTGAAATACCCCTGCACCCCATAATCATAACCCACCCTTGCTCCTTAAAATACCCCAACACCCTTAAACACTAACCCATCTTAACCCTATAAATATACCCTGTACCCCAAAACCCAAACCTATCCCTCAACCCTAAAAATACCCCTGTACCCCAAAACCCAAACCTAGCCTTGAACCATATAAATACCCCTGTACCTCAAAACCCAAACCTACCCCTGAACCCTAAAAATACCACTGTACCCCAAAACCCAAACGTACCCCATAACCCTAAAATACCCCTGTACCCCAAAACCCAAACCTAGCCCTGAACCCTAAAAATACCACTGTACCCCAAAACCCAAACCTACCCCATAACCCTAAAAATACCCCTGTACCCCAAAACACAAACCAAGCCCTGAACCCTAAAAATAACCCTGCACCCCAAAACCCAAACCTACCCCTGAACCCTAAAATACCCCTGTACCCCAAAACCCAAACCTAGCCCTGAACCCTAAAAATACCCCTGTACCCCAAAACCCAAACCTACCCCTGAACCCTAAAATACCCCTGTACCCCAAAACCCAAACCTAGCCCTGAACCCTAAAAATACCCCTGTACCCCCAAACCCCAAACCTAGCCCTGAACCCTTAAAATACCCCTGTACCCCAAAACCCAAACCTACCCCTGAACCCTAAAAATACCCCTGTACCCCAAAACCCATACCTATCCCTAAACCCTAAAACTACCCCTGTACCCCATAACCCAAAACTATATCTGAACCCTTAAAATACCCAAACACCCCATAACATATCCCTCAGTATCCCAAAACATATATCCTATACCCATACTTACCTTATCCAAACATTAAAATAAAAACATGCTTTTACCATTCATGCATTTACAACGAATTTCGTTGTAAATGTATGCGTGGTAAAAGCATATAAAATGTAATGACATGCGTTATAATGGCATTGCGGAGTCATGGTACTTTCGTAATGAAAGTATGCGGAGTTATGGTATGCGGAAAGAAATTTGCGGAATAATGGGTGTTTACCCTCCCCTGGTAAGTACATTGGTGGCACGGCGGCCCACATCTCCAGCAAAATACTCATATTTGTTCACCACCCATTTGAAAAATGCACAGGTCTCTCTCATTGATGGCCAGCTCCGACATACACTTTTAGACACACCTCCCGCCACAAGTTCTAGAATTGCGAACTTTAGAACTGGGGAGCTACGTTCGAATCTCGGCATCAGCTCAACATCCTGTGATTACAGGCAAATCGCTTTGTCTCCCCGTGCCTACTACAAATGAATGTGTTCTTCTGTAATGTAAATTGTGCTCATGCCATGTTGTCGAGTTTGCGCTATATAATATTGCAAGGAAAAATAAAGTAGGGAAACTCGAGTTCACACACTACTGAACGCGCACTCTTAAGTGCATCAGCAGTGCACTGTGAATCGGAGCGTTTCACAGGCCTGTCACAGATAAGAAATGCTATCTAAACGAAATCCTACAAAACAATATACTACTGGCCGGCAGCAATTCATACCCGGACAACGTCGGGACGGGCTGCTAGTATTTTATATATATATGTATATATATATATATATATATGTGTGTGTGTGTGTGTATATATATATATATATATATATATATATATATCAACCAAAGATTCCAAATAAAATGCACTCTTGAAGTCTTGAAATGCAAAGCAGGTAGCTCTTTAATGCTCGTTATGCGTTTCGACAAAAAAGTTGTCTTGATCACACAAACAGTACCGCAAAATGAGCGGGCATAAATAAAGTTAAAAACACATATGGTCATTGACAATGGACTACGAGTAATGGGTAAAGCTCTCCCTGCGTAATGACATTTAGTGCTTTAGCTTGGCGTGATGCTAGCTTTAAATACATGATTAGGGTACAAGGAATTATAATTACAGTGCATTATAAAATTATTGGGATATCAAAGTAAGGAACAGCCATAATAATAGACAAAGAGCTGCAGTTTACATACTCCCTGCATCGTCGTGTGTCGGCCATTTCATGGTGTGCAAGGTAAATACCCATGATGGTAATAGTACAACGATATACCATACCATAATACTGGTTTAAGTTACATGAGTTGTGTACATAATTATATGATCGCACTTTGATATAATACCTAAGCGATGAGATGATAACATCAGTAAAAGACTCGGAGTGATTCGCTTGTGTCGTTACGAATGTGTGATTGCTGCCTAAATTCGATTTCTCAAGTGCTAGTGGCGTATCCCCCTGGTACCTAAAAGAAGCATCATCACCTCCTGATCACCCTGTATGCCAAATGTGTGTGCACATTAATATGATGTCCCAAGGCAATGTGTACATGTTAAGTTAGTGGTATACAGTAGTAGTCTATAACATATGCATGCGGTTTAGTGCCTAATCGCTTTGTTTGCTGTAATAGGAGCTCACTTCATGCAAGTGCGCCTTCTATTAATTAGCCCCAGTGGCGGGCCTATGCGCTTTCTCTGTCAAAGTGGCACAGATAGGATGATACTACTCAATGCTACTAGATTTCCATTATGAGTATGGATTAAGTCCAAATAGCAGATTCAGAATTATCCTGCCGGTTTGCTAGTACACAGTGTCCCTGTCAAAAAATAACAAATTAGTGAGATAAGTGCAGGAAATTAGAAATAAAAAAAATAAACAAATACAACTATTGAGTCAAGTTGGAAATTAAAAAGTCTCTTATCTGGATTCAGTGTTCATCCGAGCCCGGGAAAGAAAAGGGTAGGAAACCCGTGAAGTGACCATGCAAAGGGGTGCGTCCCTTTCTTTCCTCCTGTGAATGAGAAGAACACAAATAAAAGACATAATGAGTACAGTTTCTTCTACTAAACAAATCTATATACAATGAAACGGTATCATACAACTACAGTACTGCAATAAAACATTTTTCTTATTATTTGTTATTCAACATGGAGGTGTGAGGCTAATTCATCATCAAGATTATGGCCTCCTGGGAACTTTGACTCTAATTCCAGTATCCATTTTGATTCTTTTTGTCTGAGTGACAATTCTCTATTGCCCCCTCTTATGCCTAAGGCTATCTGTTTGATTGCAAAGAATCTAAGTAGTGAATTGGTTATTTTCCACGTCTTCACTCGCCCTGGGATGCTGAATTCTTTCACAGAGTGACTGAATTTACAGGCGCTACAGTGCCCACAGGGGAAGAACCCTTTGAGGTTATGAAAATTATTGTTCTTAGTTTCAGTAATATCCCCCTTCACCAGGATGTCCCTTAGGATTCTACCTCTCCTGTAGGTGATAAGGGGTCTCTCTCCTACAACTCGACCTATAATGGTGTCAGTCTGCAGAATCTCCCAATTATCTGCCAAGATTTTCTGTATTTTCTTGGGTTGATTAATATAGGTAGTGATCACTCTGGTAACTGTTTCTGTTGTCTCGTTACTTTTAATCTGTTCTAGTGATTTCTGTCTGCTGACCTTGTTTATCTTACTCAGTGTCTTATTTAAGACCCATTTGGGATATCCTCCCTGTCTAAACCTTTCAAACATGATCGTTTGTTCTTCCAAAAATTTCTCATTGGTGCTACAATTTCTTTTTGCCCTCAGTACCTCCCCAAATGGAATATTCCATTTAAGGGACTCCAGGTGGCCACTGAGGGCATGCAGAAGCCTGTTGCCAGCCGTTTCCTTTCTGTATAAGCTGGTAACCAGTTTTCCTTCAATAACTTCAATCTTAGTGTCCAAGAACTCTACAGTGTTTTTGCTGATATTGTGTGTCAGAACAATGTTATACTGATTGTTGTTAAGTTTCTCGATGAAAGCTGTTGCTTCAATTTTAGTACCCTTCCATACCATTAGCAAATCATTGATATACCTGAGCCACACAACTACTGACTCGAATTCTGTCTTGAGGAACATGTCTAGGCCGATCTCTTCCTCCTGTTTGCCTAGAAAGAGGTTTGCAAAGTTCGGCGCATAGCACGTACCCATGGCTGTGCCCTGCACCTGCTTATGCAACACCCCATCAAACATAAAGCTGTTATTCTTGAGACATAACATCATCATGTCGGCTAGCAGGCGCGTATGTTTCAAGTACATGATGTGTCTGGTGCCTGGGTAATGCATAGAGGTTTCTACTGCCTGGACGTGATCAATGATGGTATATAATGAATTCACGACCAGGGTGATAAGAAAATAGTTTTCTTCTCAAACTAGACCTTCTATTGTGTTTAGAAAGTCTTTGGTATCTCTCACGTAGGAAGGTAATTCAGTAACATATTTCTTGAGCAATTGATCGACATATTTTGAGACATTTTCAAGGACATTACCTACCGAGGAGACAATAGGTCTCCCTGGTGGAATGGTAGGGTGTTTGTGAATCTTTGGAAGAAGATATAGAATAGGCAACTTGGGATAGTCTCTTTTTAAAAAACAGTATTCTTGCCATGAAATAATGCCTAATTCTTGCCATTCTGAAAGTTTATGCCATGTGGTAGTTATACTAGCATTGTAGGTGGCTGTGTCACATGTACCATAAAATGTAATATCACTAAGTAGTTTTTTAGCCTCATTAATGTACAGTTGTTTATCCCAGAAAACGATATTTCCACCCTTGTCCGATGGACGTATTACCATGCTAGTATCTTTAGATAATGATAAAATGATATTACGTTGTTTGCGTGACAAATTATAGTTTGCAGTTTTGTTATTTATCACACTATGTTTTTGTTTAATTAGTTCTTTGGTAACAACATCGTGGAAAGTGTTGATGGAGTTGTGGGGTAGATTAGGGTAAAATACTGAACGTGGTTTAAATGAGGTACATGCCGCTTTGTCTGTGAGAAAATCTGACCAGCCCTGTCCTTCTTGTTCATCTGTGTTGGTTCCAAATGACCCTCCTAGGTCTAACACTGTTTGTAATATGTTGGCATCATCAACTGTAAGCCCCGGTTGCATAGGACTGTTGTAAGTTTGTAGGATGTTTGGTTGCGCTCCGCTGTTATTCAAAACATGCCACTTTTTAGCTTGATTTTTCTAACAAATTTAAACATATCTATACGAGTGTTCGCATAGTTGAACAGTTCAGTGGGACAAAATGTTAAGCCAAGACACAGGGTAGTTTTTTCAAAATTGGACAGGGTACTCGAGGACAACTTTACAATAGTTTTGTTTATCATTTGGGCATCCATCATTATTGTGTTTTCTTTGAGCCTCTTCTTCTTGTTCCCATGGGCTCTGTATTGTTTAGGTCTGTGCTTATTTGGAACCTTTGGATGATTATTAATTGCCGGTTTTGGGCTTACCGGCGTCACGCACCACCTAACAACGAGCTCATTCCCAAAATGATCCCTCTGGATAGACAGATGTGTGTGTGTGTGTGTGTGTATGTGTGTGTGTGTGTGTGTGTCTGTGTGTGTCTGTCTGTGTGTGTTTTGTTCACAATATAAGGCCTTCCCAGTGCCCTATGAATTCATGAAGGGTTCCCTTTGTTATAGGCTACCTGTGTGCAGATGTGCTGAGAGGGACAGTGCTAAAACTGACTTCTCACTTTACACATCTGCACACGCTTTGTGCATGTATACACATTCAGCCAGCCACGAGCCTCTAAATCTGGATGAAATTCAGCAGACCATGTTTTAAAAGCTGGGCACTGGCAGCTAGAACTCACAAACCATTTAAACAGAGCTTAGCGAGTGAACCTCAGGAAGACTCACTATCAGTGGTCAATAACTGCAAAGTCCAAAAAGCAAAACAAATAAGGTGGCTAAGTGGATCAGATCATATTTTCCCACACCTGCTAAAAAGTGGAAATCGACTACCTCCCACTTTTGGACCAGATTTCACATTTTCTGAGGATTCAAAAACATAGCTGTCATTAGGCCTGGGAATCTACACCAGCCTCAAATATCATGGAGTGGTAGTGGTAGCATATATCTACTCATGCAATTTCTCCACTATGTTAGTACTATGTTGTACTTTTTGCGACTGGCCTTATCTAAGACTTTTTTATTTTACTACATTGTCCAATTGAAACAGTTATTTTTC
Source organism: Lissotriton helveticus (assembly GCF_964261635.1). NCBI lineage: Eukaryota > Metazoa > Chordata > Amphibia > Caudata > Salamandridae > Lissotriton > Lissotriton helveticus. The sequence continues at coordinate 352,809,004 of NC_136065.1, read as the reverse complement.
TCTTTTTAGTATGAACACAATCAAGTGCATTTATAATTACACTTCTTTATGGCTTGCAAATATATATATTAATTATAGACTACAGCTCCACTCGTAAACCAATGTAGTCTGCATGTACTGCTTGTGTGGCTTTCTAGACTGCTTTTAGTGCTCTTGTGCGTTATGCTTATATAGACATTTTACTTTTACATTTTTCACAGTTTTGCTGTTTATTCAAATTCCCTGATCGATCGATCTATCTATCTATCTATCTATCTATCTATCTATCTATCTATCTATCTATCTATCTATCTATCTATCTATCTATCTATCTATCTATCTATCTATCTATCTATCTATCTATCTTTGCATCGTTATCTGTCTATCTGTCAGTCTGTCTACCTGTTTACATGTCTGTCTTTATACAAATCCATCCATCCATTCACCCATCCATCCATCTCCCTGTCTGTGTATCTATCTTACTGAAACAAATCTTTGCCTTCAGCCATATTTTTTTAGATTAGTGATGGCCTGGCAGCTTCCCCAACAACAGAGTTTTGCAACAGCCATGACAGAATAAAACAAGAATTGTCAAAAGTCTAGTGGCTATCACCAGATCTATTGTCTCTTTTAGTGCTTGTTTAACCAGTGGAGGAACTCCTTGCTTTACATCACCAAGACATTTGGCAATGTGTCATATCTAGTCACAGCCGACATGCACATTTACTTACTCCACTATATCAGGAGTAACTTCATGAGTCCAGGGTGGAAAATGGCCAAGAAAAATAGCTGAGGCATTCAACAAATTTGAAAACCCACCGTATGTTCATCCACTTGCCCGGTTCTCCATCTTTACCTCCTCTAAAACGAATATTACTTTGGTACAAAATCTACAATTATAGTGTATATTCCAAATTTGTAAAGGCGACAACAATTGTAAAATGAATCTTAGGAAAATTGTGGGGCATATTACCAAGACAGGCGATAAAATTATCGCCGTTTTAGCTGCAGAAAACTGCCACTAAAACGGCGATAATGGGCTTGATAATATGCTCTATGGAATTCCAATTGAAGACCATGTTAAATGTGAAGGACATCTAACATAGAATTCCATAGAGCATATTATCAAGCCCATTATCACCGTTTTAGCAGCAGTTTTCTGCTGCTAAAACGGCGATAATTGTATCGCCTGTCTTGATAATATGCCCCTTTGTTCAGTAGGGTGTGGAATTTAGCATCACAAATTCCTTTTTTGCACATCAAAGCCATATTTAGGTGAACTAAAGCTTTTATATATATCCCACGTAGTCCTTTGTTATGGTGTGGTAACTCAATACTGATGATCGAAGTGTTGCAAACCAAACAAATTAACATATTGTGCAGTGATTAACTCACTGGGTTTCTCACAGTACTTCCTGTCATGTTCCCTTTTGCTCTATTCCCTACAACCTGATTTCTTCTTTCCATTATCTTCTGATTTTGTTCCCTACTTCCGGCTCCTGCACCCAACAGGACCTTGAACATGCTGCAGCATCATATTAAGAACTGGGCCTTGGAATTATGCAGCAGGGGAGGACCTGTGGCAGGGTTGAATAAATTATGCAACAGAAAAAGGCAAATTATGTGGTATAATGCACCATATTTTGTGATAGTTTTACCTCATTATTTTTATAATTTTTACACTTATTAACAATGTCTGGGCTTAGGTTGCACCTCATTCGTACCAGTCTAACACACAAATATAGCAATGAGCAACAGAAAGGTAACCATTCAACCTTTGCAATGGTCTTCTACTTTGCGGTAACATGTGTTACTTCTTTTTTACTAACTTTATAACAATTTGAGCCAGAAACACATTTTTGGTTAGGATATACAGATTATGCAGCAGATGCTGGATTATGTGGCAAATCTACAATTATGTGTAAATCCCCCACGGCCGCGCAATCGCATAATTCCAGTGGCCCTGGTTAAGTGCAATACTACTACCACGGACACATAACATTAAGTTCCCTTCTTCAATTTTACAAATACTCTTGTTCGTTCTACCACTCTTTTGTCCTTCCTTTCTGCACCCCTTTGTCCATAGATGGAATCGCGTCTCTGCCTTCTGTTTTGTTCTCTTTAATCAGTCTGTATTGAGGGGGTCTTCTATGGGACATAGAAGTAAGGCCATGTCCTCCGTGCTTCCTAATTTTGCAATTAAGTCAATGTCAATGAAGAGATTAGAGGAAAATAAAGAGTAAACCGAAGAAATAAGGATGCAGGTCTTTCGAGCTCTGAGCTGCGTTCCCTGACATGACCTCAACAGTCCATTTTGCACAAATCTTGGAAGACGATAATAACATGAGGCCATAATCAGATCAGGATCCATCCTGTTGATTGACACGGCCCCGTAACATGCTCCCCCAGGCGCAGCAGTGGCGCAGCTAAACTGCCTTCAAAGTGTGACCAGCATGGCTCACAAGGGACCTTATCGTTTGAATTATCAGGCGCTCAATGTTAATCTTCTTAGCGACGCTAAACTGCGGGAAAATTATCTACACGCGCTCAGCAGTGAGGAGAAACACCAGCCAGCGCCGACCGGTTCTGTCCGGCTTAAATCCTTATTAGAATGGACCACATACACTCCGTTTAAAAAGACTAATGCCGCTGGGCTCTGTTTACTAGGAAATGACATTAAACAGTTCACATTAATTCTCCTTGCAATGCCGGGTCATCAACAAAGGGTTCAAGGCCCAATCAAGCCACCAACCTGCCCATTCCTGCTTCCTCAGGCCAGAAGGCACGCGGTGGCTCCCTCCATACGTCACAGTTTGTGATGCTTACAGCATCGGATGCTTTTTAATTCGGTAAGGTACAGTCCAATCGATTAACTGTTTTTGTTCTTCTTGAATTCCTCTGTGAAGCAACATTGCCACTGACTCACCCTGTATCAAAAAGTACGAAAATTATGGGGCCGATTAGGATCGCGGACGGACTTGAGTCCGTCCGCGACCCCTGAGGAGGAGGGAACATCCGCATGGGCTGCGGCGTTCCCTCCGAGCATATTAGGATGTGACCGCCAGGGTGGCGGTCACATCCTCTATCTTTAACATTGCGGTGGATGCAGCTTCAAGCTGCACCCGCCGCAATGTTAAAAATGCATGCATCGCATTTGCATGCACAAAGCAGCAGGCACTGCGCAGTGCCTGCCACTTTGTGCATGCAAATGCTGGGGGGTACCATAGGTACCCCCCATGTTCACCCCCCACCCCCCTTTCACCCAGGGGGCCCGCAACGGGCCCCCGAAGTGAAAGTCCGAATGCTTTTCCACGGCGGAAAAGCCGCCGCAGAAAAGCATGTATTCACCACCATCCTGATATGGCTGCCGGTGTCTGATAGACACCGCCAGCCATGTTGGAGCTTTTCCGCCGCGGTCGGAATTCCAGATCCACCAGCCATCCTAATTTGGCGGTGGGTCTTTGGAGGCCCCGCAGCGGTTTTTCCGCATCCTCCGGGCCGGCGGTGGCTTCCGCCGGCCCGGAGGATGCGGAAAAACCGCAATCATAATCGGCCCCTATATTTGGATTTGTGCATTAATAACATATTTTTACTCGCAACCAGGATTAACACTTGATTGTAGGCCAATTTTTCTGAATAATGCTAAAAGGTGCTTGGATTTTAATTTGCATAGATTTAAAAAAAAAAAAAACAGTGTAGGCATCTGATCTTTCACCACATTGAAGTATCCCTGGAGATGATGCTCTTTCCAGATTCATTGCCAGGGTTCTTGATACTTACCATTGTAGATGTCATACTCTGTTTATAGAAGTCTAGAACATCTTACCAAGTGGGAGATGTGTTCTGCTCTCTAGAAAACCACGGCAATTTTCCGATTTCAGTTCAATTGGATATTCACCTTTGTTTAACCATAACTGCAAGATTTTGCCCATTGTTGGTTTCTACCTAACCCAGTGGTGGGCCACAACTTGTTTCATCTTAGATGTAGTGATCCGGATCTTCTGTGAAGAACTTATTTGCTGCCTCAATTAAGGTTCTGCATTACTAAGCTGCAGAGTCAAAACATTTCAGCCACCCGGACACATGCTGTGCACTGGCAATACTAAAGCTGTTGTTTAGAATTTGATATACAAGAGTATGTGTTGCTGTAATTGTTTTTTATACCAGTACATTAGGCACTCTTCATTTCACATCATATTGTTTCACTGAATCATCACCACATTTTATGTATAGGATGTAATTTGAATGATGTTAGAGGTGCTTCTGCATGAACCATCAGGGAAAAGTCCACGTGGTCCTTTACCTTGAAGGAAACTATCACTTTCCAAAAATCAATTTTGAAAGTTTTTCTGGAAATTTAAACTCTGCACGTTTCACAAAAGATGAAATTTTGGAAAGTTGTGAAGAAACCTTACCAAATTTCGCAGAGCAAATCTCTGCAACTTTTCACACCTAACAGACACAACTCCACGGTTAAACACTGACATGAACACATATACTTGCTTGAGTCTCTGGCACAACTGATGGAATAAGCTATTGTAGAAATATTTTTTCCAAATCACATGGCCTGTAAAAAAAAATCAATTCTGAATGTAAGGTCACCTGTATTTAAGAAACAGTGCATCACACCACACACCCCGCACTAGGGTTCCATGTATGTTAGATAGCGATGCGCAAGAAGCAATTCGAAATATTGAAGGAGAGAAAAACGGAGATCAGCTACATAGCATGGACCTATATTTTCTGTAAGGCAAAACAGAAATAGTTCCAAATGCCATTGCCTAATTAGGACAACGTAATGGACTCTGGATGTAGATGGACTTTTGTAGGGCATGAATTGAAACCCTTAAGATGCATTATTTGATTTCAAACATTTTCTAAAACTAGGGGTCGCCATTTCATGGGCTTACTAATTGAGTTTGCTATTTGTAGGGACCATTGGCTAAGGTAATAGAATGTAAGACCATAACATGCGCTTGACTACTACATTGTAGAGCGTTTGCACCCTAGGCTGAAGGTGCAGTGCTCATTTCAATTAAAGCAAGTATCAGTGGTCAGGTGTCACATTCTCATTGTTTTTTTTAGTTTTTTGAGTAGCTAGGCATTTATTAAGAAAGCTACAAAAAGTGAACAATCCTATGCAAAACCTGCATCAGGAAGCAGTGGTTAATTTGTAATAAAATAAAGAAAACATGCGGATGCTCTCAACAGGAGACAGCTTGCACCAGCCCATTTCTCCTGTTAGTGCCGCCTAAACCAGAGTGAACTACTAACCATGAATGTGGTGTAAAGGCCAGAACTGCCGACTTCCGAGTTGAGAAACCATGTTCAAGTCTCGGCTTCCAGGTTCCAGTCTCAGCTTCGGCTCAAGATGCTGTGATTCTGGGCAAATCAGTTAAACTCCCCGTGCCTACCAAAAATAAATGTGTCCTTAACTGGTGCTCATGAAAAGCACCAGTGGTGATGATTAAGTGCCATTGCTCTGTGCCAAAAACCACCAGGTCAAATTAAGCACTGACAAGAAGTCAAAATTGAAATTTCAGCAAAACTCAAAATTTCAGACAGAGCAGCAGGGCAGCTAATCAGAGAGGTGGGTGTTTCATCTAGCTGCATTTCCTAGTTTTTGCAGAATATTATATATATATATATATGTATGTATATATATATATATATATATATATATATATATATATATATATATAGTATTCACCAAAAGATGCGGCACTTAGAGAAAGATATGTTCAGGAAAAGTTTTTATTTTAGAAAGCTCAACCGACGCGTTTCAGCCTCCACGGCTTTGCTCACGGTTGGTGAGTCCTTTCTCTATTGCACTATTCTTATACCCACCTGGCCTCAATGTGGCATTGTGGGTAATGTAGTGTGCCAATTGAGCGTCGGTTGAGCTTTCTAAAATAAAAACTTCTCCTGAACATATTTTTCTCTGAGTGCCGCGTCTTTTGGTGAATACTAAGTGAATTCAGGGCCCGGGCCGACCCCTACGCTGAGCACCCGCTGACAGTGTGCGTCTGAAGTTATGGACCACTCTTGTGGAATGATATATATATATATATATATATATATATATATATATATTCAAAGCTCCTGAAACTCCCTCCCGTCTATATATATATATCATTCCGGAGCTCTGTGGCTGCCGACAATTGATGGTAGAATGCAGGTGATGCACAACACCCCCCCAGGCCTGAATCGTGTTTGAGCAATGTGGAGAGAGCAGTGAATTTACTGCTGAATGGGTCTTTCAGCAGCAGGGTAATCTGCCATCAATCCTGCGTGAAAAGAGGAGCTGGCATTCCATGGACGACGGAGTCGGGGCATTATTATATGCAATGACAAGTCACTGGACCTAGCCTACGAATGTGGACTGTTGGCGGCTCTCATATATATATATATATATATATATATATATATATATATATATATATATATATATATATTCACTGAAAATACCATAGGTTATAGACCATATATAGTTAGGAATTAGCATTTACAAAACCTTATTTTACTCACACAAAACCATTGAAATTCGCATATATAGTTAGTTGTACTAACTATATATCGTGCACCCGCAATCCACTGCTGATCATGTCACATATTACATCATTCATGACATGGTCAGTGACATCACTGATGACATCACTGATGACATCTCAAATGACATCACTGATGACATCACTGATGACATCTCAAATGACATCACTGATGACATCACTGATGACATCTCATTTGACATTACTGATCACATCACTGATGACATCATTCATGTGATAATACGATGAACCTCTTCAGACTCTAATATAATCTTATATACACTCAGTGTAAACAGACATTCACAGACTGTCACTCATCCATGGAGTTACTCACACACCTAGTCAGTCATGCAAATAATCAATCACACCTCCATTTCCTCAACTATACAGTTATACACACCTTACTTATTCAAACATATACTAACACATATTTACTCTCTTATACAATCCCTGATACAAGTTCACAATGATCCATACAGCCACTCACACATGCACTGGCTCTTATGCACAGTTATTTATATATGTCAACTCTCACATATACTGTGTTTTACATATGTCTATACTTTGACATGTAGCACTGAGATATCCATTCACTCACCAATACACTCATGCATACAGTCAACCACCCATACAGCTGTTTCCACATGCACTTTTGAACCCATACATCTAGTGAATCAACTGCTCACACATCTATGCACAGAGTCATACACCTCCCAACCACCAACACACACACTCAGTCTCCCATACAAATACTTGGGCAACCAATCAATAACCCATATAGTTACTCATATAGCTACTGATCAACACATGCAGCAGTTTACAGAACAACAGATATAATGATGCACAAATTAAGACAGTTTAGTCAGTAACCCATGCACTCAGTGAGACACATTTAATCACTCACTCATACAGTCAGTCATGCACCTACTAAATCCTTCATCCAGACACTTATAAATCCACTCATTCTTCAATATGTAAGACATATTTTAACTTTACAAAAACATATAGTCACTGGATGTTGTCATCAGTGATGTCATCAGTGATGTCATTTGAGATGTCATCAGTGATGTCATCAGTGATGTCATTTGAGATGTCATCAGTGATGTCATCAGTGATGTCACTGACCATGTCATGAATGATGTAATATGTGACATGATCAGCAGTGGATTGTGGGTGCGCGATATATAGCTGGTACAACTAACTATATATGCGAATTTCAATGGTTTTGTGTGAGTAAAATAAGGTTTTGTAAATGCTAATTCCTAACTATATATGGTCTATAACCTATGGTTTTTTCAGTGAATTTTCACGGTTTTGTAAATGCTAATTCCTAACTATATATGGTCTATAACCTATGGTTTTTTCAGTGAATTTCAATGGTTTTTTAATAGCAAATATCAAAAGCTTTAAAATGTAATCTTCTTTAAATCGAAAAATATATTTTATATGTTTTTAAAACAATTTTTTTATGTATTTTTTTTATGTATTTTTTTTTGTTTCGCTCCCGGTCCGCGAACCGGGTAGCTTCCCGTTAGCTCAATTTGGTGCCGCGACCCGGTCCGCGAACCGGTAAACGTTCCGTTTGCGCAACTGCCGCGTTAGAAAACAACATCGTGCCGTGTCGCGTAAGCGCGACGTATGGCGTTGCCGCGTAATGCGTCTTATGACGCGCCGCGTTAGCGCACCCGGAAGTGCTCCGGAGCGCGAACCGAGGCGCGAAGCGCAGCTCCCCGGAAGCGATCCGGGGCGCGGCGCGCAGCGCGTAACGTAAGCGTAACAGGTCATGTGACTTGTTAATAAAACTTTTCATTGGTTCATTTCACTTTTGGTTTCCTAATGATGTAAGGCTAGGTCATGTGACCTAAAAATAACACTTTTCATTGGTTTAGAACTATTTTTTTTCCCAAATGATGAAAGCCCCCACCTTTTTTCTCACTCTGACTTTCAACTTTGTGAGAGGAAGACCTATTTTGATTACTAAGAAATGGTTTCATTAGTAGCTGCAGCTGGTGCACCCCCACCACCACCACCACCACCTCCTAGGAAGAGAGGACCACCTCCTCAGGTTATCGTTCAGGAAGAGGAGGAAGAAGAGGAAGAAGAGGAAGAGGAGCAAGAGAGGAGGCACTTTTTGCCTGAGGAGCCAAGGAGGTCCCATGTAAAAGAAAATTTCATCTGGCAATTTTACTCTTTTCCCCGGGGCCAAAAAAAAGTAAATGCCCGCTACGTTACCTGTCTCATCTGCAAAAAAGATCTGTCCAGAGGGACTGATAAGAAATACAGCTATGGCAATTACACCATGCATCGGCACATGGAGAGGTGGCACCCTATAAATTATAGTGCTGCGCAGGTACGTGACCTGCAGGATAATCCCCGTCCTGTTGCCAGTACATCAAATGAAGAGGCAGTGACGGGACCAGAGGCGAGGGAGACGGTCCCAAATATCCAGCTGAAGTTTGGGATTGTGAAGCAAGTGTGCATTTTTTGCGGCCAATTGATTTGCTACAGAGAGAGTAGCATACATTTAATCAACACAGCTATTGACAATCACAAATGTCCAAAACGCCCCAGAAAATAAATTATCTTTTTTTTTTGTTGCTCCTGTTGAGCCCTTTATAATGAATCATTTTCGTTTCCCCCCCCAAAAAAAACAAAAAATATATAAAACCGTTCAAAAAATACAAAAAAAGTAAAAAAATGTTCAGAAAAATAATAAAAAGAATATAAAACAACAAAAACAATAAAAAAAAGTTATTTTCAGAACTACCTCCTCTTTATAAAAAATTGCTAGAATGTTTAGCACTCTGGCAACCTCTATTTCTTTTGATTCGCTTCCCGGTTCGCGCGCCGGTACGCAAACCGGAAGCGAAACAAAAAAAAAAAAATTTATAAAAAGGAAGAGTGAGTATAAGGGAAGGAAACAGAGAGTAATGTTAAAAGAAAGACAGCTAGAGGGAGTAACACAGAGATACTGTTTAATACATCTATTTACCAAAGAAAAGATGTAAGAGGGTATAATTGAGAAACACAAAATAGACAAGGAAGTGAAAGAAAAAAAGGAGAGTAGAAGAATAATAAACAAGAGTTTCTTGGAGAATATGAGTGAATGTTCAAATTAAGAAGAAAAACAGTAAAGGATGTGGAATGAGAGGTAGGGATAGAACCGGACTAAAAGAACAACCCTGAGGGAAAGTGTTAAGAAAAGAGTGAGTGAAAGTAAATAGGAATAAAACAAGATGTATGACAGTGACTAAGGACATGTGGAATAACAGAGAGAAAAAACAGAAAGCAGAAAAGAAGAAGTGAGAGAAAAGGAATAATTGAAACAGCAAAGAAATGTAAATAACATAGTGTGCTTGAACTACAGGGAGAAAGCATAATGAACAAGTAGTGAAAGAGTGATCAGTCAGAGACAGTAAGAGTAATAGAGACGGAGTGAGTGAACAGGAGGGAGGAACTATGAGAACAGAGGGACTGAGAAAAGGAGTGGAAGGAGTAGAGTAAGTAAGTAATAGAGAAAGGAATGAGGGAAGTAGCAAAGGCAGGAAACTGAGGGTTAAAGAAATGAAGCAGTGGAACTAATAGAAGTTAAATGTGATAGAAATGTAACGAAAAGAGTACAAAACACTTACCTTATAATTGTCGTTAACTTAGTCACTTGTTATTTTTATACTTTCAATCTGTGAAAGAAAGAACAAAAAATTTGAAAAATATTAAAACATGTATTTAAAAATTAGAAAAGACAAGGGAAAAGATTGAAAATCATCCAATTTTACAAAGAAATAAAGTTAGAGATAAACATGCAGAAAAAAAAGAGAAAGAAACGGTGATAGACAGTCAGAGACAAAAAGAAATTGTAATAGAGTAAATTAGTAAGAGAAAAAAAAGGAAGATACTTTCAGTGACAGAAAAGAAGGATAAAAGAGAAAACTAAATTGAAGTTGTGTAAGCTACTAAAAGAAAGTGAGTAAGGTAAACTATATAAGGAAAGGGTGAATAAGGAAAATAGAGTGAAGGAGAGAGGAGACAGAGGAAGTGAAGGAAAGAGTGTCAGATACAGACTGAGTGAGGCAACAAAGAAAGATAAATGAGTGAGGGTGAGTTATACTAACTGATTGCACCAAAAAAGGAGAACCCAAAACTATTTAATTTAGAAAACAAAGGGAGGAAAGATGGAAAAGACAAGCGAAGCAGAAGGTCTAAAAGCTGAAAAATGGTGCAAGGGAGAAAAGAAAAAAGCAGAGTTGGATTAGGGAAACAAAGGTTGAAAGATAAGTGGAGTTAGATAGCAAGGGTGAAAGAGAATAAAACAAAAGGTAATGTGAGTATGTAAGGAGGATTGATAGAAGGTAGTAAAAGATGAGTGAGCATGAGATAAGATGAGTACAAATTAAAATTCACTATACAAAGTACAGAATTAATTATACATGTTAAATGGTTTATTTTTGCTATTCTCAGAATATATCAAATTTCACTAAAAATAGTGAGTTGAAGGTATTCATCATATAACAGCGGGGAAAAAAACCCACAATCAAAATGATTGTGTTTAAAAAACCCATATAACATAACCAATCAGAAATCAGAACTCCTTAAAAGTAACTTACTTTCCATGACGTCGAAGGATGTCCTATGAACAGCTTATTCTCTGTTGTGCTGTTATTATTTTCAGCCCGCCACTTTCTGAAAGAAAAGCTCCATTGTTTTGACAAATATGTTACATACAATAAATGAGTTCTCGCTCTCTACCGCACTTCTCCTCAAGGCCAAATCGTGTAAGAGCCATTTATAACTCTTGGAATTCTTCTAAGCAAATCCCGTCATTTTCTTTTTCCGCAACTTTCAGAAAGAAAACGTTCAAGATCACTTTCACAATCCTGTACTAGTAATATCTCACCCTTCTTGCTCACTCATGTTCCACATTTCCTATGACACTGATACTGCTTACTATGAGGCACACTTACACTACCTCTATGACTACTACAATTATTTAATTATCTACATCACTTTTAATCACAAAGCAATTTAAAACAGTACATAAAATTATATCAACTCCTAGAATCATTATAGGCCAGTTACCTATCCAAAATTCTCTCTTCTGAAAACAGAAAGTAAGAATATTTTTAAGTCAAAAGGCAACATTGTTTCATAGTCAAATGTGAATCATTTCCGAAACATCAGCTTTTTTTACATTTTAAATAAGCTGTGTAATAAGCGGATGTTGTCAAAGGACCATTATGTCATATAATAGCTGCAGTTACAAATGTTCTTCCTAAAATCAACGACTGTGTAGCCACAACATTTGTAATTAAAGTTGAAAACTTACTTTCATCAGGTTTATATAGTTGGAATTTTAAAATGACATTATAACCAAAAGTTTGTACAAATAATGTGTACAGCATTGCAGACTTGCATCACCTCTACTCCATGTTTTGATTGGCTGCTTGAATTAGCTTATTAAAAGAAACAGTTTTTCTGAACTCATTCAAAGTGCAGTTATTTTTCCATGACGTCAAGTGTTATGGAAAGAACACCGTTTGCTTTGGGAAATACTCTGTTGTCCTTTAACTAATCCGTGCCCACCACTTTCTGTAAGAAAACCTTCTTTTTTTTCAGGAACTACTTAAAACTCAAAAATAACTTTTTACTCTGTACTACACTTATCCTCAAGGCCAAATAGTGTAGGAGCCATTAGAACCTCTTGAAATTCCTCAGAGCAAATCCCGAGAATCTTTCCCTAAAATTTTGGTTGTAAAAACACCAGGTAAGAACTTTTAAGGTCAAAAGGCAATTTTTTTTTTAAAGTTAAAACAGAATCATTGCAGAATGACCAGCCGTTTCTAGACTTCAAATAAGCTGTGTAATGTCCTGATGTTGTTGAAGGACCGTCATGATATATAATTGCTGTAGTTACAAAAGTCCTTCCTGATATTGACAACTGCGAAGCCACAAACTTTTTAATTAAAGTTGTCAATTTTGTTCCATTAGGCCTACATCGTTGGAACATTAAAATGACATAATGGCCATATGTTCGTATAAATAATGTGGACAGCATTGCAGACTTACATTGGCTACACTCCATGTTGTGATCGGCTGCTTTTACTAGCTTATTAAAGGACACTGACTTACTGTCTGGCAAAGTTAAATATATAAATCTTTCTGAGTCTACACTAGTAGTACTTGATACCCTACAGTTCTCACAGTCATGCTGCCATTGATAAGAAAGGCCAAACAGATGATCTACATCTACACCTTCATCTTGCAATACATCAAGAATATACATTAAAAACTCCTGACAATCTTGCTGAATATTTTGAGAGAATTGCGTTTGACCTGAACATTTGTCTAACAGATTTCGAATTTCAGACACACTTTCTATTTTTGTTATATCAGTGCTACATTTCTCTAACACAGAGTTCAGTAAACAGCAAAAACTTTGATCCGAATTGATCACAATCTGTTCTTTTAAAGTTTCTAGAGAAAATACAACATTAACCACTACATTAGCATAGCAGTTGACACCAGAACTATTTTCAAATTGAAAACCAACAACATCTTCAACAGAATCCATTTTCTTTCTGCTTATAATTTCGGGTTCATCGACTTTTCGTCTTTTTGCTACAACCTCCCTACTATTGGTCACATTTCTTCGTTTCCGGCCTACCACAAGTTTCTCAAACAAAGGATATTGAGGCAAATGTGGTGCATACTCTCTTCTTAACCTATTGTATTCCTTAACACAATCTAGATCCGCACAAATGTTTGTGACATCACACTCAATCAAGTATAATCCCGATAAAGTTCTGACTCGTGACAATGCCACATATGCCATTCCCTCCTTGAACACAGAACTGCCAATATTCACCAATGCACTGTCTACACTTAAACCTTGCGATTTATGGATTGTCACCGCATATGCCAAGCAAACAGGAAACTGCTTACGGCGAACACATAAGTCTTTTACAAGCAAAAATCTAGCAGAGCAACGACCAATTAACTGTACTTCCTCAATGCCATCAAATTTAATTTTTAAAAATTCAATTCCATCTCTATTTCTGTATTTCTCAAAATCAACAACATTACCCATTGATCCATTTACCAGACCTCTTTCAACATGTAAATTCCTTCTCAAAATGATACGGCAATTTAAGCACACATTCAGAGTCTTTTCAAAACCAGCAGTTTTTGATATAGTCTTCTCTAATGAATCCAATTTTGATTTCAAATTCTCAGACAAAATAATTGTTGCTCCCATATGCTCTATTCTGTCAATAGCTTCCAGTTTCACAATCTCTTGGTTTTCTAAATTCAACAGTGTGTTGTTGAAGATGGCACATTCTGCAAAAGTTGGCATCAAACATATTCCAGATTTCTTCTCAGTAATTTTCCGAAAAATATTCTCTGGCACAACGTCTTCTTCTGGATAAAAATTTGACAGTAATCGTGCATGTAAAGCTTCTTTCCCATGCTCGGTTACTTTTCCGATTCTAACATCTTGTAGAATATTCTTATAATCTTCATCCTTCGCTTGACGCATATTTTCACGCAGTTCAGCATAATTGAAGTTTAACCATATATTAACGTTGCCAATGCTCCCTAGGCACTTCCTGGTATCTTCATGTGTAAGTAGTTTAAACACTGGTTGTCCTTTCACTGGTGTCAGCTGCAGAAGATCACCGAAAACAATGATGTGTTTGCCACCAAATAACACATCATACTCTGTTTTAAGAACTTCTTGCATTCTCAAATGCACAAAGGCAAGCATGACATTGGAAGCCATGCTTACTTCGTCAATGATAAGAAGTTTCATTTTCCTCAAGACTCTTGAAACTTCACAACAAGCATCTCCAGATAACTTGTGGTATTGTAATTTGTTATCATGCTCCACTGGCAGCATCAGTAGACGATGCAAAGTAATACCTTTAATGTTATGTGCTGCTAGTCCAGTTGGAGCGGTGACAACACAAGACAGCGATGACTCAGTTCTTTTCTGCAAATAACATGAAATTGCTTTAATGAGGAAACTTTTTCCAGTTCCTGCTTCTCCACTCACGTACAGTCGGACAGGCTTCAACGACATACATGAGCACTCTTTCTTCTCATGACTTAATCCATGATCAATTTGGTTGGTAACTTCGTCATATATTTTCCTCTGCTCAACGTTGAGTTGTCTTTCCAAATCTTCTAAGTTAACCGCATCCTCCTGAGCATGTGCCATGGCTCTTTCCACTTCAATCATGGCAGTGGCAGCTTCATTTTCGATAACTGGTCCTCCTAGTGGATCCTGACTCAATGAAACAGAACTCTGACTGTCCTGAGAACTGTCTCTAGCAATCTCGGCTGCAATTGTTGCTTCCTGCTCGATTTCCGCATTCAACATTTCTAGATATTTTGGAAAAACAGGACATTCTATGGTGTCCTTGGCTGCATTGAAAGAGTCTTCGTAACAGAGGAAATCTCCAAGCAGTTCCTCTTCTGCACGCCAAGGCTTGAAAAGTTGCAAAAGAGCTAAATAGAAAAACTCTTTTCTTTCAGGAGATTCGCCACTCAATTTTCGATGATTTACCAATTGGCATTTTCTTTGCTTGACCAGACATCCCTCAGTTCCAATTACAGCATACACTCCTTTATCAATATCTTCTTTGATGTTCCTCTTGAATATGTAATTTTGTAGAGCCTCATACAGACAAACATTCTCGAGGTGACTGCTTCTATTTGGATAATATGTATCCAATATGTTGGTCTTCAAAATATCTGTACTGTTTGGCTCCTTTTCCACCAAATACTCAATTTCCCGTACAGGTTTCAGAACTCGATTACGTGTTGCAGCAAGACCAAGACTCGCCCAAATGATACTCCTAGATTTGGCATAGAGACTTGCTGAAGATAACCGGTCAGAACATTCGTAAGCTCCGATTTCTCGATGCGACAACATCTTCAAACTGAAACTGTACAACTTCTTACTGAGGCTCTTTTCATGGGAAATGTCCTCCCACATATCCTTCAATTCTGTCTTTTCTTTTTTTGTGATGTAAGATGTCACATACCGAGCCACAGCCATACAGTTATCAGCCACAAACTGTATATCCATGTTAGCATTCCACATGGACAAAATCACTGGGTTGTAGTCGTTGATGTACTTGGACTCTTCGTTTCTTTTCAAATTGTATGTATTTTTGGGTGATTTCCTCGTCACATTATTTCGCAGCGAAGGCATCAAACTGTTCACTCTTCCTTTAGAAATCACCGGTCGTGGAAAGCTGAAACGACATTTTGTGTAGAACTTGTCCTTGTTTCTGAATTTACGACGACAGTACTTTCCACAACGATGGCTTTGAAAGCGTAAAACTTGTTCTCTTAGGCTTTTGTCTTCCTTTGTCTTTGGAACAGCACATGTAGAATACTGTTCTATGAAACTCATCACTAAGTCATCCGGATCTGTTCCAAATTTGGGTGCATCTTTGATCCATAGCAGCATATGTAGATGAGGAGCACCTCTTGCTTGATACTCCTTTCTCCAGAAGAAATCCAATACTTCTCCAAGAGGTGGATTTTTCTTGTTCCTGATGAAAGACATCATAGCTTCAAATCTATGATTGAAGTACCTGCATACATTCACTGGATCCAAAGAGCACAGTTCTCCGGGTGTCTTGAATTCGATATTTTCAATGTTTCCATTTGCCTCTCGTAGAAATTCAAGTAAGTCTTCCCAGCCATACTCGGGACAGCTGAGAGTGAGGAACCATGTGGGAGTTCCTAAGTTCCTCAGCATACATTTTAAATCTCCATGTCGACGGTACCAGTACTCATTAGTACCACGCTGACATGCCATGAGATTAATCAGGTGAGAATCCAAAATACTGTCTTGCACATTGACTTTATCCATAAAGTCCTTTGCTGAGATATTTTGCATCTGTATACCACTTTTCAAGATGTGGTTCACTGCATATGACAGTCCAGACAGATCGCTTTCAAACAGTAGATGAAACAAATAGGGAATGCATTGACGAAACCTAGGATCTTCTGCATACAATCGTAAAGTCCGGTATTCAGAAGCAGGAATTTGATCAGGTCGCTCATCATATCTTCCTCCTTGACCTGTTGGAAATAGTTGTGGGAAACACCGAGCTTCCAAACTTTCCTCCCAAACACTAATGGGACTCCCTTTAGCTTGTTTCATTTGAAACAACTCAATAGCATTCCCCATGACTTCCTTGGAATGCAAAGGATGAACACTATAATGTTCATATATTTCTTCATTTTTAGAGCCTTCTACTTTCTCAATTTGTCCAGCACACAAATCGCTGTCCTCTTCTTCACTTACTTCCTCTTCTGCAACATATACATTCTTGTAGTACTTATTGTTTTTCATCAAATACAATGTTGCCTTTTTGACTTTCCTAACATCCACAAAATCTTGCCAGATTTTCTTACTCTTTGTTGGAACCCCATTAACTAAGATAACCAGAGGTTCCTCTTCCACTTTCTCTACTCCAATTGTATTGATGTTTTTCTTCAAATCTAGAGGCAAATAAACAACTCTTCCCTTTAATCCTCTCTGTAAATCTGATGGAGGCAATTTCCCTGTCTTTGGCTCCATTCGTACAATAGCCTGAAAGGGATGGACACTTTGAATCAAAATAGATTCATAAGTATTTAAATCCTTCAATTCAGAAGGAATGTCAACCAATTCCAGATTATTATGAACCGCTCTGGCAGGCATCTGGTTTTGATTTAATTTGTTACAACAATAAGTACACACACGTTGATCCGATCCCAAATCAAAACAATTTTCTACCATGAAGTATGTTGCGAAATCCTTCCATTCACTATTATTTTCCCTTTCACTTTTTGCATATAAATCCACTAACTTAGTCTGATTCTTATAATAAGTGCGTCGACAACACACACAAGTGAAATTAGGCCTCTCACTTGATTTCACCTGAAACGTGGCAATTTCCTTCTGAAAATTATCTGTACTGGAAACCTGTACACTCTCTTCCACATTACCTTCTTCTTCTGGGTCAATTTCAAAATTCTTCTCTTTACTTGCAAAGTAACAAAACTCAATTTCTTCCCAAATATTCTTCACATCTACTTCAGAACCATGCAAAAGAGCAGTGCATAATTGTTTAAGCATAATTGCTGGACTCTTAGCATAATACAACATTCTAACTAATTTCCTCACTTTATTATGATGCACTGCTAGCATCCTGAAATGATGGAAAACACTCTGGCATACTCTCCTGGAAAGACAAGCCAGTGAATGACCATGCAAACCTGTCACTTCTCTCACTCTGCAAGGATCTAATTCTTGCAACAACTTCATTTTCTGTTTTAAAGTTTTCTTATTAAATGTCCGTACAAAATCACAAAGCAAATTGATGGAATCCTGTCGCACACTGCAAATACTACTACACTTCCAGGTGTACACTGGTCCCTTAGGACGTCTTCCTAAAACCTCATTACCTAACACCTCTTCTGCCTCTGTTGACACAAGTTTTTCTTTTTCAACCGGACAACCATCTTTCACCTCATATGCTCGACCACTGGTGTCAACTGCATGCACCAAATCATTATCCTGGAAATAACTCTCCTCATTAAAAAATGCCTCACAACTTGAACTATGCATCCATTCTCCTGAAAAAACTTCACAAAAATTACTACGATTAACTGTTCTCTTCCATCTACTATTTGTTTTGAAATCATAAATTACCTTTGCTCTTTTATATGTGAATCTGAACTAATTTTATTAGCATATTTCACTATTTTATTAAAGACACTTCACACAAGCTGTTTTTGAAGTTGTATTTAATTTTAAATGAAACGGTTAACATGGTTACTTTTCATTTCCAGTAACTTTTAAAAATAAGTCTTTATAGTTCCATAGGCTCGAGCAGGTCAGCTTCCCACCCTATGTCATACAATTCTGACAAATCAGCATCCTCATCATATTCTTCATCATCCACAGGATTTAAATCATCCAAGGGATCTACTTCCACTGATGTTTCAATGACAAGTTCAATGATAAGATCGAGATCAACAGATTGCTCATTATCACTCATGCTTTATGTTGTCTTTAAAGAAAGAGAACAACAGTGAGATGTTGCAGAGTAAGAGACAAATCTCAGAGACTATAATAGTATAATGTTTAACAAGAGTAACATTTTGCAGATATTATTTAACCATGTCCAGCGATGCTGAGGAGGTGAGGCCTATGTCCAAGTTTTCAGTGAACAGGACTCATCTCTTCTTAACCTTGGATAAGCCTCACCAACTCTGTGTCCCCTGCTCATACTTAAATGTAAAGGGGCAGATTTATGTTAACTGGCGCATCCCCAGGGATGCACCAGTTAACGTGCGCCGCTGCTCTGCCACCCATGATGTGCCGCATTTACAATGCGGAGCACCATGGGGCAAAAACAGCACAGATGCGTCACGCATCTGTGCCGCAAAAGCGGCGCATTGCAAGCGCGACATGACTACTGCAATGCACAGTGGTAAGCCACACATTGCATGGTGCATCACTCCTTATGCCTGTTTCAAACAGGCGTAAGGATTTGATTCAGCAATGCCATAAAGCTGACTCAGTGAAATCTTGTAAATTTCACTGTGTTAGTTTTACAGGGCTTTCATGCAAGTGAACGCCCACCCTGCAACAAAACGCCCACATGAAACCTGACCCAGGTTTCATGTGGCACAGGTCTTTACAGCGTGACGTATCTGCCTAGATGCATCAAGTTGTAAATATGACGTAACATAGCGCATCTTTTGCGCCGCTGCTGCGTCACAAAAGTGATGCAACGGCGGCGCAAAAGAGGCACACGGCCATCATAAATCTGCCCCTAACATTTTAAATGATTGGTTCAGGATGCTGATAAGGTGTGGCCTATCCACAGGTTTGTTTGAGGTGAGGCCTACTCAGGGTTGCAGATGAAATTTAGGCTTGTTGAAGAGTACAGAGGACATAATACATGTGCAGGCCTACCAATGAAGTGAGTCATGTCCACTGCACTCTTGAACAAAAGCCAGACCTCCTCTGTCTCCCTGGACAGGCCTAAACCTCATCTGCACAATGTGATTCGTAATGTTAGGAAACACAGGTGATGTAATTGAAAAACGTGCAATTTTTTTTGCTCATTTCACAATCACATCACCTGTGTTTCCTCAGCTTAGGTATCTCATTGTGCAGATGTAGTCTAGCATATCAAACAGTACGCAGAAGATGAGCACTGTATGCAACAACTTTGACACTTACAGAAGTCTCAGCTTCTCCATGCCCCCTACACAGTCCTAAATATATACATTTTAAGCTGACGGTATCTTGTTGCAGATGAAGTGAGGCCTATCTTGCAACATGGTGCATCTTCTGCACCGCCGCTGCGTCACAAAAGTGACGCAACGGCGGCGCAAAAGAGGCACAAGGCCATCATAAATCTGCCCCTAACATTTTAAATGATTGGTTCAGGATGCCGATAAGGTGTGGCCTATCCAGGGGTTTGTTTGAGGTGAGGCCTACTCAGGGTTACAGATGAAATTTAGGCTTGTTGAAGAGTACAGAGGAGATAATACATGTGCATGCCTACCAATGAAGTGAGTCATGTCCACTGCACTCTTTAACAAAGGCCAGACCTCCTCTGTCTCCCTGGACAGGCCTAAACCTGATCTGCAGAATGTGATTCGTAATGTTAGGAAACACAGGTGATGTAATTGAAAAACGTGCAATTTCTTTTGCTCATTTCACAATCACATCACTTGTGTTTCCTTTGCTTAGGTATCTCATTGTGCAGATGTAGTCTAGCATATCAAACAGTACGCAGAACATGAGCACTGTATGCAACAACTTTGACACTTACAGAAGCCTCAGCTTCTCCATGCCCCCTACACAGTCCTAAATATATACATTTTAAGCTGACGGTATCTTGTTGCAGATGAAGTGAGGCCTTATAAGTACCTAGAACATACACAGAACCCAAAAGCTCTTTTCAGAGCTACCTTAACTATGATTACTCTTTTAAAATTTCAAATGTACCTTTTTTCACAAATTTTCACTTTTGTTCGCTTCCCGGTTCGCTACCCGGTTCGCGTACCGGCAGCTAACCTCGCGAAAAATTCAATTTTTTTTTCTTTTTCGACATATATGAGCCTCCTCAGCCACCCTTAGAAAACCTAGGGGGTCAGGATACGTCTCCTGTGCCCCCTTATACCCTTTCCCAACATTCTTTATCCTCCATTTTGTGTCTAAATTCATCCGAAACACAAGATGGCGGACTCCCGTTACGCTATAGGTTAGCTTCCCAGTCCGCGAACCGGGGCGCGCCTCTACCGTGAAAAAACGGAATTTTTTTTATTTTTTATTTTTTACCCCGCGGGAACTTTTATTGCCCCCTCATCAATCCTAGGGGGTCAGGAGGGGTCTACCTTGCCCCCTTTCATTAATTTCCCCTTTCGTTTTTCTTCACCTCTTGTCTCTCGATCCTACCGAGAGACAAGATGGCGGCCGCTCCGGACTGTTTAGAATGTTGACAGACACCGGAGAGCCAATCAGCTTCCGTTACGCGTCAGGTACGCGAACCGGGGCGCTAACTGGAGCGATGTTACAGATATATATTTTTTTTTGAACGTTAATTTATCAAAATCCACTGGAGCACATATATTGAGACCTAGCAAAGGCACATCGGGCAAACAATATCTACAATTTTGCCAAGTTTCGTGGAAATCCATTCAGCCATTCGAGCTAAAAGTGAGTCCAACAGCCCTATGGAAAATTGCATGGGAAAAACTCGTTTTGGGACCCCCCTTTTTTCTCGGCCCCCCCTTGACGTAAATCCCCCCAAATTTTCAGGGGCTGCTCAGAAACAAAATGTTCAATTTTCCTGAAAATTTCAGCCAATTCCGCCCTCAAACGCCAAAGTTATTCAACATAGAATTTTCAAAAATTCCATAGGAAAAAAATCCTAACTATATATACCTACTGGCGACCGCCAGTAGGTAATATATATATATATATATATATATATATATATATATATATACACACACACATATATATATATATATATATATATATATATATATATATATATACACACACACATATATATATATATACATACATATATATATATATATATATATATATATATATATATATATATATATATATATATATATATATATATCGCTCCAAGTTACCCACAGGCAAGGATGCACTAAACAGCAAGATCACGGGTAAGAGCGAACACCACAGTCCGATATGTTTCCAGCTCTCATGTCATAGATTTTAGCCTGACGCGTTTCTGAACTTCTTGTTCTCATCAACTGAGTTCGTGCTGACACACCCACACTTAAATACCTTGTTTAGCGTCCTTTATGTGCGCAATGCTTTCTGGATTTTGTAGTGTGTGTCATCATTGATCCACAGATGGAGGCACGTTAATTACCAAGCTGCCTTCATTCAAAGCCCTTGGATGGGTCTCAGACTGCGTGCCACTCATAAATCCCATATTGTCAGCTGTTTCACTCCTTGGGCTCGGCAGAATTTCCGGGCACCGTGACCCCCAGTGATCCCGGGGTCGTGCAACCTTCGGGTACCTTGGAGCTTATATATATATATATATATATATATATATATATATATATATATATATATATATATATATATATATATATATATCGTGGAAACAGTCCCTCCTGACAAGAGAGACTCAGAGGCCGAAGGGGTTTTCTGAGAAGCCAGCTCGTATTTATTCTTCTTCTGGCAGCGGTGGCGAATGCATTTCGGCTTTGACAGCCTTCCTCAGCGCCCAACGCAGAACACACCCATCAATCCCCACCTGTGTAAAATACTGTCCAGCGCTCGCTGCTCCTCCCCTAATGAAGTTGTCACACCCATAGCAGTTTGTTGCGGATGAATAAACTACAGATCCCAGCAGGCACTGTAACGTCCAGCCTGGGTGGGTGGTATGGCGGAGTGAGGCAAAACAATGGGTTCGCGCTGATTACAGGTAGGTTGTGTGCACATCCAAGTTGAAGAACATCCACGGCCGGCTTCCTTGGTCCCCTTACTCCGCAACTTCCAGCTCCACAGGAACACATGCGGGGCAGGGGCAGTCAATGCGGACTTTGCACCAATCGGTAAAATACCTAAGTCTCCCCGGAATTCCTGTGGCTGCTGGCGGTCCAAAGGAACTGTCGATACCTCAACGTATTGCAGCTGCAAGCAGTCTGATGCCAGTATTTGTCCTTTGACCTTTGGTGTCGCGGGGCCTTATATATATATATATGGACGAAAAACCTCTGCAGCAGCAAGAAGGTGAGGCCACACAGGGGAGTCTATGGAGGTATCCTTTATTGCAAAAAGAACCAAAGTCCAAGCGAATGCATATCGGCTCCATTTGAGCCTTCCTCAGCGCGACGTGGTTCAGGCAGCATCAGGACAAAGTGACCGGTGAATATCCTGGGTCCCGACCTGCCAGGTGAATAAGTACTCCGCCCCCAACAGCTCAGAATGTCATTGGCCGCAGGTAACACGTGGTAGGACGCCCAGTGCATCTGGACTACCACTACCAGGATGCAGTGCGCTGGACCAGCACCGCATCAAATGATGACAAATGTTCACGGGTTACTTTCACCTCTGTAATGTCTTGCAAGAGCCACCTCCGCTCCCCTATACTGCACCAACCACACAGATACAACAGTCTATGAGACAGGGGCGGGACCAATGACCCGGTGCCCGAGGTGAAGTAAATTACTCCAGCACTTCCGTGTTTTCGTGCCGCTTCCAGTGGTGGGCTCCTAGAATCCCAATAACTTGGGCCATATAAATATATATATATATATATAGTTTTTCTATGTTTTATTAGAGTAATTGATTTAGTTTTTTGATCATCAAAACAGTGGGGTCTCATTCTGGTTGTTCTGTGACAAATTGCTTGCATGAGCAAGTGTATAAACAGGTGAGTAAGTGGAAATGTGAGTGAGCAAGTAAGCAAATGATTGAGTATGTGAGTGAGTGTGTGTGTAAGTGAATGTGTGAGTGAGTGAGCAATTTAGTAGATGGGTGAGTGTGTGAGTGAATGAGTGAGTGAATTATTGAATCCATATGTGAGTGAATGAGTGAGTAGCTGTGAGCATTTGTTTAGCTTTGTCTCACAAACAAAACCATAACATTCACTGATATTATTTCGCCTTTGTGGAGACCATAATCCCTAGGCACGTCTCTTTGTTCCCATAATAGAAACTAAAATGAATAGAATTCTAAGTTCACTTGCTCCATTATTAGGTCCCCTGTGGGAAAGTGAACATTTCTGTTAAAAAAAAGGTTTGTTTGTGGAGGCGTGGCTTGGACGGCAATGTGTGGAGTTGCCTGAATCCAGAGCTCCGCTACACCTCGGGATGCAACCAAAGAAAATAGCGTGATACGGCTGTCTAAACAAAGGAACAACCGTCTCAGCAGCAATCGGAAACCATACCGCTCCGAATGGTGTAACCGAGACAAGAATAACAACCAGCTAAACATCGAGAAGCAGCAAGTTTGCAGTAACGAAAACGGAGGATCCCAGCCAGCAAGATGGCGATGGCAAGATAAGACCCCCTCAGCGGTGCAACGAGAAAAAGAACGAACGCCCACGGCACGAACCGCGCCCACCGACGAGGTCAGTGACAGTACCCCCAGCGCTTTATCTCCCCCCACCGAGGCGACAGCCCACCAACAGAAGCGCTTGTAAGCCTTCGGTGTTCCACTGCCGAGCAAGCAAGCGAAAGCGAAACTGTCTACCTTGACGGGGGCAGCCATCTTGAACATGGAGAGAGCGGGGCAGAGAGGAAGAACAAAGGGACCCGGCGCGCAGTGTAAGGCAATAGATCAAAACGAGTGAAAGCAAAACTGTCCACCAAGCAGGGGGCCGCCATCTTGCACACAGAGAGGGCAGGACGAGAAGACGTAACAAAGAATCGGCACGAAGAGGACAATAGTTAACAAGCCGATCGAGGACGCAGCACCTTAAAGCTGCCAGAAAGCATATAGCCACGGAAGAGCAACCACCCAATGCACCGCCTGCAGGGCGCAATGAAAGCGAAAACTGGGGGAGCAGATTAGGGAAGGAGCTGTCTACCCTCCAAGGGGCCATCTTGAGCGCGAAATAGACAGAGCGAACCAAGCGAGCAAAAAAGAGAGATACAGCTCTCATGGGCCCCTCAGCTAGCGAACAGTACCTCGACGGGGAGGAAAGAGGAGGAGCAGTCTAATATATCAAAGAGAGCACAATCGGCCTAAAAGAGGAACTGAAAACAGCAAAACACCACAAACGAGGCCAACACTACCACCCTTCCCCGCTACTGGCACCACAACCACCCGGCTAAGCAAGACCCCGAAAAGGCAGCCTCACTCCCGAAACAGAACGTCTGGCAGATAAATGAATCAAGCTCTGATAAAAGATGCAATAAGGGGACTGCAACTGTATACTAAGGCGAATACTCCACAGCCAGTCGGAGGGAAAGCTCCGCGGGTACCGTCAAAGGTACGCATGAAGGTGCAACCAAACGAAGAGGGATCAACAAAGTCTGCCCAAACACAGATATAAAGCAGATAGAGACTCACACACAAAGAGAGCACAGCGCTACTTTACACCGAAAGTGTCAACACAGGAGAGCGGCCATCCTTGTACTAAGAGCAAGACGCGGCCAGAAAAAACTGCAACACGGAAGAGCAAACAGAAAATAAGCGGCGAACGACGAAGAATAAAAGGAGTGTTGTTAAACGACAAAATATACTACCCACATCAAAACTAAGGAGCACAGTCACGGCAGAGGGAACGTACCCAAGGAACACAGCACACAAAAGAGAAAACAAACCAGGGGTTACAAAGGGTACCAAGCAGGAGAGTCTAAACCCAAGAGCCGCTCTAAGATCACACAGGTGGAATGAGAACGGCCAACAAGAGCGTGCACCCCAGCCTACAATACAGAGCAGTAACAAGAGATTCGAACTCCTGCAAGCTAAAAGAGGGCTAGCAAAAATGGCCGGTAACGATGGGAAGCTGGCACAACAACCGAAGAAAACCAAACTTGAGGGTTACGCAGAATCCCCCTTCAAACAGAAGTCGGACACCAGCAACACGCTAGACAGCATACTTAAAAAGCTGGCCAAAACGACGAAAAAAACTACGGACGCTATACAACTAGAACTAGCAGCGGTCAGAGCAGACATCCACATGACAAACATCAGACTATCAACAGTGGAACAAAGAGTCAGCGACATAGAAGACAGGTCACAGCTCACAGGCAAGGCAATTGGCATCATTGCTAAAGAAACAACAGATCTCCGCAAGTAAGCAGCAGAGTTTGAGGACCGACACAGAAAAGGAAAAATAAGAATTCTGGGAGTGCCAGAGAGAGAGGAGGATAAAGCTGACTCGTGTGTGGCAATGATGCAGAATCCCATACCCAAGCTGACGAATCTCAAATTCGAAAACCCCTTCGAGTTGGACAAAGCCTACAGAGTCCCGGCATTCAGACAAACCAACAGAGCGGGACCAAGGCCGATAATTTGCAAACCACTAGGCTCACACCAAACGGACGCCAGCTAACAGGCCGTCATAATGAGCACATCACCCGTAGATGGTGGCTCACCAACATAACGATGGCAAAACAGGAGGACAAAAACAAAATATAGAAGGCCATTAAGTACTATATCAAAGAAATCAAGGCCAGAAGAGACAGGGAAACAAGAGCTCAGCTGGATCAGATAGAATCTGATATCAAACAATTGGAAACTAAGCATATCTGAGACACTTCAAACACAGCTGTTCTGGTAGAACTCACAGGGAAAAATACGAATTCAAAAGGAGTCTTAGCGAAAGAGCGGGTCTGTGGATACGAAAATACTAACAACTTAACTTCTGTGCCAAGCTAACAAAGCAGGGAAAATCCTAGCATCATATCTCAAACACAAGCGAAGACAACACTGTATCTCCACAATCACAGATGCGAACAACAAGACACACACCTGACACAAGGATTTCCTACACACGTTCATGGAATTCTACAAAGAGCTCTACAAAAGAGACGACAATCTCGATCAGGAGGGCAGCTCAGCCTACCTAGACAGACTAAACTTACCCAAGATAATGGCAGATGAAGCTAGGACACTAGGTCAAAACATAAAAATGACTGAGATCACTACAACTATAAAGTCACTAAAATATAACAAAGCCCCAGGACCAGACGGATATACAGCACCCTTCTGCAAAACCTTCCAAGACCAACTTCTCCCAGTCTTGACTAAAGTCTTCAACCACTGCGGAAAGGAGGGGGTAGTAACAGAATCTATGTCACAAGCCAACATAATCGTCATACCCAAAGAAGGCAAAGATTCACAATGGCCCAACAACTACCGCCCCATCTCACTAATAAACTTAGATTGCAAGTTATACGCCAAAGTTCTAGCCACAAGACTAAACAAAGTACTACCACAACTGATTGAAAACACGCATGTCTCAGGATAATACAAGACTCCTCTGCCAAGTCATAGAGCACTCCTCAAAATCATACAACTCTGCGATAGCTATCACGCTAGACGCAGAAAAGTCCTTTGACAGAGTATCCTGGCAATTCCTAGAGAAGAGCATGCAAGCATGCAACCTAGGAGACAGCTACACGAAGAAAGTCATGGCACTGTACAAAAACACTAAAGCACAGATAGCTTTTAACAGAAGTTCATCGGCCCAATTTAACCTTGAGAGGGGGACAAGACAAGGTTGTCTGCTATCCCCACTACTGTTCCTACTAGCATTTAAACCCCTGATTAGGGACACATTAGCTAACAGCGATATAGCGGGCGTAACCATTAACAAGACCACAGCCAAACTTGCTGCCTATGCGGATGACTTACTCATAATAACAGAGAACCCCGGTCAATCCATACCAGCACTCATGCAAACCATTGAAACATACGCTAAACACTCGGGATACAAACTCAACAGAGACAAATCAGAATGCATGCCCCTCAACATACACACAACCAGAGGGTTAATGGGTACCTCAGGGCTGGCCTGACAACCTGGGTTTGTCAAATACCTGGGTATTCAATTCGGAAAAAGCCTAAGAAGCACCTTAGAATAAAATGAGAAAACAACATTGGAAAAGATCAAAGGGCTACTGGAAACCTGGTCGCCCAAGTTCATCACCTGGTGGGGCAGAATAGACACTGTAAAGATGATGATCACTCCCATAGTAAACTATCTAGCAGGTATGCTTCCCCTGACCCTCACGGACGAATTCCACAGGAAGATAGACCAAATGTTAAACAAATTTATATGGCGGGATAAGAAACCCAGAATAGGCCTCCCAAAACTAAGACTAGAGAAAAAGCTAGGGGGTCTCAATGTGGCGGACCTGAGAACATTCCAGACAGCCTTCATAGCCAGACAAGGAATGCACAGGGTACTTCTGAAACAGCAATACATGCCGACATGACTCTCTATAGAGAAAGCCATTCTAAATGACACAGACCCTCTAACTCTCCTCACCGCCAACAAGCAAGCAGAAAAGAACAACCCGATCTTTAAGATCACAAGGTACGCGCTGCTCAAAGTAGACCAGAAGCTCGAACACAGCATCAAGAACTGGCAATGAGAAACACTCTGGGCAAACCCCAAGATTAAATACAGGGGGAAGCCCCTCAACATAGAGTCATGGAGAAAGCTAGGAATCTCGTATCCAGCTCAGCTGGTAGCTGAGGGGGAGCCCCACACCTTCAACAGCTTGAAAACACGACACAACCTCCCAGACATAGAACTATACAATTTCCTAGCAATCAAAACAGCCTTAACAAAGTCAAAATTAGCCAAGCACAAACCCTCAATCTTTCAATACATGGAAACCATAAACATGACAGGTCACCAGGTCTCACTCCTATACAAACTCCTCCGACCTGTCTCCACCAAACTCAACGCCAAGAACACCAGCTTCTGGGAAATTCAGCTAGGCTCCAAACTCACGGAACAAGAACTACAAACCTTATGGGTGACCCCATCAAAAAATATGATATCCCCAGTACTGGCACAGACATAATTCTAGCTATTACACCAAGCATACTTCGATAGGCCTAAGAGACAGTGATAGCTGCTGTAACTGTGGCACGGAAAGGGGAGACCTCGCACAGCTCATCTATCACTGCACTAAGGTCAGCAACTTCTGAGGGAAGGTGCTCAGCTTCATCAACAAAACCCTAGGCTGCAATCCCAAACAAACATTTGTCACAACTACCACAGCACACATAACAGCAGACATCGCCACACAACAGGACAGAAACCTCCTGGACTTCCTCCTGAAGACAGCAGTCAAAACAGTACTAACCAAATGGAAGGACACCTCCAAAGCCACATTCAAGGGGTGGCTGAACTGGGTGACTTTCCTCAGAGGAGCCGGCAACACTGCACTTAGACACACACCATGGAGGAACCCCAACAGAGGTATGTGGTCAAAACTAGACATATTCCTAAACCCCTACAAACCTCCATAAACAACAAATACATACCTAACGAGCCAAACCAACTTACCGCAACTCCACTTGGGCCCGGCGCTCTGTCACTAAATAACCACCAATCACTTCCATGTTTTATGTACCAACTAGATACGCATCCAATCGCAATAACTTAAATGTTCAATGTTATATGTGAGCCAGACTGTGGGGCGGACAAGCAAAGACTGTAAAAACAACCACCGTTTTGCCCTATGCGATTGTCTGCGAAACCTGCTATATGTTACTTGTTACAGTGTCTTTTGTAATATGTAATATGTAAATACCAATAAAAACATTTAAATAAAAAAATGGTTTGTTTTTCTTCTTATGAACTGCATGAAATACTTCTTTGGTCTTGACTCCACCCATTCAGTACACAACACTTCAGAGAAGAGAAGATGAAATATTATTTGTTTGTTGTTATAAGTTAATAAAAACTGTCACAATATTTTTACATTTAATACAGAATAAAACGTTTTTTTCTTGCAGTAAAATACATCGAGTTTCTAATTGATCCCTGCACATTATTTTGCAATTAATACTGAATAATGGAACCAGTTTAAAAGGAAATACTTTACTTTAAAAAATAAACAGTATCTAAAATGTGACATTACAGGAATACGAGTTAATAAAACATTTTGCATTTCAACATATTGTTGTTGAATTTCCTTCAATTGTGACCAATCACATTCAGCTTAATTATTGTAAGGTAAGTGACATACGCATCAGTGTAAAAATTAAATGCTTTCAACTATATTTTGTTCAGACATAATTTCTCACACTGGAGCTACACCCTTGGAATTCTGTTTGATTAATTTATTGTGTAATTGTAAAAACATCAAAAGTTTGCAATTTAGCTGAGGGTTGGTAGAGTCCAGGCTCCTAATGATTGCTGTTTTTCAGGTATGAATCTTCCTCTCATTAAATAAGTGTTTAGGAATATGAGGCGTGCATTAGTTAGTATGCAACATATGCAGACCAATTGCAAAAAAATCCTCTTTAGCAGCACCTCATATCCTACACCTTTTTGGGCCTTTGTATCTCCATGGGGGGTTGTCTGTTAAGGATGGCAGTTCTCCTAAGTGTATAGCCAATAACTTTTTCTTGAGATCTGCTGGATAAGTTAAAAGAAGGTATGCTGCCCGTTTCAAGGTGACATATGTTTGAATTGTCATCAAGGCGTGTGATCGCTGTGAAAATATGCTTTTATCCTCGACTAGCGAATGAATTTTTCCTGCTTTGTTGAGCGCATGACAGAAAGTAGAATGCGTTAAATTGAGATGCCATACATCAACTGAATTGGCAATTTCTAATGAAGATAACAAGTATTTGGTGTAGCTCGAGTTTGGATCGTTAATCAGTGACTGCCATGAGGCATTGACTGGAGGGCTAGACAGGTTGTTTCGTATTTTAATCCAGGCTTTGATTGAGTGGTATCTTCATGTTTTGCTGGATCAATCCAAATTCCATTTGGATTTGAGCAGGTGAAGCATTATTAGGAAGACCAAAAACACGTTTAAACGTTTTGATTTGTAATCTATCCAGCATTTTAGAGTCTTTACCATGCATCACCATACTTGCGTAAGTTAATGTGGGACGCAATTTTGCTTTGATGACAGTGAGCAATGGTTGAAAAGAGAATCCATCCAGTGTTTTTACAAGTGCGCAGAAGGCATGTATTAAGGTGGTAGTTTTTCTAACCATATTGTGCTGGTGTGTCTAAAAGTTAAAGTTCTTGTCAAAAAATAAGCCTAGATATTTGTAAATGCTGACTTCTTCTATAGTTGCGTTACCCAGTTTGATTTTCAGTGGAGCGTTGGGAATATTTCCTATTGACATGGTTTTCGTCTTTTTGATATTAATTTTCAATTTGTTGAGTTTTGTGAAAGCCGCAGTTGCCTTAATTAATCTTTGTAGTCCCACCACTGTGTGACTCAGCAACACAATATCATCAGCGTATGACAGATGAGATATCATTAGTGGACCTAGGCTCGGAGCATGTGAGTTTATTAGATCCAGGTGGGTGGATAAATCGGACGTAAAGAGATTAAACAGGTGTGGTGCAAGCACACAATCTTGCTTAAGACCCTTTGCAGTTGGTATTTTTCTGGATATTCTTGTACCATCTGCCACCTTGATTTGCATCGATGTGTAAGTATATAACATTTCAATCGCTCTCAAGTTTTTTTCTTGAATGCCCCATCATCTTAATTTTGCCCGTAAGAGGGGTTGGTCCACCCAATCAAAAGCTGCTTTCAGATCGATAAAGCAGAGTTGCACTTTTTTCTTTAGACGTGTGAATTTCTCTGCAGTTGTTAACATGTTAACTGTGGTTCGGTACCCTTTCCAAAAGCCTGTCTGTTGGATGGAATCAGATCCTTGGTATTTGGCCATTCGATTAGATCTTTCAGTATTAATGTAGCATAGTATTTAGCATCTGAGTCGATAAGTGCCATCAATCTGTAATTAACAGGCTTTGTTCTGTCACCCCCTTAAAGATTGGGTTTATTATTGATCCCCTCCAACTCTCTGGGACCATGCCTGTATTTTCCACCTCTTTAAGCACAGCCATTATCGGATTAGCCCAGTATTTTGGATTATATTTTTATATTGCTTGCTGAATACCGTTTGGCCCTTGGCCACTGTCACGTCTGCCAGCTTTAATCACTTTTTCCACTCTTGATTGAGTATAATCGGCATGGTCGGAGAAAGTTAAGTACTGAATACGAGACATTGTTTATATGTGTCCGGATGACTGCTGATTTCATTAGAAAAAACGTTTGTCAGATAAGCTGCCCAATCTTTTTCCATGACATTTGATGACTTTTACTTCCTTGCCTATGCCATTTATAATCTTCCAAAATGCGTTGGTATTTGATTGTTTACAGTTGTAGAGTAGCTTAATCCAAAACTCTTCAGTCATTTTTTTCTTCTAATGCCAGACATGTTTCTTATATTCCTTCTTCAATTGTTTTAGTTTTCCCATGTAGTCTTTTGTATTCCGATTTTTTGGGCCTTCTTCATCTCTCTTCTCCATTCTTTCTTTAATATTCTGGTTTTCTGTGATAATGGACGAACGTTGTTTTCGAACCCTCTTGTTGTTAAATTAGGAGTTTGTTTTGTCAATTGAGTCACAAATTAGGTCCAGACATTTAATACCGTTGGTAATGACGCTATACTGGCCTCCATGATCTTTCTTGCTTTATCTGCAAGTTTTAGAAGTAGGCAAGATGACCAGTTCAGCCGTTATTGAGTTATTTCTTCACTTCCCTCACTGATTTTTGGTGCTAATGGATGTCTGTCTGGGTTTATGTTTATAGCTATTTGCTGGATTGCGTGGTCTCTGTCTGTGGAACATTTAATTTAAAAAAAACTTAGTTGTTGCAGTAATGGTAAGGAAAGATTGGTGTAGTCAATTCTTGACCGTGACATCGGTCTATAATATGTGAAATTTGGAGGATTATCATCCTGTGTTCTTCCATTGATTATTCTCAAATCAAAATATTCAAAGGTGGTAACCAGTTCTTTACCCACTTTCTTGGCATTCCTCCAAGGATGGCTTGCTTGGTGATTTACTGGCCAAATTTCGTTTTCTGCTGCTAGTCATAGTCATAGTCAAATATCTTTATTCGATTGTTTGCATTTAACAATCATAAAAGTACATTTCAAAACATATACATTTGACACAGATAAAATTGTAATAAAAAGACATTACCAAAAAAAAGGGAAGGACACAAGCGGAATATGTAGTTAAAAATATAAATATACGATTAGATAAAAAGATATAACTATCAGTAGCATAATTAATTAACCTTCCATACTTTTTCTAAACTTAAGTGCTAGTTTTAAAAAGCTACATACAAACATGGTACAGTCACACTTTAGCATTTGAAGGTAATAAAGTGCTGGTCTGATTTGTGCAAAATTCAGCTGATTAAGAAGAGGTTTTAAAAACAATTTCTGCTGCTAGTCGTCTGGTGTGTAAATAAGGTGTGGTGTGTATTAAAGTCGCCTGTTATCAATATTTCCCAGGTTGTGGTGTTATATCTTACTTCGGCTATCTCTCGTATTAACTTTTTGAATGTTACAGATTTGTCTTGTGTGCTTGAAGGGCATATATATTGAACAGGATTACCAACCTTGTCCAATGATCTCTGTCCAAAATGCAGTTTAATTATCTGTATGTTGTAGTGGTCGCAAACAGCTGTTCTGAATCTACCTTGAGGATGTTTGATATGTAGAATGATAGCCCACTTTTAGGCCTTCCAAATCAACTCATTTTTTCGGCATCCACCTGATGTAATGTATAACCCCGCAGTTGGTATGGGCCTGACAGCAAGTCTCTTGCAGTGCTATTATGTCATATGTAGCCCAGGTTTCTAGTAGTGTACTGTCTGTGAGTTTAAATTGTGTGCCTGCAATGTTCCAAAAATATATGTTTAACACTGGCGCTTTTAAGGCACATGTTGGTTCAATGATTGGTTATTGGGTTTTTAAATTTTTTTAATGCTGAAGCTAACCAGTGCCTTTGGCTTCTTTCCGTTAGTGATGCTGTATACTAAGTATCTGTGCCCATTGGTCCTCAGGCACTCTGCAAAATTGAGTATACAAGAGTGAGAGTGCTCTGCCTGTGTTCCCGGTGGGCCAGTGGAGATGGATTATGCTGTAGTGTGGGTTTCATGATCGATATACTCAAATTGCTCTTTAACACAAAAAATGTGAGTGATTATTTCCTTCGACTTTCATGATGTTAAAGTTAACAATGAATGGTTGTTTTATTCAGTAGCCAGAAACCTAAGAAAGATAATAAATCTGTTGATTTGATATAACGCAATGGGTGTATTTCGGCTAACAGCCTCAAAATGTTTCCTCCATTTAGAATATCCTGCTTGCCTCTTGAGTTGTATTGAGGTATTAGTGAGATTTGCCACTGATCACTGTCCTTAACTGAAGATGATGAGGAGCGTCCAGACAGTTTGCGTGATGTTTTAATTAGATAGTCCTGCATTTTCCTTTTATTTTTTATTCTACCTTCATTGTTTACACTATCGCTTCTTAATTCCTTGTTGTTAGTGGGAGCAGGGACAATGTCACTTTCGAGGTGTTACTTGTCCACAATGTTGTTTTCTGATAAGGGGCATGTAATCACAATGGACCTGTCTGCCCTTGATGTTATTATACGTTCATGTATTTTTGTGTTGTTATGATTTGTGCAAACCATTGGTGCAGTTAAAACAGCTGCTGAATTGTTACTGATGGGTATGACCCTTTCCAAATTGTTCATTTATGGGAGGTTCCTTCATGATATATTTGGGTTATCGCGTAGGTTAAGTCATTCTCACACTTTTGTATTCTTTGGTGATGTTTCTTTTCATGAATCCTGATTATCAGATATTGATGCCTCCAATTGTAGGTTATCTGTCCAATCCTGTTTGCTCCATTTGTTCGGGACTGTTTTTTTGTTTTTTTAAATGCAGCTTGTTTGGATGTAATTTGTTTGCTTTTATCTTTCTGGCTTATTTTCACCTTTTTTTAGCTGTGTTGGGTAGGACCAGCAATGCTCCATCCCAATGCAGAGTCTGTGGTGTTACCTCTGATACCCTTGCTTCTGGAATAAGTTGCTTTTTTGTGTTGCATTAAACACTGAGTAAAATGTATTGCTATATTCATATATATTCTACTTTTTGCATTTGCTATTACATTTGCTTGCTGTTGTGTCTGTACCTCTGGAATACGTGTTTTAGAAAATGTTGGTCCTCCTGATTTTTCATTTCTTTCAATATGTCCATTAATATGAGCAGCAAGGTACTTAATTTGTCTATTATCTGATCACATTTGCAATTGCCTTGTGGATCTGTGCTCTTACGTGCTTGGGCATTTGCGAGCTGTTGAGTTACTATGTCTATTTTGGTATTAATGCAGGAGATATCTGTTGTCATGATGTTCATGAGATCGATCTGAAGGTCAAGTTTATCAGATTGCTTGTTTAATACAGAGATCGACGTTTGTAAAATACTTAGTAATGAGAAATGTAAAAAGGATATGTTCTCTGTGTTGATTTTATTACTGTGTTTCTTTGGTTTATAGGTTTTATATCTTCCTACATTAATATTGTTGTTCTGCTGTACTGGTAGGCTGCTAGGGATTTTCCCTGTATGAATGTTGATTGATCCTGCCTTGGACTAAACGTTGTGCCAATTATAGGACTGTATTTTGAATCAATTTGAATTTGTGTTGAAGAACGACTTGGAATTTCTATGATTCAAATAATATCCTGATTTTTTGATGTAACAATCGAATTTTCCTCGCAGACTTGATTCAATTTGTAAGATTGGTTTGTAATTTCTGCTTGCAGTGTAGCAGGAATGATTTCAAAGTTTGTCTGATTGACTGTTTTTGTCTCTAAGGCTTTCACAGGTTCTGCGTTGTCCATTGTTAATGTAGAATGTAACCAAGAAGCTTGCAAATCGTCTTTCTCCGACACTTTGTTATTATAAGGTGCTATGGCGTGATCGTGCAGTTGATTTAGATCAGCTTGTTTATCTTTATTTGGAGTTGAGTGTTGATGATCTGAAGTTTTGAACTTTGCTGACAACTCCCAGTCACAATGGAGTGGATTTTTTTCAACGTGTTTTCTGATTGTTTGCTTGCTAAGTTCCAACTCGTTTTTACAGTTGTTCATGGAGTGCATCACCGTCTGAACGGTAATTTTATTACTCCTTAGCAAATGGAGTTGCACGTGATTTTCACTGTCTGTTGGCTTTATTGTTAGCAGGTGTTTTTTGTTTCATTTTTAATGTCTGCTGGCTCTGTTGTACATTGTCTTGGTGCTGATCCTCTTGCGTTTTTAATAAGGATGTAATCTGCGGCACAATGGGGGAAAGCAACCCCTTCATATTTCCCTTTTGAGAAAAAATTGCTGTCGTTTGGTCCTTCAAGAAGGAAAATGTATCCGTTATTTCTGATTTAGCTGATTTCCAAAATACTCTTCAAGCGGTGAAATTATTGGGCTGGATTTACCAGCTGCCCCTTGCGAGCCGTTTAGTGCTGCCACCCCCATTGTGAATAATTTCTTTTGAGACTTTATTTGTTGACGTAGTTTTTGAAGGTGGTGTGCTTGCCTAACCCGGCCCAATCTCATTATCTCATCTTGTGTAATCAAATAAATATATATTATTGATAGAATTGATTACTTGGCAAGGACAGTAAGGGTTAAGGGTAGAGTTTGAAGGTATCACATGACCTCCCTCCTCACCCCAGAGGCACACGCCTGAAGCCAGTAACTAATAATTGATGACTTATGACTGATTGGTACACACCTAAAATTTAGCAGCTGAACGCCACCGCTGTACCGGACCAGCAGTCACGGCGGTCTCTGTTTCAGTCTGGGCTCCCTGCTTCTGGTAGTCCTGCTCGGCAGCCTCAACACCGTGGTTTGCCTAGATTTGACCCACTGTGCACTCAAGGCTCCTCAAGGCCCCTCTACCAGTGGCCTCTGTCCCAGGATAACTGGCTGAGCCAAACTCATTCAGGTCACCTCCAACTCTGTGACCCTCACTTAGCTGCCCCCAGAGAAGAAGGCTGTGCAGCAAATTTGCACCAGGTCTCAAGGTGCAGTCCTCGGGTGGAACAGATCGAAGTAGAGGAGCTCAGCCACAAGTGTGCAGGCGCCCACACTCCGTGAGAGTCCTAGTGCAGTACTCGTGGTGCTCACAATGGGCGCTTTGTTGCTTTTAGCCGCCATAATGGAACGCTGAAAACCTGAGCAGAAGCAGGTACAGTAAACGGGCCGCCATTCGCCCCCCGAGGAATCCTGCTTTCCCTGCTTTCCTGCGACACGGCAAGGCAATGGCAACAAGCAAGGAACGAGCAAGGAACTGGCTTCGCGATGCGCTGCTGCACCGCTGCTGCACCGCTGCGGCACCGTTCAGTTTGCGGCATACACAGAGTCAGACTCGACCAATTGATCAGTAAGACTGTAGGATTAAACAGACTGACAGCCATTAGTTCTTGTTTTTATCATTGTGTGGACACTGTCCAACACATGTGTCACTCTGAGCACTGTACCTTCACTCATCTATTTTCTAATATGGTATATTAGTCAGATTTAATATCTTGATAATGCTATTGTTTTTCAGCCAATTTGATTTTTATGTCATTTCACTCATGTTGTTTTTTTCCAGATGTGTTTGAGAATGTTATTAACTACCTCAGGAAAAATCCCATAGATTTCTCACAAAATGAGAGTTTTCCAAATGCTAGCTTGCCCAAGTTCCCAATAGGGCCCACTTCTTCAATAGTATAATGTCCAGGAGGTGATATAACTTTGATAAAACACATGGAACTGTCATTTAATTTCAATGACTCAATAACATTGGGAAATGTATTCCTTTAGCATAACAATAACGTACAATAAAAAAAAATATATATATTCTGCCTTTCCAATCTGTTCAAGGAGATTTCACTCTCTTTAGCAATATCTACAGGAGCCAACTTCAGGCATACTGTCACTGCGCATGTACATTGCATGGCGTTGATACGAGAATGTCCCCTGCATGGTAATGAGTGGGTAGTAATGCCCGAGGTGCCTAATTACAAGAAAAACTGTATCCTGGCTTATGTTTTTGCCCTGGTGTCATGCTAATGTCACATGTGCACATCGGCCTAGGCCTATCCCTGACAATGCAAGCTTCAAGACCTGTCCCTTACATTGACAGGGCACACCAAGTGTGTCCTCTTAGTAGGCAATGGGCTACTGGCCTTTTCTTGGGTAAATTACATACAGAGATGGTGGCAGACAGTATGACTACCACTTTTTTTCTGTCAGTGAAAGTACGATTTACTGCCCACTCTCGAGTAAAGTTCTGTTGTTTTGTGAACACCATAACCTAGCACTGACATTCCATGTGTAAGTCTAGTGTGCATGTGTATCAATGTGGAGTGCATGTATAGCACATGTATGGTAATTGGACTGGAATGTGTGCTATATGAATATGTGTACAGTGACCAGTGTCATGTATTTTGGATGCCCCTAATCTAGCATGGTATGAGATGTAGGGTGAGAATAATTTCCCCACACAGTGGAAGTATATTGCTTGTCTTGCTCTCTCTCTCTCTCTCTCTCTCTCTCTCTCTCTCTCTCTCTCTCTCTCTCTCTCTCTCTCTCTCTCTCTCTCTATCTCTCTCTCTCTCTCTCTCTCTCTCTCTATATATATATATATATATATATATATATATATATATATATATATATTACCTACTGGCGATAGCCAGTAGGTATATATAGTTAGGACCTAGCTACCATAGGAAATCCGCAACATTCTATTGGGAATAACTTTGGCGCTGGTTGAGGAATTTGCGTGTAATTTCCCAAAATTTTGGCCAGCTCCGCTGCGCTCCTTCTCTGAAAATTTCGGGGAGATTCGTGAAGTGGGGGCTGAGAAAAAAGGGGGGTCCCAAAACGTGTTTTCCCCATGTTAATTTCCATAGGACGTTCTGACAAGGCTACAGCCCGAACCGCTGAACGGAATTACACCAAACTTGGCAAAATTGTAGGGACTGGTACGCAG
The DNA here is from genome assembly GCF_964261635.1 of Lissotriton helveticus. Taxonomy (NCBI): domain Eukaryota; kingdom Metazoa; phylum Chordata; class Amphibia; order Caudata; family Salamandridae; genus Lissotriton; species Lissotriton helveticus. The sequence continues at coordinate 352,770,386 of NC_136065.1, read as the reverse complement.
AAGTGCCTTTGCTAAATTTGGTGAAAATTGCTCCAGTGGTTTTTATGAAAATTAACTTCAAAAACACATATATCTGGGCGGAGCCTAACCACACATCTCATCGTGAGATCTGATTGGCTGTCAGCACTTCATCCAAGAAGTGTTGGAAGCCATCTTGGAACCAATATACATGATAGCACCTCATTAAATAGCATTGTAGTTAATAGAGGCTTTTAGGACTTTAGTTACATTATAAATCATTTGTTGATGGTACCATACTCATTTTAGGAATTGTGGTGTGTTCTAAGGTGATTTTACCATGTGAAAAAGCCTTCTGCTGGGATATCATGAATCATGTTTGAAAGAAAACTATTATCTCATGCTTTTCCCGCAGTGGTTTGGAAGGGGATCTATAAGCTAAACTGAAAGCATATTTTCTGTAAATTCACATTATCTTTCTCAGTCATGTGAGAATGAAGTCTGACATTCTCAGTAAAACATGTACATCCAACAAGGACAGAGACTGTCAGTTGATTCCTTTGTGTTCTACTGCAGCCTCCTAGAGTGTTCTAAAGAACAACTAGAGCGCTAACAGTCCTACTTATTACAAAGGTATGGCACATCTGAAGCCATCTTGATTGGAATAAAGTGGTAACTCTTAAAACATTTAATTTAAAAAGGAACAAAATGAGGGGTATATTTTGCCATAGAAAGTATGATTAGTGCTGCAGAAAGAAAAATTAGGGCACATTTTGAGTGACTTCCCAAATCCTCTTCAATTTCATTTTAAAATTCTGACATGCAGTCTCCCAAGATGGCCACCAGAGACAAAAGAGCCCAAATGTAGCCCAAATATCACCCAGATGTAGCCCAATTATAGCCCAATGCCAGAATGTCCCAGAGTGTTCTAAAGAACAACTAGAGCGCTAACAGTCTTACTTATGACAAAAGTATGGCACACCAGAAGCCATCTTGATTGGAATGAAGTGGTAAGTCTGAAAACATTTTCAGTAGCTTTACTACAGTGATCTAATGAGCAACTAGAGTGCTAACATTCAGAATTTATGGCAAATGTGTGACACATCTGAATGCCTTCTTGATGGAATCAAAGTAAACAACCATTGAAAATGCAATAGATCTCGCCCTCGTTTAAGTTAAAGGCATTCTGTTTGTAATGAGGTGGCTTTTTAGCTTTGCTTTTATTAGTGTTTTTAAAAAACGTTCATGTAAATAACATGCATATGTATGCATATATGTATATGTATGCATGCATTTATATTTGTATTTATATAGATATGCAGATTATATATGTTTATATATGTATGTATACATACACATACATAAATGCATATGCATATATATGCATATATATATGTGTATATGTGTGCGTGTAGAGAGAGGTAGAGAGGTAGAGGTGTAGAGGTAGAGAGATGGAGGTAGAGAGGTAGAGGTAGAGAGGTAGAGACTAGTAGAGAAAGAAGTAGAGACAGGTAGCGAGGTAGAGAGAAGAGAGTGAGTAATAGAGTAGAGAGTGAGTAGTAGAGAGTAGTAGAGAGCAGTAGAGAGAGTAGCAGAGAGTGAGTAGTAGAGAGTAGTAGAGTGAATAGTAGAGTGAGTAGTAGAGAGTGAGTAGTAGAGAGTAGTAGAGAGTAAGTAGTAGAGTGAGTAGTAGAGAGCAGTAGAGAGTGAGTAGTAGAGAGTAGTAAAGAGTGAGTAGTAGAGAGTAGTAGAGAGTGAGTAGCAGAGAGAGAGAATAGTAGAGAGTAGTAGAGAGTGAGTAGTAGAGTGAGTAGTAGAGAGTAGTAGAGAGAGTAGTAGAGAGTGAGTAGTAGATAGTAGTAGAGAGTGAATAGTAGAGAGTGAGTAGTAGAGAGTAGTAGAGAGTGAGTAGTAGAGAGTAGTAGAGAGTGAGAAGTAGAGAGTGAGTAGTAGAGAGTAGTAGATAGTAAGTAGAAAAGAGTGAGTAGTAGAGAGAGAGTAGTAGAGAGTGAGTAGTAGAGAGTAGTAGAGAGTGAGTAGTAGGGAGTAATAGATAGTGAGTAGTAGGGAGTGAGTAGTAGAGAGAGAGTAGTAGAGAGTAGTAGAGCAGTAGAGAATGAGTAGTAGAGAGTGAGTATTAGAGAGTAGTGGAGTAGTAGAGAATAAGTAGGAGAGAGTAGTGGAGAATATTCCAAAGTTTGGCACAGCACCACTTGCACAATAAGTCCAATCAAATCATATCACTTAGAGTCCTTATTGAAGCGCTGAATCTTGGTGTATATTCAAATGCTTTTATTTTCCTTAAATTTATGTACCACAGCCAGCTGACGCGTTTCGTTCTGTACAACAGAACTTCTTCAGGGCGTTCTTATTTCCTTCAAGTTATGTCGGTATCCTGTTGTCATATAACTAGATATTTCTTCCAAATGTTAGACGAGACATAAGTACATTCTTTTTCAAAGTGACTAGATATCAATTTTACCCACACAATTCGGGCAGACTTGAGTAATTTATAGCATCCTCAAAGTCAGTCTTTCAAAAATTCCAAAGTATAGGACATCAATCAATCAATCAATCAAAGACATTTGTAGAGCGCACTACTTACCCGGAGGGTCTCAAGGCGCTTGGGGGGGTGGGGGGGCGCTGCTACTGCTCGAACAGCCAGGTCTTGAGCTTCTTCCTGAAGGAGAGGTGGTCTTGGGTCAGGCGCAGGTCGGTCGGTCGGGAGTTCCAGGTCTTGGCGGCCAGGTAGGAGAAGGACCTTCCTCCTGTTGTCGCTCTTCGGATGCGGGGGACGGCGGCGAGGGCGTGGTTGGTCGATCGGAGGTGGCGTTTGGGGGCGTAGAAGTTGAGGCGTTTGTTGAGGTAGCTCGGTCCTTGGTCGTGTAGGGCTTTGTGTGCGTCGGTGAGGAGACGGAAGGTGATTCTCTTGTTGACGGGGAGCCAGTGCAGGTCTCTCAGATGTCCTGAGATGTGGCTGCGTCGGGGGATGTCGAGGATCAGTCTGGCTGAGGCGTTCTGGATCCGCTGGAGTCTCTTCTGGAGCTTGGCGGTGGTTCCGGCGTAGAGGGCGTTGCCGTAGTCCAGTCGGCTGGTGACGAGGGCCTGGGTGACCGTCTTCCTGGTCTCGGTGGGGATCCACCGGAAGATCTTCCGTAGCATGCGCAGGATGTTAAAGCAGGATGCGGAGACGGCGTTGACTTGTCTGGTCATGGAGAGGGAGGAGTCCAGGATGAAGCCCAGGTTGCGTGCGTGGTCTGTCGGTTTGGGTGCGGTGCCCAGGGCGGGGGGCCACCAGGAGTCGTCCCAGGCGGAGGGCGAGGAGCCCAGGATGAGGACTTCCGTCTTGTCTGAGTTCAGTTTCAGGCGGCTGGTCGTCATCCACTCGGCTACTTCTTTCATCCCTTCGTGGAGGTCGGCTCTGGCGGCGGCGGGGTCGTTGGTCAGGGAGAGGATCAGCTGGGTGTCGTCGGCGTAGGAGATGATGTTGAGGTTGTGTTGGCGTGCGATGGCCGCGAGGGGGCTCATGTAGACGTTGAAGAGGGTGGGGCTCAGCGAGGATCCTTGAGGGACGCCGCAGATGACTTCGGTGGCCTCTGACTTGTACGGTGGTAGACGGACTCTCTGTGTTCTTCCGTCGAGGAAGGAGATGATCCATTCCAGTGCTTTCTCCTCGATTCCGACGTTGCTGAGGCGCTGCACTAGGGTGCGGTGGCAGACAGTGTTGAATGCCGCGGAGAGGTCTAGGAGGATGAGGGCCGCTGTTTCTCCGTTGTCCATCAGGGTTCGGATGTCATCGGTGGCGGCGATGAGGGCGGTCTCGGTGCTGTGGTTGGCCCGGAAGCCAGACTGTGAGGGGTCGAGGGATCCATTCGTCTCGAGGAAGGCGGCTAGCTGTTTGTTGACGGTCTTCTCGATGACTTTGGCTGGAAACGGGAGGAGCGAGATGGGGCGGTAATTCTTGAGTTCGGTGGGGTCCGCTGTAGGTTTCTTGAGTAGGGCGCTGAGTTCGGCGTGCTTCCAGCTCTCCGGGAAGGTGGCGGTGTCGAAGGATGTGTTGATGATGTCCCGCAGGTGGGGTGCGATGACAGCGTCGGCCTTGTTGAAGACGTGGTGAGGGCAGGGGTCGGATGGTGATCCGGAGTGGATGGAGTTCATCATGCGCACGGTGTCTTCGGTGCAGATCGGAGTCCAGGCGCGGAGGGTGGTGGTGGGGGGCGGTGGTTCGGTCGTGGCGTGCGTCGGTTGAGTGCTGAAGCTGTTGTGTATGTCCGCGATCTTGTTGTGGAAGTAGGAGGCGAGGGAGTTGCAGAGGTCTTGCAACGGGGTGATGTCGTTGTTTCCGGCGTTGGGGCTGGAGAGCTCTTTCACGATGTTGAAGAGTTCCTTGCAGTTGTGTGCGTTGATGTCCTGCCGGTCCTTGAATGCAATTTTCTTGGTGGCGCGGATCAGTTGGTGGTGCTTCCGGGTGGCAAGCTTGAGGGTGGTCATGTTGTCCGGTGTTGGTCCCCTTCTCCAGGCTTTCTCACAGGGCTCTGCAGTTCTTCTTGGAGCTCTTGAGTTCGTCGGTGAACCATGGGGCCTTCTTGCTGCCGGGTCTGCTGGGCGGGGTCCTCAGTGGGGCGAGTACTTCCGCGCAGTTGGTGATCCACTTCGTGAGGTTGTCGGCGGCCTGGCTGGGGTTCGCTGAGCTGGCGGGAGGGTGCTGGCTCAGGGAAGCGGCGAGCTGGTCGGCTGTGATCTTGTTCCAGCTTCTACGCGCAACCTGTTGCTGGTGGTGGTGGATCGTCATTCTTTTGAAGGTGAAGTGGACGCAGCTGTGGTCCGTCCAGTGGAGTCCGGTGGCGTGGTTGAAGGTGATGTCTTTGCTGGATGAGAAGACGGCGTCGAGTGTGTGTCCGGCGAGGTGGGTGGGGTGGGGTGGGGGTGGACATGATAATCAAAATCCAAATGTTTCTGAAGAAAAATCATTTTCAATCGTTCGGAATTTCGGTGTTTGGGCAGATATGACCCAGGGACCCCCAGTATGCAAGGGGAATTAGTCCCCCCTCTGCAAAAGCACCAGTGGCCTGCGTTGCAGAGAGGTGTAAAAAGAGGTATAGCCTCATTACACCTCTGTGCAATGCAGCCCCCTGGCGCATACTGGAGGTTCCAGGTGGGCTAGTTGGCCCCCAGGGACCCCAGTATGCAAGGGGAATTAGTTCCCCCTCTTCAAACATGCACGGGGGCTGCGTTGCAGAGAGGTGTAAAAAAGGGTGTGGCCTCATTACACCTCTCTGCAATGCAGCCCCCTGGCGCATACTGGAGGCTCCTGGTGGGCTAGTTGTCCCCCAGGGGGCTGCGTTGCAGAGAGGTGTCCATGTCATGAATGATGTAATATGTGACATCATCAGCAGTGGATTGCGGGTGCGCGAAATATAGTTAGTACAACTAACTATATAGGAGCAATTTCAATGGTTTTGTATGAGTGAAATGTCCAGCTAACTATAACACCCCTAAAACTTATAGTTTTTTGAGTGAATTTTAAAGGTTTTTTAAATGCTAATTCCTAACTATATAAGGCCTGAAACCTATGGTTTTTTCAGCGAATATATATATATATTCACTGAAAAAACCAACGGAAATTGGAGACTAGGCATATTATACTATTCGATTGTAAAATCCCTAACGGTATGAACTCAAGTGAAGATTTCTTTACCTGTTTGTAGGATTTCTGCTATTTGCACCATACCTGTATATTGCTTCTCTTCCAACCAATTAAATGTTTTTTTAAAGTTTGTATATATTTTAGGTATTAGGATTTTTTACACCTTTTTTACACTTGAATTAATCTAGCGTGCTGTTATGTATTTATTTGCGGTGTTTGCACATTCGATTGGACTCGATTGTTATTTGCACTTTGACCCTAGCCCACTTGGGCTTTATTATCCCACTAATTGCAGCATTATGGACGTGTAGGACACTACAAATATGTTGTGGTAGAAAGACAAGAATGGGTTCCTTTTTATTTAGAAATTGGTCCCCGGTTTCTTCCAAATGTCCTAGTGAAGTTTTCTTTGTATGATCAATTATTTTACAGTTGGAATTGGACTGAACATGTGTATAGGATTTTTTTAAAATACTTTTTTTAAAATACTATTTTAGAGGTTATGAATTTAATCAAGAATTGCTTTTTACATGTTCTGACATTTTGTACTGTTTTATAATCATGCATTTGTTAACTTCACCTAATTACTGTAATTTACATGTATAATTACGCTCATTGCTGCAGTTTTGATATGGATGTTTTTCCTGCCCGCAATCAGAGAGACAAAAGTCTGTCCTCTATATCTATGTTTCGCAATCAGCACGCTTGCACTTTGAAAAAGTTCACCTTACCTTCTTAGCGTTTGTCATGTGATCAAGGCCCTTCGCGGGCTGAAACACGTAATGGTCGACTTGGTGTTTGGGCTTCAATAAAGAAAATTTTGCACCATTCAAGGGTTCGTCTCGTCTGTGCAGGATTGCAGTTTGGACGTTGTATGCCTCATATATATATATATATATATATATATATATATATATATATATATATATATATTCGAACACTTTTCACTCCGGTAGGGCTGAAAACAGGCCAGCACACAGGTCTCCGATTTCATATGATTTATTGCAACCCCGTCACCCCCAACAGACGCGTTTCGCTTAAAAAAGCTTCGTCGGCAAAAAATTTTTTATATATATATTCACTGAAAAAAATATAGGTTTTACACACGTTATAGTTAGGAAATAGCATTTACAAAACCTATGAAATTCACTGAAAAAACCATAGGTTTGACACTAGTTATAGTTAGCTGGAAATTTTACTCGCATAAAACCAATTAAATTCCCACGTTAAAGTTAGTTGGACTCACTATAACTTGCGCGTGCAATGCCATGCTGATGACGTCACATATTACATCACTCATGACATGGTCAGTGACATCAGTCATGACATCACTGATGACACTATCCAGTGAATGTGTGTCTTTTTAAAAATAAATATGTGTTATATATGTATATGTAAAAGTTGATGGAAGAATAAATGTTTAAATAAGTGATTACTTGGATGTTTTAAAAAAAAAATGATTGGTTAACTGGTTTATTAAGTGTATCTTAGTGATTACATATATTAGAGAGTAATGTTTAAATATTTAAATATATGTATTAGTGTTTCACTTTGTGTATAAGTGGTTGCATGGGTTGGTGAGTAGCTACATGTGTATGTATATGGGTTATTAGATGTTTTTGTTAGTATCAGTATGAGTGTTTGTATGGTTTGGTGGGGGTATTACTTAACACATAGATGCATGAATGACTGACTCTCTCTTTGTATGTGTTTTGAAGACAGCATATGTGCAGGACTGTATGGGTGGAAGAGTGTGTATATGTGTGTGTTAGTGAGTGAATGACTGTCTCACTAGTGTCTTTATCAGTAACTACATATGTTTTAATCTAATATATGTGAATATTGATGTATATAAGTGAGTATATGTGAGAGAAAGAGATTGTAAGAGTTCCTGTTTAGATAAGTATGTGATTCTATAAGTGATTGTTTAAGAGAGTAAGTATGTGTACGTTTCCATAGAAGTAAGGTGGTTGTGTGTGTATAGCTGTATATGCAAATAAATGAATGTTCAATAGTTTATTTGCATGTGTGAATATGTGTGAGAGTATCTTTTGGATGACTGTCGGTGTGTAACAGGATGTATAGGTGTATCACTACATATCATGAGTGAGTATATGTACGAGTGACTATATAGAACTGTTGATCAATGAGTGGATGTGTATGTAGATGGTGGAATTATTGAATTGGTTGTTGTAACTGGTATGGGTATCTCCATTTTTTTGAAAATTTTAGTTTCTATTTTTGAATATGTGTTTCAAGGGTGAAAAGAGGTCTGTCACTCTGTCACAAGGATGGTGTCATCAGTGATGTCATGACTGATGTCACTGACCATGTCATGAGTGATGTACTATGTGACGTCATCAGCAGTGCATTGCACGCGCAAGTTATAGTGAGTCCAACTAACTATAACGTGGGAATTTCATTGGGTTTATGCGAGTAAAATTTCCAGCTAACTATAACGGGTGTCAAACCTATGGTTTTTTCAGTGAATTTCATAGGTTTTGTAAATGCTATTTCCTAACTATAACGTGTGTAAAACCTATGTTTTTTTCAGTGAATTTCATAGGTTTTTTAAATGCTACTTCCTAACTATAACGTGTTTAAAACCTATGGTTTTTTCAGTGAATATACATATATATATATATATATATATAAAATTTCTATGGCAAAATGAAACCCCTCATTTTGTTCCTTTTCAAATTAAATGTATTAAGTGTTACCACTTTATTCCAATCAAGATGACTTCAGGTGTGCCATACTTTTGTCATAAGTAAGACTGTTAGCGTTCTAGTTGTTCTTTAGAACACTCTGGGACATTCTGTCATTGGGCTATAGTTGGGCTACATCTGGCTGATATGTGGGCTACATTTGGGCTCTTTTGTCTCTGGTGGCCATCTTGGGAGACTGCATATCAGAATTGTTTTAATGAAATATAAGAGAATTTGAGAAGTGACTAAAAATGTGCCCTAATTTTTCTTTCTTCAGCACTAATCATAATTTCTATGGCAAAATGAACCCCCTCATTTTGTTCCTTTGCAAATTAAATGTTTTAAGTGTTAACACTTTATTCTAATCAAGATGACTTCAGGTGTGCCATACTTTTGTCATAAGTAAGACTGTTAGCGCTCTAGTTGTTCTTTAGAACACTCTGGGACATTCTGTCATTGTGCTATAGTTGGGCTACATCTGGCTGATATTTGGGCTACATTTGTTTTTTTTTGTCTCTGGTGGCCATCTTTGGGCTACATTGGGCTACATTGGGCTACATTTGGGCTCTAACATATATATATAGCCCAATGTAGCCCAATGTATATTTTTTCAAAGTTAATTTTCTCAGCAACTACTGAACAGATTTACACCATTCAAAGAAAAGCGTAATCTGCTAGCCGGACTCTACCTTTCTACCAAATTTGTTATAAATCCATTCAGCCGTTCAAGCTGTAGCCGTGTCTAAACGTCCTATGGAAAATAACATGGGGAAAACACCCTTTTATCTCAGCCCCCACTTGATGATTCCCCCCCAAACTTTCAGGGAAGGAGCGGAGCGGAGCAGGCCATCTTCTTTGAGAAATTCGCAAAGATTCGCCCACCGGCGCCAAAGTTATTCTCAATAGAATGTTGCGGATTTCCTATGGAAACTAGGTCCTAACTATAACTACCTACTGGCGACCGCCAGTAGGTAATATATATATATATATATCCACATCCAATACGTGCACTCGGGCTCAACGCGTTTCGAACACCCATAGTTCTTGCTCACGGGCCATCAATAGGCTCTCCCAAAGCTGCTGCGCTTTTCAAGTCCCTCATTTGCATACTATCAATTAAGCTCCAGTGAGCGTTATAGGAGTTTTCTGAGTGATGCAATCTGGGATCAAGAGTTCACAGCATTCTAATACAATTAATTACTCCTAAAATAGGTACATATAGTGTCCAGCAACAAAACGCTTTACCCAGATTGTGTCTTATGAAATAAAATCACTGGAGGTTCCATCAGGGGCTCCATTCCGCTGCCCCTCAGAACACTTGAGTCTGCGGTGGTGCTATCTCCCGGCTGACAAGCCAAAACATTAAGATCCACACCTCTGTCAAATCGAACGGAGATACACTCCCCACCACAGTGTCTTTTATTAAATAAACACAGCAATCCAGATCCATTATGTGGCAGTCGCCAGTAGGTAGAAAAAGTTAGGACTTAGTTTTCATAGGAAAAGCATTTTCTCTTTTGCTAATAAGCACCGTTTGAGTAATCTTCACAAATGTTTCAAAAATAATTTGTCGGTCACTTCAGCTGATGTCTTGAAAGATTCAGGGTGGTTTGTCAAGCAAGGGCCAAGAAAAAGAGGGAGTCCCAAATCACGTTTTCCCCATGTTAATTCCTACACGTACTTTAGACAGGACTACAGCCCAAAACGCTAGTTAGAATTACACCAAATTTTGCAGAAAGGTAGATAATGGTCCAGAGAAGTGTCTTTTGGTTGTTTGGTGTAAATCCATTCAGTAGTTTTAGAGATACTAACCCAAATTTAAATTTGTATATCTAGGGTTGCTGATCCTGATCTGACAGTCCCCAAGCTGAAATATAATTGGCTACCAACACTTCAACTAGGGGTTGAGTCGAGTCCAACAAAATGCCTGTTAATCAAATGAAAGGAGGGGGTGCATGTTGCCCACCTCCATGGGGCAGCACCTCCCCAGGGCTTATAACAAAATTCTGATGGGGAGGCCATGCGGAGCCCCCAGTCTCCAGGGACCACCACTTTCCAGGGGCCGTGCAGACCCCCTGGAATCCTGGGGACCACCACCTCCCCGGGGCTTATGTTATTTTAATATGCAGGGAGCCTCGTGACCCCCCCAGACCCAGGAACTACCACCTCCCCGGTGCTACAATTAACATCAAATAGGAGGTCCTCGCAGACCCTCAGCCCTGGGGACCACCACCTCCCTGGGGGCTACAATTACTTTTAAAGAGGCAGTAACTAGCCCCTTTGAACCTCACCTCTGCCTGGTGACCCAACATCCCACCAGGATATGTGTCAGGAGGTGCAACCGCAGAACGAAGCCAAATGGGGCTAGGCCATCACCCCAGCGCTGAAAGTGCCTCTGCTATTCCGCCATGTGGGATAATACTCTACCTGGACTTGGGTGTCACTAGCCCCTTTTGACCTCACCTGTGTCTGGGGACCCGATTTCCCAGTAGGCTATCTGCCAGAAGGCAGGCCTGCATAATGGAGCCCAAGGGGGCCGGGCTATCACCCCAGCCCTAACAGCACCTCTGCTGCCCACCGTGCGGGACAATACTCTACCTGGACTTGGGGTCACTAGCCCTTTTTTTACCTCACCTGTGCCTGGGGCCCCATTTTCCACCAGGTTATGCACCAGGAGGTGCGGCTCCAGAATGGAGCGCTAGGGCCCGGGGCCATCACCCCAGCGCTAACAGCATCTCTGCTATCCTGCTGTGTGGGACAATACACTACCTGGACTTGGGGTCACTAGCCCATTTTCACTTCACTTGTGCTTGGGGACCCTATTTCCCACGAGGATACGCGCTAGGAGGCGCAACTGCAGAATGGAGCCCAAGGGGGTGGGGTCATTACCCTAGCGTAAAAGCTCATCTGCTATTTAATGCCAATCAGAAGAGAAGGCAATGAATTTAAGAGAAATTAATGGAAAATGTAAGCTTTAGCCACAGATATTCCACTTTCTCTGATATTTGTTTACGCCACAGTTCTAGGTACCCTTCTGATCTACGATGCTCAGTCGAGGATATATAGCGGTTACCCATGTAAGGTGGACTAGGGATGCCATACATGGATAACACATCTGCCAGTTCATCACATGGTCACCTTAATTTGTTGACCCTGTTCTGGGAGAGGTGGGGTAAGAATTGGTCCAGACGAAGTGCACCCCATGTCCCACACCCTGTTGACATCTTGAGACCTTCCTCATGACCCCTCCATAATATCCTTTGCCTTCACAATAGTGCAGGTCTGCAAGTGAACTGAGAGAGGCACTCACGTGGAGGGAGGCATGGGGGGAGGTCAATCAAAGAGGAGATGGGTGGCCTCACAGGTGAAAACCAACAGGGTGCTGATGACGCATATTCTTAATGCGGTGGTATATGAGGACATCTTAACCAAACAAAGAAGCACTTACTTCACATAGTTAAGAGAAAGTATCCTTGTTTGGTAGAGATTTACCTGTTTGTAGTCTAGTTGTCTTCTCTATAGGATAATTCCTTTTATCACAGATTTAGATGCACAAGGAACAATTACATTGCAGAAATACACAGTGTCACTGGAGACATTTGCTTGTGGTCCTGTATGCTGATGTAATATAGAATACGCACTGGACATTTAACCAATGAGGTAGTTCTTAGTAATTAACCAGAAGCAAGTACTCCAATTAGATAGACATTTTGTTGAAAGTTGTCTTCTCTTGTAGGATAAGGGAGCAGGTGAAGTTTTGTTCTGGCACAGTCACTCACACAGCTACTGACACTCACACACAAAAACGTACATACACCCATTCTGCCACTCTCAAATCCACTCACAGATCCATACAGCCACTAACATCCATTGACCGATCCATATATCACCCACTCACACAAATGCAACACCCCTCACACACCCACTCACAGAGCAATACAGCCACACACACACACACATTAATTGACCTATATAGTCACCCACACACCTATCCTCAAAGGTCATAGGTTACAGTTAGCAAATAAAATTTAAAAAACCTTAGAAATGTGCTAAATAAACCAATGGTTATAGAGCCATTATTGTTAGGAAATAGAATTAAAAAAAACAATGTTTTCAGGGTCGTTATAGTTAGGAAATAGAATTTAAAAAAAAAACCTTAGAAATTCACTGAAAAAAACAAAGGCTACAGGAATGTTATAGTTAGGCTCAGACTTATAGTCACTGCTTATGACCTCACATATTCTCTCATCATTCATGACATGCCAGTGACATCACTGATCTCATTACAAATGACATCACTGTTGACATCATCCACAGAACCACTCTCACACCCACTTACACCCCTTTATAACCATTCAAACACCCACCCAATCACTTACATACCCATTCACAGATTTATACAAGTACTTACACAACCACTTACCCATAGAGTAACTCTCACACCCACTCACTCACTCATACAGCCACTCGCACAACCAGTCACTCACCAATACAACCAGGCACTCACCCGTACAGCCAGTCGCACAGCCACACCCTCACCCATGTACCTAGCTACTCACACACCCACTTATTTACCTATACAACCACTCACAACCCCACTCAATCACCCCTACAGCCTCTTAACACGGCCACTCACCCACCCATACAAGCACTCAAACATTCCCTCAACACTAACACAACCCCTTACAATCCTATTCAAACATCAATACAAGCAGTCACATATCTACTTACTCAACCATACAGCTATTTACACAGACACTTACTCTCAAGGCAGCCACTCACACACTAACTCACTTAAACAGACACTCACTCAAACAGCCATTCGCTCACCCATAGAGCCACTTACATGCCCACTCACTCACTCATACAGCCATTCAGACACTCACTCAATCACCTACACAATAACTCACACACCCACTTGCCCACCCATAAAGCCACTCTCCCAGCCACTCACTCACCCATACAGCCACTGACACACCCAGTCACACACCAATACAGTCACTCACACAGCCACTATATTACCCACACAGCCACTCACACACCCACTCACACACACATTCAGACAAACACTCACACACAGAGACACACAGTCACCCACATAATATATGTTAAAACATTGAATCACTCATTGGTAGTACAGAAAGTATAATAATTTCACTTTTGTGGTACCTTAGTATATATGTTTAACACACAAAATCTTTTAGGAAACTTTTATAATCACTGGATGATGTCAAAAATGATTTAATTTGAGATGTCATCAGTGATGTCACTGACACTCGTAGTGAGTGAGTGGGAGTGTAAGTACTGGTATGGGTCTGTGAATGGGTTTGTGAATGGTTTGTGGGAGTGGGTGTATGAATTAGTATATGGGGTGTGAGTGGGTGCATCAGTGATTCTGTGGATGATGTCATCAGTGATATCACTGACCATGTCATGAGAGATGTAATATGTAAGGTCATAGCAGTACATTGCGGGGGTGTAAGTTATAGTTAGCTCAGGTAACAATAACTGCTGAATTTCAATGTTTTTTTATGAGTGAAATCTGAGCCTAACTATAAAGTAACAGCAACCTTTGGCTTTTCCAGTAAATTTCTAAGGTTTTTTAATTTTATTTCCTAACTATAACGTCCCTGTAACCGTTGGTGTTTTCAGTGGGAAAAAAATGTATATATATCATCACCGACTTTGAAAGAGGCACCACACTGGGACCACCACGCTGCCTGCCAGACCACAAAATTGGTCATAATCTGATGGGTGGGCAGCAGCGCCCTTCGGCGTAGCGGTGGTGCACTGGTTTGCACTGCTGCGCTACCGCTACAACAAAAGTTGTAATTAGGCCCTATGTCTGCTCCCAGCTGGCGGGAGCTGTGAACATGCAGCAAATTTTAAGACATTTGGGAAAATACATAAAATGAAGTGAAATTTAATACATTTAATGTTTGTATCTTGTATGAAGATTGAATTTCAGGGCTTCCCTTTCATCCAAAAATCAAGTAAGATATCAGCAAGGGGACTGACGGTTGGACCAAATGCCCCTGATTACATTTTCTGCTTGAACTAGTCTCCCTCATGGCATTTTGTGCTTGATCCAGTTCCCTGCTGAAAAAATGACATTTGCAAATGTTATACATTTTGCAACTGCACCATATTACTCTGCACCCTTTGAGTTTATATATGTACTGTATTATGAAGCTTCTGCAGAATTGTCTGCTTGGTTGTTTTCTGATAATGGTAAAAGAGTGGAATTATTTAATTAATTTTCTGATTGCCAAATGAAAACTTACTCTGAATTAGGAGGCTCTAGGCTACCTGAAATACAGATTTCACTCTATTCAAAGCAGATGTACAGTTCGCGGGGCAAGGTACTTTACCCAGTTAAATGGACAATACACATAACTAAAATATAACAAAATAATACATAGCTAAGAATGTATCCAATGTCTCAGTGTAAGCCTACTGGTAACTGCCAGAGTTTAGAGCAGTGTTGGGCACCTTTGGCTGTGAGCAAATATCAGTTAAGCTACCTTTAAAAGATTCACCCTTCCTCAAAAGAGACAGGGAAACAATCTGGGAAATGTCTTTTATTGCATGGGCAGAGCATAACCCCGGGCACTCATACACGTTTTCGCTTCAGTTACATAGTGGTAACTCCCATTGTCACTCTCTTCCTCAACACAGTTCCAACTCCAGGGAAATGGACGTTTGTATATATAGTTGTATTGTTAGCTCTAACCGCATGCGCATAGATGTATCGGTGAATTTTAAATGGAAAAGCTGACTGGTATCCATAATGCTGGCTGAGAAATGCAGGGCAATTAATACTTTAGTTTTTCATTTCACTGGTCCATTCCAAACTTTGTTTTTTTTTCCAAGCATCAATCATTGGGAATTTGTCCACCTTTTTCTTCTCAAGCCTTCCTTATCTAACATACTAAGCCATTAGAGGTAATCTCATGTAGAATGGTGAGGGCTTTGTTTTGTGGAGAGGGGAGCTATTTCCTATTTTAGTGTTACATCGTCAAATGTTTTGGGGGCATCAGTTTTGCAGAAGGGAACGCTTGCTGTGGAGTTTTTGTTTCCTATCCATCAACTGGGTTTTCAGAGACACGAACATTTTAGGGGATTGGGACTAGCGATACTAGTGCTGACTAATCCCTAGTTGCTGGTGGGCAACGTGGGATTGGTCCTTATAAACATTTATAAATAGGGAAAAAGTGCAGGGTTTTGAATAAAAAATGTAAGAAATTTAAAATAGTCTGTGTCAAATTGTAATAACTTGCAAGTTTGCATTCTGGCAGTTGAAAGGAACTGCTGAAGGAAGGAAATACAATCTGCTTGTGGCCTCTAGCAAAGGAACTGCTCATCCAAGGTGACTCTGTATGGCATCCTAAAACCTTGACAAGGCACTATTGGTAAAGAGTCACAATAGTAGGAATAATTTGCATTGAGAATGGGCCTATGAAAGATTCTGATACTAAAAAACTCATAAAGTGTTTTACAACTAAGAAAGACCTTCTGAGGCAAGTTGTCTCTAGCATGACCAGAAGCGGAGGAAAATGTTTCTCCTGCCTCGCCACCAAGACCTGGAACACCCTGCCTGTCCACCTCAGGCAACCCCTGTCGTTGACCCAATCCAGAAGGATCTCAAGTCCTGGCTCTTCGACTGAGCCCCTGTGCCCATAGGGATCAGCAACCCCGCGCCTTCAGACCCTCGTGAGTAGCCATGCTTAATAAATCCCTGATTGATTGAAAGCTCAGAGATAGCATTGGTAGATGTAGCTCACCATTACGTGGTTCATAGAACTTCTGATACGCTCTGCTCCTTCCAAGTAACACTCTACCACTTACAATGCAGAGCAGGAGAAAGCTGAAACTAATAGACACGGTGAAGCAATTATGAGGAATTATTGTAGGAAATTGAAACAGCTGGGCTCCTGTGAGACCTGGTATCTTTTAGCGTGGTTTCCCCTGACATTTTGCTTTCTGAACCCCTGTTTTTGACTGTGCTCAACTTCATTTTTTCTGGATTTAGGACTTTTTCACTGCTGATCAGTGCTAAAGTGAATGCGCTCTGTGTCTAAAATGTAATGGCATTTGGTTTCTCCATGATTGGCATACCTGATTTACTGATAAGTTCAGAGTACAGTGCACTATATGTGTCCTGGACCTGTAAATTAAATACTACTAGTAGGCCTGCAGCACGAGTAGAATTTTAAGACATGTCTCAAGCCTGCTACTGCAGAGGCTGTGTGTGCAGTTTTAAACTGCCATTTCAACCTGGCAAGTTCGCTTACTTGCCTGGCATAACCCTACCCTTTCATTACATATAAATCATCCCTAAGGGAAGCCAAGGTAGCCCCTTGGACATGGTGCAGTGTATTTAAAAGGTAGGACATGTACTTTGAGTTTTACATGTTCTGGTAGTGAAGAACTGCTAAATTCATTTTTCACTACAGTAAGGTCTATCTCTCCCATAGGTTGGCATTGGAGCTGCCTTGTAACACTTTACAATTGTGACTTCCAAAAAACCCACAGGAAAAGTACATTTAGTGTCGCTGTACTCACAAACTAAACACATATCTTTTAGTGAAGTTGTTTTTTAAGTTGCAGGTCTGACAATACCACTTTAGAAAGTTGTCCTTTTCTTACTTTAACCCTTCTGAGCCTCTGCCTGTCTGAAATATACGTCTGGGTTGGGTAACAGCTGGGATTTATGGATTCCCTCTAGGCAGTCACAAACTTAGGGAGCTGAGGGGGCCTCTGCATAACTTGATGACTCATCACCAGGCTGATGGGTATTACACAACACCGATGCAGCTCCTCTTCATCATTGCCACTGTATGAGTCTTGGACAGAACATTGCCGAGGTCTGCGACACACTGTCCTCGACGCATTCCTGAACCTGTTTGGCTTCCCACCAATGCATCACGCATCAATAACGTTGCCCAACTTTGGAGACAATGCATCGCCTTCGACAGTGATGCATTCCCCTCTCTGCTCAATTCATTGTCCATGAGCTTTGATGCATCCAAAGAACTGTCAGCGGGTCTGTATGAGTCCTGTATCCAGCCCACGCTCCATCATGGTCGGATTGATTCTTTGGATTTCCCTGGCCAAGTGCGAACAGATAGCCCCAGGTGGAACTATTGTTTTCTAATAACTGCATTTTAATTTAATCTTGCAAAATTTGTATCTTGACTTGTGTATGGTGTAATTTTATTGCTTTACTTTTACTCAAAAAATATTGGATATTTATTGATACTGATGTGGAGTACTTTTATGGTGTTTTCAGTGTGTTACTGTACGTGTGCATGCAAGGCTTTGATGGTTGAAGATCACTCTACTAAACATCTCCATGATTCAGACAGCACTGCCTCAGCATTGGCCTCAGTGTGACACTGCCCCATCTCTTTACACTTCTTTGACTTTCCTATCCTACCAGCAACTGTGCAAAGCTGCTGGTGTTGTTATCCTTCTCCATTATACAGTTTAATTGCTCCTGCTTTGTGAGCTGTCACAGGTAACCTCCTATCCAGAGCACAGAAAGGGCAACCAGTTTTTTTTGAGTTGCCAGCTGAAATTAACATATAAAAAATGATGTTATTTATACGTATATGTCTGGCAGCAATGCAGTGGCCAAGAGGTGTATTTTAACAAATGAAATTCAACTAGAATGATGCACGAAATAGGAGGAATATTGAACTGGTTAAAGTAGAACTTCAAATCCAGGTTAATTTGAAATATTCCTGCAACGACGTCTATTCATTAGCTCTTGGGAACAAAGACGTCCTTAAGTCTGCCAGATCTAATAAAAGTAAACCTTTAAAGTTCAAAAAGTAAGTTTATTGAGGGAAAAGAAAATGACAATACAGAAAGTTTAAGAACAATTAAGTATTACATACAATAAAGCACTTTAAAGATAATAAACATAAGGGATGAAAATATTAGTCAAATATACATATGGTATATATGTGAAAATGACTATAATGTACAAGTAGTTGATGCTCGACTGAGCATTACAACGTATATTGAAATATAACATTTTAAATGAAACAAAGTTAAACAATATAATATCAATGTAGGGAAAGTCATGGAGGTTTAGGCACTTCTTGTTGAAGGGGTACCAAGGGCCTAGAATGATGAGCACTAGCATCAATAAACAGTGTAACAGGTCACCATAAGTCTAAACATTTAAACCTTCAATAGGTGAATCTAAACCAGCAGTACTACTGCCGATGTGCTTAAAGTCCACTTCAGCAAGGGAGTGCTTCTTCTGGCACTATCCCTTATTGTGGAGTGGTACAATTGTGAACTGTCTTTTACATTAGCTATCAAATTGTTCAGGTTTCATTTTTTTTAATCCTTAAGGAAGTATAAATACATGTGAATGCTTGATCAAGCCTGCCTTGCACTATACAAGCTAAATAATGTAACATCCCCATGATTCCTCCATCCATGCTCATGCAGGTATTGTTTCCAAAGAGTGACCATGTATGTAGGCTGAAAGCAAAAAAGGCCTGGATATGTAGAAGGAATAGTGAGCCTCGTGCAGGCAACAGTCACAGAGACTAGACCAGCCCAGGCAGTCTTTACAGATTTTACCGAGTATAAGAGTTTCCTCCTAAACAAGTGGGCGAAAAAGCTGGAGAAAAGAGCAAGAAATTTAAACCCCCCGCCTGAAATAGTCTGTTTCAAGCTCAATTAGCAAAGGCACGAAGAACCTGAACTTAAAGTAGCCCCAACAAATATGTTTAGGTTTCCCAACAGAAGTCTGGGAAGTGACAGTTTGGGTAGTGAGAAGTTATAGGTGATTGTTCTTTAGGTAGACTTCTTTATTAGGGGCAATTCATGGAGGAGTCGTATTGTACATCTTCCCCTCACCCCCTTGTCCATCACTCCATCCTTGTCTGAGTGTCAGAAGAGTAAAACATGCTAATGTAAAGTAAGAGCAATTCTAAAGTATGTGGCCCATATTCACAAAGCCATTTTCGATCAGTAGAGGACATAGGGGCATATTACCAACAACTAGCGATAATTATCGCTAGGTTGGCTTAGCGGCAATAATTTTATCGCCGTGTAGTGACAAGTTTTATCGCTTAGGAGCCTTGATATTATCAAGGTTTATCTCCTAAGCGATAAAAATCGGCCGAAATGCATGAATATCGCTGAAAAGTCCGCGATATTCATGCATTACCGAGCAAATGCTCTTAGCCATGTTATCCACCTCCCATTGGATAACATGGCTAAGAACTGCTCAGGGCAGGTGTTAGCTTTTGGAGATATTCGCGCTTAGCTCGAATATCTCCAAAAGTTGGTAATAGGAGATAGCGATGTTAGCGACTGTTTCCAGTCGCTAACAGCTTGGCACGCCCACTTTGCATGTCATTAGTGATAAATCTCTCTGATATGCAAAGCGGGGCCCAAGATGGTCGCTATCTCCTACTAGCTGTCGCTAACTGGTGTTAGCGACCGCTAGGTAATAGGGAGATAATTTTATCTCCGCTTTCTTGGCTTTTAAAGCCAAAAAAGCGGAGATAAATCCCTTGATAATATTCCCCATAGATCCCCAAGAAATACCACCACACATTTACGTTATATTACATAGCCCAAAGGGCTTTCCGAATGCACACTAGCTTTGTGCCTCCTAGTGGTGATGCTCAATTAATGGGCCCCATAATGGAGCCTTTTGAGAGGAGAGAACTAGGAGTGTCACGAACACCCACACTATAAACAAAATGGCTACCCCAAGCGAATACCATAAGAGATTGTCTCCACCTGTTCTTTTCATTATCCTCTTTAAAGTCTTTGGTTTGGTGGTCTGTCTTTTGGGCGGTTGTCCAGGGATTGATAATACAATTAGTATTTGATGGGTGAGGGCAAAAGTTCACTTAAGTCTGCTCAGTATCAAACACCTGAAAAAAGGATTTGCCGCTTTAAAGTTTTAGTTTTCTCCATTTACTCAAGATTTACTATCGAAGTTGAATCAGACAATTACAAATACTGATTTCTAGTGATGTTAGGTGTTTCTGCTGGTGACTTCACTGGCATCCACAACTGCTTGATTATCTGACTACATATTCTTAGTGTAAGAAGGGGCCGTTTTTTAATGTGTATCCTCAATCTTTTACTTCGTTCCTTACCACTTATGATCCAGTTTTAGTTTTTCAGATGGGAAAATCTATCAAATACTTGATGGATATCCCGCCCACCTTATTACAAATGCATTAGATCCTACAGCTCTAATAATAAAAAATGTTTGCAACAGAGTAACATGTCTGCCACAGTCCTTCTTTTATTCAGCTGTCAGCCTGTTCACCAACACAAAAATCCCACTTTTAAAACACCTAAAAAATATTCATCCCCTGCGTCTCTTACCATCAGCCTTAGCTGATTAGCATGTATCACCCATCAGCAGATGCTATTTTTCACAACTTCTATAAAGCAATCCGAAGTGAGAGCTTCAGGACTGACACTTAAAACAATGAAGCTTTTCAATGATTGCCGGAGAAAATGAATAGGTGATTGTTATATATTTCCCCAGGGAATAGCAGATGCTTTTTTAATGCACTCCAGTGATCTCACATTCACAGAAAACTATTAGAAAAGACGTCAGACTCTGATAAGTTTACAATATTGATGATTGTATTATAGGGCATGAGCTGACACGGGTTGTCGGCAATAAAAAGGTTAAGTTTCAGAGCCCTTTTATTTTTGGTAAGCAATGAATGATTGATTCTGGGATGGTCATGAAACATAAATCAAATCCGGGTTAACCTTGTGATACTCTGTCAGGAAAGCCTTCAGCGAAGATCTAAGGGCCATTTTGCAAGTTATAGTCCAAATAAAGATTACAATTCAATCTCAAACTTCACGCAGACCCTCAAGTTTTTCCTCACAAAAATGTTGTTCAGGTAAAAACCACAAGATTCTGAGTTTGGAGCTCCCAACGAGGCCAACCACAAACCTGTTGTTCAGTGGTGTAGTAAAGGCTGCCATTAGCACTGATGCAACCAAAGAAACTCGTCTCTATTCTTTGGTTTTATTTGAAAAAGCAGCCTCACATTGTGGGTGGAGTTGGCCATACCACTGTACCTACTGTGCTACTGGCAGCTGCAGTATCACGAGATCTCTTTACGGTATCACTGCATTAGCTTATAGGAGGACGGTTTTGGGCCTAAGTATTCTTAGCTATCCAGGGGTTGGGAGGTGAGTTGGGGGCAGTGGCCGCCTTGTTACCCCGCATACTGTGTGACTGCATACATCATGTGGCTTTCTACTCCACAGCTTTCTTTTACTTCAGTAATTAGGAAAGGCCCTTGTTGTCCAGTAGCAGGACCGGGGTGGAACTCATCAGTGCAGAACAGTCGCAACCGATTATCATGCCGAGTGGATTGACACAACACCCTGAATTGTCTGTAAGCTGCTACTAGATGCTCTGGGAAGACACTGCTAATAAAGCATATCTCTCTCCCCTTGCATTTGTTGAGCTTCATCATAAGCCTGTTGTGAATGCCTTAGGATTGTGTCTGTCTGCACATCTGGACAAGAAGATAGTACTGGCTGCTTCTGCTACCATTGACCAACTCCCCATAGAGTCTGTTCTCCGCTAGTTAATCAACAAAGGACTGTTTTATTAAGCAGGCGTGGGTGGGTTAGAGTGCCAAACACTTAAAAGCACTGAGAAGTTCAGAACGGGAGAAATCAAGCTGAAAGCAGTACAAACTGGTAGGATAGAGTATAGGGGGAAGGAGAGGGTGAAACTGTGAGATCCAGATGAGACTTCAGGCCAGAGCCCTGGTCTGTTTTGGACCAATGAGGAAGATTCAGATATACAAAGGAGTTTGATGATAAACAAAAGACTGATTCCTAAAGCTTTTGGGAAAATGTCTGAGCCATTTAAAACTTGTAAAAGACAATAGAAAATGTAAAGAGTGAAGTATAGGGTCAAATAAGTATACTAGGAAACTGTTTTAATGGGTGTAAAATGATTATTTGCACCAGAAAAAAAGGGCACAGTGTCCAATCCCTGTTCGATAAAAGTAGAAAGATGAGGGAGAACGGAAGGACCTCAAGGAGATGGGGTTATACCCATGTTCGATTGTGCCACTCTCAAGCTCTTACTTGCATGTACAAAGTAAGTCACAGAGACACCACCAGTGAATTACCCCTTGTTTATTAGGAAAATGTGTGCAGGGGCGTCCCATTTTCATACATCAGTAAGCCCACTATCAAACCCAATTATGAGAAATATTGTACTTTCTAAAAATGTTATGCTTGAGGTTAAACATTTGATCAATAGTGAATGTATTTAAATTTGCTGGAGCGGGCTTTGAACATCATCAGCGGGGAGATTGCGCTTGCAGAGAGGAGATTATCTTTAAGTGCTGGCGACTCTCAGACTAATAGTGCGTGTGCGCAGCACCGGCTTTGGGCTGCCGAAATCCTCACTGGTAGACTGTTCTTCTGCCACTGATACAGGAGCATTAGATTACCAATGTTTTACCTCATCATTAAGTCTTCACACCTTAAAGTCGCCAATCCCCTCACTGTCATCATCAAACTCCACAGCTCCACCTAGAAAGTTTAAACAGGGGACTCGTAAGCAGTGTAGAGACAACACCGTCCCAGACCTGGTGGTTTCCCGGTCAATCTCCTGCCAGACTGACAACTGGAGGACTTGCTCTTTTTCTCTTCCCTTACTTCTACATCTCCTTTAAGTGGGAAGATTTATCCGCAACTGCTGATTGATAGTTTATCATCGCACCTGGAGGTCCTTTTTGATCAATTGAAGACCTGGTTTTAATCTGAACTCTCTCCTGTTATTACATTTGGAAACTAAATTGGCTTCTGCAATGTTGTGTTTTTGTCCATCGGCTACCATCTTTAGAAATAGCGTCTGTAACACAAAGGCTTGGGGATGTGCAAGTGTAAGCCTTCTGGCTATGGATCACCCGATCATGGCTTCTATTGCGGACTGGACAACAGTGCTAGTCCAAGTCAGAAACCTCTCAAGTGAAAAAATTACCAGCCAAACGTAGCAAAGGTGTATGCCGCCGGGGCTAAAAGGCAATCCCTTCTAGATAGCATCCTGGCAGCAGCTGACCCGGAGATCCCTTCTGCTACCTCTCTAACCCCGATCCCCACCAAAGGATCATCAGGGGATGAACTGACACCAATAGGGTTGTTGTTAACCTCCCACCCACAGCATGCCCACATGTGGCTGTTCTTACTAACGTTCCACCTTTACGAAAGGGCCAGACCGAAGCTTATGAGGAGCTATATAACAAAACGTTTGATTGGCTAGCGAGGCATAAAGGTTTCCCCTTAGTAAATACCAAAGACATTTTAATGGCGCGCAGATGCGCATGGATTGGACCTGACAGTGGAGACCCCAGCTGTGAATGTGTGATAATTAATTTTAGATGTGCGTATTTAGTTTATAATTTGTGTTTGGATCTTGTCTGCCTACCATTGTAATAAATATTGTTACCCTGGTTCCATTGTTTTTTTTTTTTACAAGCCACAGATTGTTTGCCATCAGAAGACTGCCATACACAGGTGCTTTGAACTTAACCACCCTAATGCTGCTAGAGATCCTTGGAGACCATTTTCCCTACACTAATTAAACTCTCTTTCACCCTGACTGCAGGGGCCTACTGTGCTCTTTAGCATTGCCACAGCAAACAGATTTGATATCCTAGTAGACATTGACTGACTCCCGAATGAGGCCATTCTACTATTATCAGTCCAGATCAGATCAGTGCTCCATTGAAGGAGATTCAGTTGGTTATACAACCCCACACATTCATTTGTAAGCTGGAATGTGGCAGGGTTTAGAGGAAAAGTAGATAACCCAGACTTATAGGCTTTTATTAAGAAATATGGTTTAATCGCCTTACTTGCGACCTGGGCAGTCACCTTTAGGGGCCATGACTGTGGCTCTACTATTGACTGCGTTTTTGTAACAAGAAATTTTATTGATTGCTTTTTCTAAGGGGAGGTTGTGCAAACAGTGTGGGGAGATTTTAAAACACTATCCATTTCAGGTTGGCACCCTGTAAGAAGATCTAAACCTACCGCTAATATTATAACCACACAACACTCCACGTATGATCTTAGACTCGCATGGCGACTTAATGATCGATTAGATACCCTTCGTTCTATTGTAGCTCTGCACCGGGACCATTTCTTAATAATTTGTCAGTAGCCTTTGGGAGTACTATGTTAGCTCATTTTGATGCATTACCTCAGTTTGTCAAACATTCTCTCTCCAAACTTGTATGGTCAGAAAAGGGGGAGCCCGGGTGGTTTGATAAACGTTGTTCAGCTGCAAATTTACAATTAAGGCTAGCCTTGAGTGCTTTCCAGAGAGTCTTCTCTGATGTCCGGTCAGCATGCCAAATGTATAAATGTACCCTTAAAGCTTGAAAGGATGCCCTGCATAGATTTGATTGGCAAACCCTGGACTTCGCTGCTGTTGGTAATAATAGTAAATCTCACTGGGACACCATTAACAAAATCAGATTGAGAAATGCCCTAGATAAGTCTCTGTTGCAATGTACCATTTTAGATTCCGACTGGGAGACCCATTCTCCGCTAGAGGAGGATGGTGAGGAGGTTGGTCTCTTACAAGGCAAGTTAAATAATTTCACTCCCATGACTATATCCTTGCCAGGCGTTGAAGCAGCTGTACACAGGAGTGTAAGTGGCAAGGTGCCAGGTTCAGATGGGACCCCCATTGATTTAATAAAATGTATTGTCACTCTTTGGGGTCACTTGATTACCAATGTTTTTAATGGCTCACTGAATACATCTATTCCCCACTCATGGAAACTTTCAACATTGTACCAACTCAATGTCTGAACTTGAGCTTAACAGTCAACAACTACACTTCAGTCAAGCGCTGTCCATTATATTTGGCTTTTATGGATCTCGCAACAGCATTTGATTCTGTCAATAGAGCTAAACTGTGGCTGAGATTATTGGATTTAGGTATCAACATGAGTCTGGTGAATTTGTTGCATGACTTGCAAACCGACCTAGTGTTTAGGGTGCGTTTGACCGTGTCCGGTGATTTGTCTTGGGCATTCAGCCTTAAGCGCAGTGTACACTGAGGATGTATTTTTGCCCCTATACTTTTTATTTTAGATATCAATGACCATTGTCCTCAATTAACTTTGGTTCAGGTTGACACCCCAAGAGTTGCTGCTATCAAGGTGCGTTCGCTGTTATCCGCGGATGACGCGGTCCTACTAGCCTGAACGCCTAACATTCTACGAGTATTGGTAAACTACTTCGTCCAGTTTATGGACAGTCTTAATTTGCCTAGTAATTAAGGCAAATCTCATAAATATGGTTTGTGGTCCAGATAGGACTGAGATTCGTAGGATCGCAATATAAACCCAGTGCTTGCATAGCGTAAACATTTTTACTTACTTGGGTGTTAATTTAAATTCCTTGGGTTCTTGGCAGACTCAAGTTACTAGTTAACGCCCAAAAACTTAGTAGGTCTGCTGGACTCATTTTTAATATATCAAAATCAAGGAGGAAAGGGACTATTTTACCTCTTTTAAAAATTTACACTGCTCAACTTGTTCCAGCCGCCACGTATAGAGCAGGAAGATGGGGCCACTATAAGTGTTGCCCCCCTTGAAACAGAAGAAAAAAATTTTTGCTGAATATTTCTACATCTCCCCCTGGGCACCTCTTGTTTCATCCTTTACACAGAGTTAAATCAGCGTTATATTGAGGGTTTCGTGCAATTAGCTTCTTTGCTTCTGTGTGTGAGCATATGGACGAACCCCTATCTAAGTTATGTAGAGATGTTATCCTAGACTATACCAATCTGGACAATTAGCACCTCATTACTTGGTTCAATTACATATCTATATCTATTCAGGCATTGGGGCTGGCCCCCCTGTTTTTGTCCCCACGGAAATAATCAAACAAGATAAATCACAGGTAAAGCACCTATTTTTGGAAAAGTTTGAAAAAAGTAGGATGCAAGTAGAGCTGGGGAAAATCTTTGTGATTACTTTTTACCCGGGCCCCTGCTAGTGTCAAGCCAATCTTTTATCGTACACTAGACCTAACACAATGGGAAAGGTCTCTCCTACCACTTTAGGTCTGGCTCAGTTTGGCGCCTTATGAGCACTGGAATGCATATCAATGTATTGGAAGGCACTAATCGGCTATGCTCTTGCAACGGGGTCTCCTCACAATCACTCCTGCATTATAATTTTTTCTGTAATCACTTTGGCTACCCCTGCAGAGGTTTTCTCAAACTCCTATTAAAATCGTTGTAATACCTGAAATGGTCAAAGGCATTGCATTACTTACAACTATTAAACACGCCAAATATTTGCTGCAGTGTGACTTCTTTTCTTAAGGCAGTAGTTAGAGTGAGGAATACTGTGGTTGGACAAGCTTGTATGCTTTGTCTTATGATGACATTGCTTTTAACTGTATTTTATGATTTTTAGATATTGTATCATAAATGATTGTTTGATATAGTTTTGTCATGCACTTTGCACCTTATATAGAAGTTGATTGTTCTTCGATCCATATGCCGTCACCAGTATCTGTTTACAGGTTTTGGCTGTCATACTATTTTTATTTTACTTGTTTTTATTGTATTGTACATCTCTTTTATGGCCTAGATTGGCTGGATAAAGATTTCATGAATTGAATTGAGTTGGGAATCATCCTCAAGCCAACTTTATTTCTTGCATCTCTATCACTAGCCTTGGCTTCACCCCCTTTTAGGGACAAGCCTGCAAGTGTATGTGCTGGCACATGCGTCTTGCTTGGGTGACACTTTTGTATACAGAAAAGTGCTCAGAGCCCACCCATTGCTCACCATTTGTTGTCTTCATCTACTTCTTCTTTACCGGCTCCATAATTGGCCAATGTAGCTGAATCGTCACTTCTGATGCTTGCAGTGGAGTAGGGACCAAGCACAGATTATTGCAAGTTAATCTGCGCTCGTCCGCTGCTCCCGACAGGATTGAGGTACTATTTGTTGAACCCACTCTCCCATCCTGCTGCTCCACCCATAGAGCTTGCATGCCGCACGCCGCATTCTTGCCTCTATTGTATAAGTACGGGGAGATTACATGATTTGCCCAGAATCACAGGATTCTGAGCCAACGCTAAGCTTCTCACCTGGTTCCTCAGTTCTATAGTTGTCAGCTCTGGTCGTTACACCACATCCTCTTAAGGTTTGCTTGCCCAGCATTCCTGTTGTGCCGCATACATGCAGGCACAATGAGGGGGAGCAGCATGGAGGCCGTGAGTGTTGAGTATTTTAGGGCTTGAAATAGTTTGTGAAACATTACACAGCAACACTGAAATCCTGCTCAAAACTTTCTGTAAGTGTACTACATCTACGATTGCTACCAGATTCCCACATTTCATTCCCAAAATGGGTGTGGCAGAAGGTTCTGTCTGGGCCATCTCTCGCCAAGAGGTGTTTTCTTTTTTGTTAATTAGATTTATATTTTAATTAGATACCCCAACTGTTTCACATGCACCCGATAGTGCCCTGGAAATCATTTTCACTGGAGACTTTAATCTTGCTATACACTTCTGACAGAGCACCCCTCCCCCTGGGGCTAACTGAGAAGTTGAGAATCCCAAACTTCTTGGAAGTGGCCAATGTTCCTAGTCATGGTAACCTTTTTTTTATAAGTATCATGGCCTGAGCAGTTTCAATGGCTCCTCTTAGGACCCTCTTGTGTTTTTTTGTGTGATTTTTTTAAAGGGAAGAAAATAGAGGAAAGAATACATACAATACTCTCATACTCCAGGGAGGAGGGACATTTCCCTCCAGGTCAAAACGTAAGCACACTAGATATCTATCGTACAGTGAAGCTTTAATGACAAACCCAGCCATCAAAGATTCCTCAACTACCATTGCAAATTTGCAGGATATCCCCCTGACAGCAATGGATACTTTACTTAAAGAACTGTCGGACATTAAAAGCTTGATTACCTAAGTAAATAATGCAGTAACTGCAAGCACCAGTCTCTAAGGGGGGGATTCAATCAATTTCAATCACGCATGGAAACCATGGACAGCCACGTCCCAGATGTTGAAGCATGACTTGACAAACTCCCCGCACAAAGTCAAGATATTTGGTACCTCCAACAAAAAACACTTGATTTGGAGGATTGCAGCAGAAGGAATAACATCAGAATTTTTGGACATCCAGAACACCTGGAAAAGAATGACATGCTCACAAATCTAATCTCTACACTGAAACGTAATTGTTCTCTTCAACTCAAATTTCAACATGCCCATTGAGTACGCTCAAGAAACTCTACCTGTACTTCACAACCTTGTCACATCCTGTCTTGTTGTCTATACATCCCCAGCACGGGCAACAAATCATCACAGAAGCAAGGAAACTGAGCCCATACACCTACAGCACAGCCAAGATCATTTTACTGCAGATTTTTATGCCCCCACTAACCTTAAGAGGAAGCAATTTCTATCCCTCCGTCCTAGATTAAAGTAAAAGGGAAATCAAATATGGGCTCTTGGAACTGGCAACAATCATCAGAACATACAGAGGAAAAATCAACGAACATCTTGACCCACATGATCAAGAAACTTTTCTAAATGACTTGGATGAAACCGAATCAGAGAGGAAACACAAGAAATCTTCTCCACTATCCACGCATGAACTGAATAGTAACACTACGTTACACTTAGATGAACGTTGCATATGGGAAACTGTGACTCGCAACTTGTCCTATGGCTGCAAACGTAAAGCTTGAAAGATGTCTGCACCAAGAGATAACTCAAGATCACCTTTAAAAACATGAACATGGACAACTTATGTAACCTCAATATCGTATTCCCAAAATTTTCTAGTGCATTATTTACATTAGCTCTAATTTTTTCATCCTTTTCTGCATTAAAAGGGTGAATCTTATTAGGCCATAGTCTTTTAATTGCTTTATTATATATGCCTTCCTTTTCCTTATTGCTTGCTGGGAAATTATTTATCATTATATTGCTCACCGCTATCTTATCTTTGAAACTTTACTTGAATATTCAGTTTACACATGGGGTATTGCTATTTGATCTTCTTAGGGCTGCTGGTCTCTCTTCCCCTCAACCCCATGTCCTCTTATAAGCACCCACCAAGCTAAAAGTGTAAGCAGATTGTACATCCTTGTCTAGACACGTGGTGTTGGACAAACAACTATACATTATTTTTATATTTGCTATTCCCATAACCTTAAGAACATCTATTCCACGAAGTAACTGTTAGTGAAATATTTTTGACTTAGAGTCTACTGTCTCACATCAACGATAAACCCTGCACTATAAATACGATTATCTTATATAGCTTCAAATACAAAACTTAAAACATACTATAAATATATATATATTTTTAATTTACGTATACACTTTCACCCTACAATCTACTTGTAACACTTTGCCCAACCTCATACAGTTAACTCGCACAAGATCACTAACAGCCTGATTCATCATCGGCGTGTTTTGCGAGTCTTTACTAGCGATTCATAAGGAATCGCTATTACAGACTCGCAAAACGGTATTCATGTAGGAATCTCTAAATAAATTGCGATTCCTACACATTCCTTATTTGCGATTAGCAAATTGCTAATCGCAAATAAGGAATAACTCCCCATTCATTCCTATGGGCCTAAAGGCCTGGAAGGCAAGGCCCTGGCCTGGCTAAGGAGTTTTTTCATCAAACGCACTCAAAGAGTCATCTTGGGACCATACCAGTCAGAGGAGGTGGCGATCTCGAAGGGGGTGCCACAGGGCTCTTGTTTGAGCCCCACGTTATTTAACATCTACGTGGCACCCCTAGCTAACATCATGAGATCCCATGGGTTCATTCCAGTATCATATGCGGATGATACCCAACTCCTCTTCCCTTTTAAAACCATGACTCCTGAAGTGCGTGATTCCTTTGCCCGGGGGATGAAGGAAGTGGCACGTTGGATGGCAGCAAATTTCCTTCAGTGTAACGTCTCCAAGACTGAGGTTATGCTCTTTGGGGAAGCCAAACGCCTGTGGACTCCGGACTGGTGGCCCCAAGGCCTTGGCCCCGTCCCTGAGCCCAAAGTGGTGGTAAAAGATCTGGGTGTAAAACTGGACCAGGAGCTTGCCCTAAAACAACAAACCAATCAAGTGGTAAGCTCATGTTTCCATGTTATTGGGCTTCTCCGGAGAGTATTCCCCCTGTTACCTGATACCACCAGGAAAACATTGGTCCAGTCGCTAGTGTTGAGCAGGCTGGACTATTGCAACGGTTTGATGCTAGCTGCCAATGAGGGGATCTTTGCCAGACTGCAGGTTGTGCAAAACACTGCTGCACGATTAGTTCTCAATGTCCCGGCCCGTACTCCCTCGAAACCGTTGCTGACTAAACTTCATTGGCTCCCAGTGAAACAGAGGGTGATGTTTAAGATCTGCTGTGTCATCCACAAATGCCTCATTGGAAAAGGTCCTGGTTACCTAACTGAAAAATTCATTCCTTACGTTCCATCTAGATCCCTGAGATCGGGAGATCAGGAATTGTTATGTGTTCCCAGGGCCATGAAGGCAAGAAAGGGGGGGAGGGCCTTATCAGTGGCTGGCCCCAAGTTGTGGAACCAACTCCCGAAGGAAATTAGAGTATGTAGGGAACATTTTTCCTTTAGGAAAAAGCTCAAAACATTTCTCTTTAATTATTAGATGTCCCTGTTGGTATTCAAGAAATCATGACTAGCCATTTCTGTCTCTCAGATGCTGCCAAAGGCGCGGAGATACTCCTTCGGGAGTCGATTCCCAGCGCCATACAAGTATGCAAATAAATAAAAATAAATAAATAAAGGCCCATAGGAATGAATGGGGAGTATTCCTTATTTGCGATTAGCAATTTGCTAATCGCAAATAAGATAGCAATTTCAAGGGTGCTAGGGGTGTCCAAAGGACACCCTGTAGCACCCCTGAAATGTAATTTACAGTGGTGTTGCGAAACACACATGTCCGAAGGACATATGTGTGTGCAACATGCAACTTAGAAAAATGCTTTTAAAAGCATTTTTCTAAGTTTTCGCTATTTACCACGAGGTTGGACCTCGTGGTAAATAGCGGCCCGAAATTGCGAATTCGCAATTTAAAAATGGTTGATGAATTGCATTTACGGAATCTCAAATAGAGATTCCTCAAATGTAATTTCTCGCAATTTAGCGAATTAGCAATTACCGATTTTTGCATTTGGGATGATGAATCCCAAATGCAAAAATTGCGCTCGCAAAGGGCCAGATTCTCAGAATCTGGCCCTTTGCGAGCGCAATTCGGCTTGATGAATCAGGCTGTAAATCTTTCCTCCCTGAATGTACATGGTCTGACACACTTTATCAAAAAGGAAACAAATACTCACATATATTGGCCACAACAGACCAGACATTGCATAATGGCAAGACACTCACTATGACCCACGGAAAAGTGAAAAAATACATTGAAATTGGGTTGGCCAAGCTCTGCATGCAAGCATTATATCCAATAAGAAACCTGACAAAGCCACACCACAAAGAAAATGTGGAGTCACCATTCTTTT
The DNA here is from genome assembly GCF_964261635.1 of Lissotriton helveticus. Taxonomy (NCBI): domain Eukaryota; kingdom Metazoa; phylum Chordata; class Amphibia; order Caudata; family Salamandridae; genus Lissotriton; species Lissotriton helveticus. The sequence continues at coordinate 352,738,485 of NC_136065.1, read as the reverse complement.
CAACAAACATCTGCCCTACAAAATATTGCACAAATAGGAAGATACAGAAGGAAGATACATGTTCGTCAAACTTCACATTCAAAATACTTTTTTAAATAGTGGGGACAATGTATGCTCCTACGGATTCTAAAACTACCTTTTATCCCATTTTAGCAGATTATTGACACCCTTTGGGTCCTCCCACGAATTGATGGGGGAGATTGGAATGTTACTATTGATCTGTTTGTTAGCAGATCAGGCAAACTCGACACCCATCACAATAAAGATGAACACATGCTTCTGGATTTCATTAAAGGTCATACACTACAGGAACCCTGGAGATTGTTGTACCTGAATGAGAGGGAATACACATTTACTTAATGCCCACACTCAATACTTACAAGAATCAACTACTTTTTAGTCTCCTCTTCTGTTTTACAACTGGTAACAAATGCAAATATCATTCCCAATAGCATACATGAACATGAGCTCCTAGATATTCACACGCATCTAGGTCTATTCTAACACCTGAAACCTCCTTTGAGGCTCAATCTGTCCTAATATAGGAGGCCCAAGAAAAAAGCCAAGTATGCCTATATGTAGAACAATTGTTTAAGGACAGCAAACACTCAGTACCTAGAGCTCATATATTGTGGAGTGCCAGAAAATTAGTGATGCAGAGGCTTGATAACAAAGGACACAGCACTTGCTATAAAACAAATAAACAACGCTAGAATCTGTCTAGAAAAGTAAATCTTAAATCTTACAGCCACCTACTCCCAAACACAGTTCCCAGACATATTGAGGAAATTGTGTTCCACGAAATTTGCTCTTAATAATCTTTACACATTGTCATGCCATCGGACTTCAAGCACGACAGAAGTCATCAACTTGGATAAGGTATCTTTATACATTTGTGGTACAGCGTGTGGACCCACGTCCTGTCTCGTCCCCAGTTCCTGTCGGTCTGCCCCTTGTCCATCCCCTGACCGGAACTTGTGTCCAGCTCCTTGCCCCCTCCCATCAGTCATTGTCCAGGGTCCTAGTGCCCTGTGTCCAGGTCACAACACACATCACATGCAGAGACATGTTCATTTCGCATCCATCAGTGCCATTACAAATGAGGGGAAAATGCTATGAGACTGCTAGCTCCCCAGCTCCACCAACAAGAATCATCTAGAGTGAATCCCGACATTTGAAGCTCCAGTGGCAAACTACTCACCCTCCCCTCAGAGGCTCTGTCAAAATTTCAGAATTATCATGAAACACTTTACACATCTGTAAATTGATTAGATCAGACAGAAGGAAATGCCTTTTTTCAAAACTCAATCTCCCTAAACTTACACTGAGACAGAAAAAATAAGAAGAAGCAGAAATCTCAATGGACTCAATAGTTAAGATAATTGATTGCTTGGCCACTGGTAACTCACTCGGGGAAGATTGGTTTCCTTTCGAATTTTATAAGATTACCAAATAGTACACTATTCTGATTAGAAGAACTGTCATTAGCGAGGCACTACTACTGGGACATCTGCCATCTGATTTTTTTAAGGGCCCGTATTACGGTTATCAAGGTAAAGACCCATTAGAATGTTCTAGTTATAAACCAATTTCCCTATTAAATGCGGATGTTATACTTTTGGCCAACGCTCTGGTCAATCGTCTTAATTCAGTCATTACCTCTCTAATACATCCATCTGAAGTTGTGTTTGTTCCGGGACATTCCTCTACTAATCATCTTCACACTCTTTCACACCTGGTATGTCAACTGAGAGAAAGTCCTCCTCTCTCTGAATGCGTAAAAATCTTTACACAGAGTAGACTGGAGATATTTGTTCTGTACTGTGGAAAGGATGGGCGTTCGTAAAGGCATGGGTACTCGCAAACATTTGCCCAGATGCTGCAAGAGTAGACTGGAGATATTTGTTCTGTACTGTGGAAAGGATGGGCGTTCGTAAAGGCATGGGTACTCGCAAACATTTGCCCAGGGGCTGCAAATTACGATCTGTGGTGTGACCGAGGGCCGCACTGATGTCAGGAGGGTGGTGGGAGGAGGTCTGGGTGGGTCAGGGATTGTGTAAAGAGGTTTAAACAAATGTTAAATAAATGAGCAACCATTTATTTGCAGGTTAATAAATGCCTGCTCATTTATTTGACTTTTTTTCGGAATATTAGTGATCAGCAACTAAACAGCAGCACATCTGCTGTTCACCAGGGGTGCCGCATTTGAAGGTCAAGAAGGCTGCAAGTGTTCCCCGGGATGTAATTTGAGTATCACTGATGTAGAGGCATGTATAACACACACACAGCAGCTGTTAAATGCAGTGGCTTCAAATTTCCATATTTTAACACCTATTGCGGTACTAGACAAGGATGTCCGCTGTCGCCATTACAAATTTCCTTTTGGCCCTAGAACCACTAGCTATAGCCATACGAAATGATGCTGATATTAAGGGTATTGACGCTGCTGTGGGGGAAATTAAAGCCTTTTACTTTACCGATGATATGCTTCTGACTTTCTCACATCCAAAAATACCCGCAAACTCTTTAATCTCTCAAATGACCACATTTTCCAACTTTCGAATATAAAATTGATTGGACTAAATTTGAAGCCCTACCACTGACTCCCATTACCACTAAAGCTTCCCTTAACAGCCTCCCTTTTAAATGGCTCAAGTCAAAACTAAAATGTTTAGGAAAATTCATCAATCAAGGCCTGAAAGATATGATTATGGATTACCTAAATCCCATAGTTGAACAAATCAAACAAGACTTTCATTGGTGGTCACTTCTCAATTTATCACTCTGGGTTAGAGTACAGCTCATAAATATTAAAATGATCCTCAAATTCATCTACATTTTTGGAATAACACTACTACCTATCCCACGTTCTTTTTTCAAAACAACAACCTCCACTATTACTAAGTGTGTATGGGGTGGTGATAGACATCGCTTGAATGGCCCAAAATTACACTTGTCCTCAGCTAAAGGGGGCTTCATCTCCCCCACTTAGAACACTATTAGATTGTGAAACAACTTGCTCATTCTATCCACATGTAACCCACTCATAGGAACACTCCCCTCTGGGTTTAGTTTGATCAGTCATTACTCAAATGCGACATGGAACTGGCAATGTATTATACTAAATGCCCATGATTTACGAATTCCACTAATCCCATCATTTATTCATCACAATCAGCCTGGCAGAAGGCTCACACTCGCACAAACACACACATGTGACCACAAACCCATGCTCTACTATGGAACAATGCAGATATTACATATAAGGGGGTTAAACTCAATTGGCCTCTTTGGGCCAAACATAAAATAAACCACGTTACTGACATGTTCACACAACAATATTCTTTAAAATTATTCTCGTGCTTGCAACACAAATTTAGACTCCCTTTTTTTGTAAATCAATAAATATACTCAGCTTTCTTCTGCCCTTTCATTATGTACGGCAAAAGCCCAGTGTAGAACCTCCCAATCCCCAATTGCATGGTATATTCATATTTTGAAAAACTTTACGGTAATTGTCTCTGGTATTTATGCATACTAATTGATCAATCCTTTTTAGAGAAATCTCAAATAATCTAATACTCTGGTGGTCCTCACCTTTAAACGTAAAGCTTTCGGACAAGGACCTTATTGGAAAACTATAATAAAGGGCATAGAGATTCCCATTTTAAATGTAACTACTTTAAAATACTACATTGCTTGCACTGGTCGTCGGCCAAATAAATTCAGACAAACTTAGCCCCAAGGGAAGGATGGGAACAGCAGGGAACACCATAAATAATCACTGTTACTTTTGTTAGCATATAAATGCATGATTCCCCCCTGAGCAATTACCTGTAGCAGAAACTATTATCCATGATTTATATGGATTTGCAGACCATGGACTTCTGTCCCAACCAAATTATGGATATAGGTTACTTCTGCACAGAAGTAAGATTATAGATGATCAAGACATGCATACTGGTTAACGTATCTACAATACTGCACTTTTTGTATCCAGCATTAAAATGCATATGCTAGACTTAACAGGAGAAGAGAATGACATTGCACTCCCCCGTTAAATGGCATACATGAAAACATCAAAATAATTTCTTCTCATAGGCTCTTAGTTTTCCAGCAGAGCGCAAAGAAAGTAAATATGTACAATGTAGCTACTTGTTGTAAATGCTATTATAATGCGCATACCATAAAATCGAATCATGCAGAGGTCAAAATATATATATTTGTATATCGTCTTTGTGTGGAAATATTCCTCAGGATCTTCAATAAACAATGACACTTTCATTCAGTGATTCCACTATTACTTGGCTGGCCCTTTTTTCCCCAGAAAAGGCCACACTGTTCTATTCACACAGCTCTAAGTCCTAGACCTGAGTGATAGTACTTGTACAGACATCTAGTTTCAATGTAACTATTCGGGTAACGTATTACGAGAAGTAACTGCCAATAATCCGAAGTGACCCAGAAGGCAGAATAAGATCAGCATGTCTCAGTCGAGACACTAAATACTGCCCAGAACAAAATTGAGAGCATTCCAAAACATAACTAAACACATTTAAGCAAATACTCTCAGGTGCACAACACAAGGCAATGGCAGGAACAGAATTGATGTTGAGGCACCCTTAAATCCAACAGCTCATGGAGAAAGCAGCAGTAAAACACGCTGTTCTTCTGAATAATCTGCAGAACGTTTCAGGTGAAAGGGCTTCTTATAGCCCGCCTATACCGGTAACCAATTAGGAACAGGCAAGAGGCACTCACACTGCCTCATGGGATATGTAGTTGTTTTGACAATAGATCTTGTATTTCCGGTCTATACTTGTTTTAGCCATCACCTCTGTAATGCTTGCAATACTCTGGAACATCTTGTTAACATGCGGCCTGCCAGAACCTTTAATCATGCCTCTGTTTATTTCGGGTCCATGGCAGCGTTTACGAGGTAAGCGGCAGTGCATGTGACACATGGGGAACAGGGTCAAGACTGATTTGCATATGGCTGGGTCAAAACTGGAGTGGCTGTTGAGCAAAAAAACTTAGGCCCAGATCTCTGGACTGGGGGTTGTATGTTTGACATTGTTCAGCATTCCGTCCATCAATTGTACTTTTTGAATTTATTACTTTTACATGACACCTCAGATTTGTCCCCATAATCATTCATACTTTTAAATAGCTTTCCACTGCCCTCTGCTTAGCTATAGTCAACATACTACGTTTTTGGAAGATAGAGGTAATTCCAAAGATCTAATCCTGGCTTGAGGACATGTTCGATGTGGCAACATTTTAGAAAATGGTCTATAAGCTAAACAACAAATTCGTAACAATTTGACTATAAATAGGGCCCTTTTTTAGGTCGAGTTCTCTCGACCTATTATCGTGGAGTTGGCTCTGAAGGGAGACAGGCCAGGGCACGCGCGGCGTTTCTGGTCTGTGGACGCGCTTATGCAGGCCAGCTGAAGACACGCACACACGCATACACACAGACACACACACACACACACACAGACAGACGCGCAGACAGACGCACGCACACACACACAGTCACACAGACACACATACACACACACCGCCCCCCCCGCTATGCCCCACTTACCTCATCAGCGTCCTTAGCCGCCACTTCTGACTTCTGCTGCCACCCGCCGCCACTCCTGCTGCCACCGCTCCCGCCTCACGACAGCCGTGAGCGTGCACATCCCGAAAACGGAAGTTCGGGAGCGTGCACGCTCACGGCTTGTTTCCCAATAGAATAGACCACCCGGACACAGCTTCAAGTTCAGTGCGCGCGGTTCCGCTTTCCGCGCACGCTCCAGTTAGCAGACAGCCGGTCGAGCATGAGCCTCTCCCAGAGCCGGAGGCGAGCGAACCTGGGTCTGGGCATTCGCCAAGTCGGTTGCGCATGCGCAGAGCGCGCCTTGGCCCTTTCCCTCCCGTGTGTTTGAACAGGAAGGCGGACATGTTTGTCGGTTGGTGAGGCTCCGTTCCCCTACAGGACACTGACTGTCAGCCCCTCCCCAAGGACCTGGAGCAAAAACGACCACAGCAGAAATCGGCTTCAACTTCGTCACTTAGACAACGGGCCCAGGAGTTACGGCGGGCACCACTTTCCCCTTCATGTCCCGCCACGGTGAACACAGTTGACCCCCTCTGCGTGATGCATCCGTTCAGGGACTGAACCAAGAGACAGAAAACAGTCGCCGCGGAACCACCATGTCAAGCACCAGGGAGAGCTTGGAGGCCCGCCTGGGGCGAATGGATGCCATGCTGCGGGACCCTGCCAGCCAAGTCAACACCGACTGTCTGCTGGTAAGTGACCAGGTGGAGTGCATATCTCAGCCGGGGCGGTGCAGCCAAGGGGTGCCCGGCACAGAATATGGGCTGCACAGACCTGTACTTGCAGCTGACCTCGGCCTGTGAGTTTGCAAAGTGAAGTTTGTCCCTGAGAGCAGTCGGGCTGCTTTCAATGTTTACTTTAAGTTAGGGTGGCGGGCTCAGGCGACCCCTCACTTTGGCAATGCGCCAACTGTCAGTGCCCCTCCGAGGGCGGCCCAGTGTGTTCCCAGGCCAGCCCGCTGGATGACAGCTCCTGCCCGGTGCCGCCCCGGGGTGTGACAGGGCGAGCCCGGCACCTGCGGGCGGGACTGTTTACCTGCCCCCAAGCCGTGCTGCAACTATTGGGAGCACCTATCAGGCTTTCCCATCGACTCCACGCGAGTTCTGTGTCTGCTTCTTATTTGGACTGTAATTATCAAACCGATCATTGTTTCTGCATAAAATTACCCTAAAAGGAAACGGTCCTCGCTAACCCCCTCCAAAAATGAAATCCGGACTCTGTCTCTAAGGCATCCCCGCCAGTTCCGTGTAGGTGTCACTAGAACCCGCTTCCAAACAGTTTGTTAGCAGTCCCTCTCTGCTCGGTACCCATCCCCTGTATCTATTTTCTTGGCAGAAGTTTCTGCTCTACGTATTTTCACGCAGCTCTTTAGTTAGGAAAAGGTTCAAGGCTTTTTTTACGCATACAGACAGAATATGTATCGCATTGTATTATACTTTTTGTATAGCTCTTACTACCATTACGCTGGGTGCTGAGGATTATCCGCACGTGTTACATACATGGTGTGTGTTAAATGTGTTTTATTTGCTTTAAGCCTGTGCGAGAAGTGCTTCCACGTCATGCGCGAGGACCACCAAGGTGGGGCTATGGTGTTATGGAACGCAGAGCTTAGCTGTATCGAGGATGAGGAAGTGAGGTTCACATTTTTTTGTAACTTACATTATGCTGGCGGCTTCGCAGGTCCCTTTATTGTGTGATTGATCCGATTTCACTTGAGCATCAGTCACAGTTTTAATGGCTTTGTTGAACAAAAGGGCGTTATTCCTTAATACCTTGCTTAATCACTAGATCTATTTGTTACGGGCGCACAAAATGAATATATACACCGACTTTTTAACTGCTGCAAAGATCCTGTTAATCCTATGGCATGCATAATTCGTACTGATTTTCGGTTGATTGGTTGGTATAACGCCGCTGGCCTCTGAACTTTTCATGTCTCTCCAAATGTCTTCATTGGAACGGTTTTGTTATATTAAATGTCTGCATGGCAGTGAATAGTAGGTGTTTTATTTTAATTTTAAATGTAGTAGCATGAATGACTCAAATCCTCTCTCTCTAATCTTTGTACTGTGGACTTGGGCTTAGGCCTGTGTAAGATTGAACTGCATGCGTTGTCGGGGTGCAAGAAGGATCACTGTGAGATATTCGAGTAGGATTGTGTTAGGGTTATCAATAGTATGATAATTTCAGTCTCTCTACAGTTGCTCTTTAAATTTCACACGTTATTCCACTACTTGTTTTTAAGGGTTGCTAAATATGCATTCAGCCAAGTTATTTAGGATCAAAAGTGAATGAGCTCTTGGAGGAAAAATCAATTATCTTGCCTCATGTTATGAGCCCAGTTATGTGCCAAGGACTACAGGCAATTGGAGGAGGGTTGGGGGCACTTGTGTTTTTCTTTCAATTCTGGTATATATAAGCCCAAGTTACTCCTCGTTCTATTTGCTTTGAGCCTGCACAGTGATGGCAAGGTTCCTAGAAGTATGATTTTTTAAAAGTGGATCTCTGTCATCAACTTGAAACCATCTTTTGAGTGCTGTCCCATTTGTAATAAGGCATATATAGCACTATTGCAATGGATCATGATCCCATACTAGCTCTTTAACTGTGAAGTTTTGATTTGGGTTGTCTGTGGGTTATAAATGAGTAGGTTCAGCTTGAATTTAGTAATATATATATTTTTTCTGGTTAGGACTTGTTAGGTCGAGGCTACCATCGCACTGCAAAGTAGTGGGGGCGGAGCCGAAGATTTAATGACTTCAACAGTGGGGCTTTAACCCGCCTCGCTCTTCCATTGGCTAGCTTCGTAAATGGAGGCTAGCCATTGGAAGAGATGTGTGTCAATCGGGGCTGGAGCAGATTCGTGGGCGTTTCTTGCTTTTTTAAGCCCCGCCCCTTTTTGTTCATCATTCGGAGGGGGCCGTTTACTTTTTTTTTTTTACAGGGCTGTTTTTTCATCATTGGTAACGTCTCTGTTGCCGCTCCCGGTCCCCTCTGAAGACCCCCGCGTGGTTGTATCCTGCCCCTCTCCCGCTGTCCGTGTCTTTGTTCCCGTCCCCCTCCTGCTGTCCGTGTCTTTGTTCCCGCCCCCCTTCCCGCTGTCCGTGTCTTTGTTCCCGCACCCCCTCCCGCTGTCCGGGTATCCGTTCCCGCCCCTCATCCCGCTGTCCATGTCTCCGTTCCCGCACCCCCTCCCGGAGCTACTCACACAGACACCTGGAAACTTGTTTTAGTATTGTTGTCTCTGAAGCACACAGGTGATTGCTGGCTGTGGGTGGAGGTTCGTCCAGAGGGCACCAGAGCAGGAGGGAAGATGCAGCCTCGGCAACGCACATTTCATACCCCTGTATTCGTCTAAGAGAACACACTTATCGCCGTTTTGTAATTTTGGTCGGTGTGGCTTGTCCTGAAATTATTACACGTGATGCTCAAGTTTATTGCGGGAGTGTATGTATGTCTGTTTGTGTGTCCTATCCGGGCGCCTCCCCCTGCTCCCGAGCCATGCGACCCTCCCCACTTCCCTCACTTAACCAAATTGGAGCCCCAAACCCGCTCGCTGAAACCTCCGCTTCCCTCCCAACCGTCCACAAACCGCCCACACTAGCCGATCGAGCCCGGCAAAACCTCCATCAACACTGCATGGCGAGCAAACCGAACCCCAACCTCCATGCGCTCGCTGCAAGGTCCGTCACGTGGCCATGGGCCCAGCCTCGGGTGCTGCCGCCCCCCTGCGCCCCGTGGAACCGCACACCCTCAGCCCGGCTAACCCAGGTCACTCCATCCATGTCACCTCTGAAGGTGACAATCTCCTAGGCAACCATCACCCTCGGCCCTTCCCACAACCTCCCTTGCAATACTCTCTTCACCCCTCACAGACTGAGCGCCCGCTGCACTACCCAACCGGCCTCTGAAGGATGAAAGGCATTAGTATGACTACTCCTTCCCCCCTCCCATTCCCCCCCAGCCGCAAAGGTCCCCTGTGGCTAGGGCCTCGCCCCTCCATCCGTCCTGCCACCAGACCCCTCGCTACCTCCTCCCCAGCTGTCCGACTTACCGCCCCTCCCCCACCGCACCCCCGTCCCAATCCGTTTCCTCCATCCTGACCACAAAGCTCCAGCGGCCAAACAGAAGAAATGCGGCCCTCCAAGCGCTCCCCCTAACTTAACAACTAAACTCCTCGCTGCCTCCTCCCCAGGCTGCCTAAACACAGTGTCCCCCTTGCCCCTTTCCACATGAGCCCTCCGAGGAACCTCCTGGCAGGATATTATCCCTTAAATGATCTGGGGCCTGGGCACGGTGCACTTCATGCTGAGACGAGAGGGTGGCCGGGAACACCTTATTTAATAGCACTGATGTCTCGGATCTTTGGGCACTTCTCTATGCATGTAGTGCAGGGACTCCCCCTTTATGCCTCACTTGGAAATATGAAACTGCCCATGCTTTCAAAACCTGAAAGAGACGGCAAAGACAGCAGAGTGGATTGCAAGAAGGTACTGGGAACTGAGTGATTTATATGTAGGAGACGTGTTGATTTCATTTGAGGAGGCACAGTAAACGCTCACCGCTGTTCGAGGTCAGACTGGAGAGTTTCAAACACTCCTTCGGGTCTATCTAGCGGTATGAATGATGACAGAGTGAGGTAAAACTTAAATTTTTAACTCGAGTCCGTGAAATAACTTAAAGAGCACAGGCCTCAGACTTGATAGATCTGTCTGCGTGTACCTCTTTATTTACTGCCTCAATAGTTGCACCACCCACTCATCCCCTACGTGCTCCTGACCGCCCGACCCCCCGCCCGCCCGCCAGCATTCCTATACTGCCATTGAAACTCCCGCCGTCTGGGACACAATTCCCCTCTACAGGCGCCTCCCCCTGCTCCCGAGCCATGCGACCCTCCCCACTTCCCTCACTCATCCAAATTGGAGCCGCAAACCCGCTCGCTGAAACCTCCACCTCCCTCCCAACTCTCCACAAACAGCCCCCGCTAGCCGATCGAGCCTGGCAAAACCTCCATCAACAGTGCATGGCGAGCAAACCGTACCCCATCCAATGGTGTGGAATTTTATTAAATATCTGCTAGTTAAAGGGTCACAATACTTCAAAACTCTGTGTCCTTATAAAATAAATCCACTTATACCTTTCGTACAATATACCGAGGTGACAAATTACGGCTGCGTTCATATTGTATCGGAGCTCTGATAATACCTCTCGGATTACACTAGGGCTCATTGTATCAAGGGTTAGATGTTAGTGTTTCGCCATTTTTTCAGAAATCTATGTACAGAGGTTGGAAAGCAATATTTCCAGGGTTGGAATGCACTGTGAAGCTGTAAATATCTACCAATGCATGTTTGATGGTATTTGATAGCTCCACAGTGTTCTCTTTCCACACTGGAAAAGGTTGGATATTTTGACAGGACTACACCTTTTTTTCTGGGTCGGAAAAGGGGGCGTACAGTAAAAAAATGTGTACTCGCTGGAAACCCACAACCCGCACCTGCAGTGTGAGAGACAGCACTGTGAGACAGCATTGTGTGTAAGAAAGACAGCAGTGTGTGAGAAACAGCAGTGTGTGTGTGAGAGAGACAGCAGTGTGAGAGACAGCAGTGTGTGTGTTCTAGGGAGAGCATGGTGTGTGAGACAGCAGTGTGAGAGAGACAGCAGTGTGAGAGAGACAGCAGTGTGAGAGAGACAGCAGTGTGAGAGAGACAACCCCGTGGGTTCCCCTCATCCAGCGAACATGTCACCCTGCGGCTACCTCCCTTCATCGTGAGTTCTCTTCCTCGCCCCATCTTCACTCCCGGTGGCTACCTCAGACCCGCTTCGGCAGCGCACTTCCCTCCAACAGTCTCCCGGTCTCTCTTCTCAAAGAGAGCCTTTCCCGGGCACAAGGCCACAGACTTCAGAAATCTGAAAACATCTCCCATGCAGCTGGTGGGAGCAGCTGCCTTCCTGCAGGTCTGAGGCAGCGGAAAGGCCTCGGCTCCCCCTTCACTGCCGGAGGAGGGGGCCTGATAGCGCACGTGCTCCCTGGACAAGGAGGTCACAGCTAAGAGAGGCCCTGGCAGAGAAGGCCTGACACCTCCCCACCCCAGCTCATGAACCACTCCTCCCAGTTTCCACCTGTTGGTCGAGAGAACACCATGCCATGGCGGAGGGGGGTGTCAGACCCCCAACAGCTGAATAAGGCGGTCACGGCCCAGGCAGGCTTTGACATTTAACATCTGGGCCTCCTTTAGAATGGCATATATCCCAGAAAGTCCAGAAACTGATAACTGCCCAATTACCCCCCCCACCCCACTCCCGTGGAGGATACCCTCACCTCTTCCTCTACCCCCTCACACTTAGTGAAGTCAAACCCCAGCACTATTGCTTTTCTTGTTAGCGGAATATGCATGCATCCTGTCGTATCTCGTCCTGCACCCCACACTTTTCTTGCACAGGCAGCGAAATGCAATGCAATAGGTCTCGCATTTCCGAGAGATTAAGCTATTGGCATTGTAAATGACAATGCCATTTATTTATCTGTTTTCAAAACCAACGCATATATAAAAAGTTTGACATTTACAATGCCAATAGCTCTAACTTTTGCAAAGGCGAGACCGTTGCATTGTAAATGCTTGTTATATTTAAGAAAACCCTGAATTTGTTTCCCCGTAGCTTGACAGGTTTACATCTACTTGGGGTATAGTGTTCACCTACATATTATTATTCTTTTGCATACTCCCAAGCAATTATTAAATGTAGGCCTTGGTGATACTCAGGCATGACGAGACGAGAGACGCCTGCGGTGATTCATCACTCTTCAAACCTAGCTGATTCACTCGGCAACCCCTTGAGATTTGGAATAAGGTTTTCACACAAGTTGGATATAGACCATCATGCCTGATTATCACCATTGCCTACATTTAATAATTGCTGTAAAGCCCACGATCTTGTCCAGCATTTTCATGTCCCTGGAGCGACCCGCCGCATTGCTTTAACTCCACTGGCGACCGGACAGTGCTCCACTGAGTTTGCTCCTCTAATGGTCCTGATGAAGACCCCCTTGCAAGGGTTGAATCATCCTCTTCTAGTACCTGGGGTCAAAACCTCGACTTTACTTAAACGCAGACCTGTACTTATAAATCGAGCCCAGAAGCGGATTATTTATTATGCATTCGTGGCATCGCATTACTTGGGGCGTTTAGTCAGTCTCTTGATACATTGTTAGACAGGTCTCCTTCACTATTGTACATATTGTAAATATTGATAATTGTAACCTTACTATCTCATCCCCACCCTTTCACGAGCACTGCATCTAGCACCTTATTCACCTTTTCACTTTAAAGCAACCATTGAAATTGTGAACTTGTGATTTCCGCATTATATAAATCTCTTTGATTACCAAGTTGACCTGTTCAGTGTCCACTTCAATCATTGTGGAGTGTTTTTAATTGTGTTTTTCTTTTGTGAGAATGTCACTGTTCAGTTGGACCATTCTGTGGAGAAAATATAGACCCATTCAACATCACTAATCCCCCGTTCTGCTCTCCTTCAATATTTTGTATTGCTTCTTGTGCATCGTTATCTAACATACATGGGACCCTACTGCAGGGTGTGGTGCACTAGTTGTTAAATACAGGTAACCTTATATACAGAAGTAAAAACTGCTTACAGGCCATCAGAATTGGGAAAAAAAATATTTCTAGAATAGCTCATTCCATCAGTTGTGACAAAGACTCATGCAAGTATAGCCCTCATGTCAGTGTGTTTAAAGGCAGACTTGTTCTAAGTGTGAAAAATTGCAAAGTTCTTCTCTGCAAACTCCGGTAAGCTGTCTTCTCAACTTTTCCAAATTCCATCTTTTGTGACATGTGCAGAGTTAAAATTGCAAGAAAAACATGCAAAATAGATTTTTGGAAAGGAATAGGTTCCTTCAATGTAAAGGACCACGACACATACTTTTCTTTGATGGATCATGTGGAGGAAGCTGTAACATCATTCAAATTACATCCTGTACAAACAATTTGGTTAAATGATTCAGTGAAACAATATGATGTGAAATGAAGAGTGCCCAATGTATTGGTATAAAAAACAATTACAGCAACACATACTCTTAAATGGAATATATTTAAAAACAACAAAGTATATGTACAGGTGAATGAGATGTTTTGACACTTTGAGGCTTAGTAATGCAGAGCCTTAATTGAGGCAGCTAATAGGTTCTTCCCAGAAGATCTGGTTCACTGCATCGAAGATGAAGCATGTAGTGGCCAACCACTGGGTCAGGTAGAAACCTACAATGGGCAAAATCTTGTGGGTACGGTTAAAGAAAAGTCAATATCCAATTGAAATAAATCTGAAAATGGCCCTGGTTTTCTAGAGAGCAGAACACATTTCCCACTTGGTATGCTATTCTAGACTTCTATAAACAAAGTATGGCTTCTAGAATGGTATGTATCAAAAACATTGCAATTGAATCTGGGTAGTGCATCATCTCCAGGGATACTTCAGTGTGGTGAAAGATCAGATGTCTACACTGTCTTTTCTAATCTATGAAAATCAAAATCCAGGTATGTTTTAGCATTATTCAGAATAATTGGTAAGCGAAGCTCCTGGTAATCCTGGTTGCGAGTATAAATATGTTATCAATTCACAAATCAAAAGACATTTTTCGTAGTGTGTGAAACAAGACCAGAAAGTGGCAATGTTGCTTCACAGAGGGATTCAAGGACAACAACAAAAGTGGACCTCTTTCACGCTACCTTATCAAATTACGAAGCATCTGATGCAGTAAGCACCACAAACCGTTGCGTATGGAGGGAGGTACTATGTGTAATCTAATTTCCTAATAAATAAAGTCCGGCGACATTAGTCTGTTTAGAAGGAGTTTACGGTGTCTGTTCTAATAAGGATTTGAGCTAGACAGAACCGGTTGAAACTTGCTAGTATTGCTCCCTCTTCTGAGCATGTGTAGATAATTTTTCAGCAGTTTAGCATCGCTAAGGAGATTAACATTGAGTGCCAGATAATTCTAATGATCTGATCCTGTGTGAGCCATCCTGGTGTCACTTTGGAGGCAGTTTAGCTGTGTCACTCCTGCGCCTGGGGGATCATGGTCCGGAACCTTGTAAATGAAGAGGATGGCTCCAAATCTGATCTGATTATGCCCTCGTGTTATTATCATCTTCCAAGATTTGTGCAAAATGGACTGTTGAGGTCATGTCAGGGAACGCAGCTCAGAGCTCGAAAGACCTGCATCCTTAGTTCTTCAAATGATTGGAAGAAGGTACAGTTTCTCTTGAGCCCCGAGTCTGCATAGTCTGCAACCGTAAAAAGTGCTCAGCATATATCACTGAGGAGAGCAGACCAATTAAAGCTCACCCGCTGCGGGCTCATGCCCTCCACAGTTACATAATCCTTAGGAAGTGCGGCAGCGGAGCCAGGGTAATCAAGACCAACTAATACAAAATAGCACAGCTACAAAAGCCTAGTACAAACAGCCTGATTCATCATTATCCCGTTTTGCGAGCCCCTAATAGCGATTCATAACGAATCGCTATTAAGGACTTGCAAAACGGGATTCATGTAGAAATTGCATAAAGAAATGCGATTCCTACACATTCCTTATTTGCGATTAGCAAATTGCTAATCGCAAATAAGGAATAACTCCCCATTCATTCCTATGGGCCAAAAGGACCATAGGAATGAATGGGGAGTATTCCTTATTTGCGATTAGCAATTTGCTAATCGCAAATAAGATAGCGATTTAAAGGGTGCCAGGGGTGTCCAAAGGACACCCTGTAGCACCCCTTAAATGCAAATCGAAACAGTTGTTGCGCACACACATGTCCAAAGGACATGTGTGTGTGCAACATGCAACTTAGAAAAATGCTTTTAAAAGCATTTTTCTAAGTTTTCGCTATTTACCACGAGGTTTGACCTCGCGGTAAATAGCGGCCCGAAATTGTGAATTAGCAATTTAAAAAGTGTTGATGAATTGCATTTAAGGAATCTCAAATAGAGATTCCTTAAATGTAATTCCTCGCAATTTAGCTAATTAGCAATTACCGATTTTTGCATTTGGGATGATGAATCCCAAATGCAAAAATTGCGCTCGCAAAGGGCCAGATTCTCAGAATCTGGCCCTTTGCAAGCGCAATTCGGCTTGATGAATCAGGCTGAAAATCTTTGGAAAGGGAACCAACCATTACATCGCATGCGTTACAACGCATTGCGATTACTACGCGGTTGTTACAACGACAACGCAAGTCATTACAATGACTTGCTCTAGATAGCACTCTAAACTAAGGAATAGTATAATTTACTATTTTAACACCTTCCCTACTGTTGCACACACTGGAGTTGGAATAGTAAATTATACTATTCCTAAGTCAAGCGTGCCTTCTAGAGCAAGTCGTTGTAACCACTTGCATTGTAATGGTACTGTGATGTAACAAACCAGTTGTTGTAACGACCTCGTTGGAATCACATGTGTTGTAAACGCATGAGATGTAAGCGACTATATTCCTTTGGAAATGGTGAGATTAAAGCACCCAAAACACAAAAGAGGGCTGTGGGATGACACAGTGGACAACCCAGTCCCACAACACTCGCTTGACTTCTGTCACAGCGCTGCTACTAAAGTGGTAACCAAGGCGAAGCCGAGCAGGTGTTCTACCCTTCCCCCCACCACAGGAACTGCGTTCTTCGAAGAATACCATTAAGCGATATCTTCAAAAGGCACTGGAAATAGCACCAAATGCAACTTGAGATGTGGCTACTACAGGTAACGGCACGAACAGCTCCAGGCTTTCACATAGCCATGCCAGTAACCTAGCCAGCAGCCTCCAGAATGTTACACTAATGTTAAGCAAAGATTCATCTACAGCAGGGAGCTCTAGATCACATAGATCACAATCATGCTCTAGCTTAAGAACAGGTGGATCAATAATGGATCTAAATGTAGAGCCAATTTCATAGCCAGTATTATAATCATACGAGCCAAAGAATGACCTGACTAGCCAGTATGACCTGATGAATGGGGTGCTGAAAGTCAACAGCTCCAGGTCTCCCTCTACAACAGTTAATAACATGGACCTAACAAGTACAGACCAAACCCAAACAGAATCACGATTGCCGCTCAAGTTTCCTGAGTTCTGGAATGGACCCCTGAGCGGATAAAGTCCTCCAGTCCTGACACAGCAAATGAGTGAAACACCTATAAACTTAAACAACACGTGTACACCACCCAAATGGGAGAGTTTCACGGACCAGAAACTGGGATACCTGTCGGAACATTTTCCCTCTAATATTGAGGCACAAATAAATGAAACACTCAGGCAAACCCCGCTAGTGATGACCAGTAGAAAAAGACACTGAGTAAGACTCTGTATGATTGGCTACATCTAACACACAAGGATTAGTGGAAATAAGAGTGTCATAGGAAACAATAGCTAGGGCACTGCTCTGGCAGTCAAATAAGATGGTACTACAATTAGAACAGATACAATCACTGGCAACTCACTTGGCAAAAATTGGGTTCAAACTAAACTTCCTGGAGTCCCAAGTGAAATTCATTATGATGGACAACCCCTGCCATGCTCCCCAATCACTGATAAGCTAAGCTCTTTACCTGAGACACTAGGGGTACTAGTTGGCACAATTAAGGAGTACACAACAAGAACAGCCCCACAGGCCAAGGCATCTGAATGCTACCACAGTGGAGGACGTTAGTCAAATTAATTATAGCACCGCACCAATTGACATTCCCTTGAAATTCTCGAAACAACTAACTGACACACTGGAGCAGGCAATCTGCAGTTTGCCAGTTACAAAGATAACTGAATGTTAGAGGGAGCGAAAGAGGAAAAGTTCTCAGTCGTATAATGAGATGGCAGACATAAGAGGAACACATGAGGCCACTGACAATAAGACAGCATCCGTGCCTCTCTCAACAACAAGGGGCATATTAACAAGGGCTTTATCTCCGCTTTTTTGTCTTTAAAAACCAAAGAAGCTGAGATAAAAAATTTGCCCTATCAAAAACAGAGTGCTAACATGCAAAATCGCATGTTAGCACCCTTTTTCACTACGCTTCCCTTTGCATCTTTAATGAGATGCAAAGTGGGCGTTCCAGAGCAAAATAATAGGAGAAATGTCTCTAAGCGACATTTCTCCTATTATCAAGCTTCACGCTAACCCTGTTAGAGACAAAAAAAGCAGGGCTAACCACGGTTAATTCTGATTTATTACGTCTGCTAATTTTCAGATTTAGCCATGTAATCCAATGGGAGGTGGATTACATGGCTAAATCCACCATGGGCTATCAACAAGGATATCCCTATCCTTGTAGTTTTATCGCTGCATTACCAGCGATAACCTCCCAAAATGCCACTATCGCTGGATTTTTTGTCGCCTAGGTGGTTAGCGTTGTTAATAACGCGATAACCAGGCGATATTATCCAGCGATAGTGGGCGTTAAATTTTTTTACGCTAAGCGCCCTTAGCGTTACTTTTCCCTGTTCCTTGTTAATATGCCCCTAAGTCTGAGAAGAGCAAAAAAAAATTGAAAAAACAAACAAAGATGCGATGTTAATCATAAAAGATATTCACTGCTGCACAAACATCCCAAAAATTACCAAAGCACAAGAAGACATGAACTCTGGCAAACTTTTTCCAATTTTCATTCCATCGACATAGTTAAAATCTCAGTCTCCGATCTCCAGCAAGATGCTGACCATCACAACATTACCAGCACCCATTTAGGGGAAGGAGAAGCTCCTGAAAAGGGAGCTCCAGAGCCTGCTGGCCAGACAGTCTCAAATACATTTCAAAACTCAGGCCCGTTGGAAGGTGCAGCTGCTGGACAAGGGGTCCCCTCCAACTCAGTCAGGAGAAATGACAAGACCAACCTGGTCCCAGGTATACGAAGAGAAATGAAAGACCTAGGTGCACAGTCCGATTGGGAGAACTTAGAAATGCCAAGTCACAACCCATGGTTTTTATCCAAGAGCTCTCTAAAACGCAGGAGTGCAGCTAACCTCTTAAGGGTGAGCAGTGAGAGACCACCACTGACAAAAGACAACACAGGGCCACAACTGGAAACCACCTGCAGGGTTGCCTTATTTGGTCATCAAGAGAGACATGAGCATAAAACTGCTGCAATCAACAGCCTATTAGCTCAGCCCGGGTCTTAGAGCAGGGGACTCTCCCCTGCACAGCTAGATGAGCAGCAGTTCATCATCCAGCCCGCAAATGAGGAGGTCGGCGTACTCACAAAGAATTGCTCTTCATTCCCTGATGTACACCAAAGGGCCCCATTGACACACTCAATAGAGGGAATCAGCTGTGGCTGTTTAGTCAGATTACTACACTAGCTCAGAGGACCTCGACTGGGTTAAATTTGGCCCAACTCTTTTAAATTGATTTGGGAAAATTCCCTCCTGGACCTACGTTGGTTCTCCCTTAGTACTGCATATTAATCGTTTTAGGTTTTCTTTTGCGTCGTACAGCCACATATAATACATTTGTTTTTGTACCACAACATTATTTTAGAAATAAGTTGCACATGTTATTTGTTATGTAGTTCTCCTTCTCAGGACTCAGTCTGAACATTTTGTACAAGGTCAACCATCAAAGTGTACTGTTTTCATGTGATCAGTTAGCAATATCTCCTAATGTTTTGGACACAAAACAAAAGCACAGCTACTGTTTTCCAACACAGCACTTTTTATCATATAAACTGAGACTTGCCTTTTTGAAAACAGGGAGGAGGATTGTTGCAGAGTGACAGGTCATGGAACGGGCACCCCAGCCTTGCATAAACTGAGTTTACACCTACCTTACGAGTTAACACTTACGACACCTAAATATAAATTTCAAGGTATGGGGTCAAATGCTAATCCCAGAGATCAGTGATATATCCATATCATTTACCATGTTAGGGATATTCATTGTGTGCAGTTTGCTAGCAATGTTAATTGCTTTGGTTATTTGTATATGTTTTCTAATTGCAGCACACTTGCTTTAGAATAGAGCACAATCGTTCCAACAAATATTGGATTCTTTCCTTGTGTCTTTATTTTGTTTATTATGGGCATGCATTAGTGAGAAGTGATTCTCTTCCTTTTGGAGACTAGAGTGTTGTTGCTATCTAGGTTGCCCAAATTACCTGCTGCTCTTGGAAGTTTAGGAGTTCAGGTAAGGCGCTGTGAGCTAACCATGAATTTTAGGCTAAAAAGCACTGATGGGGCAGAGAGACACAGTCCCTGCAGTCTGACATTCTGCTCTCCGAAGGCACAGTTCTGTGCACTCAGAATCCTTGCAACAGTGTGGGCCCAAAATGGTCACTTTTTAGGACTGTGGCATTGATCTTCATATTACCTTGCCAGTGAAATACCCCTTTGTACTACTAAATTTACATTTCGGAAAAACACCAACATGTGTGCTGAAGGGATCAATTGAAGAAAACCGCTGCTAGGTCTTGGAAGTAGAGGGATCACGCCCCTCACAATCCAATGAAGGCCCCATCAGAGGGAGGTACGCTGAGAACTTTTCATTTGTTTTCATGCCCACTGTCAAGCGGGCAGGACAACAGATAAAAAGATTGCTCCCACATGCTGGGAACAGCATTTGTGGCTGCCCCCTAAGTGTGGGAGCAATTCTGGCTCCTGCTGGAGGCCGGGAGATGGCACTGAGCGCAGGGACATTTAGTCTCCCCCTGCAGTTCCCAATGTTCTACACTGATTGCCCTGGATGGGTTCCAGGGTACCCAGAATGAAGAAGCCGGGCCCCGGGGAATGTGATCCCCGGGGCAGAAATCTGCCTGGGAAGGGGGGGGCCATGTGGCTGCCCCCCCTTTAAGTTTTGGCTGGGCCCCAGGGGATGGGGTCCACATGGCCAAAATTGGCCCAGGGTGTGGGGCTATGTGGCTCCTCTAATAAATTTAAAGCAGAGAGGATGCTTCTCCCTTTTGATTACCGTGAGTATGCAAATGCCCAAAATTATTTGTAAGCTCCGCTCGTTAGGCCCCACCTCATACTCCTTAGTAGTATGCAAATTTCTTCCTGCCTTTTCCCAGGCTGATGGACTGTTTACCAAAAGCCACCCAAGTGCGTTTCCCACTTATTTTTGTGATGCATTTGTGCTGTAGAGAAATAGGAGGACATCTTCATCAAACAGACTAAGTGTTTGTACTCTCCCCTGAGGCGGAAAGCCGGGGGTTTAGGCAGCTTGTAATTTTTAAATACTTATTAACTTTATTTGTGCCTTAAAAAGATTTTACTTTTGTTTTAATAGGAAGTAACCTTGCCCCTCGCCACATTTCGAACCCTGCTACCCGCTCAGACGATCAGGCTCTGACGCGGTCGGAGACAGGGCTGGCCGCCATCTTAGGTGCGAAACTAGGCTAACGCACCAGCTGTAGGCTGCCTCCCACCCTCCTCCGTCTCATAAAATTACTTCCAGTCTCTGTCCGCGCAGCGTCGGGCGCTGCGGGCGCGCCGAAGGCGTGCCAAAGGCAAGCCCGTCTGCGCCCGTCCGCGCCAAGACCGCGTCAGGCGCAGGCCAGACTGGACCACTGTCCCCAATACAAACTTATCTGGCAAGTGCTCTTCTTAGGCTCAACGGTCGAAACAACTGTCCATGCAGTATACCTACGGCACGGATTATGGGTCCTTTTTCTTGTAGGACATGTAAATGGACCACTTCACGGTCCCCACCGGAGCCACGCCATCTTTCAGATACTATCCCCGGTAAATTCCGACTCGGTAACACCCATACAACCCTATGGCCTTCCAGTCCCATAGGAATGAATGGGAGACACCGAATCGGATTTTACCGATTCGGTAAATACCGAATCGGTAAATACCGAATCGGTAAAATCCGATCTCGAAATTTCGAATACATGTCATGTGAGCCTGTGCACCAATCAGGGACACCCACCACACCCCACATCCTAGCACCTGAGAGATCAGCCAATCAGGTGCAAGTACCACACCCCAGTACCTGGAGGTGGCCACGCCCATGCAGGTGCAGAGCAACTGAACTGCAGAGAGAGCTGGAAGGGAGACAGAGGAGCTGCCAGCAGTGAGACCAAGAGAAACAACATGGAGTCCCAGGAGGCACCAAAGGATGGAGGTGACAGGAAGAGAAAGATGAAATTTAGCCCCACAGAGCTCCATGTGCTGGTGGAGAAGGTTGTGCAGCACTACAGCCAGCTGTTTGGGAAACAGTCTCTGCATGTTGCAGAGTCTGTAAAGCGGACCACCTGGCTGGCAATACAGAGCAAGGTCAATGCTCTAGGAGTGACCCACAGAGACATTGACGACATGAAGAAAAGGTGGTATGATCTGAGGATCACCACCAAGAAAAAACTAGCCACCCAGAGGAAGGAATCAGCAGCAACCGGTGGGGGGAAGAGCCGTGCCCCAAGCCTCACCGACCTGGAGCAGCTCGTGGAATCAACCATGGAGCATGAAAGCATACATGGGATCGGGGATGCTGATAGCTCAGCCAGAGCTGCAAGTAAGAAAGGTAAGTTGCATGGACATGTATCCCACCCATTCCCAGGCCCCTTCCCCAATGTGGGTGAATCACTCACAATCCAGCACACATGACTGTAGTCCCCAGCAATGCATCATGGTAGTTGTAGTCATAGGTACATACATCAAAGCTGCCAACACCGAACCCTGCATGCCATGCCACACTCCCCATGCACAAACAGTCTAGGCAAATGCTAATGTGTGTTAGGAATCTGTGTTGGGAAAACAGGCAGCTGATCATTGTCCATGTCTGTTCACAGGAGAGTCATCGCGCAGAGCAGCGCTTGGAGGGGAGTGTAGTGCCACAACATCGTCTGCGCGGGAGAAGGCAAAAGACACTGCTGGACCTACCACTGTCCCTGAGGAAACATCCACACCCCAGGCACCCACAGAAATGGAGGACGACACCAATGCTCAGCCACTCTCGCCCCTGCTGTTTGACACACAGACACAGCCAGCACCAGCAGGAGCTACAACATCCAGCTCAGGGTCCCCTGTGTGCGTGAGGCCAAGGAGGCAGGATGTCCCACCTTTACGCATACTGGAGAGCTCCGATGAGGAAGTGGTAGTGGCTCCCAGACCTACTACACCAACAATGTCTGGCCACGCTGGACAACTTGGCTCACAGGGATCTGGCCATGCAGGTGACCCTGTCCGTAGGGCACGAGAGCAGGATGAGGGGCAGGATGTGCAGGGTGTCTTCGCTGGGCTTGAAGCCACAATGGTGAAAGTCCAGCGTATGCAGGCCAGAGGCATCATGGCTGTACACCGGCAGGTGCGCATCCTGAATACCAGGATGTCGGACATCGATCGGGGGATAGGTGCCATGGCAAGGGGAATGGAGGCCATGGGCAAAGGGATGGAGGCAATGGGCAAAGGGATGGAGTCCATGGCAGAGGGGGTGAGGGGCATGGAGGAGCGCATAGGCACCCTCTGTGACAGGCTGCAAAGTGACCAAGAAGAGAGGCGCAGGTATAGGCGCAAGGTCAGGCTGCTCAATCAGTCGATCAACCGCTTGGCAACCTCCACCACCCTGCAGTGTCGCCGCTCTGTAAATCTGCAGACTGACATTGTTCACTGCTGCAGTGACTTGTCCCGGGGATGGGGAGGGTGACCTCCGCAATGGAGGCAATGCTGACCCAGCTGACAGCCACAGGTGGCAACATGGTTGTTGGGGACACTGAGGAGACAACGAGCAGGAGTGGGTCCAGCACGCCTGTTCAGGACATACGTAGGAGCAGCAGACTCCATGCCGAAGACACCGGCACCACTTCACATTTAGACCCTCAGCCCCGTGCCTCGCAAAACACCATGCGTAAGCGCAATCATTGAAATAATTAATGCGCACAGGACAGGTCAAAGTGAGGAAACTTTGGCAATACATTTTGCAAGGTGCATTTAATTTGATTATTGTTTTTTGGAAGGTGCAGTTGTGTACATTTAAAGTGAGTGTTCCAATCACTGGACATGGCTGTGTGTCATCGCTCAATTAGAAGTATCTGTTGGTAATTTCAGCAGTCGACCATCTGTTGCTGGTGCTGCTCCTGCTGCATTGTGATCTGCTTGTACTGTCCCATCATCAATGTCCTCATGATATGTGAGTTCTATCTCTGTGCCATCCTTGGTGGCAAGATTGTGCAGCATGGCGCAGGTCGCAATAATCTTGCAACAGATAATTGGCGTGTATTGCCGTGCACCTCCACTCTTATGGAGGCACCTAAATCTACTTTTCAGCAGCCCAAATGTACGTTCCACCACGCTACATGTTGTTCTGTGTGCCAGGTTATAACGCCTTTCACTCCTGGTGGATGGGTTCAGGTAGGGGGTGAGCACAAATGAACGCAGGGCATATGCACTGTCACCTGGGTGGGAAAGGATAATAAGATTATTCACATACTCAGGAGTGCTCCTTCTGCATGAACTGTCAGGGTGTCTCACACATACTTACCCAGCAGGTATCCATCACCAAAATCACCAGCAACAAGGCGTCTGTATATCCCACTGTTGGTGAAGATGTAGGAGTCGTGGGTACTCCCAGGATATTTGGCTACGATGTCCGTTATCATGTTGCTAGCATTGCAGATCACCTGCACATTGATTGAATGTGTGGATTTCCGGTTCCTGTAAATGTGCTCAGTTGCTGCAGGTGGGCATAATGGGATGTGCGTTCCATCGATACAGCCTATTATGTGTGGGAATTGTGCAAGTTGATAGAATTCTGTTTTTGTCCTTGCTAGTTCTGCAGGTGTCTCAGGGAACTCAATGTAGTGCTCCATCCTCTCCATCATGGCGTTTAGGAACTTTCTGAAGAAACGTCACAGGCAGCTCTGGGACACTCCACCTACAGTGGCTATCACGTGCTGGTAGCTCCCAGAGGCAAGGAGGTGTAGGCAGCACAGCACCTGTACATGTGGTTGGATGGCGTGTGCTCTTGGGGTTAGGTGTTCCAGATATGGGTGGAGGTCCCTGATCAAGTCCAGGATTGTTCTGGGGTGGAGTCGGTACCTTTGCAGGATCTCAGCTTCAGTGAGTTGGAAGAGGGTGATTCTCTGCCTATATACCTGCTCCTCCCTTAGCCAGATCCTCTCTCCTGCTGCCTGTATCCGTAGCCACCTTGCAATTACGTAGAAGGCCGCCATTGTGGGTGAACTGTTGCATTTTGGGAGCTTCTTATATATCCTGTTCCTGGTTTCCACCTGCTCCCAATCCATGGTAATTACCGACTCTTAAATACCGAATTTCACGAAATTCGGTATTTCCTGACTTTGCTACATCTCACATGGCCTTTTTTACCACTTCTTATTTACCGACTCGGTAAATATGAATTCGGTATTTACCGATTCGGTAATTTACCATTTCTTATTTACCGATTCGGAGAATATGTATTCGGTAAATTCCGAATCGTGTAATACCGATTCGGTGTTTTACCGACTGGTATTTACCGATTCGGTACGTTTTTGGTGACATACATCTCGTTGCACTGATACCGGTCGGTAATGGCCGATTTTACCGATTTTCGGCCGTTACCGACCGGTATTTGGCTACCTACATCGGGCCCTTGGATTTTTAATTTACCGGATGCCCTGGTAATGGCTGCCATTTAATCCAATTTTCCCAATTGTACTGTACACTTTTTCAGCGCCAGGATGCTCCTTTCGGAGCGAGAGTTGCGCTCTACAAATACCAATTACAATTACAATTACAAACAGACACTTAATTCATATAGTTAGGAGGGGGTACTCCTGTTTGGTGGAGATTCACCTCTTTGTAGTCCTGTCATCTTCTTGTGATGAGGATTCATGTTATCACAGATTTGTGGATGAAAATGCTGAAGGAACAATCACATTGCCAAAAATACATGCACACAAGGTCACTGGAGACATTACCTCGTGGTCCTTTGCGCAGCTGTAGTGTAGATTATGCACTAAACATTTACCCAACGAGGTATCGCATGCTAATTGACGTGTTGAAAGTACTCCAGTTGGGTAGATATTTTCAGCAAAACTGTGGACTCTTCTTGGGAAAAATGAGGTAATATTCTGGCCCCATTGCTCCTTTCACAGGAATTAAACCTCAATGGGAAGCACTTACAAATATAAACACAGCAAGTGCCCCATTGAAGCTCCACTTCTGTAAAACATAAATAATCCTAACTTCTTGGGCTTGGCGAAGGCAAAGCAAATGTGTTTCCTCTCGTTTTCCACATTAAAAACAATCTGAAATCCTTAATTGTGGTGAATGGTTCATTGATCGATTGGAGCGCAATCAGATCTGTGACGAGTGGTTTCTTTCTTGTCTTGAGAGCAATAGTACTCCCTTTTAATTGACTGGAGTACGCAAATGCCCAAAATTATCTGCAAGGGCTGCCTGTATGGCCCCACCCAGTTTTCCTTAGTAGTATGCAAAGGTCTTCCCACATTCTTGATGCAGAAGAATTTTGAGGTTCCCTTCTGACCCAGTTACTCACACAGCTACTGACACTCCCACACAGACACTCAGACACCCACTCAGACAATCATTCAGCCACTCTCACATATACTCACAGACCCAAACAGCCATTCACAAACCCATACAGTCACTCACAGACCCAAATGGCAACTCACACATCCACTACCACACCCATACAGTCACTGATACATCCACTCAAAGACCCTGAGAACCACTCACATACCCACAAACACACCCATACAGACGCTCAGACACCCACTCATACACCCATTCTGCTTCTCTCACATCCGCTCACAGACCCACACAGCCACTCACACACCCACTCACCGACCTATACAGCCACTCACACACCCACTCTCAAAGGTTACAGTTAGGAAATAAAA
The DNA here is from genome assembly GCF_964261635.1 of Lissotriton helveticus. Classification (NCBI taxonomy): domain Eukaryota; kingdom Metazoa; phylum Chordata; class Amphibia; order Caudata; family Salamandridae; genus Lissotriton; species Lissotriton helveticus. Next base: position 352,712,020 of record NC_136065.1, on the reverse strand, counting down.
TTATAAAAACCTTAAAAATTCACTAAAAAAAAGCAAAGGTTAACTGGTCATTATAGTTAGGAAATAACCTTAGAAAAACTTAGAAATTCACAAAAAATACAAAGGTTACAGTTAGTTAGGCTCAGATTTAATTCATACAAACTCAGTGAAAATCAGCAGTTACAGTTAATCTGAGCTAGCTATGACTTACGCGCCCAACAAGTCACTGCTTATGACCTCATATACTACATCACTCATGACAAGATCAGTGACATCACTCATGACACCTCAAATTACATCACTGAAGACATCATCCACAGAACCACTCACACAATTACTTACATGCCCACTCACATACACATACAACTACTCACACATCCGCACAACCACTCACACACCCACTCACAGATTCACTCAAATCCATACAACCACCCACTCACCCACTTACACACCCACAAAACCACTCACATACCCACTCACACTCTGCCCAACCATCATACTCCCACTCAGATACCCCTACAACCACTCACACACCCATACAACTACTCACACACCCATCCAACTACTCACAAACCCAAACCAGCACTCACAAACCCATTCACAGATCTATACAGCCACTCACATAACCTCACTCAAAACCATGCAGCCACTCAGACACACACTCTCACACTTATACAGACAGTCACAAAGCCACTCAAATGACATATGTTAGAAACAGTATCACTCATTAGTAGTATAGAAAGAATAGTAATTGCACTCAAGCTGTAGCTTAGTATATATCTTTAAGTCTAAGAAATGTTTACAAAAAACACCCACTGGATGTCATGAGTGATGTCATTTGAGACGTCATGAGTGATGTCACTGAGCATGTCATGAGTGATATAATATGTGAAGTCATAAGCAGTTGATTGTGGGTGGCATCAGTTAAAGTTATCTCAGGTAACTATAACTGCTGAACTTCACTGGTTTCGCATGAATGAAATCTGAGTCTACCAATAACGTCCCTTTAACCTTTAAGTTTTTTCAAGTGTTTCTTCAACCCAGTCAGTCTCCCTCGCTAATACCTAGCCCCAAGACATCTTTGGGAGTGGCCAGGTGTGGAGAGGGCAGTTGGTCCTCCGCGATGAGGGTCAAGGGAACAACCGATTAATGGGAAGTAACACAGGGAAGCCTCTTGACTGGATGAGGTGCACCAATTGGTTCACGATTATTCGGGTCATGCCCAGGCATTTCCTTTTTAATCCTTTTTAAACCATTTTGTTGCGACAAAATGGTTTAAAAAGGATTAAAAAGGAGAATTTTCGATTATAACACTGCAAAAGCAGTAGCGATTGTGCCACGGTCGGGGACACTATCTAGTGTCCTAATGTTGTGTTTAACTGTACCACGTGCACTGGGGCTGGGCACGTTACCCTTGAGCACGCTTTGTGTAATTTAAGGATTAACACGAGTAACTGGAAACATTGAAGGTGTGCATCCCACCCGCTAATGATGTCATTAAGTTACTGGCCCCACTGGGTTTGCACCCAAATAAGAATGGAACAAAAATGGTCTACGAAGAAGATATGATGAACCACATGCGAGGCGGAACATCTGATTTCATGCAGCAAGTTTATTTTCGTGAAGAGCCAGAAGTAACTTGGAGTTGTATTTTATAAATATGGGACTATACTTGATGACTTTCAAACGCACATCGGTGCACTTAAATCGGGACACTGATTATACAGTATGTTGAAACTGGGACATATAATTGTGGTAAACAATACGCAAATTGAGACTTTTAACTTTAGTGAAGTTTCTAATATTATTAGCATGCATTTTGGGTAATGTAGTGCGAGAGGAAGTAGTGAGCACTTAGGGCGCTACAGGTGGTCATCTTACCGCGCAAATGGGAGGGATAAATTGGGACGAGGGGCGGCAGTTGGGTTTTACAAGCCGGCGAGGGCGGAATGTCGAGGAAGACTCTTCCGGAGATGTAGAGAGATATGCGGAGGTTTTAAGCAAGTACGTGAGATAAAGAGGGGACGATTAATCGAATGAATGGAGGAGAGTAGGGAATTTCACATGAGAGATTTAATTTTGTTACGATCATGTGTAAAAATCGCTTGAAACGTTTGGCGTACGACATGAGATGCAAAGAATTATGGTGGGTAGGCAGTTTGGGAGCATCTCGATGTAGAGTAAGCTACCGTAAGGGTGCACCATTAAAAGGGAGTCACGGCAATCAACCCACGGGCCTTAGTTCGGAAGGGAGGGGGGTGAGTATCGGATTTGATGATTCTTGGGCTGCGAAGCGATGATGTGCACGCAGCGTTAATTGACACTACAGACCAGGATTTATTAATTTAAGCAAGCTATATATGTGAGGAACAGTGTATATTTCCAGTTACAGCAGCATGAGTCAACTAGTTGTTTGAACCCCGTTTTAGACAAGTAAACAATTGATAAATTAGTTAAAGTCATATGTACAGTGGTGTAATGTATTATTAATACTTGTTTAATTGGTTTTCTAGTTACCCCTGACGAAGGGCTCACAGAGGCCCGAAAGCATTGGGTTTGCAATAAACTGCTTTTTCATGAAATCTGCTTTAGCACGTATTTTTGACAGAAGAGGTTCGGATGGCCCATCAGAAATATGAGAAACTTAGAAAATTGGCATTCACTTTCATGTGGTTTATAAATGGACAACTAAGAAAAGGGATTGAAAATGCGACAAAATGGTTTAAAAAGGATTAAAAAGGAGAATTTTGGATTATAACACTGCAAAAGCAGTAGCGATTGTGCCAAGGTCGGGGACACTATCTAATGTCCTAATGTTGTGTTTAACTGTACCACGTGCACTGGGGCTGGGCACGTTACCCTTGAGCACGCTTTGTGTAATTTAAGGATCCACACGAGTAACTGGAAACATTGAAGGTGTGCATCCCACCCGCTAATGATGTCAATAAGTTACTGGCCCCACTGGGTTTGCACCCAAATAAGAATGGAACAAAAATTATCTTCAAAGAAGATATGATAAACCACATGCGAGGCGGAACATCTGATTTCATGCAGCAAGTTTATTTTCGTGAAGAGCCAGAAGTAACTTGGAGTTGTATTTTTAAATATGGGACTATACTTGATGACTTTCAAACGCACATCGGTGCACTTAAATCGGGACACTGATTATACATTAGGTTGAAACTGGGACATATAATTGTGGTAAACAATACGCAAATTGAGACTTTTACCTTTAGTGAAGTTTCTATTATTATTAGCATGCATTTTGGGTAATGTAGTGCTAGAGGAAGTAGGGAGCACTGAGGGCGCTACAGGTGGTCATCTTACCGCGCAAGTGGGAGGGATAAATTGGGACGAGGGGCGGCAGTTGGGTTTTACAAGCCGGCGAGGGCGGAATGTCGAGGAAGACTCTTCCGGAGATGTAGAGAGATATGCTGAGGTTTTAAGCAGGTACGTGAGATAAAGAGGGGACGATTAATCGAATGAATGGAGGAGAGTAGGGAATTACACATGAGAGATTTAATTTTGTTACGATCATGTGTAAAAATCGCTTGAAACGTTTCGCGTACGACATGAGATGCAAAGAATTATGGTGGGTAGGCAGTTTGGGAGCATCTCGATGTAGAGTAAGCTACCGTAAGGGTGCACCATTAAAAGGGAGTCACGGCAATCAACCCACGGGCCTTAGTTCCGAAGGGAGGGGGGTGAGTATCGGATTTGATGATTCTTGGGCTGCGAAGCGATGAGGTGCACGCAGAGTTAATGGACACTACAGACCAGGATTTATTCATTTAAGAAAGCTATATATGTGAGGAACAGTGTATATTTCCAGTTACAGCAGCATGAGTCAACTAGTTGTTTGAACCCCGTTTTAGACAAGTAAACAATTGATAAATTAGTTAAAGTCATATGTACAGTGGTGTAATGTATTATTAATACTTGTTTAATTGGTTTTCTAGTTACCCCTGACGTAGGGCCCACGGAGGCCCGAAATGCATTGGGTTTGCAATAAACTGCTTTTTCATGAAATCTGCTTCAGCACGTATTTTTGACAGAAGATGTTCGGATGGCCCATCAGAAATATGAGAAACTTAGAAAATTGGCATTCACTTTCATGTGGTTTATATATGGACAACTAAGAAAAGGGATTGAAAATGCGACAAAATGGTTTAAAAAGGATTAAAAAGGAGAATTTTGGATTATAACACTGATAAAGCAGTAGCGATTGTGCCAAGGTCAGGGACACTATCTAGTGTCCTAATGTTGTGTTTACCTGTACCACGTGCACTGGGGCTGGGCACGTTACCCTTGAGCACGCTTTGTGTAATTTAAGGATTAACACGAGTAACTGGAAACATTGAAGGTGTGCATCCCACCCGCTAATGACATATTTTATAAGTGGCATTTCTAAGCGAGTCATGCCAAAATCCCCTTTACCAATCGAAAGGATTTGGCACTGCAAGTCCATTGATATTAAACATCATGAGGCTGCTTCACTGCAATTCACTATTGCCGTCCAATACAATGTCAACCACTTCCCCAATTTAACGTATGGAAAGACCAGGCCTCATAGGTAGTGAAAACACACATACGTATTCCTCATTCCCTTGGTGCACATGGACTATTGCGCACACTAGCCTGCGATGGCAGGAGGGACACTTAGGGCCCGATTCATAAAGGTAAAGCTGGTCGAAAGTCTAACTTTATGGCTTTCAGTATTCACAAAGGCATTACGAGTAGTGTGCCCTTCAGAACATGGAATCAGTGCCACTACCTAACAGGGATAGGAAAGGCACGCACTTTCACACGTATTTATAGTGTGAAAGTGTGCCAAGCCAGGAGGCTCCATTAGAGAATCAGCAAAAGTCAGGCAGACAAAGTTCAGGGAACACTACCTGAAGAGTATCAGATCCATCACACATATATATAGCTCCTGTAAAGAGCACTCTCAACATGAGTGACACACTAAATTTGCTCACCTCAAATGTCTGCTTTTCTATCAAAGTCTTTAAGCATAGAATTAGCACAGTGCCATGCACACTGAGATAGAAAGGGATAAAGTCTTTTGCCATTTCTACAGCAAAGTCTTTAAGCATGTAATTAGTGCTATCTATGCCGAGCTGTAAAGTTACCAAAGCCTTTTACCACTCCAGGCACAGTATTACAGTTTTGGATTGGTATAATTCCATCCAAGCCAATCTGAAATGAATAAAAGCAACCTCTGACACGTGTTTTGCTCTCATTAGAGCTCTTCAGAGAAGACTGGTATCCTTAATGATGACTAATAAATGATGGGCAATTAATACTTTAGTTTCTGATTCCAATGGTCCATTCTAAACTGTGATTTTGTTTTGTATCCAAGCATCAGACATGGGGATTTTGTCCGCCTTGCTCTTGTCCAGCCTTACTTATCCAACATACTTAGCTAGTAGAGGTAACATCAAATAGAATGGTGAGGGCTTTGTTTTGTGGGGGAGGGAAGCTAGTTCCTCATTTAGGATTACATTGTCAAACGTTTTGAGGCAAGTCGTTTTTCAGAAGTGAAACCTTGCTGTGCACTTTTTGTTTCCAATCCATCAATTGGGTTTTCTGAGACATTCAAATATGCAGGGATTGGGACCAGAGATACTAGTGCTCACCAAACCCAGCCTGTTGGTGGGCGACTTGGGATTGGTCCTTATAAACATTTATAAATATGGAAAAAGTGCAGGTTTTGAATTAAAATGGTAAAACAATTAAAACAGTCTGTGTTAAATTGTAATAACTTGGAAGTATGCATTGTGGCAGTGGAAAAGTATACTGCTGAAGGAACGAAATACAACCGGCTGGAGGCATCTAGCGAAGAGAATGCACTGCTCATTGAAGATGGCTCTGTATGGCATCCTAACATGTTGACGAGGCATTATTTGTAAAGAGTCACAAAAGTAGGATTCATTTGCATTGAGAATGGACTTACGAGATATTCTGATACCAATAAAGTGCTCTAGAACTGAGAAAGACCTTCTGGGACAAGGTGGCACTAGTTGAGAATCCAAAGTGCAGAGATAGCGTTGGTGGATGTAGCTCACCCTCTCGTGGATCATAGAACTTCTTCCCCTCGAAGAAACACTCTGCCACTATCAAGGCAGAGCAAGGGAAAGCTTAAACTCATAGACATGATAAAGCAATTAGGCGGAATTATTGCAGGAAGCTAAAACAGATGAGCTCCTAAAGCACAGAACAGATAGCAGAGCAGGAAGGACACACTGCACAGGTCTTCTTGTGCACACATGGCTTTGATGCTGGAAGATCACATTCCTTAACGTCTCCAGGATTAAGATGGCACAGCTGGGGGAGCACAAAGCTCACACTGCCGGAGGTCTCTAGCAACGAGAAGGCACTGCGGAGGAAGAATTCTACTATCTTTGATCTTACAGCACTGACACGTGCTGCCAAGGCCGGACTGGGAACAGCAACCAGCCATGGCAATCTGCTCGACCAGCACTGCTGCAAAACTGTCCCCCAGTAACAAAACGGCCCCCACGGGTCCAAAACCAGCCCCCACTCTTCTGGCTCACCGGGAAAAACACCCAGTGCCTGTTACGGTCCTGGTGCTCCTGCATTATAATGAATAGATTTTCTTGCATAGACCATACTTAACCTATCCACCACTTAAATCACGTTCATATTTCACTATACTAATTCAAGACTAATCCTTTATGGGTTTTGGAGTAGCGTGCTACTCACCTAAAAACACTTTGACGCCTCTCCAAGGGTAGTAAGCGCTATACAAATGCAATTACAATACAATACAATACAATACAATACAATACAATACTGGAAACGAAACTTATCATAGTGTGGCGACCTACCCTTTATTTACATTCTATAGTCTGTTGATTGTGCCCTAAGGGTTAAGAGCCAAACCTCTCACTCACAATGTTAAGGATTTAAATACTGCTTTCTTCATGATAATGTGGCAGTTGTATTACAAAGAATGTTGCCAAGGTAAGTTCAATAAATAGATACATGTTTTCAGACTCCAACAACATGTCTAGAACTATTTTCTTAATAAGAGAATAGTAGCAATAGGTAAAAGATCGTCTTTATAGATAAGCAAATAATGTAATTGTCCAGCTCTCCTGAAATATGTGTTTTATTATATATAATACCCAGTGAACAAAACTACTTTATATTGTATGGAAGGTGTTATTTGTAAAAGTAGAATGCTGGTTGTGGCCTAATAGGTATGCTCTAAGATTGTTTAAAATTGTGTTTGTTAGTAGGGAAATATCAAAATAGCAGAATTAGGTAAAAAATAAATGTATTGATAAACAAATATTTTAATAGACTCTCTGCCTGGAAATATCTGTTTTTAATGTATGCCAGGGCTCAAAGATTAAAACTACTTCCTTCTTTCCCTCGTATTGACTTTTGTATGGAATGATTTCATCTACAGGGGTTGAAAGCTTGCTGAGGCCTAATGGGTGCTGTGTAAGACTATTCCATGCAGCCACCGTGTGTGGCATTGGCAGGGACCGCCAAGGGCGGCATAGTGTCTAGCTACACTACTGGACATATGTTAAAATCTCGTAGGTCATTTGTAGTGTCTCTGTAAAGAAGCTGTCAACATTGGCCTCAGTGCAGAACTGCCTCTAACTAAATAGACGTTTTTGACTTCCCTGAACCACTAAGCAACTGTGCAAAGCTGCCGATGTGATTATCCTTATTTGTAATCTGGTACACGAGTACTTATTCAACAAATACTGTTTAATTGCTCCTGCTTTGTGAGCTGTCACAGGCGACACCATATCCAGTGCACATCAATGGCAACCTGTTTGTTTACAGTTGCCAGCTGAAATTAACATGCAAAATAACTTGTGTTATTTATACTTTCCATGTCTCACGGTGATGCAAGGACGAAGAGGATTTTTGGGAAAAATGAAATTCACCTTGACTCATGCACAAAATAGGTGGAATATTGAATTTGTTAAAGTGGAACTTCAGATCCAGGTTAATTTGAAATATTCCTGCTATGAAGTCTATTCATTAGCTCTTGGGAACAAAGACTTCCTTAAGTCTGCCAGATCTAATAAAAGAAAACTTTAAATAGGTAAATCTAAACTACCAGTCCTACTGCGATGTGCTTTAAGCCCACTTCAGCAAGGGAGTGCTTCTTCTGGTACTATCCCTTATTGTGGAGGGGTACAATTGTGAACTGTTCTTGACATTAGCTATCAAACTACATTCAGTGTGGATGTTTGTTAATATTTTTCATCCTTAAAGAAGACCAAATACAGATGTGAATGCCTGTATAATTCAAGGCTGTATTGATTAGACTAAAGAATGTAAACATATTTTGGCTTGTACTTTTTACAGCTGTCTACTTCAGAATTGTGAGATCTCCTCAAATATGTAAATGTAGCTTATGCCATGATTTGTTTTGTCTGAATTCTTACAGTCCCACAATTTGCCCAGATGTTGCCTCTTTCTGAGTTGGTCACACTACACTCTTTCTTTCTTATCAAGACTTTGGTCCCCATCACTCACTATTCAGAAATCTGTGGGGGTAAATTTCCTACATCCACCATGGTTCCTCTATCCAAGTTCCTGCCGTCATTGCTTTCAAAGCGTGAGGAAAGGAAAAACTGCCTGGTTATACAGATGGGAAAGAGCCTCCTGCAGGCAACAGTCACAGAGATTAGGACAGCCAAGGCAGTCTTTACAGACTTTAAAGAGTATAAGAGTTTCCCCCTCCAAACAGGTGGGCAAAAAGGTGGCGATGCAGGGAAAAAGAGCAAGAAATTTTCACATCCTCCCTTCAAAATAGTTTGTTTAAAGCATAATTAGCAAAGACACAAAGAACCTTAATTGCAAGTAGATCCAAGGAATATTTGTAGGTTCCCCATCAGAGATCTGGGGGGTGACAGTTTGGGGAGTGAGAGGTTATAAGTGATTGTTCTATAAGAGACTTCTTTATTAGGGTGCAATTCATGGAGGGGTCTTGTTGGACATCTTCTCCTCACCCCGTGTTCATCACCCACTCCTTGTTTGATTATCAGAATGGTAAAACATGAAAATGTAACATAAGAGCAATTGTAAAGATTATGGCCCAGATTCACAAAGCCATTTCTGATCAGTAGAGGACATAGATCCACCTGGATGAAAGACAGCTGTTTGAAGCTCAACTCTGAGAAGACCGAGGTCCACATCCTCGGATCCTGCACCTCCGCCTGGGACAACACCTGGTGGTCTGCCGCCCTCGGGAGCCCGCCCATCCCCACAGACCATGCACAAAACCTCAGCATCATCCTCGACTCCTCCCTCTCCATGAACCGCCAGATCAACGCCGTCGCCTCCACCAGTTTCAACTGCCTACGCATCCTCCGCAAGATTTTCAAATGGATCCCCCCCCAACTGCAGGAGTACCGTCACCCATGCACTCATAAGCAGCAGACTGGACTACGCCCATCCCCACAGACCACGCATGAAACGTCAGCATCATCCTCTACTCCTCCTTCTCTATGAACCGCCAGATCAACGCCGTCGCCTCCACCAGTTTCAACTGCCTATTCATCCTCCGCAAGATTTTCAAATGGATGCCCCCCGACTGCAGGAGAACTGTTGCCCACGCACTCCTCACCAGTAGACTGGACTACAGCAACACTCTATACGCCGGTATCAACAGAACCCTTCTACAGAAATTCCAAACCATCCAGAACCCCGCAGCCAGACTCATCCTCGGGACCCCACGTCACGAACACATGACCCAACACCTACGAGACCTCCACTGGCTCCCTGTTGAGAAGAGGGTCACCTTCAAACTCCTCACCCACGCCTACAATTCACTCAACAACATCGGACCCAAATACCTCAACGAGAGATTATCCTTCCACGCACCCAAGAGGAACCTCTGATCCGCCGACCTCGCCCTGGCAGAGGTCCCCCGCATCCGCAGAAACAGAACAGGCAGGAGGGCCTTCTCCCACATCGCAGCCAATACCTGGAACGAGCTCCCTGTGAACATCAGACGCTCCCCGACCCTGCACATGTTCAGGAAGAACCTTAAGACTTGGCTCTTCAACTGATCCGGAGCTGCCCCCCCCCACCCCTCTGTACCTTGAGACCCTCACGGGGGAGAAGCGCGTTATATAAAACCCTGATTGACCTTATCCCCAAGAAATATTAGCCCATAGTTATGTTATATTACACAGGAGTAAATTTCAACCAATGGGTGGGGAGTAGGCTGATTGAAGGCTGGTTTGCCTTGTAAGTTGGTGAATGTCGAAAAATACATCAGTCTGTGAACATTCAGAAAACTCCTTTTCGAGAATGTCCTACGATAGTAAATATTATACTTTAACACCTGTTGATGGCTGTAGTAAATCCGTTGGCAGAGTAGGAATGGAAACAGAGAATCTAAAACTAGGCAGGGGTGTAGGTGAAAGGAGTTTCTACATGGAAACAAATATTTTCCCTGTGGATAAAAAATATCTGAAAAAGAAATAAATGTCTTATTGCACATTAGTGTTTCCTTTCCGCAATGCTGAATTGTATGGGAGGTACAGTTCTACTTTGTTGAAATGCAGACGTAAAAAACTGTCACATGACTATCCCAGGGAAATGCCTGGAGTGGAGAGGTGAGACAGGCACAACTTTCCAGCCAGGCACTGGGGAGTTTTGTGAATTGCTAAAACTCTCAAATCCATCAACCCGCTTTGGAAGACGTGTACAGATGCGGATTTCTGAGTTTTTGGGGAATCTAGTCATAACTGCACTAAAGCATATTCTACGAAATCTGATAAGGACTTTGATTTATTTGTATATTAAAGATGTGAATAAAACAGTGCTGAAATGTTTGCCTTTGGGGGTCACACATAACGTATTAAAAATTGTGCCACTGTTACATTAGAGCTGTTCTACAAAGCAACTTAAAACGCAAGTAGCAGAAGGTCACCAGGTTGCTTCTAGAAGTATCAATTATAGCCACATTGCTAAGGGATATGAGAGGAAAAATGTTGTTTCACCAATGGCAACAACAATCTCTACATCAGCCAGGTACAAGCATGATGTGCATTTGACTTTTCTAGTATGTGGCACTTTCTGAGGCTCTTTATTCACACATTAAAATTAAAATTCAATTCACTTCTACCTACCAAGAAGTGACTCCCTAAATGGCATAGTAGGCGCTGAAACTCATCTTTTTTTGCCCGTGGGCCACTTCTGTGGAGTCCTGCAATACCTACCACGTGGATGCATATGTTGTATCTAAGCTAGCGGAAGTGGATGCATGTTCACTTGCAAGTGAGCGTGGCACCATACAAATAAGGGAACGCCTTTGCCCCTGCAACCATGACCAATTATCAACAGGTGCACATGGTCAAATTGGTTTTCGGAATGCACACTAGCTCTGTGTCACCTAGTGTGGATGATCAATTAATGGGTAATACAATGAGTATTTAATGGGTGAGGGACTGGCGCACTCAAGTTTGCTCAGTATCAAATACCTGAATAAATGACTTGCTGCTTTAAAATTGTAAGGCCTTATTCTGAGTTTGGCGGTCCTGTGGACCGATGTACCGGCGGTGGTGGTCTGAGCATGGAGAGCTCGCCAGTCTGAACACCGTACTATGAGTTGGGCCGATTGCCTTTGCGAAGATCGAGGCTGTACCACCAAGACCTTCAGCAGACCACTGAGTTCACAGCCGGGGATAGGCAGCCGCCAGGGGCAGTACCGGGGAGCTGCACAGCCATCCGTATTACGAGTTGCCTTGTCTGCGAGCTGACAGTGGCATTTCAACTGCCTGCTTCCAGGAGACAATGTCAAAGGATTTGGGCCACGCGCTTAACCCTTTCTTATTCTTCCAGGCAGAATCCAACTTGGATACATTTCTTCATATTACCCCTTCACATCAGGATATTCACCCTGAGGATTACGACCCTGTGTGTGACAATCTACAGGTGAGTTATTTTCGTACCCCATACCCATTGCCAGAACTTGTTACATATGGGCCGAATCCCACCAATGGGTAGATGGTATTCTTCCACATGTATAATGCATATGTGCGCATCTGACACATAGGCAGTCGAAATGTACACACAGGCATCAATATATTTGGTAAAAGTACTCACCAACACCACAAGATTTCCGCATCCACACTGCTGGCACCATAATTAACTCATACTATGGTGGTCTTTGAACTGCCAGCGCCATGGGCTATTGGTTGGGCGGACGCGGTTCTCCGGTGGTCAGACCGCCAAACTCGTAATAAGGCACTATATTTTCCACATTTACTCAACATTTACCATCGAAGTTAAATCAGCCAATTGTCAATACTTATTTCTAGTGTTGTTACATGTATCTGCCGGTGACTTTACTGGCATCCACAACTTCATGATTACTTGACCAGAGATCCTTAGTAGATAGCCCATTTTGTAATGCGTATCATCATCTTTTACCTCGTTCCTAATCACTTATGATCTAGTTTAGTTTGGCAGATGGGAAACTCTCTCATAAAATTGAGGGATATCCTGTCCGCCTTATTACAAATGCATTAGATCCTACAGCTCTTATAATAAAACATTTTTGCGAAAAAGTAACGTCTGCGAAAGTCCTTCTTTATTCAGCTGTCATCCTGTTAACCTACATAAAAATCCCACTTTTGAAACATGTAAAAAAATATTCATCCAGCTGATTAGCATGTATCACCCATCAGCAGATGCTATTTTTCAAAACTTCGTTAAAGCAATCCGAAGTGAGAGCTTCAAGACTGTCACTTAAAACAATGAAGCTTTTCTATGATTGCCGGAGAAAATGAATAGGTGATTGTTATGTATTTCCTCAGGGAATAGCAGGTGCTTTTTTAATGCACTCCAGTGATTCCACATTCGCAGAACACTGTTAGAAAAGACGTCAGACTCTGATAAGTTTACAATATTGATGATTGTATTATAGCACATGGGCTGACACTGGCTGTGTGCAATTAAAAAAGTTAAGTTTCAGAACCTTTTTCTTTCTTAGTAAGCAATGAATGAATGGATTCTGGCATGGTCATGAAACATAAATCAAATCCAGGTTAACCTTGTGATACTCAGTTGGGGTCAGGAAAGCTGTCAGCGCAGTTCTATGGGTCTTTTTCCAAGTTAGCACCCACATAAAGATTACAATTCATGCTCAAACTTTGCACAGAACTTCAGGTTTTTCCTCACATGCATTTTTCTAGGGAAACAATGATGATATATGTGCAGGTAAAAGCCACAAGATTCTGAGGGGCATATTTACAAGACCCTATCGTCACAGGAATGTCGCTTTTTATGAAGGTATTGGGGCAGTAGGGACTTTGTCTTATTTACAAGGCGGTATTAAGCCAATTAACGTGGCTTAATGCCACCTTGTAAATAAGGCTCCTTTTCATGCTATACATAGCGTGAAAGGGGTGGGCAATGGGTGTTGCTTTGGGCATTCTGCCGCAATACCCATTGATTTTGACGCTGCCCCATATTTACAAAGGTGGTGTAAATATTGGGTGGTGCCAAAATTAAGACCAGGGACAACCTGGTCTGATCATGGCAAAACGAGGAGAAATGCCTGATTTTTCCTTGTGTTTGCAGTTTCTATGGGTGCTACAGTGTGCAGCACACATAGGAACAGTAAAACGCCATGAATTATTGTTTATGTGCAGGAAGGGATAACCACTCATTAAACAAATTATAATTCGCAACCTGTATGTCATTGGCACTGATGCAAGTAAAGAAACTGGGCCATATCCTTTGGTTTTATATTAATAAACAGCCATACTTTGTGGGTGGAGTTGGCCACGCTACTGCGCCTACTGTGCTACTGCAGGCACCCTACGTTGTAGTATCGCTCAGTGGTGATCGGTGCAGGTAAGCGCGGTGGGGCGGGCGGATGTCGAGATATGACAGAATTGGGGAAATTAAGTAAATAAATAAATCATTTTCCGTCTTCTCTTGACATGACCCTATCCCGCCCTACCGACTGCTATTACTACATCGCTGTACCGCATTACCTTATAGGAGTATGTTTTGGGCCAAAGTATTCTCAGCTGTGGAAAGCTAGTGAGATATCCAGGGGATGGGAGGTGAGTAGGGGACAGAGAGTTCCGTCTTCTCTTGACATGACCCTATCCCGCCCTACCGACTGCTATTACTACATCGCTGTACCGCATTACCTTATAGGAGTATGTTTTTGGGCCAAAGTATTCTCAGCTGTGGAAAGCTAGTGAGATATCCAGGGGATGGGAGGTGAGTAGGGGACAGAGAGACAGTGGCCGCCTTGTTACCACACATACTGTGTGACTGTGTACGTGGTGTGGCTTTCCACTCCATAGCTTTCTTTCAGTTCAGCAATTGTGGTAGGCCCCTGTTGCCCAGAAGCAGGGCCAGGGTGGAACGCATTCGGCAGATGAGCCAAAATCAATTATCATGATCAGCGGCATTGAGACAACACCCTGAATTTTCTGTAAGCTGTTACTGGATGCTGTGGGAAGCCATGCCAGAAGCTGCCTTCGACATTGCTAATAAAAGATGCCTCTCTCCCCTTGTATTTGTTGAGCTTCATCATTGAGCTTCATCATAAGACTATTGTGAATGCTTTGAGCTTGCACCTGTCTGCACATCTGGGCAAGAAGATAGTATTGTCTGCTTCTGCTCTCATTGGCCAACTACCCTCAGATCCTGTTCTTCCCTAGTTAACCAACAAATGACTGTTTTATGAAGCACACGTAGGTGGGTGGAGTAGCAAACACTTAAGAGCACTGAGAATTCAGAAAGTGGGAGGTCAAACTGAAAGCAGTGCAAACTGGTAGGATAGAGAATAGGGCGAAGTAGAGAGTAAAACTGAGATCTAGATGAGATTTCATGGAGGCATCAATTTCGAAATGTAAATTCGAGATATTCCCAGCCAGCTAAGTCAAACCATCGGATGAGAAGCCAGCTTAAATCCAATACAAGGCTAATTACAAATCATGGGAAAAAATTGTGCCTTCTAAAAATATAATGCCTACGGTTAGACATTTGAAGAATAGTGAATTTATAATTGCAGATATCAAATAATTCTCTGCAATATACTGAAAATCAACAGCATTAACATCTGGAACCAGTGTACAGCAAAAGCCTAATGTAGCTTAATGACAAAGTTGGGCCACGTGTGGTCTTTCAAGGCAATTTTTCTTTCAAGGCAATTTAATAAAACGAAAAAGAGCTTTCATCAGAGTGTAATTACTGATCATGGTGCAGGAAACCAGATGGAGCACTTTAGAAGCTAAGGGGCTAATTTAGGAGCCACCTTCTCCGCTGGAACGTCACTTTTTGTGACGCTATGGCACCACTGATTAACACATCATATCTATGAGGCCAAATCGCTGTGTTGCCTTACTCGCTCTCATGAGGCTTCCATGGGCATTGCGGATGGGTTTTCCCATGCAACACCCATAGATTTTGATACTGCCCTAGATTTACAAGATCATGTAAACCTGGGAAAGCGTCAAATCCTTACGCCTCCCGAGGTGAGGCGTAATGAGGAGGAACCTTTAATTTCTCCTCGTTTTTTCTCTTTCTATGTGTGCTGCATTCTGGAGCACACATAGAAAGAGGAAATGCCTCTTAGGATTGTTTTCGTGCTTTGAGGTACGTTCTTCCTGCGCAAAAATAATCTTGCTTACAACACAGGTACCCTTGCACCATGGTGTAACGGTGCCTGCATTGGCACTAGGCTGCCGAAACTGCGCCAGAACTGGGGAGAGGACTGGAATGCACCTTATTACATAAATACGGTGCATTTCTGCCCTATGCCAACTCCCCATGAATGAGGGCCCAAGTTTTGTTGGAATAACTTGCACATACAAATTGTACTTTATCATTTATTGCACTAAAGAAGTTTTCTCCACTTCCCCATAATTGCCTGGACCAAAACCTTTTAAATATCCATGTCAGGCCCTCACACATTTGTCATTCTTTTTGCTTTTTATAGTTGGCCCGACTGTGAGTTCAGAGGAGCCCTAGAAAACGTTTCAAGTTCAAGTTCACCAAACTGACTGGATATTATTCCCACCCTTATTTTAAACAAAATTAGATCTAACTCTTCATTTTACATTACCGTTTTTCGAAAATCTTGGTTAACTGGCCATTACATTTTAGAGACAATTTTGATTAAAAGCTATAGAAGTATAACTAAGCTTCTTAGGCTGTTAGCACAACCCCCATGAGCATTATTTCTCTGTAACAGAAACTCATCTATAATAAAAATTGTGCGTAAGCTCTCTCTGTGTTGCTTGAGCTGCTAAATGTGGTAAGGAACGCTTGGCCCACCTAACTACAAATACTGCTCTAACAATACTGCAAGGTTTGCTTGTACGGCCAGTCCAGTACTGTGTGTGGTCCGTTCATAGAAACCGACGGACCCCTGACAGGAAATAGAGACTAGTTGAAACAAGCATTTGCAATGCAATAGGTCTCGCAGTTGTGAGAGTTTGAGCTATTGGCATTGTAAATGGCAATGCCTTTTATTTTTTAGTTGTTGGTTTTCAAAACATAAATGAAAGGCATTGTAATTTACAATGCCAATAGCTTAAACTGTCGCAAATGCGAGACCTATTGCATTGCAAATGCTTGTTGGAAGTTGCAACACTTATATTAATTAGCCTGTCACTGTGTGTAGGCATTTGAAGCAAGCAAACAATAGAAGGACTAACCTGGAGAAGGGCTGCCTCAGAAAACTGGGTGTGAGTGGCCATTTTAGAATGATAAATTTTAAGCAACACCGATTGACAAGATACTCTTACAAAGTAGAAGGAGGTTAATAGATACATGAATGGCAATTATTGTTTTTTCCCACGTCCGAAAATAGTCAAAATTACTGCAGTTCATTATTTCTTCTAAGCAATGTTTTTAAGCATCTTAATGTGCACAAGATCATGTGTTGCTTTGTCCCCTTCTTGTTGAAAATGCAACGTTTCTGACAAACAACATAGCTGTTTCAAGTGAGATGCGCTGGTGATGTCACACCACTGGCTGGCCCTGTGATCTTGCCAAAAGGGCATCCTTCTATTATGTCTACTTCAGAAACCTTTTTGGAACATGGTAAAGCGCCCGACTCGGAGTCACGTTTTTTTCTGCAAAGGGGCCTCCCTGCCCTTTTATAGCCTACCTATGTATGAATATGTAGAAGCACCATAGAAAGAGCATGATCAGAACTGCCAGCAGCTGAGAGTTGTAGGGGAAAGGAAATCCTTTAAAGAGTCATTTTCTTTCTGGATTTTCCTTCTCTTTCTGTAACTCAGGAGCAGCAACATTTTGGTGGGGTCACCAGGGCTTTAAGTGGAATCTTTTTCAATATTATATGTAACAAGGCAAGCCATAGTTGCAGCTTATTTATCTTATGCAACTAATAACCATTGACAAAGCCAATAGTCCTGCCTAGTTGTAGGTATGATGTTACTTGTTGTATCACATATTTGGATGCAATGATAGAAACGCAAGTCGGGCTGCACACTATGCTAAACACAGATTTTTAGCATAAGATTTGTAAAGCCACGCCCCTAATTACACTGGCCACGCCCCTTTGAGAGACCCCTCAGTTTTTTCATCCCACTTAAAGCCCTGAGTGGAGAGGATATGGAGCTGCTGACTCGAGAGTGGGAGATCCCAATTCGAGTCTCTGCTCCGCAACATCTTGCGATTCTGGGACAATCACGTTATTTCTCCTGGTGATAAGTTGTCAATATATATATGTGCTGCAGCCTGCAAGACAAAAAAGCACGGAATGAGCCGCTTTTATAGACGCTCTATTAAATAACAAGTGCTTGCTTTCATAACTCTTTGTAACACCTTATTGGTAAAATTTTCATCTGTGGTAACTTTTGCTCTGCTGCATATTGCGCACTGCGTGATCGTATTATATTTTTTTATTTCTATTAAAGGGCTCTGAAGCACAGGCACGAATTAATACACTGCCATTCTGTCCATGAAGAATACATTTCCTTATTGTCATCGTGGGGAGTCTTGAGTATCTTCGCTTCGCTATTTTACCAGATTCTCAAAAAGACTTCCTTTCGTTGTACACGCTGGTCTGTACTACACTGTGCGGGTCTAGTTCCGTTTTTACAGATCACGCCACATCACAGGCAGAGACAGAGCCGAGATCAGAGCATATGTTGCTTTTAAGATCGGGTCCTTATTTTTCTGAGACGTTCTGCAGAGGCCTGCCAAGCTGCTAACCGCATGGGCAGTAGTCTCTGTTTACGAGACGGTGCATGCAGTAACTCCGCATTGCAATGTTCATGCCACACAGAAGCACACTGCGATGCCATGCGGGAAAGGAAGCAGTTTAATCAGGATGTTCACCACTCCTAACATTTACACCAGCTGTTCTTTGTTAGGCTATCCTCTTGGCAAAGGATACAGGACTTCTGGATAAATTAAAAAAACAAGCGCGCGCTCAGAGCGGCGTCATTGCACAGGCTTGGAGCATGAGACACCTCTCACCAACATGTCCTTAAACGTAACCAAGAGCACGCCTGCCCGAGACGCTAATCAAAAGCGCACGCTCAGAGCGGCATCAGCACAGGGTTGGCTCTTAGTAGGCACTGATCGACGATTAGATTAGAGCACAGAAGTTTTCCTAGGAAATAGCCCTGGCGCTGAATTCAAGGAGGAAGGAGCTGCGACCCGTGGTCCGGCGCTGCTTCCCGTGGATCCCTTCTTGTAGCCGTGGAGCAGAAGCTGCCGAAATCAAGGAGAAACGAGACTGAGAGGGACACGCAGAAAGAGCCCAGTAAGGGGGGAAGGGGATGTGTGCGCGTGTCTGTTTGTGCGTGTGTGTGTGTGTGCGTGTGCGTGCCTGCCGGTGTGTGTGTGTTTGCGCACTGGGAATCTGAGGCAGGGGATGGGCACGGCGCCGGCCTGGACTGCGCATCCACAGAAATCAATCACCGCGCGTGCCCGGCCCCTGTCTCAGATTCCCAGGAGACAGGCGACAATAGTTGTCGAGCTGGACAATGCTTCGCATTGTTCTCCAGCTCGACCTAAAAAATAATCAGGTAAAGCAATAGTTAGTCAAGAATAAAAAACATCAAGGAGTAGGCGGGAAACATGTTTGGCTCAAATTACAACCAAGCCAACACAAACTCACCAAGACTGGTTTTATTCAAAGAAATTGTAACCCTTGATTTTTCAACTGATTTGTTGTAGTAGTAGTATAAATCTTTATTCACTTAAAATATAACCATAAATGATGCACATGATCGATAAACACATAAAAACAAGTTAAAACAAATATCCCATGAAATTTCCATAAACACAAAGTAAACTATCCAGCTCCCAAATCCACTGGTATATCATTAATTACAAAACAACTTACAACATAAAAAAGGGGTCTCGAACAATACGAAAACAAATGTCCAATGTAGCTTCAATATACCCATAATATATTATCCTTCCATCGGAATAAACTAAAATAGCATTCACTAGAACACATGATTATACCATAAAAAGGATTAAAACATTTCAGATGGCTTAAAAGTCATCCAGTCACACCTATTAGACAGAGCTGGAGATAAAATTAAGACCACACCTCCTGTAACTTAATAACGCAACTCAAAAAGCTAGCTACACATACACACGTGTGAACACCCTTGAGCCTCATAAGATGTATCATTGTAGGTCTCACTTTTACAACGTTTACATTTTAATAAGAGGTTAATAAGGGGTATTAAAAAAAGTTTCATGGGCCAGGAAAAAGGGGAACAAAACAATATAAAAACATTGCACCTTGAATAGACCAGCCCTTAGGGAAACTAATCCGTTGTACAAATAAATTAAGCTTAAACCTTGTTAACTAATCAGTTGTACAAATACATTAAGCTTAAACCTTGTTCACAACAACTAATGATAGACATTAGTCACCCATGTCAAAGAAGATTCAGTGGAAGGGATTGTTTTTACTAAGCAAGAAGCTTGGGTAAGAGATTCTGTAATTCAATTCACTCCCTAAGCGCAGCAGCACGAGTGAGGGAGGTGCATTTAACCCAGC
The DNA here is from genome assembly GCF_964261635.1 of Lissotriton helveticus. Classification (NCBI taxonomy): domain Eukaryota; kingdom Metazoa; phylum Chordata; class Amphibia; order Caudata; family Salamandridae; genus Lissotriton; species Lissotriton helveticus. The sequence goes on along the minus strand of NC_136065.1, from coordinate 352,692,012 downwards.
CATAGTCTGCTTTGGAAATTGTTTCCAGTGAAAAAATAAGTCCAGACGGTCAATGCTGGTGAAAGGGCGAGATTTTGATCGATACCTCATCACTATTGATCCAAACCTCGATCTGGTCGACTGAACCTTTGTTGCCTGTCTTGGAGGAAGAAAGTGCCCCTGTTACCAAACCAGTTCACCCAATAAAGGACTCTGCTCCCAAAGATCACAAACAACTTCTAGCTTTCAAAAGTTTATTGTAAAGATATGATAAGTTGCAAATACAGGCATCTCAGAATGAGATTCACGAGATACACAGGTCCAATTACATACATGTGCTCTCGGAAAGCCCTCAGACGAGCAACGGAAATCACTAACACAAGTTCTAAGAATAATAAAGCTATCAGCATTGACGCATATCTCTCCTTCATTTAGGTTGGAGGAAAACGCACAGGTTAGGCTGTCCCTACCCTGCTCTAGATGGTATCCCTACTTAACCAAGTCCCAACCTAACAAAGGTGTCAGCAGTGAATGACCCCCAAGGGAAGTCACTCACTCTAAGTCTCTTGGTGAAAACCTATAGTTCTCCAGTCATGACCCCTCTCTGCCTACCCATCCGCTCTCTAAAGGGTCCTCAGGTATCTGCTCTAACTCCACCCAGGGGTGCTGTCCCTAATACAAAACAGTCAACAACATTTGAGACGCCCCTTGCGAGACGCCCCTCACGTGGTGTAGCTTCTGGCTTTTTCCATGATGCTTTGTATTGGGCCTCATACGTTAGAGTTGACCTTGCTTCTCAGACTCTTCTCCGGCCCGCTGATACCCCTTAAACATTCCAGAACCCTCCTCCATGTCTGGGCCGTCTACTGAACAGACCTCTATTCATTCATTTATAATTGGATCCCCCCTTTCCTTGCAGACAGACATCTGCAGCCAAGAACCCAACTCTCATAGACTTCCAAAAAGGCTTGCAACATTTCTTGGCCCAGACATGTACGTGTAAATCAATGTTAAAACATTTCAGGCCTACAATATTTCTCATCATGATTATAGCATTCAACTTCTTCATTAATTAAAGCATGTTAATACTCTTATTCTATTATTCAGTAAACATCTCTAAAAATCATGGCCCATTTAATGCAATGACCAAAACATTAATACAATCCATGTCGTGAAAGGAAACACCTTCCCTTTTAGCTCTGGCCCTGAGGCCTACCACATTCTGCGTTTAACCACATACCATCTTACATTTTAACAGCTACACGACATGGATTCAGAAATAATCACATCTACTAAAATCATATAGTGTCACACATTTCTGTATTAGTTCCACTTCTACTTAAATCTCTATATTAGCTATACATTCAGAATATAATTACAGATGCTATTAGCACTCATGGCATTTCTCCTCATGATTTGTGCTTACTACAGGTAAGTGTGATGTACTCATACATTTAGGTCAGTTTGCGCTCTCTCAGTTCCCCCCTTTGATGACCTCTCGGGGTCATCACTAACATTTAAACTGCAGTTATTGGTAGCATAACTTGTCTCTGCGCTTCCAGAGCCCTCAGACTCCTGTACTGATTATCTTGTATGGCCGCCAATCTCTGCAGCTGCTCTCTTTGGGCCCTTTCTGACCTTCTTGCTCTGTACCATTTGAATACCCTCACCAATCCCCACAATATGATCCCACAGATCAATATTATGATGACAGGTTTTAGTATATACCACACAAAGCTTTTGCCTAAGGTGGAAATCCACCCTCCAACTGCACTCATTCCGTGGCCCACCTTTTCCCAGACATTTTCTCTACTCAAATCTTCGATCTCCTTGTGAATATCAGTTATGTTCCTAATAACCTTCTCAAGGGGTTTTGAATTGTCTGGAATGTAAGTGCAGCATTCCTGGACCTTCAAAGCCTTACAGACTCCGCCCTCTTTTGCTAGTAGGACATCTAACGCAAGACGGTTCTGAAGAACCATAGCCCTTATCGATTGCATCTCTCCTTCTACCAGCATTAAGGACTGAGCAGTGCTGGCAGACAACCTGTCGACGACTGTTGCCAGCCGTCTAATTTTAACATCATTAAGGATTAGACCCAAAAGAGGGAACATAGCTCCAAAGACATCTCCAACCATTTCTGCATCGCCTACATCCCTCCTTCCCCTCGAAGATGTCTTGCCCTCAATGATCACTAAGTCTTGTGCATGATATATTTTGGGGAAGACAATTGCTAAGTAACATGATCCATACCAGTTGTCAGGTAGTCTCACGTAGGCATTTCTTCCACATACAAAATACACATTTGGAATCACTTGCATTCCCTTCAGGAAATCCTTAGTATAGTACTCTATATTGAAAGCATGTTCACAGTCGACTTCTCCCACGTATACATTTTCATAATACGTTTTGGCTCGGTGAAGACATAGCTTTCCTCTCTGCGTCTTATCTAAAGCTATTGGACCACTACTACCCTTTCTCTTGTGTGCCTTCTCTTCCTCGGTCCAATCTGTTTTCCATTGTCCTGATTTTTTCAAAATCTTTTGTCTCCTGTAACGATCATCCACCTGCCCTATGAACTTCTTCTCGACTTCTGACACCTTGCATGTCAGGTTATTTCTACGGGCATGTGAAGTATCTAAGGTAATCCAAGGAATGAAGAACTTGGCCAATCTGTCTTCACTCTTCCAGTAATCCCATTTGTTCATCTGCTTATAATTTGGGACTTCTGGCAACACTGAATCATAATTGGAGAAATAGTATTCAAAACTATCTCTCTCATAAAATATACTAAGCAATAAGCTACATGTAATGCCATATGTCAGCGGGAGGTGATGGTATCTAATGCCTTCATCTACAGACGCCGGCAACTGCATGCAGACGTAACAATCCTTAACCTCCATGGCATCCACGTATTCATATAAGAGTTTAGCATAAGCATTTGACCTAAAGTCTCCTTGGGACTCATCTACGTGTAACCTGCGGGCTTCTGCAGCTAGTAACGCTTTCTCTTGAGTGTTTTCCCTTTTCTCACCAGCAACAGTAGGTGTAAGCGTTTCTACAGAATTCACATCAGTTACCTTTGCCTCTTCCTCATGTCCCTGTACATAAGAAATTGTTACCACTAAAGCTATTAATATTATCACTCCTACTATTAGTGTACCTATTATACATTTAGCTCTGCGGTTCTGGGTGCCGGCCTCCATTTCGTCAGACAATATGGCTCTCTCTTATCTTAGCAAAAAGTTCTTTTCCTCTCGTTCCTTTACAGTCTCCTTTTAATCCTTTTGTCTTTAGAATCCACACAACTGGAAGCTGACAACCTTCTTCGCAAAAGTCCTTTAACAGTTCACTAAAGACAACCCTAGCCCTTCTCCATCAACTCAAGGGAAGTTCCCTAAAATTCTCTGCTTCCTGGGCGCTAGGTAATCTTCTTTTTTTCTGTTCACTTTATTTACAAAGTCCTTTAACAGTCTACTATCAAGCCTGTGCCTGCAGCTTCGATAGCAAAGTTCAGTATTTCCAAACGAAGATTGTGCTCTTCATGTGCTGTTATCGTTGTACCAAAGTCGGGGAATTGCAATTCTGAGAGAAACATGTGTTTTAACTTGCTGAGGCGGGGAGGTCTGGGGAGCATGAATGTTAGTGACCCTTCTTGTTCGACTCCGGGTACCAACAGTCGTATTTCCACGGTGACAATGGGCTCAGAACTGGACACCACCACCGCTCGGATCCTCCCTGTCTCCGGTTTCACAGACATTTGTCGCCAGATATGTCCACTCAGGTGTGGAGTATCTTCTGTTAGGCACACGCACTCTTCTTGACCTTCTTCGGTCCGGTGCTTCAGCGCCCTGAGCACCTTCTTCCGGGTCTGAGTCTTCTGATATCGGAGGAAGGGTTACCTCTGGAGTTGACCTCAGGCTAGAGCTCCTTCTTTGCGGCCAATCAGCTTCTCCATGTGCCCTTCTACTCCTTCTCCTTCTTGTCTGTTCTCGCTCTCTGTCAGACCTGTCAGTGTCTGACTCGTACTCCCAGCTACTTTCTCCTTCTGTAGCGTCGTCCGTTTCGCTGTTGTACTGACCGTCCTCAGCTTGGTCAGACTCGTTCCCTGCTTCCGCTGGCACCTCTACAGCTTGGCTAGCCCCCTCTATGGCTTCTCGGTCCTCTTCTGGACGTCTATCCGAGAGAGGAGCTGTTTCTTCCCGAGGTGCTGGAACCCTTCGCGTATGTGACGCGTGGATCCAATTGGGCAGGCCTCCCACCTTCACAGCTGTGTTCGTGATCAGGATGATCTGGAAGGGCCCACGCCAACGAATATCCAAGCAGCTTCTTCTCACATGTTTTTTCACCAGGACCCAGTCCCCAGGGTACAGGTCATGGCACGGGCCCTGGCACGATGGAACCTCGGCAGCCTGCACCTGAAGGGACACAGAACGAATGGCGTCAGACAGCCCCTTACAATAGTCCAGGATCATATCATCTGTGATATTTAACAGTGCAGTAGTTGGGACAGATGGCAGCCTCATTGCTCTCCCCATTAACACCTCATGTGGTGATAACCCCGTTCTTCTGTCTGGGGTACTACGAAGGCTCATGAGAACCAATGGCAGGGCGTCAGGCCAACTCAGGGTCGTTGAGGAACAAACTTTGGCTATTCTGGCCTTGATCGTGCCATTGATCTGCTCCACAATTCCTGAGGCTTCTGGTCGGTAACTGCAATGCAACTTCTGATCGATATTCAGAGCTGCACAAATCATTTTCACAAGCTCGCTGTTAAAATGTGTTCCCCTATCTGATTCCAAAAAGGCCGGCACCCCGAAGCGCGGAATGAGTTCCCTAAGCAGTAACTTGGCCACTGTGAGGGTGTCGCACCTACGTGTAGGGTATGCCTCAACCCATCTGGAGAACACACAAACAACCACCAGGACATAGCGGAGACGGTTGCACCTTGGCATTTCAATGAAATCTATCTGCATTCGATTGAATGGACCTCCAGACCTTCCTATGTGACTTAGTGCAACTGGTGTTCTTTTTCCTACGTTCAGCTGCTGGCAGGTCACACAACGCTGGCACACTGCTTCTGCTGCTATTCTAAACTTAGGATTGTACCAAGTTTGTCTAAACACTCTCAGCATAGCATCTCTCCCTAAGTGTACGGGACCATGTATGAGTCTAGCCATTGGACTCACCATCTCATTGGGCAACACTGCTCTGCCGTCTGCTGAGACCCAAAAATGGGACTCACCCATTACACATCCTGCCTTTTCCCATGTTTCTTTTTCAGAATCAGGAGCATTTTCTTGCATGTTTGACAGTTCATCCCAAGTATCAACAGTTTCCAGTATCATGGCTAATTCAGTCCTTACATTTATTCCACCCACTTCCACCTCTGTGAAAGAGTACCCTTGTTCCGCGCAATACCGCGCAACTTCATCAGCATATCTATTGCCTTTCGAAACGAAGTCCTCATTTCTGGTATGTGCGGTGCACTTTACAACTGCGATACCTGCTGGGCATTGCAACGCCTCTAACAACAGGCGCACAAACTCTCCATTGCGAATGGGAGAGCCTGAAGAGGTCATGAACCCTCTTTGAGACCATAACTGCCCGTAATCATGAACTACCCCATAACCATATTGGCTGTCGGTGTATATGGTGACTCGAATTTGATTGCTTGCCAAGCAAGCACGTGTCAAGGCAACAATCTCGGCTACCTGAGCGGAGTGTACTCCTTCCAGGCACCCAGCTTCCACAACTCCAGTAATTGTACAAACAGCATAAGCTGCTCTCAACTGCCCAACTTCGTCTCTTACACATGAGCCATCGACAAAGAAAATTTCGTCTGGGTCGGTCAGTGGCTCATCTACGATGTCGGGTCTGGGTTTGGTGCATAGTTCAGTCACATCAAGGCAGTCATGGTCTGTACATTCATCATCATCCTCGATATCATTTGGGAGTGGCATCAAGGTGGCAGGGTTCAAAACAGAGCATCTCTTGAGGGTCACATTCTCTGCAGCAAGAATAACTTGCTCATAGCGCGTGAGCCTGCTGTTGGTCAGATGCTGTGTTTTGGTCCTGGTCATCAACAGTTCAACAGAATGGGGCACGCACACCTCTAACGGGTGCCCCATGACGATATTTTCACATCTCTCAATGCTGACACCCGTTGCAGCGACGGATTTGAGACATCCGGGCAACGCTGCGGCTACTGGGTCTAAAGTAGCCGAGAAATAAGCAACTGGTCTACGGGCATTCCCATGGATTTGGACTAACACAGACAATGCGCAACCTTCTCTCTCACAACAGTAAAGAAAAAATGGTTTATTGTAATCAGGCATTCCCAATGCCGGAGCACGACACAGGTCCTCTCGCAGCTGTAGGAACGCCATCAAACAGTCTTTGTCCCATGGTACCGGGTCGCTCACCTCCTTGTGCGTCAGTTTTTGCAAGGGCTTTGCTTTCAGTGAAAAGTTCACGATCCACTGTCGGCAATAACCCACCATCCCTAGGAACATCCTGACCTCTCTCTGTGTCTTAGGCGCATTCATTTTCATGATCGCCTCTATCCTGTCTGGTGACACCTTTCGTTTGCCTTTCTCTATTCTGTGTCCCAAGTACTGCACTTCTGTCAGGCAGTACTGCAATTTTCCCGGGGACACCTTGTGCCCATTGGCAGCTAGGTGATTTAACAAAGCAATGGAGTCCTCCCTGCAAGCTTCTTCTGTTTCTGACGCCACAAGGAGGTCGTCTATGTACTGGACCAGAACTGACTTCTGGGGCAGCACTAGACTTTCAAGATTTTTCTTCAAAAGCTGGTTAAAGATCGATGGGCTCTCTGTATACCCCTGAGGGATACGACACCATGTTAGGACGCGATTTTCCAGCTTAAATGCGAAAAGAAAATGGCTTTCTTCGTCCAGAGGGATCGAAAAGAAAGCCTGACAAAGATCGATCACAGTGAACCACTCAGCTTGGAATGGAATCTGAAACAGTATCACTGATGGATTCGGTACCACTGGACAACACGAAACGACTATGTTATTAATCTTTCGAAGGTCCTGCACTATCCGAAATTTCCCATTTGGTTTCTGCAGACCCATAATCGGGGAGTTGCATGGACTACCCACGATTTCTTTCAGTATTCCCTGTTTAATCATGGACTCGATCACAGGTTTTATGCCTGCAATCGTTTCTGGAGTCAATTTATATTGGGGTGTTCTTGGGAACTCAGCATGCGGTTTCACTACAATTTTCACTGGGTCCACCCCTTTGACCAATCCAATCTCTTCCCCAGTGAAATCCCATACTTCTGGTGCCACTGTCTCTCTCAAGTCCCAGGGGAGCTCATCTACTGTCAAAGTAGGGTACAGCTCCACGCATATTCTTGAGTTTGCAACTTTGAAATCTGCGTCATCATCATTGGTCAATACCTCCACTCCCTGAGGTGTACAGTATATAGTACAATTCAATTTACACAACAGGTCCCTCCCTAGCAGACACACAGGACTTGAATCGCAAACCACAAACTGGTGCTCATCGCTGTACTTCCCTATTTTCACCTGTACCGGTTCTGTCAATTGGCTGGTTATTCTCCTGTTTGCGACCCCTACCACTTGTATGGTCTCTCCAGACATGGGCAGGTCTGGAACTGCAGCTGATCTGATCGTGGATCTAGTGGCTCCTGTGTCCACCAGAAATGTCGTAGGGCACCCTGCTACTTCTGCTTCCACATAGGGTCCCCTCTGGTCCACCTCCAAGGCTGCCCCGAGGGTGCAGTCTTCTCTTTCCACTCTCTGTCCGGTTAATGGGTCCACATAATAGCACTCTTCCCCTTCTACAAACAGGGGCATTTGTCTATAGGTCTTACCCATAGTCCCTACTCGAGGAGGTTGCGGGAACTGGGCTCGGGGAGGAGCCCCCCCCCCTTTGAGCACCTTTCCTTGGTATGGCGTCACCCCTCTTGTAGGCGCGCTCTGGACCTCTTCCTCCTCTATCTCTTGTTCTCCTATCTCTACATTGTAGGGACACTCGCGTTTCCAATGCCCCACCTCGTTACACTGGTGGCACCTAGTCGTTTTCTTCAAGGCAGCTATATCTATTCTGGGTCTAAAGGTGGAACTCTCCTCATTGCCCTTGTTCTGACTGTACTGCTTCTTTCCTCCTGTACCTGTTCCTTGCTGCTGTTGCTGTTGTCCCCCCTTCCCTGCTGCCTGCATCTGTACCACCATCAACTTTTCTTTTAGTTTCTTAGCCTTGGAGTCTATCTCATCACAGCAGTACCTGGCATATCTCAGTATTTCGTCTAGGGGTTTACTTTGCCAACAAATCGAGTGTTGCTGAATCATTAAACTAATATCCGGTCTCAGTCCCAGGACGAACTTGGACACAAATTGCCCTATGTCTTTTGGATCCATTACATCCAAGCCGCTATATTGTTTAAACGCCTTCAGCAATCTCTCGTAATATTCGTGGACTGTCTCTTTGGGTTCCTGTCTTGTTCGGTCTATTCTGACCCAATCTATGTCTTGCATTGGCACTTTCTCTTTCAGCCAAGTCATCACTCTCTCGAATTTTGCCATCACAATCTCGGACGGCCCATTAGTCTTAGCATCTCTCTCTGGCTCCGTTGTGGGCCACTCAGCGCTAACCTTGCATGCTGTCCACAGATCGCCTGGTACTACAATGTCAAACAGCGTGTTCAGATCTATCCATAGGACCTTTGAGATTTTTACAAATCTCTCCACTTGCTTGTACCACTCCACTGGGTTTTCCCGCAATTTGGGGAAGGAGGTGGTAAAAGCAGCTAAATCTCCCCTACTCCAAGGGACATGTACATAGTTCCCATTTGCAACTTCACGCAAAGGGTAAGCTTCTATTCCCTGCTGTCCTCCTGGTGTCATACCAAGCGTGCTTCTCCTGCCGGTCCCTTTCTTGGACCACCTCTCTTCCCACTTATCTAGTGCCCTCCATGTCCTTATTCCAGCGATCAGTTCCCTTATGTGCGTTTTCAGCCCAATCGTTCTCCTCTCATCTAGGTCTCGATCTGTATAATGTAGCCTGTGGTTACCCTGTAATGCTTTGGTTCTTGACAAGTCCACCATATATTTGCCTGCTAGTTCGACTAACTTCTCATGGACTGCTCTCGCTTTTCGAGTAATGTCCTTTGCCATATACAGTATTTCATCCTGTTCATACATTTCCATTCTTTCTAAAGGCAGGGTACCATCTACCATGTCATCCAGGTCTGACCTTAAACTGGCGACATCGAGTCTCTTGGCTTTTATCTCAGCTCGCAATATGTCTTTCGAAGGGGGCTCACTGGTCTCCCTACCATCCCAACTTCGAGCTCTACGTTTGGGCTCGGGAGAGTTAATGGGTGCCCTCCCTTGCTCCCATCTCTCCAGGTCCCATGCTCGGCCATCCGATCTTGGAAGGTGATGGAACACGGGCCTGTTACCCCCACTCTTTCTCTGCCCACTCTCTTCTTCTTCTCTCCTTTCACCGTGCGCCTCTCTGTTATTTTCCCTCTGGTCGCTACTCTCCCTTTGCCTAGTATCGCTCAGTATCCGATACGCTCCTTCCTGGTTCCCCATATTCCCTGGGCTGCGCTCATTTCCGTCATCACAGGGACTATGGTGCGACCTCTCACAACTCCCATTCTGTTCTCTGGTGCCGGGCACACAGTGTGGACACTTAAAGCTGTTTCTGTACTCTTGCGCTCTCCTCTCCCCTTCACTGAGTATTGGGCGCGCCACCCCTCCACTCCCGGGGCCCCCGTTTTCCAGGTCTGTTCTATCTCCTCTCCGGGCCCAATGGGTGACTCCCCTACTATCTCTCTCTCTACAGTCCCACTCCGGGCTACTCTCCCCAGCCCCGCAGTGAGTCCGAGCTCGGCTGTCCTGGCTTTCCCTTTCAGCTTCCGCAGCTATGATGCTCTTTTGAGCCTCCACTGCCTCATCCCACTGCTTCATGTACTCATTTAGCTCTTGAAAGGATTTTCGTCCAGATCCCCTCAGATCCACTGGCCATCTAGGGCCCCCGGGATCCCCTCCTGGGTCCCCTGCTGTGTGCATCGGGGTGCTCCACTCTCTGGGTATCGGCATCTGACTTGGGGAATTAATCGTATCGTTCCTCCTTGCCGTCCCTGCTCTTTCTCTGTCTTTCCGTACCCGTTCTTCCCCTCTTGCTCTCTCTTGGTCATATATCGATATTATAGGACCTATGGTAACAGGTACCTGTAGTGCATCTGGTAATGCGTAGGATGTGGCGCTCTCCGTTTCCGGCGCTCTTTGTACCACAAACCTCCCGACTACCTGTTGCACCTGACTAGGCTGGGACAGCTCTTTCTTTGCCTCAGGATCCCACTCTGAACTGGGAAGCGGTCCATGCTCTCCTGCATTGCCCCCCTTTTCTCTTTCACTATGCTCGACCTCTCCCCCTGCCCTATTATACGGGGGTGGCCTGTCTGTCAATAATCTGTTTATCAGGCTATCCTCTGTTTCGCTCTCATCATCTTCTTCCAGGGGACTTTTATTTACGGGCACCTCTAACACTGGGTACAGTTTATTTACTTCCATGTTATGCACTCTCCATCTTTTAGCATCCGCATCCCACCTGGCATCCTGCACTGCCCTTACCGATCGTTTCACCCTTTCTTGTCGTCTGTTCATATTCTTTTCATGCGCTGCCCTAATCCATGCATCAAGAGCTTCAAACTGGGTCGGTCTAGGCAAGGGTCTCATTGAGGTCATGACTGATTTTAATCGATGTAACACCTCTAATCTGAACGTCCCGTACTTCGGGAACGTCAGTTCCTCATTTCCTTCCGTAATCTTACTCCACTCTGAAATCCAAAGGATCGTATGCAACCCAACATTCACTGCCATGTAACGAGCTGGCGTACCCTCCGGCGGGGCTTCTTCCCCTTCATACGATCCCCGCTTCTCTTTTTTAAACACCGCTCTCAGCCATTTAAAACACTTCATAATTATGCGCACAATATCCAGCCTCGCTACTCTGTTTACTTCCTGATGACAATCCACCAATCCTGTCGCGGCTTTGCTAACTTGGCCTATCGCAGCGCGGTCTTTCTCCGGTCGGCCAATCACGTCGCGACCCTGTCTGACGTCTTTGCTAGCTGGCCTATCACAGCGCGGTCTTTCTCCGGTCGGCCAATCACGTCGCGACACTTTCTGACGTCACTTTTCTCCGCTTCGCAGCAGCACCCCTCCTTTCTCAACTCGTCTCCCGGTTATGCATGCGTCCCATTCATACACCGAAAAATGACTACTTCCGACCAAGCGGTCACTTCTCTCGACTGTACGTCCACAGTCTATATGTAATTGTCAACACAACTGACGAAATATCGTCTCTCTGATAGGTTGCTTACACACACAGTAACTTCCGACCAGCGTCCGTTACTCACGCACTCACTCTTACGGTCCCCCTATCTCGGTCTTTCGGGTGATCAATGGTACCTCATGACCCCCTTCACACTAGTTGACAATTACTCTGGGTGTCCGATACACCCGAACCACTTAAGCTCTCCTTGAACTTAAGATTTCCACCGGTTGCGCGCGCTCACAACCTGTTCCACAGTCACTCTACAGACATTCAACTCCGCCAGACATTACAACATAGATACAATACAAAACACCGCAATCTAACACGCATAACCCTTTATACTCACTCTCGACCGATACTGCTGCTTTTTCTGTCTCACGTCATCCGGATCTTCTTCAGCGGGCGGTTCTTCCGATCCTCGATCTCTAGGGGCCTTGGGGTAAGCTAACCTGGCCTAGGTCACCGTCCTCAAGAAGGCAACCATCCTCTATAGCTACCAACTGAAAGGGCGAGATTTTGATCGATACCTCATCACTATTGATCCAAACCTCGATCTGGTCGACTGAACCTTTGTTGCCTGTCTTGGAGGAAGAAAGTGCCCCTGTTACCAAACCAGTTCACCCAATAAAGGACTCTGCTCCCAAAGATCACAAACAACTTCTAGCTTTCAAAAGTTTATTGTAAAGATATGATAAGTTGCAAATACAGGCATCTCAGAATGAGATTCACGAGATACACAGGTCCAATTACATACATGTGCTCTCGGAAAGCCCTCAGACGAGCAACGGAAATCACTAACACAAGTTCTAAGAATAATAAAGCTATCAGCATTGACGCATATCTCTCCTTCATTTAGGTTGGAGGAAAACGCACAGGTTAGGCTGTCCCTACCCTGCTCTAGATGGTATCCCTACTTAACCAAGTCCCAACCTAACAAAGGTGTCAGCAGTGAATGACCCCCAAGGGAAGTCACTCACTCTAAGTCTCTTGGTGAAAACCTATAGTTCTCCAGTCATGACCCCTCTCTGCCTACCCATCCGCTCTCTAAAGGGTCCTCAGGTATCTGCTCTAACTCCACCCAGGGGTGCTGTCCCTAATACAAAACAGTCAACAACATTTGAGACGCCCCTTGCGAGACGCCCCTCACGTGGTGTAGCTTCTGGCTTTTTCCATGATGCTTTGTATTGGGCCTCATACGTTAGAGTTGACCTTGCTTCTCAGACTCTTCTCCGGCCCGCTGATACCCCTTAAACATTCCAGAACCCTCCTCCATGTCTGGGCCGTCTACTGAACAGACCTCTATTCATTCATTTATAATTGGATCCCCCCTTTCCTTGCAGACAGACATCTGCAGCCAAGAACCCAACTCTCATAGACTTCCAAAAAGGCTTGCAACATTTCTTGGCCCAGACATGTACGTGTAAATCAATGTTAAAACATTTCAGGCCTACAATATTTCTCATCATGATTATAGCATTCAACTTCTTCATTAATTAAAGCATGTTAATACTCTTATTCTATTATTCAGTAAACATCTCTAAAAATCATGGCCCATTTAATGCAATGACCAAAACATTAATACAATCCATGTCGTGAAAGGAAACACCTTCCCTTTTAGCTCTGGCCCTGAGGCCTACCACATTCTGCGTTTAACCACATACCATCTTACATTTTAACAGCTACACGACATGGATTCAGAAATAATCACATCTACTAAAATCATATAGTGTCACACATTTCTGTATTAGTTCCACTTCTACTTAAATCTCTATATTAGCTATACATTCAGAATATAATTACAGATGCTATTAGCACTCATGGCATTTCTCCTCATGATTTGTGCTTACTACAGGTAAGTGTGATGTACTCATACATTTAGGTCAGTTTGCGCTCTCTCACTGGTAACCTCTGTCTTTATATAACCAAGCCAAGCAATTGCTTTTATATTGTCCAGTAATAGACAATCTGTAATGATCATTCAAGTCGGGGATGACTCACTTTTGTACTACACTCAGATCCATTGTAACAGGGGTCTCAAATCGATGGTATCGATGGTATCTGAAATAAATTTGAGACCCAGCTCTTCATGGAAAACAGAAGTTGAGGTACCATGGTGGACCGCCAACAAACGTCTGGCAAATCGGTTCTCCTCAACCTGAATCATGTGACAATCCTTATACCCCCAGATATCACTGCCATCGGTTGCAGCTGAAACACATTGTGTGCCATAAATTTGAAGGATGGACTTAATCGGTTTCATGCCCAACCTGACAGCAAAATCCAATACCAATCCCCATGTGCGAGCATACTATCTATTTGATGTAACAAGGAGACCCAAGGCATTCCTATTGGCAAACAAAATACCCATATAGTTAAAAGTGGGTACTTGTACAATGTTACATTTGTTATACTAAAAAGCTTTCTCTTTGGTAGGTTTAGCCCCCACAACCATTACAAACGATTTTGTATGGTTTATGGAGAGATCTATAAAATCAGAAAAGATGTCTAGCAGAGTTTGCATCCCCATAGCAGTCCTCAACATGAGGCCGGCATCATCTGCAAAAAGTAGAACAGGTATTGCATGATGATCTATGTGTGAACATCACATTTCTTCTAAATTAACACCCCCTGCAGGTGATTAATGTGGATCATAAACAAGAAAGGGACCAAGTTGCATCCCTGTCTGATACCACAGGTTATTTGGAAAGACTTTGAGCAACAACCATTGAGTCCAAACCTAATAGACGTTAACAAATCCCTATGTAAATCCCAAATGGACACCAATGTTGGATCTACCCCTAGTGACAACATCATAGCCCATAACTTAGAACGGTTTACTCGATCAAATGCTGAGGTAAGATCCATGCAACTTAAAAATAGGGTGCCCTTTTTGGCCACAATATACTTTTGAGCTATTAAATATAGGTTCTGGCACTGGCCGATGGTGCCATTGACAGGCCTGTACCCATATTGTAAGTCAGATATAATATTGTTATCTTTAGCCCATAAGTATAGTCTTTCCAGGATCACCTGACCCAAAACCTTGACAGCTCTGTTAATCAAGGAAATGGGCATGGGTCAGCTCGGTCACCCTTTTTACAAACAGGGACAATCTTAGGCTGTGACCACGAGCTTGGCGAGCCGAGTATCACCTCAGTATTTAGTACCTGAAATAACAAGGGTGCCCAAATAAGGGGCTCAGACCTAAAGGAGCCGTATTTAATCTTACGATAGCCCCTGCTACCTCAGCAACGGAGAAAGAGAGGTTCAGCTTCAGTGTAATAGACGGGTGGAAAGTCTGACCCCTAATCCAATGAATATATATGAGAGAAATGGGCAAACTATTTTCCTTCTTCAATCACAGTAATCAAAGAGGGACCATCCTCTAACCCTAGAAATGGTCTGTTGACAACCCAAAAGGCGGCACTGTTGTGAATATCACACACATTTACCAATTGATCCCAAGCCTCATCCTTTAGGGATTATTTCCTTAATTGGCTTCTTATAATGGCTACGTAGGGAACTCATCTCTGCACCATCTATAGGAATACGTTAAAGGACCAAACCACTGTTCTGCCCTGATGCCAGTACAGTCTTAACTAGGGACAGTACAGGCATCCCTCACAGCTGCACGAAAACATCCTTGGGATCAGAGTCAGGACTAAAGCAGCATTCCAACTCACTACTCCACTGTCAAAGAAAAGTACCCAAAAAAATGTCTGGGATTACATTTGACCATTTCATCTCTCAACCCTGACCAGTGGTTGCGAGATATAAAGAGGCAGGTGCTGGTAATGCCGCTTTTGTTATAGAAATCTTAAAGAGAAGGGCAATGGATTATGATCACTCTAACCAGACTCTAATACCCTATGCTCAACTCCGTCCATCATCCCATTTGGTATCGCTTTGTTTGCCCTAAATTGGCAGGGTGTACCCAGACGTGGGTCCCTTGCTCACTTTGCCACTGGATTCAAGGTAGCCTGGCTGATGAGGATTATGAACCCGAAACCGGTCCCAGGATGCTTGGGTCCGGTCTGAGGAAGACATGGCTTGGCAGTTCGGGCTGGACTATTCCCTTGAGGCACAGGGTCAGACTGATTTGCATATGGCCATGTCTGAACTGAGGAAGTGGAATGAGCTAAAGAATGATGATGGATTAAACCCAGATCAGTTGACTGGGGGTGAGTGTTTGATTTGCTCAAACGCTCCATCCATCATCCCCTTTGGTATCACTTTATCGCAAATATAACAGGGATGAAGAAATAAAAAATGCACTCCACAATAGTTTCATACCCCCTGTGAACATAAGTGGGAACCTTCAGGGAGGTAGGTATGCACAGATTCAAGGATTCCAATACAAAATGTGCCTGTTCCCCTTAAGGTTGTTTTCAAAATGAACACTAATAAAATTTTCTCCCACGGATACATCCTGCAAAATACTGGCAAACATTTCTGCGTGGATGAAAATTAAAATCGCCCATAATTACTGTTGGAATAAAAGAAAAGGAGCTTAAACCAGGGTCGAGGGAGCATGTCTTCTGATTCTTGGTGGCTAAGCCCGTAGAGATAATAACCTCACAACATGCTAAATGCCCTTTTGGATTGTACATAAAAAGGGAGCAGTTGTACCTGACCGGTCATTTTGGATCATTAACCTTCTCCTCGAGCGCAGTTGTATTCCAAGAGAAGAAACTAAGCTTCAGCATCGATTTTAAGGGGGAAACCCCTAATTTCATCGGTGAGGCATTTGCCTCAGGATCGCTAGAAGGGGTAGTCAGTCCACTTCTTCAAGTGTGTTAAATGCTTCAAATCTTTTCTGTAGAGGATGAGAGATAGTGTTTGCAGTGGCAAACCAATACGAACTCCATGATGGCTTTGGCCCCTCAATGAAGGAATAGACCCTGGTGTGCTTATATTGTAAACAAAGGATGGCCTACAGTAAAAAAAAAAAGTGGCAGTATGGCAATGCTCTCAGTTGGATTAACTTTGCTTTCACATGAGGTAAGAATTCTACCTAAAACTCGGCTGTTGCTGAAGTTGATCACTTTACAGTCAGCTGGTGAAAATTTTCAGGACCCTCCCCACCCACCCTATTTTGTGGGCCATATTAAATTGCTCACCTATAGCCCTCCCCTTGTAGTCAACCAGTGTGTCAATTTATTTCTCAGCTGTTCAAAATTTCGTTCACATTCACCTTAACAGGGGGTACATTTACCAAGACGACCTCATAAGGTATACAGCCAGGGCGATGGTCCATTTGATCAGTATTGGTCAGATGTTTACTCGCTGACCTCCTAGGGGCAGACAAAAGGCGTCCCCTACTTGCTGCTTTCAGGGCAGGGCTAGAAGATGCTTCAACATTAATGATTCTCTGGGCGCTGGTAACAGGATCAGATTTCTCTACACCCACCGCCCCAGGCCTATAATATTATGGTCACTACTATCTCTGATTAGAGAATGGGTCTGGGTAATAGCCAATTACCCTGGGATACATTATCCTGACGAGTAGTCTGGTGTATTTGACATGTCAAATGGTTAAAATATGATGCAAAATATTTTTTTTCAGATAAACCATTATTAAAATCTTATACATTTGGCACCTTCATATTTAAGGCGGAAATAGCATCCTTGACAGTATTAAGCTCAGTTAGTTTTACAAACTACACACAATCGCTTTAATTACACCTAAACATGATGGGGCAGATTTATGGTAACTGGCGCATCCCCAGGGATGCGCCAGTTATTTTGCGCCGCTGCTCCGCCACCCATGGTGCGCCGCATTTACAATGCGGCGCACCATGGGGCAAAAACGGCACAGATGCGTAAAGGTGGCGCATTGCTGAAGTTGCGTCGCAAGCGCGACGCAGCTCCAGCAAGGCTCGGGGGTGCCCTATCTGACCAATGCTGCGTCAAGACCTACGCCTGCTTCAAGCAGGCGCAGGGTTTTGACGCAGCATTGGCCTGAAAGTGACTGAGTGAAATCTTATAGATTTCACTCAGCCACTTTTGCGAGGCGCACCTGCCCCGGAACGCCCACCCTGCGCCGGAACGCCCACAAGTGGCGCAGGGCTTTACAAGTTGACGCATCTGCCTAGATGCGTCACGTTGTAAATGGGTCATAGGGATGCGTCACGTTTACGCCGCAGTTGCGTGACGCAAACATGGGGCATTACCAACATAAATCTGCCCCGATGTATCTAGTGCCGAATTATGGGTGGTAAGCCGTTCTTTACCGCTGTGCCGATCAGTAGGTAACATTAAACAGTCAGTGGGAACTGCCGCGGTCAGCGCAATGGGTTGAGCGATCATTCTAGGATCCAGGTGCGACTTCTCAATGACAGAAGCTAGCTGTCTGTGCATTTCGCAGGGCAGCGGATCTTGGACTGTACCAGCAATAAAGTAATAGCACTAGGGCAAACATCATTCAACTTATAAAATTGAGTTATCTTTGTTTTGGAGATCTTCGTAGCCTGCACTTCATGCAAATGGCTCCCTCTGCTAAGGATGCTTTCCACTTCCAGTATCAAGTTGTGAATGTCCTGTAAGGAACAATTATTAGCTGCACGGCTTTTACTACATCCCTACATCCAAGAAACCATCAGTGGCCTTCCTCTTGCCCATAGTAGAAAAATCAAGATCCAAGGCACCATAAACCAGGGATGAAAGTTATCACAACAGACAAGTCAGCATGTGAAGAAAAGGACTCTAAATGGCTCCCTATATGCCACCTGGATATTAAGGAGCAGTCTTACCAAATATGAACACACAGCAACAAACCACAGAGCCAAGAGGGGTGGCCCTTCCTCTTCCTTGCACTGACGGGCCTAGTATGAGCCCAGTCTTTGCCTACACGGTTACAGCACCGAGGGTAGGTTAAATGCGCTTTACAGCGCCAGGTGCTGGAGCTGTAAGGGCCTCCTCCGATGAGCCCCCGAGAATCCTGGAACTGGTATTACCAAGCTGCCTCCACAAATGTGTCCAGTGCAGCAGGTAGGTTGAATGCACTTTACAGCCACAGGAGCTGTAAGGGCATTCTCCTGTGAGGGACCGAGAATGAAAACCTGAGAATCCTGGGACTGAGAGTACCCTGCTGCCTCCACAAACTTGTCCAGCACAGCGGGTAGATTGAATGTGCTTTATAGTGCCGGGTACAGAAGCTGTAAGGGCCTCCTCCTATGAGCCCCCAAGAATCCTGGGACTGATAGTGCCCTGCCGCCTCTGCAAATGTGTTGCGCACAAGAGGTAGGTTGAATGCACTTTACAGCCACAGGAGCTGTAAGGGCCTTCTCCTACGAGGCCCAGAAAATCCTGGGACTGGTAGTCTCCTGGTGCTGCTGCAAAAGTGTCCCACCCAGGGTACTCGAGTTGGAAATGTCGACTTACACAAATATCGAGTTAGAAATATTGACACCAACAATATCGTGGTCTATGTTATGTATGCTTTTTTGCATAAGAATTGTTTATGTTTTTTAATATATGTGTTACATTTTTAGTAGTGTCAATTTTATTTTAAGTACATTTTGCTTTTTTTAGTTCTGTAGCGGGTTGTGGGTTTATAGGGGAATAGGGTGGGAAGTAATTTAATTATAATAAGTTAATGATTATTTTTTTATGAATATTTATCTAATTGAGATATGATGGTGTTAGTTGTGGGAAGTAATTTACTGATAATTAATTATTAATTAGTTGTTAATATTAAACAATTAATTGATAATTCATTATGGTAATTGTGTAATTTCTTTAGGTGTGAGTTGTAGGTTTTATAGGGGTAAAGGGTGTGAAGAATCTTTTTGTTGATTAATAATTAGTTGTTAGTTAATATTAATTAATTGATCATTAATTATGGTAATTGTGTAAAAAAATAGGTGTGTGTTGTGGGGTTTATAGGAGTAAAAGGTGGGAAGTAATTTATTTTTGATTAACTAAGAATCAGATGTTAATTTATATAAATAATTAATTGAAAATTAAATATGGAAAATGTGTAATACATTTTAGGTGTCGATTGTGTGGTTTATGGGGATAAAGGTGGGAAGTAATTTATATTTAAATAATTAATAATTAGTTGATCATTAATATTAATTAATTAATATTTAAATAGGATAATTGTGTACATTTTTTGTGTGTTGGTTTTACTTTTATAGGGGTAAATGGTGGGGAGTAAATTATTTATAATTAGTTGTTAAATACTATTAGTTTGTTAATAAGTTTTGTTTGTGTAATTAGTTTTTTTGCAGTTTAATTTTAGTTGAGGGGATTTTTGGGGAAAAGTGTGGGAAGTTTATTAATTTTTATGAGTTTTAATTTGCTTTTTAATTAATAATATTTCTTTAATTGGTAATCAATTATGTTAAACATGGAAGTACATGTTTTTAAATTTAGATGTGGGATGTGAATTGTATTGAGTTATAGGGTAGGAAATATGAAAAAGTAAATTTAAGTAATAATGTTTTTGTTTCTAAATAAAATTCAAATTAAAATATTTATTGGTTTGAAAATGATTTTTTATTTTATTTAATCATTTTTAGTTGTTAATATTTTGTTTGTTTTTAATTTTGAACTGACTGTAGTGAGAATATTTATTGTTAACCCTCCGCAATTCAACACTTTTCCTACTGTTGCACTCATTGGAGTGGGAATAGTAATTTTTACCTCTTCGCTATCCAACACTTTCCCCACTGTCACAATTATTGGAGTGGGAATAGTAAATGTAATCTCTCCTCAGTCCAACAATTTCCCTACTGTTGCACTCAGTAGAGTGGGTATAGTAATTTCACCCCTTCACTATCCAACACTTTCTCTACTATTGCCCTCACTGTCGCACTCACTGGACTGGCTGCAGCACCCACAGCACTGTTAAATAGCCATGTCGTGCATTTCCGTGCACAACGTGGCAGGCACCCATGGTACGTGCCACCTTGTGCATGGAAATGTAGGGGGTTGTCGTGCACAACAACCTCACCCCAACACAAGGGGTGCCTGCTACGGACCCCTGAATCCATTTCCACCTGTCTTTTCGTGGCGGGATGACCGCCACGTAAAGACCGGCAGAAAGGGATATCCTAATCCCTACGGTAGTGCCTGCTAGGCACGGCAGCAATGTTGCCCTATGTTTTGGTTCTGGAGCTTGCAGTGTATGCGGCTGGTTTCCTAGACATAATAAGGGCAAATACATCACATTGAATACAATGGCTGAGGGAGCTTAGAGCTATTTTATCAAGTATCAACATGAACACACTGTGGATGGACCCAATAAATTCTACTTTTCCCCCCCAAAAAGATTTTGAAAGCCAAGTATTGGGATATGGTCCAGAATAATACACTGAGAAGCTAACAGGGTTATTCCTGGACTGTAAACCTACCCCCAGGCTGGAAAAAATACTGGGATAATAATACAATAATAATAATAATAATACAAAGCACCAGGAGCGAAAATTATATTTCCAGTTTAGTATGGGTACACTGCCATTAAGATTCCTTACTTTTAGATGGGCCAAACTTAGTGACGACTTGTGTCCTGTATGCCAGCAAAGTAAAGAAACAATGGGCCATTTACTGTTTATCTGTACTGGATACAATGCCCCATGCCGTGTCTGGCTGACACCAATTTGCAAAATCTTAGGAACAAGAAGGTAAAGCGAAGTTGAGAGAATCCTAAGATCTAACACAAATTTGGTGATTGTCATAGCAATGGCAAAATACCTGGGGTGAGCGTTGGCAATAAGATCATGTTTCCTCGATTAAGCGTCAGACCAAAAGAGATAGTGCTCTGCTGTAGTGGATATTATGCGGAATCAATTGCCTTTCCCAAATCAAGTATGCCTTGTAATTTTGTAGCGTGCATTCTTTTATGATAACAAAGTATATTACTATATAATTTTTACTGTATTTTTACATTGTATATAGTATTTTTATGGCAATCCCATATACCCATCCATTTTGTCGTGTATCATATTTTATCTGATGGAATTGTTTTAGATGCATTTTGTATGTGCTTTTATAACTTATTACGTCGAATAAAGCTTTTTTGGATTGGATTGGTACTGTAAGGCAGGCGGAAAAGGACCACCTTGCGGAACCGTGGTGGGCGGTCTTTGCGACCACTACGCTTCCCTAACGATTCCCCATGCCCTTCTAATATGGCGGGGCGAAAATTGCTGCCAGATGGTGGAGTGCCCACCACCACATGGCTGGTAGTGGCGGGCTCTCCGCCATCGTAATCGGCCTCTAAATGTTTTCATAAATATTTTTTACATCTATATTTTTTACATCAATATTCTGTCAGTGAACCCCCACCCAGTGGGGAGGTTGAATGTCCTTGATAGCGCCGGGTGCAGGAGCTTTAGAGGCCTCCTCCTGTGAGCCCAAGAGAATCCTTCGACCGGGTGTCCCCGGCCCCCTCTGCAAACGTGCCCTTGGTTTGTAAATTTCCACTATGGTTAGAGTAGAAGCACAGCTGAACTAACACCTGATATGAGTAAAATAAAAAATGGTTTTGTGACAAAGCATTGAATGTTTGAGGAAAAATAAAAAATATGAGTAATGATGTGAAAGGGACAGACTACAAAGAGAGTTTGGCACCTTACTTAATTGTTCCATTTTCAATATATATACAACATGGGCACTCATGTGCTTTACTATAGGTTCTTTTGGTTTCTAGATTTACATTTAGATTAGAAAATAAGTTCTATTAAAAGCAGTGAATATCATTCTATTTAATTGTACATATATTTTAGCTTATATTTTAGGTGCAAATATGTTTTAGGAAAGTTGAGCCATGCTGCATTTTGCACCGCTTTGCATTGCACGAGTGCTGATTTAAAATATAGCATATCTGGACTTTAGATTCCAGACTAAGATAAATATAAATACCATTGTAGGGCCATTAAATAGATACCAGTAAATGTACAATAGTGAAAATAGAAATGGAAGAAAAAATAAGTAAACCATTGTACAGAAACAGGCTAGGAGGCCTTAAATTAATATTTTATTACGGAGCCATTTAAAGTGAGAAACCAAACATTTTCAGAAATTCTTCTAGGTATATGGTGCTTACCAGGACTTCAAGTCATCAGTAAGACTTGGCCTTGCCCTCACTGGACCTAGTCAGCATGCTGTTGTAGTTTGACAGTCTCAGAAAATGTGCTTTTAAATTTAGAAGAAATTAGGGACCACTTTGCAGCCAACATCCAAAGTAGGGCCTCTGTCCTCGGATCATCTTTTGATGAAGCAACCTGGAGTGAAGTTCCATGTATGAGATGATGCTGCCAGTAAGCAGATGAAACAAATATGGTTCTGGTTCGTGCAAGTACTACTCTGAGGATGTTAAAAGTCTTGAGGTAGGGTTCAGGTGAAATTGGGGATCCCTGAATGGATTAGGTTTCTCAAATGCCATGACATTAGCAATTTACAGGAAACCTGGGATTCAAAAGGGGATATACACCTAGATGGATATATATCTTTCAGTGTGAAGGACAATCCATCCTCTAGTGGTCAAGCAAGAGGTGGGCTCGCTATGCTTGTCAAATTAGATTTGGATGGCAACCCTGAAGAGATTCCATCCAACTCCTTTTTCTTTCTCGTAGTCTTGTTATATTTTGATTACTATTTTAGCATTCTCTGTATCAAATTTTATTATGTAATTCATGGAAAAGAGATTGTTGTTGTTCTGGGTGAACTTGGAAAGTTATTTTAATGCTTTCTGTCTTTCTTGTTCCATACAACATACTGTTATAATGCTATCAGGGTCCTCTAATCTTCATCCATACAGGGATTGTTATCTGCATGATTCCAAGGACTCAGAGGGTTCTGCCTCTGATCAGGTTCATGTTTAGCACACTACTCAGAAGCATTTCCGAAATGATCTGGTTGCAGATTTTAACCTGGTTAACTTGCTCTGTAAAAGATCCTTTGACCAAATGAAGTGTGTACCAACTTTCAAGCGCTCAGCATTGGGATCCATTATTGATTATATTTTTGTGTCTAAGAGTTTTTTCTGCCTCGTTAAGCTTGTTAAGGTAAGTGCTCTTGTCAAAATCTTAGCTAGCACCAAAAATCAGGGATGCAGGCTTAAATGGGATAATGTTATCCCTGAGATATTTAATGCTGAAATGGCACTGGTATGGATGAATTTAGGACTGGATTAGATGATGAGGCCCCAGACGTCCACATTTGAAAAGCTTTTGATTCGATTTGTGAATATATAAATTGATCCCTTATCAAGCCCTGTAGAAGGTTTGAAAAGAATTGCTCTAGGATGAGGAAGAAGCACTTGGCGTCATAACAAGTATACCACGAGACAAGGCAGAGGTTAAAAGGTGCAGGGCAGCCTACAGAGCTGGACTCACTTAAAGGAAGTAGCAGCTAAAGAATGAATTGTGGAATGACTTGGTGATAGCCAGCACTTTGAAGGGTAGCACCAAGTTGTGGAGGGTTATGAACCACTCCTTTAAAAACAACATCAACAATCTGATCAGGCTGCTACAGTGCCTGCTCATATCTGGGTGAATAATTTTTCTGCCCTCTGTGACTGTAAGTGTTCTGAGTTTTCACCTTATCCTACCCCTAGGGATAATAGGCTCATACTCCATTAGGAGGAAGTGAAAGAGGCATTCTTATTCCTAGCCCTGGGCAAGGCACCTGGAGCTAATGGGGTTCCGGGTGACTTGTTGAAATCGCTAGTGGACTTATGGGCCCCTATCATTACTCTCCATGTTAACACGGCCATCTGATGATCGGCAATAGTCCCTGTATATAAAAAAGTAGAGCAGACCCTGCCTGTTACAGGCCTATCTTTCTAGTTGATGTATAAGCCAAGATCAAAGACATCCAGGAGGGTTATGGTTGAGCAGAATCTAACTCTATACTTTTTGATCTCCAAATACACTAAGATCCGAAGGGGTTCAGTACATCTGGCCTTTATGGACCTCAGCTCAGCCTTTGATAAAGTTAATAGACATAAACTCTGGGATGAGATGCGGGCCTTGGAGGATGATCAGATACTCGTCACCTTTATGAGAGACCTCCGTAATGGTTTGACAGGGGTGGTTAGATATGGATCTGATGGCAAATATACTCCGCCTGTTAATTTAAAATGAGGTGTTCACCAGGGCTGCATCCTTGCGCCATTTCTATTCATTATGTATAATGATCAGTAGGATGGGGGGGCTATTGAATAGTGGCCTTGATGTTCCCAGAGTTGGCTGGAGAGCAATTCCAGTGCTAATGATGCTGTTTTAATTGCATGTACTGCCTGGAACCTTCAATGGCTTTTAGATGTATTTATTGCTTTTATGGACATCTCTGATTTATCTGCACATTTAAAAAAATCATATTTTATGGTGCAGGTAACAAGAATGCAAACACATGCAGTTTTTCAGCCCAGGGTCAGTATCAATGTAGGGTGGAAAACTTTTCCTACTTGGGGGCTATTACTTAACTCTGGTCTTAGCTGGAAACCTTTCTAATTAAGAAAATTGTAGGGATTTTACAAAGGGCCATTTCTGGTTTAAATGATTTTGCTAGCCGTTTTCGGCACAGGCCTCCAATACTCCTGTTAGACACATATAAGGCCAAATGTATTCCGATTGACACTTTTGGCTATGTAATTCGGAGGTACGCATCTATTGATCATGTCCAGGTGATCAAAAATAGGCATTTAAGGAGTTTTTTTGCTGTGGCACAAGGAATTCCTGCTGAAATTAATTATACAAGAAGGGGGAATGACTTTAATCACAGATTTTATTAATCTTCGGCCGCTTTTACTTTGGGGTTCTGTATGGTACAAGGAGGAGCTAAAATGAAACAGTCTTATACTTCAGGGCTGCTTTTCATTGGATAATGTATCTCAGATTCTAGTGTACAGTATATTAAACATCTTTCAATGACTTAAGGTGACATGGGCCGGACTGGAAATCAAAACTGGCCCTGGCAAAGTGCTCAGCCGGCCCCCCCGGGGGGGAGGTTGGGGGTGCGACTGAGCTCTTTGCCGGTGCCGGTTTGCGGCCGTTTTTGTTACAGGGCCGATTGTGCAGCTATGCTGCAAAAACGGCCCTGTAACAAAAACCGCCCCCAGGAGCCCCCACCCTTGCAGCCGACCGGGGGAATGCCCTGTGCCCGCCACGGCCAGTCCGGCCATGAAGGTGACCAGGACTATTTCTGACCCGAGGGTATTGTGAAAAAATGATCTTGCTTGGGTGAAACAGGCTTTCTCCCGGAGTGTGGCAGCAGAATGGGAGAGCTCTGCCTTACTCAAGCAGTCAGTGCTCAAATATATAATGGTTAAATCTGTTAATGGGATTAAGCCTTACCCCCTTTTGGATATCCCCAACCATCATCATCGCCTTTTGGCATATTTCAGGCTGGATATATTCCATCAGTTAAGGTTTCCAAAATGGGTTTGGTTTAACCCATCCAAGCTACCTTCTTCCAGTTGCAATAGAACTTTAGTCTGTGATACTATGCATTTATGACATACTTGCCCGAAACTCTCCACCTTCCACCACAAATAGTTACGGTTGGTCCTGATACTTATGGATTTCAGATAGATCAGACCTGTTTATCTATAGTTGCAACTTTTAGCTACTTCCAAAATGTGTTTTTTTGTTTCTTGATCCTGGCTGGTGTTCTTAATGCAAGTCACTAGCACTGTGATTCCAGGTCCTGGTCTCATCTATTGCCTTGTTTGATATTCTGTCAATGGCTGTTTCAGTGTTTCTGTTTGTTTTTCTATTTAAATTACTTGTTGGCATATTTTTAACTTATCTACATTTTATATATGTTTTTCTATTTTGCGTGGTTGATGATCCTATGTGTTGGACTTGGCCCTTTTTGCACGGTTATCCCAAAACCTTTTGTTTTTTCCTCCTATTTTTCCTGGCCTGTTTTTGTTGGCTTTAGGACTCTGACCACTTTACCACTACTAATAAGTGCTAAAGTGCATATGCTCTCTGCGTAAATTGTGAACATAATTGGTTATCCATGATTGGCATATTTGATTTACTGGTAGGACCATAGTAAAGTGCACTGAGTGTGCCAGGGCCTAGAATTCAAATACTGCAGCACTGGTTGTGCCACCCACACGAGTAGCGCTGTAAATGTATCTCAGACCTGCCACTGCAGTGTCTGCGTGCAGTTTTGAACTGACATCTCGACCTGGCAAGTGCACCCACTTGCCAGGCCCCTAACCTTCCAGTTTCTAACATGTGTAAGACACCCCTCAGGCAGGTCCATGGTACTCCCCTGGGCAGGGTGCAGTGTATGTGAAAGGTAGAACATGTACTGGTGTGCGTGACATGCCCTGTTAGTGAAATACTGCCAATTTGGTGTTTCACTATTGTAAGGCTATCTGTCACTTAGGATAGCAAGATAGATACTTTGCAACATCTTACAAGCATAACTTCCCACTGCGACAAGATAGAAGAATAAAGGTTAGGCTCTCTAAACTCAGAATTTAATAACATCTTTTAGTAGAGATGTTTTTTAAATTGTGTGTTTGAAAATGCCACTTTTAGAAAGTAGGTGTTGTCTTGCTTCTGCCTGTCTGTGGATTGACTGTCTGGTTTTGGAGTGACAGGAGCTGGGGATGTATGTGCATTCACTGTAGACAGCCACTGGGGGGGGGGGGTTGGGGTGTGCCTAGCCCTCCCTCAATGACTCAAAGCTGAGCTGAATAGACCTTGGCTGCATTTAGAGTAGAGGGAGGAGTTTTCCTTGCACCTGAATATGGCCTGTGTCCCTTGCACAGTGCTGTTTCCACCCCCAGTAGTCATAAGGCACCAGTGAGGACAGAGCTGGTTTGAACTGGGCTCAGAGACCCTTGCACAAAGAAGAACAAAGACAAAATGCGGTAAAAGTGGTGGACCTTAAAACCCAGAACTTAGATCACTTCTGGACTCAAGAGGAACCTTTGCTAAGGAGAAGAGATGAAGAGCTGTGAGGAGGATGAGTATTGCCCCTTTGGTGTGTGTTGTGTGGGATTGGCCTGCAGTTGCTGCTTCTGCCAAGCAAAGGACAAAGACTGGAACTTTATGTGAACCAGCTTGAAGAAGAATCTCTGAGGGCCTGTGTGTGCTGGCCTCCTGTTCTGACGTCTCAAGGACACAAAGACTTCACCCCCAGCTTCACTGTACACTGCTGCGGAGAGTTCTGACCTGTCAGGAAGTGCCTATTCCAGTTTTGGGACTCTGGAGGTTGTTCCTGCTGTTAGGAGCTGGAAAAAACCTGAAGAACTGAGAAAATCAATGTATCGCTCTTCTTGCAGCTGTTTTTCATCTCTGTGCGAGAAGAATCTCCACGCACTGCTGTGGTACTGCAGAGATGACCTGTTGCGGCTGAAGAAACTGACGCAGCGCCGCTTGCCTTACTGATTGCCAACGCATCCCATATTTCCACACATCCCACCTGTGTGGCAATTTTTCCCGATGCATCATCCACAGACCAGAATCGTCTTGCGTTGATGCATCACTTCCCCCTACAGTCCGGATATGACGTACACTTATACCTGCGTGCAGCAGAACTGTTGCATCGTCTACCCAAGGACTCAGGAACTGACACATCCCTTTGTTTTTTAGCGCTTTGCTTCTCTGGGGCTGTTTGGCCTTGTGAATTCTGACGCATTTACAGGTACTTTGTATAGAATCACGCATCCATAACTTTCTATGGACCAAGTTGTTTGAACCCTTATAAAAGTTATATTCTTATTCCATGTATGTTGGATCTTTATCATTTTGGTCTTGTTGAGTTTAGATAAAGATACTTTCTTTTTCTAAACTGGTGTGGTGTTCATTTGTGGTGTTTTCACTGTATTACTGTGTGTTTTGAGTACAAATACTTTACACATTGCCTTTGGGATAAGCCAGTTTGCTTGCACCAAGCTACCAAGGGGATGAGCTGGGGTTATCTAAAGTGTGTATCCCCCTTACCTTGACTAGAAGCAAGGGTATCGAGTTAGGCAAAGGTTCCTACCTCTGCCAACTAGAGACTCCCATTTCTAACACTATGTTTTTGACTTGTATACATGTAGGATTTTTATCACAAAACTCGAACAAAGTGTTTATTGATTGATTTAAATATGTGTCCATAAAGTGAGTACCAATCATTGCTTCAATGCTCTTGATTCACTCAAACTGGCTCCCCATAACCGCCCGATCTCACTGATCAACGCCAAGCTGAACATCTATACTAAAATACTGGCTGGCAGATTACAGCCGATGATCACTGCACTCAACCAACCGGATCAATGCGGCTTCATGCCACACCGTAGCATTTGATGTTGCTTACGCAGAGCCGTGCCACACTCACCCATCACCTTACGCTGCCAGAATCTGCAGCACTCCTACTACTTGATTTTAAAAAGGCCTTTGATTCCTCTTTCAGGTCTTCACATGGAGGGGCTTTGGGCCACGCTTCCTCTCCATTGTTAAAATACTGTACACCCAACCATGAGCGCAGTTTAGAGTCAATGGTGTCCTGTCCCACACATTCTCCATTGGCTGAAACACCCAACAGTGATGCCCCATCTCACTACTACTACTCACCTTGGTGGTTGAACCATTGGTGATGTGCAATTCTGGGAATTTCACTTGCATGACAGCTTCCAAGACCTCATAGCATTGTATGCAGACAACTTCCTTTTCTATATGTGTCACCCAGATGTTTCAGGTGCCCAACTGCTCCAGATAAGCCTCCGGGCTGCAAACAAATTGGAACAAATGCTTTTGGTACCCCTTAAAGATGACAATTCAGTGGTTGCCTGGCAGTCCCAGATCCCAATATGCCGCCTCAGCTTCCAGTATCAGGGCGTCCAAATAGCCCTGTAGCCCAGACTGACTTGGAGTCTCAACTGCCATCCCTTAATGACCCGGGCTGCCCAAGACATGACTAGAGGGGCAAACCTACCTCTCAACATCCTCCAGGGCCAGACTGGCCATAGCGGGCACTGGGTGTTTTCCCGGTGGGCCACTAGGGTAGGGGCCGGTTTTGAGCCCCTGGAGGGCTGTTTTTGTTACCAGGGGTCGGCAATATCGGCCCCCTGTAACAAAATCAGCCGAAACCGGCCCTCGCAAACTGCTCGGCTGCACTCCCCCTTACCCCAGGGGGGGCGGGCTGAGCAGTTTGCCAGGGCCGGTTTCTGTTGCCAGTCCGACCCCGACATCTTCGGATAGGGAGCTCTTTTTAAAATGATGATGCTACAACGGTTTCTATACACATTGCAATAGATACTTGTTTTAAATAACTTGCAGGAAAGATACATGCATTTCTGTAGCAAGAGAAAACCCAAAGATTACCTTTCCTAAATGTATACAATCCAAATATGATGGTGGGTTGGGCATTGCTGACTCGCGCATCTATTACTGGGCATCCCAGATTCAATTAATAAAGTACTGGAATTTCTGAGGCCACGAAGACCCAGTCTTCCAACTTGAAATGTTCCTGCTTGGACATCAAAACAAAAAAGGGTTACTATATGGAAGCCCCTACCTGGATCATTCCCGGGGGAGATACATGTGCCTCTCCTATGCTGGAAAGCAGCTCTCCGCTGGATCCAGTTGGACCGTAGACCCATGCTGGAAACCTCTCTACAGCATGGCACTTGACTTATGCACACTGCTTGACTGAAGGGCTTTAGATGCTGAACCTCATTGGCATCTCCAAACTGGGTGATGTATGGGTTGGTTCACAGATGAACTCTTTACAGAACTGCAGACAGAATTTATGCTTCACAAGTCTCAATTTTATAAATATTTACAGCTGTGCCAGGGACCTAACAGTACATTATTGCATGATACTGCACCAAAATATTTTCCATGCTATCCAAGATCATAGAAAATAACAGTTGACGGCACCCATACATAGCATTACTGGATATCCTGGATGATGCGGGTGGTAGTAGAGGGAATTGTGTACCTGTGGGTATCGGGCTTACTTTGCCTAACCAATACATTGCAAAGCATTGGAAATCTAACAAGGTTCCTTCTCTGGCCAAATGGAGGGCAGCAATGGACTTATTCACCAAACTGCAGGAATCAATATCTCAGGCAAATGGCTGCCCACACAAACATGGAACATTTGGGGGAGGTGTTGGTCTCATTATGATATACTTGTGTCTTAAAGGTGAAACATGACTCCTTTCTTTCACCTTAATCATTCTACTGTCATTGCATGACGGATCTTGTAATGTGTATCTGACATACTTTTCTCACTTTATGTTGTGTTGTGCAATAAAGTCAATACAAATTTGGTTATTAAAAAAACTGATTCACCACAGAGGCCAGAAGCGTATTCAGGTTATCCAATTGTGTTCATAAAGCAATGTATGGGGAACATCAAACTACCTAGCACATGAACATATATGTAGTGTGTTGCCTGCTCATGTGGAAGCTCAGACACACTTACTCTAATAACCCATACTTCAGAGAAGTCTGAACCCTGACGCAAAGGACAAATCCTACGTTTTACATTTTTGGGAATGAACTGAACGTCCTAGTTTTACAACATTACTTATAAATGTAATCTATATAAATAAATATGTAACTGTTCGTTTGTTCAAAATCTCAAATCGCCGAAAGTTCCTCACCGATTGCTTTGAAATTTTGACACAACGTTGCATTCGAATACGCGAGTGTTTTTATGTACACAACGTTAGATTCAAATACGCGGGTGTCGAATACGCGCATGTTTTTAATCGAAAGCACAAACAGACCCATAAAAATGTCAATGTGCGTTTGATAAAAATCTTAAATCTACGAAAGTTCTTCACCAATTGATTTGAAATGTTGACACTATATTGCATTCGATTACGCAAGAGTTTTTATATACACAACGTTGGATTCGAATACGCCTGTGTCGAATATGCGCGTTTTTAATCGAAAGCACAAACAGACTCATACAAAATGTCAATGTGCGTTTGATAAAAATCTTAAAGCAACGAAAGTTCTGCTACAATTGATTTTGACACAACGTTGAATTAGAATAAGCACGTGTTTATATATACGCAACGTTGGATTAGAATACGCGTGTGTCAAATACGAGCGTGTTTTTAATCTAAAGGACGAACAGACCCTATCGATTGGGTTGCTGCGCAGCAACTACAATAGACGCTGGGAAGTGGGTGGAGGAAGGGGGGATGTTGTGTTTTGATCACATGTATTGTTGTTCTTTGGAATTGTTTTCTTTCAAGCTTCTGTCTCTCTGCAACATTCTATGCTGGATGTTGAAGGTGGTTGCTGTGGGAGAAGACCTGTGTAGGCTGCGTCCTACCTTGCTCCTGTGTTCCTGTAATACATCTATTATTACTTAGATTACCAGCGTCCTGACTTTACAGGGGAAGAGTTGGTTCACTTTGCAACATTAAGAAAGGACGCATAGAGACAATAGTCTAAATAGAGTAGGATGGACAGTTGGTGTCAGGATGGCAGACTGAAAAGTGGGTGGAGGGAGGGGGGAGGAGTTGGTTCACTTTGCAACATTAGCGTGTGTTTATATATACACAACGGATTCGAATACGTGTGTGTCCAATACGCGTGTGTTTTTAATCGAAAAGCCAAACAGACCCTATTGATTTGGTTGCTGCACACAAATACAAGGGACACATATAGACAATAGTCTACATATATTAGGATGGACAGTTGGTGTCAGGATGGCATACCGGGAAGTGGGTGGAGGGAGAGGGGAGGAGTTGGTTCACTTTGCAACCCGAACAGACCCTATTGATTTGGTTGCTGCTCAACAAATACAAGGGACGCATATAGACAATAGTCTACATATATTAGGATGGACAAAAACATATTGTATACCCACAAGCATTGTGAAATTAAACATATTAGAAACATGCACTTACTCTTTTCTTTCTCTTCTGTTTAACCAGACTGAGTCACTGCAACGCGTGGCCGGGTACAGTTAGTTAGGAATAAGATAAATGTAAATGGCGGTCATGAAGGGGCTGACCAAAACAATCTTCTGAACTGACCCTAATGTAGTCACTTGCATGATGTTTACAATATTGGTCTCCTTGAAAATGTATTTTCCACACTGAGTTTCACCAAAACTCATATCTGACACAATGGCTGAACATGCCCTTTATGTTAACTTTTATTTTTCCGCACTAATATTTAATCCACTTCCCTAACTTTTCTCTGTCACAACCTGCACCCCTTAAATTTGTATTTAAACTGAATTCAATCACTGTTATAAAGCGCTCTGCTATCCAAGTGTTTCTTGCGCATGCTATATGAAATTGCAAACAAATAAATAACTAAATCAGAGATTTCCATTCACCCCTTATCATAGCAATGAGCATAAGCAGACATACCCCACTTCAGTCCTTCACTATGCTTAGTTTGTAAAAGCATAAGTGCCAGAGCCCAAGTTTTTGCTCAGAAGCCTACTAGAGGCACTTTCAAAGGTCAAGTTGCTGAATGGCAAGGTTTCATAGTCTTGACTTCCCCTCTTGACGTTTTGATCCACAACCAGACACCCCTTGACTCTTGATCTCACTCTTGCTAGTACTTTTTAATGGCTGATTTCTTCTTTTGTCATTATTTTCCATTTTTCTCTTCCTCCTTTCCCCTTTTTGTATTTTTCTTTCTCTTGCTTCTCTAGATTAATGTTTGTTCAGGAACAATATGTACAGGTCCCCAAAAATGAGTGCTGGTGGGCCCCTCCTGCAACCACCGGCTCATATTACGCACTGGCCCTTCAATAAATTCAGAAAAACTGAAAAAATCATTCCATGTAAAAGTACATTTTATAGAAGGGAGTTATGCCACATTCCAAGTTGAACTTTGCAGCCCCCCTTTCAATCTCTAAACCTATCTATACTAATATAATAAAGAGAGAGCCCAAACCTTTGAGGCAGGTAATCTCAGGAACCACAGCACCAATCACAACACCCAATACAGCGTTGGAAAGGGCAGTTGCAGCAGAAGGACATAGGCTATGCAGACGACCATTTAAAAGGTAAAAGAACCGTGCCAGCAAAGTAGTCCCTTGTGGGCGTGTCTGCGTTGTGCTGTGGGCGTGACAAACGCTGGGGGAGTGTGGTACGTTCCCCCCTTCATGCCATGTCTCATATTGTGTGTTGTGGGCGTGTGCTGGGGGCGTGGGCGTGTGCGGGGCGCGGGATTACGGAAAAAAAAGCGAGTGTGGTTCCCAATATTTCATTGTTTTTTCTTCCCAGGTTCTGTACATTCCAGCTCCGGGTGTCCACCTTGCTCCCTTTAAATACCCCTGCACCCCATAATCATAACCCACCCTTACTCCTTAAAATACCCCAACACCCTTAAACACTAACCCATCTTAACCCTATAAATATACCCTGTACCCCAAAACCCAAACCTATCCCTAAACCCTAAAAATACCCCTGTACCCCAAAACCCAAACCTAGCCCTGAACCCTATAAATACCCCTGTACCTCAAAACCCAAACCTACCCCTGAACCCTAAAAATACCCCTGTACCCCAAAACCCAAACCTAGCCCTGAACCCTAAAAATACCCCTGTACCCCAAAACCCAAAACCTAGCCCTGAACCCTTAAAATACCCCTGTACCCCAAAACCCAAACTTACCCATGAACCCTAAAAATACCCCTGTACCCCAAAATCCATACCTATCCCTAAACCCTAAAACTACCCCTGTACCCCATAACCCTTAAAATACCCAAACACCCCAAAACATATACCTCAGTACCCCAAAACATATACCCCTATACCCATGCTTACCTTATCAAAACATTAAAAAAACATGCTTTTACCATTCATGCATTTACAACGAAGTTCGTTGTAAATGTATGCGTGGTAAAGCATATCAAATGTAATGCCATGCGTTATAATGGCATTGCGGAGTCATGGTACTTTCGTAATGAAAGTATGCGGAGTGATGGTATGCGGAAAGAAAGTTGCGGAATAATGGGTGTATACCCTCCCCGGTAAGTACATTGGTGGCACGGCGGCCCACATCTCCAGCAACATACTCATATTTTTTCACCACCAATTTGAAAAATGCACAGGTCTCTCTCAGTGATGGCCAGCACTGACATACACTTTTAGACACACCTCCCGCCACAAGTTCTAGAATTGCGAACTTTAGAGCTGGGGAGCTACGTTCGAATCTCGGCATCAGCTCAACATCCTGTGATTCCAGGCAAATTGCTTTGTCTCCCCGTGCCTACCACAAATGAATGTGTTCTTCTGTAATGTAAATTGTGCTCATGCCATGTTGTCGAGTTCGCGCTATATAATATTGCAAGGAAAAATAAAGTAGGGAAACTCGAGTTCACACACTAATGAACGCGCACTCTTAAGTGCATCAGCAGTGCACTGTGAATCGGAGTGTTTCACTGGCCTGTCACAGATAAGAAATGCTATCAAAACGAAATCCTACAAAACAATATACTACTGGCCGGCAGCAATTCATACCCGGACAACGTCGGGACGGCTGCTAGTTTTCAATAAAAATAGAGCCCACTAACTTGGAACTTATGATATTTTTTCTGTTTCAGCTTTCTTTAAACATACGTCTCTTCCTTCTTGACGGTTTTGCGCGGCATGTAAAGAGAAATACTCTTGAAAATGTTGTTGAAGATGTGTTCCTTAAGGTAGAGCTGGCCTCAATTTTCCATTCAAAGATGGAAATGTTGTTACATCTGCAGTAAAAGAGAAATATGTAAATATTAGCTGAAATTAGATAAACTGACCTTTCCCCAGAATGGCAGACCTTCTCACTAGAGACAGAGGGAGAAAATGCGTTAACATATTTCATCAGTATGCCCACCGAGGGAGGTGTGGGCAGGCACATTGAGTAACAAGGGGTAGAAAAAACTCCTGTCGTTCTGCCAACTCGTTGTCTCAGAGGAGCAAACTCTTAGGGAATTTGTAGGAAAGCATTTTAAACTTACAATCACTGGTAGCAATTTGGCAGAGCTTCAGTGTCACGCAAGAGTTGAGTTGAACTTAATTTAAATTACAGTTAGAACTAATAGCTTTGTAAAATATTACAGGGAAAGAAGCGAAATAGGCATACACTATTGGCAGTGTTATCGACATGTTTTCTTTCTCCCGTTCACTGTCTCTTATAACAACATGATAAATTCTCAGTTTATTGAGTCTATATCCGTAGATGATGCTGTTAGATGACTGTCGTAGGTGCCCCTCTGGTATTTCTCATCTGGAAAGAAACTAAAGATTGCAGGTTACAAAAGGCAGGAAAGTTTACTATGACTAGCGACATAATTGAGTTCACTTCTTTTCTTCCTCACTGCTCATGGATAATGTATGTGTGTGTAAAAATCAGATCAGAATGCCCTTTCTTGTATGTATTTATATATTATTTTATAGCACACTAGCATCCAAAGGCATTTAGGCGCTTTTCAATAATTAAAACCATGAACGTCAATTCACCAATATGCCAGGGGTTGCGGAAGTTATATTATACACTTTTTAACGGTTACTTTCACCAACACATGAATGCTTACTCATACAATCACGCATGCACACACTCGCTCTCACTTGAACATTCTATCACCCGCAAGAAAACACACAACATACATTTAAAACCATTGTTTTCTTATCTCAGCTGCAGGGAAGGTCATATTCTAGCTAACAGTACTTCATTCTTTAATACCCTAATAGTGAGTAGTAAAATATTATTCACTATTAGTGTAATACAAATTGACAGGAAACAAGGAAAGTGGATCCCCAACCGACATCCATAAGGGCGAGCTGCTCTTGTGTTTCCCGTCACTGATTTTGCCACTTCCAACACCACAGGTCACAAAGGCAGTGCCAGGGGTTGCAAGGGACAAGCCAGGGGTTGCAACTGCAACCTCTGGCGACCTCTAAATGATGTCCATGATTAAAACCAGGTACATAAAAAAGCTGCTTCAGTAATTGATAGAGGTGGAAAGATATCAGTGAACAAGAATAGACGATGGCTCCCTATCCTACATTGATTGATAGCCGAGCATTCGGTTTTAGCATTCCACGTTAATTGTGAGGGATTGGAAGGATCCCTCAACTATATTTCTTATTTTGAGCAACCCTTCTATCCTCCTGGTAACTTCAAACCACGAGTTACTGACACTGGTATAGCAGTAACTCTTGGGTGCCGGGGTCACTTAGGGATTATAAATTAGACCCCAAGGGTCCCACTAGAAACGAGAAATTACTGATAATTGATAATCCTGGGTCTGATTTGCCCAGTAGTTCCTCACTTCTCTGCAGAAGAAGTGGGGAAGATTTCCCAGAAAGTCACGCAATGCAGCGCAGCCCCCCATGAAGCTGTGCTGCCTTGCGCGACTGGGAGGGAGCAGGAAAGAGCCACATCTTCAAAGACAGGGCTCTCTCCTTCCTTTGTGCCGGCGCTGAATACAGCTGCTGTGCGCCACGCACCACCTTAGTGCCACAGCGCTAGGGTGTGTGGGTGAGTCTAGCATAGGTTTTGTACAGAAAGGGTACCCTTCCTGTACACAATACCATGCCTTGAGAAGATGCAAAGCCTTTCCTACTTTGTATGTGTGCTGCACAGTGCAGCACTCATGCAGAGTCGGAAAAGGAAGGAGAAATGAAAGCATTTCTCCTTCCTTGCTCCAAACCCCTTCGGCGCTGATGACGAGCTCAGCTCGTCATCAGTTGCGCTGCTCGCATGCTGATGACGAGCTGAGCTTGTCATGTAACGCGGCTTTTTGAAAAAAGCAGCGCAGCGCGAAAATAGCCGCAGCGCGCATGCGGTTAAAAAGGTGGCGGTGTTCTCCCACTAGACCCAATCTACATTAGTTAGTAAATTGGGTTTTGCATGAGAAACTTTGGTTGGTGGCATGGGAACGCCCATGTTCCACCCTTGGCATGCCCCCATGGCGCTAAGTAATGTAAAGTAGCACCATGCGCTGCTCTGCATTATTTTTGGATTATTTTCAACGCTAAACAAGTTTAGCGCTGGAAAGTTAATTGGAAAAAAAAAATTGTGCCGATTTGCTTCACTTTTGTGACACAAACACGGCTCAAAATCTGTGTAAATCTCCCCTAGAGATTTATGCTGCTTTAGTAGGAGACATCCATGTAAACATCAACAGACCTGCATATCTCAGTAGCTACTGGAAGAAATAGCCCTGTGTTTTAAAAAAGATATTTCTCTCAAAAGTAAGGATTGTGGTTTGCTTTGAATCCATTCATTAGGGGGGGGGTCGGAAATTGTAATGTGCCTAATTAGTATTCATTATGCAGGCTGTTTTAAGACCCTTTCTGAATGGATATTTAGAGCAATGACCTATCAGCACATGGCAGGCAGCTAACAAAGATCAGTGTTCAATCTTCCAGAAAGATGGATGGTGAAACTGACCTAACACACTTTAGAAATAAAGATAATAACAGTGGTTGAAATGGAAGTGCAGAAGTATTGATACTCACTGGCAGTGAGTACCTGCGTGCTGCTGAGAAGTGCTTGTACTTTCCTGTTAAATGTATTGGGGGCCCAGAGAGAAGTGCAGGCACTTTTCCTTTCAAATGGAAGAAGCCCAGGTTACATGTCTTTAGTCACAGCAGGAAAAAATATCCCACCGAGCTATCTTCAAGACTGACATGAATCCTACAGACAGCATACACGAAACTCCCCAAGCCCAATTTACTTTTCTACCCGAGAAGCTGTCATCACAGCGAGTCAGCTTCACAGAGGCCTGAAATCTCACCTGCCAACACATTTCTCCCCCGATCGAGCCTGTCAGGCGCTCTGGAGGCAATTTATCTGACAGGTTTTTGGACAGGACTCGGGAGGCCTCGGCGCGGGCGATTCTGAGCCTGCTTGGAAAGCGAGAGAATCCGAGACGGGCTTGAAACGTGGAAAAGGCAGCGAGCTGATGCTGACAGGAACTGTCACGGGCGTTATCACGACATGTGCCTCAGACAGCAAAAGGCACGTTGTTGAACGTGAGCGCGCGAGGACGCGCACTCCCCCTCCTGCGCCCCTTCGCATTGTTCTAACAAGTCGCTCGTTGTTGTGGGCCCCACCAGCCCTGGATGTGCGGGGAATCCATCAGGAAACGTTCGCCGCTCTTACTATCTTACCGTGGTTTCCAGTGGCAGCATTCGCAGCGGTTCACCAAATGTGGACTATCAATGAGTTTTTGGAGCTTAGGGCCTTTGCGAATGCTAATTACCTAAATGGTATGTATGAAACATTTTCGCAGCAAAATAAGGAATCGCACTTTTTGCTATTCCTTATTTTGCGATTGCACTTAAGGAATCGCAAAATTTGCGATTCCTTAAATGCAATGTATCAAAGAAATATTTATGCAAAAATGCCAATAAGGATTCGCAGATTACAACCAACTTCTAGTTGGTGGTAACTTGCGAATTCTTTTGAAAAAGCAATTTATTTAAAATTCAAAGGTGGCATATGACGCTCATACATGTCCTTGGGGCATGTATGTGCGCCATATGCCCACACATGTCATTTTCAGGGGTGCAACAGGGTGTTCTTGTGACACCCCTGCACCCTTGAAAATATTCGCAATTTGCGATTAGCAAATTGCTAATCGCAAATATCCCCTTCATTCCTATGGGCCTCCTGGCCCATAGAAATGAATGGGAAAATTGCGATTAGCAATTTGCTAATCGCAATTTAGGAATGTGAAGGAATCGCTAAAAATAAGCGATTTCCTACATACATACCGTTTTGCGATTTCTAAATAGCATTCCTTAAAAATCGCTATTTAGGAATCGCTAAGCGGTATGATGATACATATGGCCCATAGTGAGGTCTGGAACAAGCGATTAAAGTGCATTAAAAAGTTTGGGAAATGCGATCATGAGTGCAATTGGGTCAGGGCCAGTGGGCAGGGTCAGATTGGGATCACAATTAGGCCGGCCAGTCCCAAATCATTATATTTTGGCCAGGTGGATAAGGTGGAAAAAAAAACAGCCAAAGAGCCAAAACACCTGATGAGGCTAGGGTTGCCACCTTGCAACACGACTGGTATGAACCCATGGTGGACTGGCAATCCACCCTCCGTATTACAACTACGGCTGTGGGAGCGCCACAGGACCGCTGTGGATCCATGATCCCGCAACTGTGGTGCAGCGGTGTGAGGCTGTAATATGCTGGTGGTGCCGCACCTCCACCGCCAAGCATATTACGAGTTTACTCACTGCAATCCTTTTTATGGCGGTGAGCCTGCCATGAAAAGTGTGGCAGTGAGGAAAAGAAGGGGCCCGTGTTGCCTCTGTGCATGCTGGTTCATGTAGGAGGGCACATGGAGTGCCCCCCTGCCTGTATGCTCTCCCTTTTCCTGCACAGAACGAAATGCACAACATTGTACATTTCAGTCCGTGCAGGAACAGGTTGCGGCACTCCCACAGCAGTGCCTTACTAAGGCTCTCCTATGAGTTCCGTGGGGCGGAAAGACGGGGTGGGGGAGGGGCAGGGTAGGGGGTAGTAAACACCGGAATATGAATGATTGCAGGTAAGTAAACAATTAAATGAATAAAACAAATTTTGTAGCGCGCACTGCATCGCATTTTGCAATGCAGCGCGCGCAACAAAATTCAATTTATTCATTTAATTGTTTACTTACCTGCAATCATCCATATTCCGGTTTTTACTACCACCCAATCTGCCCCTCCCTCGCCCCACTTTTCCGCCACACAGAACTCCCTCCACGGGCCACATCTGCCTATGAGCCTTGGAAAGACACCCCTGTAGGACTGCCTGACCTGTATTCCAGTCGAAATACAGCAGGCGGACTGACTACGGTTTGCTGGTGTTACAGTGGGTCGCTGGCGTGGCGGCCAGCTGCAACACTGCCAAACTCGTAATCAGTCCCTTATGGCCTGGCTGGTACGAAAATAAAGACAATCACCCAAAGCCAGCAATTTTCCCTCTCATCACTGTACACTTTAAACAGTAGACATAAGGAAAAAGCACTTTAAAATGTGTTCTAGAGCTTCCTTATGATTGATAGTTAAACTGAAAAAAAGGCATAAAAACCATGTTAAAAAGAAATATAGACATTTTTATACAAAGAGCCCTCTTTAATTATCATGCTCTTGCCTTTGAAGAATCTTAAAACATGATCAAATAGCAGGTTATTTATTTTTATAGTTATTTAGCATGGTTGCAGTCAAATGGCACCAGAGCAATTGATGACTTACATTACACAAAATTAAATACATTTTTATTTTAGGCTTAGAGGTACTTGCCCAAAATCACAGGATGTTGAGCTGAGGCCAGGACTCCTTAAACATAGTCCCACGTTCAAGTCAGCAGCTCTGACCTTAACACCACATCCTCTCTTTTATTTTTCCTGTGGAAAAAGTTTTGTTAAAGCAGGCCTAGGCAAATTCACACATCCATCCACTAAGGCCTGAAAGACATTGGGGCCAAGGTGACAGGGGAAGGGGTCAGAAAAAGCACACAGCTGCTACTGCTCCAGCAACAGGAAGTAGGGAGCCAAGGGCCCAAAAAATCACCTGGCCCCCAGCGAGGCCAATGCCGCTTCTCTTACACACCTCCTCCCAGCCCACCTTAGCCTCAGGGCGATGGCATGTCAGGGAAGGGGTCAAGAAAAGAACATAGTTGCAACTCCAGGAAACTGAGGTGAAGATAAACCAATGGTCAAAAAATTACCTGAACTCCCTCCCCCATCAATACCAGCACGAGGCCCTGCATAACTCCCACCATACTCTGAATGTAATGGCCTAGTCGAGAGGGAAGGAGGTTTGAGGGGCAGAGGTGTCAGAAGGTAAGACACTGCTTCTGGGCAGGGTGAGTCCCACAGAGGGGACGAAGGGCCAGAGCAACACCTGGCCCTAAAAAAACGAGGCCAACCTTAAACACCAGCCCATCGCCCAATCCCTGACTGCCTGCCTTCCCAATCTGGCCTGGCAGTAAAATGGGGGTCAAAGTTGTAGCTAACAAGGCCAACATTTTATTTTGGTGGTCTTTCACCTTCAGGTAATTAAAGTGCACAACTTGTAAAAGAATGAGGCCTCGGAATCCCGCCACCGGTTCAATTAATGGGGGCGAGGATGATAACCTTGAATCCATTTCTTGCCTTTTTAATCCGCTAACAGACCCTCCCTGACCCTTTATCTCTCTCTCACAGCATCCTCCTTTGTCTTTCACTTTGTGTGTTTTCCCTCGCTTGTTCTTTGTAAATGTTAAATGTCAAAAAAGAAGTGCTGGTGGCTCCCACCGCAACCACCGGATCAAATTAGCCACTGGGTAACAGCATATAAAGTGACACTCAACATTTTAAATAGGTACAGCACCGAGGCTCAGATTTCACAAAATCTTTTCCAAGACTTGCCCAATGTGCACCTGTCATGAACATAGTTACTTAGGCTGTGGCTGGTCTGTACCAAATAACACTGATCTACGATTTAACAGCTACTTCTCAGTATTTGGAAAACTTGGGACTTTCAAGAGGGAAACAACCTTTACAACGCAACTTTTACAATGCACTACCATTACAACGAAACTTTTAAAACACAACATCCATTACATCGCATGCCATTACAACACAACCTTTACAACGCATGACACTACAACGCATACAACTACTGCGCATGTCATTACAACGCAGTCATTACAACGCATACCATTACAACGCATACCATTACCATCCAACACTTACCCTACTGTTGCACCACCTGGAGTTAGAATAGTAATTTTTACCCCTACACTATCCAACACTTACCCTACTGGTGCACCCCCTGGAGTTAGAATAGTCATTTTTACCCCTACACTATCCAATATTTACCATACATGCAATGTAATATTATGCGTTGTAATGGTATGCGTTGTAAAGGTAGTATGCGTTGTAATGGAATGTGTTGTAAAGGTAGTTTTAAAAATTTGTTGTAATGGCATGCGTTATAATTGAATGCGTTGTAATGGATGTTGCGTTGTAAAAAATGCATTGTAAAGGTATGCGTTGTAAAAGTATGCGTTGTAACGTCATACAACCCTTTCAAGATGTTGATGTGGAATTTCACCTAAGTGAGAATGGTGTTTGAATTCACAAATTCACTCACTCATCCACTTCTACATTCACCCCAGGTAGTTAAGCATTCGCTCAAGTAATCTGTCTCTAACCTACATGTCACTCCTGCCTTAACTACACCTGTCCTCTGACCGATGAAAGCTTGTACTAGTCTGGCCTGCTGGGTTTGGTCTACTGGAAATGGAAGATTGCACTTGCTACCTTCAGTTAGTGTGGACAGCTTGCTTTGTAACTGCCATCCTGTACCTGTTCTAAGGAGAAAAGGTGTTTAACTGCAGAATAGGAGTTTCCACAGATTGTGAATTTAAAAAGGATCTACAGATTGCACTTGCATATCATGCCCTACAAACAGGGACTTTTTCACAGTACTCGATGTGACATGCATGTAGTCCTGAGAAAGTTCTTGTCCTGTCCTATTTGAGCACCAACACATGTTGACATAAAGTAGAAGCAGGGTCTGGTGCTCTACCCTCTGTTTTTATTCTCATGGCATGGTACACCAGTAAAAACATTTTTAGCAAAGGGAGTAGCCAAAAAACTTAAAATAGCCCCCACTTTGAACCACACCTCAGATGCCATCGGATGAGCGAAGCGAGTGAGCCCTACCCACCCTAGTTGAAGTCCCTTCATCCCAACTTCTGTCCCTTCCTTTAAGCCTTTCATGAATCTATCCATCCATCTACTCAACTTTTCATGCTTCCATCCAGCCATACTATTACCATTCATTCAGCCATCTCTTATCTACCATTCCAATCATCCTTTCATCATTACACTCTTCTATCCATCCGTCTATCCTTCCACTAACGCTTCCAGCAATTCGTCCATCCTTTTCTCATCCATTAATTTTCGGCCATACATCATTGTATCCTTCATTTATCAAGTCATCTATATATCCAGATTCCATTCACCCATCTGCACATTCATTCAGCCGGTCTTTCTTTCACTCATCCATGTAAATGTTGTTTTACTCTTCGTCCACCAGTCCTTTCTCCGTAGCATTCATCTTTTTATGCTTTTATTCCTTTTTTCTTGTCACAGTTTCTTTCTACTTTTAATATGTCCTTGGTTTCACTGATCTTTCTACCCTCCCCCATCTCTGTCTTTATCACAAACACTCTCAGTAGCGTTTCCAGTGTATTGTGGGCCCTGGTGCAAGGAAGGATAGCCGCCAGGCTGCTACTTCAATTGCAAAATACAGTGATAAACCAGGGCCACTGCAACTGCTGCAAACATGGAAGCTTGGCCCTGCACACATTTTCCC
Source organism: Lissotriton helveticus (assembly GCF_964261635.1). Classification (NCBI taxonomy): domain Eukaryota; kingdom Metazoa; phylum Chordata; class Amphibia; order Caudata; family Salamandridae; genus Lissotriton; species Lissotriton helveticus. Next base: position 352,648,441 of record NC_136065.1, on the reverse strand, counting down.
TCTCATTCTCTCATCATTGCACCTTTTGGGCCTCCTTTACTATGATTGACTCCCATTCCTGACCTCTGTTATGGTTTTCCCATACTTTGTGGTTTTTAAGCTCTTTTGTGTGCAGAGTAGCAGATAGAACAGATTCAAAAATAATATGCATCAACACTCCCCCGTTTAAGTTGTGAAAGTTGGGGGTTCACAATGCCACAATCTTTAGCTTATCCACACACAGTTTTAATATGGTTCTGAGTGTTTAACAAAGTGAGACATAAATGTTGATTTAGAGACATAACCTTATCAAATCTAGGATACCGGAGGACTTTTCAACTACTGAACAGTAGTACTCTTAGCTGTTAACAGTGCTAGATGTGGAACCCTCTGATGAACCATACACAGTAGCTAAGTGTTTTTCCATCATCCTACATGAGCAACAAATGATTGGCCAGTCTATTAGGTTGTTGTTCTTTTTCCAGATGCATTGTGCTTCTTGTGTGTTTATGTATGTTTACGGTAGAACAGTCCTTTAACTTAACTCATTCCCTGTTTGGTGTGTTAGTTACTTGTGTGTGTGAGAGGATGTTGATTCTCCATTAAACCTGCAAAGAGAATCCTGATTTCATTAAAAACAATGGAGGCTAACATTATGCAATAACCTTTTATTGCTGCCCCAACATGCAGCACTTTAAAGAACATTACACAAATACATCATAAAGCATTACATCAATTTTAGAATGTTCAAACAGTATACATGTCCAAGATACTCACGCATATTCCTCTTTTATGCTGCAAAGAAACAAGACATTTCCTTCATCTTGAAACAAAAACTCCTATTGCGAATGATCTGTAAAAAAATATATATATTTATTCACAAATTTCTTCGTACACAACAAAACATGTCTTAATGCATGTTAAAAACGAACTTCTTCTTATTTATATGTTCAAATGGAACAGTTAATTGATTTCCTCATACCATAATTCGAGAGGAGGGTGGAATAATGTTAAGAAAATAGTCTCAGACATGGTCTTAGTGCCAGATGTATGACCAGTTTTTGCATGCGCAAACAAGTTTGCGACATGTTTGAGCATGCAAAAACCTACATGGCTATGTACACACACTATTTTGCGACTTGCAAAATAGTGTTTTGCGACTCGCTATAGGGAAGGGGCGTTGCCTTCCTAATAGCGAGTCTCTAGCCATGTATGAATGTTTTGCAACCGCAATTGCAATTTACTGCCCTCTTCAAGAGGGTGGTAATGGAGTCGCAAATGGGAAGGGGTCCCCAGGGGACCCCTTCATCTTTGTGACTGGCTCCAAAAATATTTTCAAGGTCAGGCAGTGGTCCCAGGGACCACTACCTGCCCTTAAAAAATGAAACGAAAACATTAATTTTTTTTTAATGCATCTCATTTTCCTTTAAGGAAAACTGGCTGCATTAAAAAAAACTGCTTTATTGACAAGCAGTCCCAGACATGGAGGTCTGCTTAGCCCATAATGCCACTATCCCTGGGAGGGCCAGTCATTCCCAATGTGTTCGCAAATTGCGAGTGATCATTATTATTATTATTCATGAGCCTCACATTTTGCGACCCCGTTGGGAACCGCAATCAGTGTCTCTGACACTGTTGTACATTCCGGTTTGCTACTTCTGCTACAGGAGCCTCAACAGGATTCAAACCCCTTTTCATGCACCAATGACACCATTTCTTCCATACTCCCTTGTATCTTTTTCTGGTGACCAGAGCCCAAGACTCCTTCAATAAGTCTTTAGCTTTTCCTGAAAGACCGGAATATCTGCTGGTGCCCCAGAAATCTTCCAAACAAGAAGGTTCTTAAGCCCTTTTAAACCCAAAGGGTGCTTCTCCCCCTCAGAATCTACCAGAAGACCCAAGGTAACCTGAACCAGATGGGGTATCTCTACTGTGAGTTCCATTACACATGGGAACCAAACCTGAGAGCTCTTATATGGAGTTATAAGAATTACTCTGCATCTCTTTAACCAAACCTTCATCAATACTCTCCGGATCATTGAGAATGGGGGAAAGGCATAACCTCCTTCTCTTCCCAATCCTGGAGAAAGGCGTCTACTGCCGGATCCAGTCTCCATCTGAAGTATCTGGGTACTTGATAGGTTAGACTGCTCGCAAACATATCCACGTTAATTGGTCCCCATAACCTCTGAATCATATTGAAAATTACTGGATTCAACTTCTAGTTGCTGAAATCCCTCAGGTATCTGGAATGACTATCCACTCTCACATTATCCTGCCCTCGAATGTATTCTGCTCTTAAAAGGATTCTGTGTTCCCAACAAAAACACTATATCTGTTTTTCTAAATCTGCAAATCTTTTTGATTTCACGCCGCTCAATCAAATTATGTATGAAACAGCTGTGAAATTGTCCAAACTAATCAAGGTTACACTGTTCCGCAATACATTTTTGAAACTCATCAGTGCTTTCAAACCAGTTAAATTTCTAAACAGTTTATGTGTAGCAATTGTTCCTCCTTTGACCATTTCTCCCCTGTTTCTAACTTGTTCAAACGTGCTAAATAACCCAAGTTGCTGGTACCGACTCCAAGAAAACCCCGGAAACATTTCCAAAAATGGCTTTGGCATACCAAATCTCTAGATTGTCTAACCACCATTCTAGTGACTCCTGAGCATCCACTGATAATGACATTGGATCTGTACACCACAAGCCTTTCCTCAATCCCAAAGCCTTTAGTCTCTGAAGAGCTCTGTAATGTAATGGACCTGGGGAATTGGTTTCAATGGTCGTTGATAGAAGTCCAAGTGTTCTCACTAGGTCTCTCAAGGTGACCAGTTTATTTTACAAAACAACTAGTATCTCCTTTGTTATCTTCTTAATATTTTTTTGAGGAAGAATTAGCTGGGATAATTAAGTATCCACCTGAAAATCCCACAATTCTAGGTTTTGTGTAGGGACCATTTTTTAAATTGGGTTTCTGTTTGGGAGAGGTATGTACCCTGTCCAAGCAGGAACAACAATCCTAGTCAGGGTACACTAGATACACAAATTCACGAGGATGGTGCACTAGAAATGGAGTCAAAAAGGCTTCCAATTTATCCAGATATGTCCTTTATTTTTTCAGTTTTTTAACATTCAACCACAGCCAACGTGTTTCGTTCCATTGGAACTTCGTCAGGGCTCAAATATCTCAAAAGGGACTCACAGTAGTCCTGAACCCACGGAGTCGGATTCATAAAAGGCAAAGGAGCTGAGGACAAACCGAAAGGTATTTATTTATTGATTTAGGTGAAGGTTTTATGTAGCGTGAACAAGACCCTGGTGGGTATCAGAGCGCTTTACACATGTTAACGAGCAGAGAACATATTATAAATATTAAATAGTCGAGATACAATGCAAGATATGACAGATCCTAGATGAGGGTAGGATCTCCTCAATGATAAGACAGATAGACCGAGGACAATATTATAATAGGCTAGCAGTAATCCTGAGTCCTGAAAAGCTCAATGAGACAAGTTCCAGGATCTAAGGAATACAATTGTTTAATAGTGGTAGTTTAACTTCTTTCTTGAAGGATGCCGTTGAGAGATTCAGTCTTGTTTCCGGGGTGAGGAAGTTCCAAATTCTCGAGGGGATGCCAGAGAAGGCCCTATTGTAAGTTTTCTTTTTAGCTAATCTCTGTGGTTTTAGCAGTAAAGTGCTGGTGCCACTAGAAGAGCTGGAGCCACCCTAGACCTCAAGCTTCAGAGCATGGTAGCTAGGGAAATTGAAGTGAAGGGCTTTGTGGGTAATGCATGCAATTTTCAGTCGAATTCTGGCTTCATAGGAAAGCCAGTTGAGGGCTTTAAAGTTAGGGGTGATGTGGTTGTTTCTTTTCGATCCAGTGATGAGACTTCCAGCGGAGTTGAGGGAGGCCCTTAATGGGGCATTTTTGGATTTGGGAAAGCCGCCTAGGTTTGCACTTCCATAGTCCAACCTGGGAATCACTGGTTAAAGTCCTTGGTTGGGGGGTAGGGAGTGTTTTAACTTTCTTAAGATGTTCATTTGGACATTTGCTCCTTTGGTGGCATCACAAATATGCTTCTGCATGTTAAGGTTCTTGTCGAGAGTTATTCCAAGTGATCTCATTGATTCAATGACCTGAGGCAGGCAGTTCAAGTCTGGTAGTTGCTTCATCAATTGGTTAATAAAAGGTAACAGTTTGGGTGCGGCGATTAGGAGGAACTGATTTTTGAGACTGTTTAGTTTAAGATGGTTGAATGTCGGCAAATTTTGTGGTTTTTGAATGGTTAAGTTGAGGGCATTGACGTCTTCAGGGGAGGAGTCTTTAAGGTATAATTAGGTGCCATCAGCAAACATGTGATAGTGGATGTTGTAAGCGCTCAGAATTACTGTTAGTGACTCAATGAACAGGTCGAAGAGGGTGGGTAAGAGGGAGGAACCCTGTGGGACCCCTAAGGTGACAGGTGCAGATTTAGACAGAGACTGGCTAATCTTGATATTTTGAGTTCTGTTTTGGAGAAACAATGTGAACCAGCTAAGGATGGTCCTGAAAGTCCCATCCTATGTTCCAGTAAGTCAAGTAGGTAGTCGTGCTTAACCGTATAGAATGCTAAGATAGGTTAAGGATGATAAGGAGGCATGATTCTTTTTGATCGAACAATTTTGGCGCATCATCAACTATATGTGTAAGTACTGATTCAGTGTTGTGCCCCGGGTGGAAGCCGGATTGGAATTGGTCAAGCAGACAGAATTGATCAATATATTAACCTGCTTGTAAATGTACACATTTTTCAAGGAGCTTTGCCAAGGTTGGAATGTTGGAGATGGGGTAGAAGTTATTTAGGGCCGTGTGATCAGCTGCTGTTTTTTTTAGGATGGGGTGACCTGCCCAGACTTTAGGAAGCCTTGTAGTAGAGAGGCTTTAACGATCTTGGACCAAAGAGAAAGTAACAATCCTTTGATCTCATTGAAGAAGTTGGGGGAAAGCGGGTCACTGAAGTGGTTGGAGGGCTTCAGATCTGCTGATAATGGTATATTCTTCCTTGATTTTGAAGATTTCCATGAGGCATTGTTTTGATTATGTGCTCCGGTCGGCATGATGGTAAAGCACAAAGGGAAGGGGAAGGTTTTAGAGTGGGGTGAGAGAGGGCAATGCTCCAATGCCATATGCAGCTCCTTTCTAATATTTTCCATCTTCTCAAGGAAGGAGGCACATTGTTTGCAGTTTGGTAGCTGCCTGGATCCAACTAGAGAAGGGTAGGGTAGGCCATTTGAGCTCAAATCCTTTTTTTTGTGGGTTCTTAGATTGATCTAGTTGGTTTCTGAAGAAAATTGCTTTCAAGTTTCTAATGCTTTAGTAATATCAGTGATCTCAAATTCTTGAGGTGTTCAAGGGAAGGTGAGGATCTCCACTTTTTTTCTGCTAGTCACAAGTTGCATCTTTGGGTGTTGAAGCTAATGTTGTACCATGATTTAGAGTCTTTGGTGGACAGTCTTTTTAACCGTAAGGTGTGATTGTGTCTGGAATGTTTTCCATTGAGCTGGTGTAGTGGTCTGTGAGATCTTGGACATCCGACATGTCACCAGGCAGCAGAAGGATGTTATTACCGAGGGTTGTCAGTTCATTAAGGTTAATGGTAAACAAGCTCTTTTTCCATATTTTTAGTTTCATTAATTGAGTGGTGTTTGTTTTTGCTGTTAGCAAAATGAGGAATGTGTTGCAGTAGTGGTCAGATCAAGTCACAGAGGAGGATGGATTCAGGTTGTGTGGAGTTGTCTTTGCAATGATAAGATCTAAGGTCTCTCCCTTGTTATATGTGGGGCTGTCGCAGAATTCGGTCAAGTTGAGGTCAGCAAGAGAGGATTTAAGGCTGTTAACTAAAGGGTCCTTTGGGTCATTCCAGTGGAAGTTGAAGTCTCCAAGGAAGATTTGGGTGCCGTGTTGGCCCGCGTTTGTTGCAATGATTTCCATGATGTCTTCTGTTAAAAAAATGTTATCTCCAGGCTGGTGATAAATTGTGCATAATTTGGAAAGGGGTTTGTTGCTGCATACAAATGCATTGGTAATCGCATGTGGGTAGAATAGGGGATTGAGAGTATTTGACTGAGAGACTGTTGCGGTGAATGCAGGCAATGCCTCCACCTGGTCTATTGGGTCTCTCAGATCTGGTGATGTTGCAGTTAGGAGGGACTAGCATGTCCAGGATAGGTGCAGAGGAAGCATTTAGCAATGTCTTGGTCAAGAAAAGGAGGTTGAAGCATTTAGCAATGTCTTGGTCAAGAAAAAGAGGTTGAGGTTGTGTGCAAGGATAAGGTTACCAATGTCTTGCAGCCATTCTGCAATTGAGTAGCATGCATTTCAGATAGGATTTTCTCTGGTAGGGGAGGTCTGAGTGAAGGTAATCCAATTAGGTTGTATTTGTTTGCCGCTCTGTGGTTGGGCTTTGATTTTCTGTGTGAATCCGCAGGATTGGTATGGATGTGGCCCTGAGTGTCTATGTTATCAAAATGTGATGAGTTGTAGGATGGGAGGCGAGAATGGACATCTTTGTCAGATAGTGGATCAAATAGTCTAAAGGGCTGAGGGGTGGCATTAGGGTAAGGTAGTCAAAGGAATTGATATAGGACACCTCTTCACCTGAAATGTAAATATTTCTGAGAGGCTTTTTACATATGGTTTGTAAAATATGCGTCCAATTTTACTAACCAGTATCTTTCCTGTAATATGTCCCTTAATAGATGGATCCCCTACATCTTGAAATGTCTGTATACCATGAATTTGTTTAATTCTTTCAGATTTATTACAGGACTCCAACCCTTGTCCTTCTTCTTTACGAGAAAAACCGTGCTTACAAAACCTTCTCCTATTTCTGACTCTGCTACTCGTATTAATACCCCTTTCTCTAACATTTGAGAAACTTCTGAATCCACCAGATCCATCTTTTCCTAATCCAAACCTAACTCCCTTGGTTGTCTGCTTTAAACAGATGTTCCCCAAAACTGTATTTCGAAACCACCTACAGTTTCCAACACCCAATTGTCTCTTGTAATCTTTGCCCAGTTGTGAGTAAACAACCTTAGTCTTTCTGCAACTTTTAAATGAGAAGAACCAACTGGACTGTTCAGACTCACCTTATGCCCCTGATTCTTGTGATCTTGACATTCCTCAACAATACCATAGCTTCTTTCCTCTGTGGGTAGATACCTGTGTTGGAATGATAATTCCTTCCATAGTTTCCATAGTTTCCATAGGTTTGGTGCTCTTGGGAATAATAGTTGCACCTGTGGACTCCACGGCTGACAGCCAGTCCCCTCCTATCAGCCCTTCCAAAAACTCTTGTACCAAAAACATCCCTCATGTTATTCTGGGCTTTGCCAAATACAGTAAATGTGGAGACATATTTCCCTAATTATTTCACAAATCTTTCTCCAAAGAGAAGGCCATTTGGGTCCCGCATATACTTTCGGTTTGACAAGTCTGCCAACTTGGGGTTCATCTTCATAAGGATTGCCTTCCTCCTTTCCATTATTAAGCCCGTGTTTGCATTTCCTAGCTTGAATAAAGCATGTTGGGCCCATCCTCTTAGGAGTTCCACATCAGCCGTTGTATTATTACATCTGACTTCTTCAGCCATATCAAGGATACAAGATAAGGGTCCCAACATGCCCAGAACTGTATCCTGACATTCTTTCAGGCATCTTTGTGGCCATTTCTGGTATCTTTTCTAAACTTAAATAAGAATGTTATAAATTCTGGGCCTTTTATATGAAAAGTGTTGCATCACTGGGGTGAAACAGCGATGCAACACTTTTTAGTGCGCCATCCTTGCGACAGCATGTATGCGCCGTATTTAATGTTTGGCACTACATGTTGCAAGGATTTAAAGATATGTCAGGAATCCTGACATATCTGTCGGCACAAAAATGGTGCATTGCTGGAGTGTGTCTGGAAACAGACGCAACTCCAGCAATGTGTAATTTCACATAGGACAAGCTCCGTGTGAAAAGGCATGCGTTACCCCTTATGCCTGCTTCAAGTAGGCGTAAGGATTTGACATAGTGACACTGTCGAAGTGGCCCAGTGATATCTCATAGAATTCACTGCACCACTTTTACGAGGCTTATCTGCGTCGGAATGCCCACCCGGCATACAACATACTTTGTAAATATGGTGCAGTGTGGCACATTTTTATGCAACTGCAGCGTCACAAAAAGGGATGCAACGGTGGCGTAAGAGCCTCATAAATAGGCCCTCAGGGTCAAGATTCTGTGTTGTGCCTATCTCGCGGGGAGAATCGAAGCAGCTTCGAACTCCAGTAAGGAGATCTTTACCATCGTTCGAGAATTCATCTCTCCTCGGACTACTGCTTCGGAAGAGGGGCCCGTAGAATCTTGGGCGGCGGATCTTGCGTGTTTTTTTACAGGCAAGATCAAACTCATCCAAGACTCCTTTCTATCGAGTGAACCGGTTACATTGCCGATGCCCGAGGCGGGCTCGCCTCCCCCAGTTGCGCAGGGCGCTTTATTGGCTGAATTTCCATCTCTGCCAGCCTCAGCTTCTCTAGCGCTTATGGGCAATTTAAAATCGGGGTCTCCGCTTGACCCCTGCCCTGCTAAGCTCCTGGGTAAACTGGCGGAGGTGGTTAATCCGCTGGCGCATCCTCTTCTCAACCTCTCGCTGAGTCTGGGAGAGGTGCCGCCAGTATGGAAGCAGGCAATGGTTATCCCGTTGCTTAAAAAGCCGGGACTTGACCCGAAAGCCCCAGCCAATTACAGGCCAATTTCGTTGCTGCCGGCCCTTGCAAAAATTCTGGAGAAGCACGTTCAGTCGGTGCTCTCCAATTTCCTGGAGTCCAATGAGATCTTACATGACTCCCAGTCGGGCTTCCGTTCACATCGCAGCACCGAGACCGCGCTCCTTGAGGTTTCTGAAACCATTAAAGGGGTGTTGCATACCGGGGGCAAAGTCATGTTGGTGTTGTTGGACTTGTCGGCGGCTTTCGACACCGTCCCCCATGAGGGCCTGCTCGCAAGACTCTTTGAGATTGGTCTGCGGGGGACGGTGCTCAAATGGTTTTCTTCTTTCTTGGCCGGCCGCCGGCAAACGATCTGGACATCATCTGACACCGCCGTAATGCCGCCTCTGGGAGTCGGGGTCCCTCAGGGCTCTATATTGAGCCCGACCCTTTTTAACATCTTTATGTCCCCTTTGGCGGCGGTGGCGGAGTCATTTGGTGCCCGGATCGTGTCGTATGCCGACGACACCCAGCTCCTCTTCTCTTGCGAGAGAGGGGCTGACTTTGACGGGGAGAGTATCCAGAATTGCCTTGGGGCTGTGTTCGCATGGTTCCAACTGAACAGCCTCAAGTGCAATTCCGATAAATCGGAGGTACTCTTCTTCGGGTGCGATACGGAGCCGAGCTGGCAGGCCTGGTGGCCTATCGACATGTTCCCTCCGTCCGGCTCTTCTCCCATGGCTAAAAACTTGGGGGTTAAGATGGACAAGGGGCTGACGATGAAAGCCCAGATCTTGGGGGTAACCGGCACTTGCTTTGGCCTGTTAAAAATGCTGCGGAGGTTCTTGCCTCTCTTGTCCGAGGAGCACAGGAGGCTGACGGTGCAGGCTCTGATTGGCTCCAGGTTGGATTATGCCAACATTCTTTACCTGGGCCTGCCAGAGTATCTGCTACAAAGGCTCCAAGTTGTACAGAACGCGGCGGCCAGGGCCATCTTTGGCCTAAGTAGACGGGCTAGCGCCTCTGGGTTGTTGGTGACGTTACACTGGCTACCCATCCGCAAACGGATTGCCTTTAAGGCTCTGACCTTGGCCTACAAAGCGCTCCACGCTGTGGGAGCTAAACATCTCCAAAAGAGACTGACCTTTTACCTTCCGACTCGCTCGCTGAGGTCAGAATCTCTACTTTTGGCGGCTGTCCCGCGTGTGAAGAAGGCTCGCCTTGGGGGCCGCTCTTTCAGTCTGTTGGCCCCACAGATGTGGAATGCACTACCGCTCCCTTTGCGGGGGGCGTCTACTCTCCTTGATTTTAGAAGAGGTCTCAAAACCTGGCTGTTTTCCCAATAGGTCTGCCAGCAGTTTCGTTTTTTTCTTTGTTTATCTTTTAACCTCTTTTAGCTGTGTTGTGTTATTCTGAAATCTGTTGCCCTTTCCTAAAAGCGCCGGGACACTCTTTTTGAGTAACCGTTGCGCTATACAAAAGAATAAATAACATAACATAACATAACATTGTGCAGCGGGCACCATTCTGTATTGTAGTGCTCAGGCTACCACAAGCAACTTTATTATTGACAGCTTTCTCTATACGTTTTTTTGGGGGAAACTGTTACCCTCTTTTTAGAATAAAAATTAGAAGGGACATTCTCCTTGGAGAAAGTAAAATAATCCTTCCCTGAGTAAATGTCCTTCTTTCTTTTAGAAAAAGCAGTCACCACCATCTCATTAACAGAAGATCTCATTTCTTTTTCAATAAATTTCTGAAATGAGTCCCCAATCAGTTCAACCGTTGACTAAACCTAGTGATTGGTATGTATATATATTATTCAAATTAAAAAGGATGACAGAAAATACCAATCACTAGGTTTAGTCAATGGTTGAACGGATTGGGGACTCATATATATATATATATATATATATTACCTACTGGCGGTCGCCAGGAGGTAGTTATAGTTAGGACATATTATCCATAGGAACACCGCAACATTCTATTGCGAATGATTCTATTGGCGTCGATTGATGAATCTTCTTGAAATTTTCCAAACGTTTGGCCAGCTCAGTTCTGCTCCTTCCCTAAAAGTTTGGGGGTGATTGGTGAAGAGGGGCCGAGAAAAAAGGGGGGTCCCAAAACGCGTTTTCCCCCATGCAATTTCTCATAGGACCTTTAGCCACAGCTACAGCTCGAACGGCTGAACGGAATTACACCAAATTTGGCAGAGAGGTAGTCCTCAGTTCCGACTTGTGCACATCTGGTGTCAATCTATTCAGGAGTTTCTTTGAAAATTACGGTTAAAGTCATTTATATATCTATGGGCGCGGAGTATCCGCGGATTGTGCAAGGATTGGCCTAGTAGGATAAGCACACCGTTCCGATCACGAGCTGAATTCTAATTGGCTTTCAAGCGGTTGTAAACATTCGAAACCAGGAACTGTTGGCAGTCATTTTGTGCCTCAGTAGAAGGGAGGGTGAAGAAGTCTGTGAAATATGTTGGCAAAACGTGAACAGGGGCAGGTTAGACACACCCTGACCCCTAGGCCTGCTCAGGGGGTGACATAGGGACCCATAGGGCAAAAGAAGTAAGAATTTTTTTTACAAAAAAAGTCACGAGCTGCGCGTAGGATCCGCGCATTTGGTCGCTGAAAGAAACAAAGCATGTATTTTTGAGATATATATCAAGCTTATGTGTATAGATGTTGGGTGGTTCTACAAAGAGCCCTTGTGTTTATTGAGAGATTTTAGTAATTACAAGTAAGTACCGATGCTGAGTCTAAAGTTCATGAAGAAGCCTCGGTTTCCTTTATCTGTAAAATGTACACTATCTCTTTAATAGATGCCATGCCTATTGAAATTCAGATTGTTGTGGTATATAGACAATATTCTATAGTCTCGTAGAAAAGTAGAAAGAGTTATTCACATGTTTATTCACGTATCTGCACAGATCAGGTGTTCTAGTCTTCCCCTAGCTCGCCCCAGACAGTCATCTCCCACCTCCAGACTACGGTCGACCTCTTGCATCTGCTGGGGTTGTCCATCAACATGCCGAAGTCGCACCTGTGCCCCTCTCAGAAGCTCCTCTTCATCTGAGCTGTTCTGACTTGGCGCAGTTTCTGGGTTTTCACTCCTAACAGCGGGTTCGGGATATTTAGGCTCTGATTCTTATCTTTCAGCTTTTATCCCGGGTCTCGGTCAGGTTGGCGCTGCGGCTCCTGGGGCTGAAGGCCTCCTGCATCCTAGTGGTGCATCAAGCAACATGGCATGTGAATAACGCAGTTTGCCTACATACACAAACTTCAGGGGGTGGTGGTTCCCGGGGCTTGAGGGGCGTTGTTGAAGCCCACATACTTGTAATGTTGTAAGGGGGGGGTTGGATGCAAAAGTGGTGCAAGGGGGTTGTAAATCAGGTACACAGTGTTTTGTTTTACTTTGCTTTCCTTTCTGTGATGAAGATCTTGGGTAAATATAATGGTTTTTGTACAGCCAGTAACTTTTAACCCTACCCCCAGACGGCTTTCTGCCTGTTACCATACTAACAGTTCATGGAACACTTACGTGAGCACAGAGGTTAAAAGTTCACCACACTATGTTGCTAATGAGTTAGCCTCAGAATTATACTTCACATTATAAATATCATTTCTATTGATGACAGCTACCCCACAAAACAAACAGACGTATGTACTATTTTTATTAACTTTTATTAAAACAATAACTTGAACTACAGCTGAAATATAGCAATACAATAAATAACTATAACTAACAAAACAATACAATAAACAACATATAATATGGACTCCAAAAGAAGTATTGTAGTTAATCTGCAAAACAAAAAAGAAAATTAGTGTTTAAAATTAGATTGATGTGACTAAATGAGGTCAAACATTACAAGTCAAAGTAACATTTGACGATATTTATATTTTTTTAAATGTTTGCAGTGTGCCTAAAACGCTTCTACTGGCATTGTATATGCAGACTTTGGTCCACCCTTTTTATCAATTTTTGCAGTTTGAGATATAACATCCTACCTCTGTTATTCATCTCCTACTTTCTCCTTTCAAATTCTCTTGTAACGACCTTAACAACAATTAAAGGGAACATTATCTGCATATTTTTAATAAAGCATTTGACAGAATGCATAGTGACACCGTATTTATTGAATGTTTTGAAATTAGTTTTCACAAGTCTTAAAAAAGGTAAATGCAAGAAAAGTTACTTGCCGCATATACAAGACTGCTTTCAAGAGGAGACCCCAATAAAGAGGACTGGTGTGCAACTGTAAGTATGCGGAAGCACTTGCAGTCTAAGAATCCGGTCAACTTTGCAAGGGAAGAGTTAAGGAGATTGAGAGAGGCTCCTCCTGCTTCATGAGGAGGCCCAAGTCCCAGTGGAGCAACACTGTCAACCTCTACTGCACAGCCTAATATTCGTCCCCAATTTGGAACCCTTTAAGAAAAAAAGTAAGAAGGTTGGGAGCTCTGTATGCCATCCTAATACCTAATCATCCTTTAGTTATACAGAGATCTATCCTGTATCAGACCTATCTGTACAAGTGTGAATTGGAGATTATCTGTCACCGAAAACCCCTCAAGTACTTATATCCGTCACTATTTAACTTTGTTGAGTAGTCGTATTATGAGTATTTACCTTAAAGTTGTCCGTTAAAAATTTGTGAATCTCTCTGGCTTCATACAACCAGTTCATGCCATATTTGAGACATCAGTGAATTGAACTGGAACAGGAGGATATACTTTCTTCAATGTTGGTAACTTGCTGCTGACTTATGTAACATTGTGGTAACTGAAAAAGAGTTAAAAAGGTATATGTTATACATATGTCCAAGCTTAATTTTAATGTTCATAAAAACAATTGTTCTCAATAGGATTGGGGATGAAAAGTAATCGTCAGTGGTTATATTTGAACAGCAAAATAGGAAATAGTATTGCACTATACAAATGTTAGGCCGAGATTGGTCACTCACTAAGGGGCATATTATCAAGAACAGGCGATACAATTATCGCCGCTTTATCGACAGGAAACTGCCGCTAAAGCGACGGTAATGGGCTTGATAATAGGCCCTTGTGAATTCCCATAGCAGCCCAGGTTCTGGTGTTAACCTGGGCTGCTATGGGAATTCACAGGTACCTATTATCAAGCCCATTATCGCCGCTTTAGCGACAGTTTCCTGCCGATAAAGCAGCAATATTTTTTTTGCCTGTTCTTGGTAATATGCCCGTTCATTCACAAACTCCTGGCCTTGATCTGATAGAACCCTTTTTGGACTTCCATGATCCAGAAATTCAGAAATAAGTAGCAAGGAAAATGAAAGTTAAATTTTTTTTTTTTAAAACAACATTTTTACTTTGTATCTGAAGTACAGGCTGAAAACATGTAACGAGCATTTAAATGAGAAATGGGATTCAGAAAGAAACGTCTATAAGACTATCACAATGCAGATTTATATTTTATAAAAATATTTATAGAAGCAAGAAAAATTATAACTCATACATTGTTCAATTTTAAATCACATATTTGGGCAAAAAAATCGGGAGGACATGCTTTTTTTTACGTTTGGTTGATTTCAGAATGCCTACGAATTCTAGTAAAACATGACAATAACACAGTTATCTGTCTGCAAACACATGATATACACAAATGCTTATCTCAGAATGGTTTTCGATCATGAAATGTTGAAGACAAACCTGATAACTCCATTAGGTCCATTGCAATTTTCGGCTGATAACATATGGAAAGCAGTCAGTGGATCTGGTGTGTCGAGTTGTTCACCACCACGTGGTATAGTATATGGGCAGCACAGCTTATGGCGACCAGTACGTCTCATGGTTGAGATATCTGTATAATGAGATAGAACAGGGGTAAATGAAGTTTAAGCTTATTAAAAAACATAGAGAGTGTGCTAAAATACAACATTGACCAATCAATTACATGTGCAGTGCATGGGGAGGAAGCAGCACGTGACGCACTACTTATAAAATTATATGCGGCAGGATTAAGTGATTTGCCAGAAACATCGCCTACCAAGGCAAAATATTTAAGTTATAAGAGCTGGAAACTGTGCCGAAATACATTTTTGCCAAAAACATTACTTTTGCCATGCATGGGGCACGTGACACACTACTTACACGAGAAAAAGTACATCGCATTCACTTGAACAGCACGTAGCACACTACTGTAGGAGCGGCCACGTGGCGCTTGGCAAATTAAACAAATGCACCAGGTTTAAGTGATTTGCACAGAAACAAAAGTTACGAAGTCAACTTTAACGATATAAAAAAGCAGGAAAGCGTGCTTAAAAACAGCATTGCCAAATCAAACATAAACTTGCATTTACGCATTTTTTTAAAGATTGTTCAGATTAATTAATATATTTACTCTTAAAAAAAGTGCTCACCTACGAAGAAGTGGATACGAACACTCTCAATGGCTGTGACTGCGGAATAGGAAAAGTTCAAGAAGGTTGGCAGCTTATAAATGCTTTGTAGAAGGATGATTGGTTGAGCATGATGTCACTGGGTGTGAGAGCTGTGATTGGGCATGTTGTAATTGAGCATGCGCAAATAAAATGAAATACGTTAGGGGTACATAGCCAGACGGTGGTACCTATTGTGCACATGTGTAACATTAACACGCATGCGCTACCACAAACATGCATGCGCAAAGTGAAGGCAACTCCTACGGGGTACATACATAGATGGAGTTTCGATGTCCCCGTGGTCTTGAAGTGGCTTCAGGAGGGGGGTTTGCAGCCCTCCTCCATAAAATAATAATATATAATTAGCTATGCCCCAGGGGCTGGGGACCCCGGTGGCCGGAATTGGGCAGGGGAGGGGGGCCACGCGGCCCACTTACCATAAAACAAATTGAATATGTATACTCAGCTTATTGTCATCGTACCATAAGCGCACTCTTCCGGTCATGCGCTGAAGGCTAATTGGCTGTCAAGTGGATGCCAACATTCAAAACTAGAAACTGTTGGCAGCCATTTTATGTTTTGGTACAAGGGAGGATGAAGAAGTGTGTGAAATGTGTGTTTAAAACATGAAAAGGGGGAGGGTAGACACACCCTGATCCTCTAGGTCTCCTCAGGGGGTCCCACAAGGCCTCCCAGGGCCCCTATTTTTTTCTTTTTTTGAGAAAAATCGCGGGGTGCGTGTATGATCTGCGCATTCTAGCGATATTTTAAAAAAAAGGCTTGGGCTTCCGCGCGTCTTTGGTAATTTGAATTCTTTCAACTGTTTAGAGGAGATGCAGCAGTTCTGTATCCAGGATCCACCACTGAGTAAGAAATGGTAACGATAACACTATTTACCTGCTAAGTGGATTTCTACCTATAGGATAACAGTGATGTACTTTTTAAGGAAGTTAAAGAAAATTATTAAAATAATAACCTCAAATAATCTCTTGCCTTAATATTTATATTAAATATATATGAATAAGTTTTTCAAAATTGAAAAAATCACGGACGTTGCGCACACACAGCATCTGATATGTATATAACGTCACGCGCTACCGCGCGTCCGTCACACCACGTTATACGTACATCTCGCATGTGCGCAAGGCGTCGCGCACAAGTCGCATAGCAACCACATGGGAAAAGTTGTACCCATCGCACACCCTTCACAGATCCTAGACAGCGACCCTAAAATGGCGGACACGTTTCGCGCAGTAAATGAGTAGGGTGTTCCTAGGGTGTGCAACTGCAAAAAAAAATAATAATTTAAGTATATTATAAACAATATAAAATAATGGAAAAAAATATTTTTATGTTAAGACATTTAATAAAAGAATGTGTACTGTAATTTAAAAAATAACATCTAAAAATAAAAAGACTAAAAAAATGTAGTTGGAAAATATGAAAAAAACAATAAAAATATTTTCAAATTAGCATTTAAAAAATCTTTGAAATTCACTGAAAAAACCATAGGTTTCAGACAGGTTCTAGTTAGGAATTAGCATTTAAAAAACCTTTGAAATTCACTGAAAAAACCATAGGTTTCAGACATGTTATAGTTAGGAATTAGCATTTAAAAAACCTTTGAAATCCACTGAAAAACCATAGGTTTCAGACATGTTATAGTTAGGAATTAGCATTTAAAAAACCTTTGAAATTCACTGAAAAAACCATAGGTTTCAGATAAGTTATAGTTAGGAGTTAGCATTAAAAAACCTTAGAAATTCACTGAAAAAACCATAGGTTTCAGACATGTTATAGTTAGTAATTAGCATTTAAAAAACCTTAGAAATTCACCGAAAAAACATAGGTTTTAGGGGTGTTATAGTTAGCTAGACATATAAGCCATTGAAATTCCCCCGTATAACTCGCGCGCCCGCAATCGACTGCTGATGATGTCACATATTACATCATTCACGACATGGTCAGTGACATCACTGATGACGTCACTGATGACATCTCAAATGACATCACGTTGCAATCATACCCAAGTCCAAAATAATAATTGTCTGGAAACTTATATGATAGAAGGTATTGTTCAAAAGTGCCATTCATAATGAGATCGTATGCAGCAGGAATATACATGAATGATGCTGTGATTTATAGAAATTACATCAGGTTTCTCTGAAATGATGACATTATGATTACCTGTGAAATACTTACATTTTCTTTGTTTTCTTTGTATAAACATACAACATGCTTGGTAAAGGCATATGCATTTTTGAAAATAAATATGTGTTGTGTTGTGACGTACCAGATGTAGACTGGCTGAGTAGCTAGAAGCTGGTTAAGATATGATTAGTAACCCTGGGCGCAAGACTACTCTCCGCCCACGGAGTGTACGTAGTGTTGCCTACTTTGCATTTTGCAAAGTAGGCGTAGTAGGCAACACTACGCACGCTCCGTGGATGGAGCGAAGTTGCCCGCCACCCGCTTCCCACCCGCCCTCTTCTACATACATAATTTAAAGTAACGAGTATGCGCATTTCTCGCATGAAATGCGCATGCACGGGCGGCCGCACATGCGCATTTCGATGGGAGAAGTCGGCGCAAAATAGAAGAGGGAGCCCCGGGACGCAGCGGACCAGGTAAGTGCTTTTATGTACTTTTATTGTACTTGTTACTTAAAATTATGTATGTAGAAGAGGGCGGGAGGGAGGCGGGTGGCGCGTAGTGGGGCTACGCGAATCGCGTGAGCGGGCGTAGCATCATGCTCACTTCACGTAGCTTTGCGTAGCCCCACTACGCATACTACGCCCAGGGTTAATGATTAGCATTAACTACATAGGCAGGATATAACAATATGTATATTTATATGTATTTCTATTCACACAAACATATTTATGTACATGTGCATATATTTGTACATATATATTACATATATATATATATATATATATATATATATATATATATATATATATATATATATATATATATATATATTACCTACTGGCGGTCGCCAGTAGGTAGTTATAGTTAGGATCGTTTTCCATTGGAAATCCGCAACATTCTATTGGGAATAACTTTGGCGCCGAATGAGGGATCTGCCTGTAATTTTCCTTAACTTTGCCTCACTGCGCTCCGCTCCTTTCCTGAAAGTTTCGGGGGGATGCGTCAAGCGGGGGCCGAGATAAAAGGGGGGTCCCAAAACGTGTTTTCCCCATGTTAATTTCCATAGGGCGGTTGGACTCACTTTTAGCCCGAATGGCTGAATGGATTTCCACCAAACTTGGCAAAATTGTAGGGACTGGTACCCCGTTGTGCCTTTGCTATGTCTCAAGATATATGCTCCAGTGGTTTTTACGAAAATGAACTTTGAAAAAATATATATTGGGTTACATTGGGCTATATATATGTTAGAGCCCAAATGTAGCCCAATGTAGCCCAATGTAGCCCAATGTAGCCCAAAGATGGCCACCAGAGACAAAAAATGTCCCAGAGTGTTCTAAAGAACAACTAGAGCGCTAACAGTCTTACTTATGACAAAAGTATGGCACACCTGAAGTCATCGTGATTGGAATAAAGTGTTAACACTTAATACATTTAATTTGCAAAGGAACAAAATGAGGGGGTTCATTTTGCCATAGAAATTATGATTAGTGCTGAAGAAAAAAAAATTAGGGCACATTTTGAGTGACTTCTCAAATCCTCTTATATTTCATTAAAAAAATTCTGATATGCAGTCTCCCAAGATGGCCACCAGAGACAAAAGAGCCCAAATGTAGCCCAAATATCAGCCAGATGTAGCCCAACTATAGCCCAATGACAGAATGTCCCGGGGTGTTCTAAAGAACAACTAGAACGCTAACAGTCTTACTTATGACAAAAGTATGGCACACCTGAAGTCATCTTGATTGGAATAAAGTGGTAACACTTAATACATTTAATTTGAAAAGGAACAAAATGAGGGGTTTCATTTTGCCATAGACATTTTATACATACATATATATATATATATATATATATATATATATATATATATATATATATATATATATATATTCACTGAAAAAACCATAGGTTTCACACCAGTTATAGTTAGGAATTAGCATTTAAGGAAACCTATTGAATTCACTGAAAAAACCATAGGTTTCACACCAGTTATAGTTAGGTGGAAATTTTACTTGCATAAAACCATTGAAATTCCCACGTTCTAGTTAGTTGGACTCACTATAACTTGCGCGTGCAATGCACAGCTGATGACGTCACATATTACATCACTCATGACATGGTCAGTAACATCACTCATGACATCACTGATGACATCTCAAATGACATCACTGATGACATCATCCAGTGAATGTGTATCTTTCTGAAAAATAAATATTTTTTATATATGTATATCTACAGGTTGATGGAAGAATACATGGGTAAATAAATGTCTAAATGGATGGGTTTTTTTTGTAAAATTGATTGGTTAACTGACTTATTAAATGTATCTTAGTGAATACATATATTAGCGAGTAATGTTTAAATATCTAAATATCTGTATCTGTGTCTCACTTTGTGTATAAGTGGCTGCATGGGTTGGTGAGTAGCTACATGAGTGTGTATATGGGTTATAAGTTGTTTTTTTGAGTATCAGTATCAGTGTCTGTATGGTTCGGTGGGGGATATTACTTAGAGCACAGATGCATGAATGAGTGACTCACTATTTGTATGTATTTTGAAGACAGCATGTGTGCAAGACTGTATGGGTGGATGATTGTGTGTATGGGTGGGTTAGTGAGTATGTGTTTTTATAATTGATTATTTAAGAGAGTAAATATGTTTCCGTTTCTGTAGAAGTATGTGTAGTGGTGTGTATATAGCAGTATAATCAAGTAAATGTTTTTTTGATAGTTTATTTGCATGTGTGAATTTGTGTGTGAGTAACTATATGGATGAGTATTAGTGTGTAACAGGATGTATAGGTGTATGAGTACATATGATGAGTAAGTACATGCATGAGTGACTATATAGAACTGTTGGTGAATGAGTGGATGTGTATGTAGATGTTGGAATTACCTAATAAGTTGTTGTAATTGGTATTGGTTTCTCCTTTTTTAAGAAAATGTTAGTTTCTATTTTTGAATGTGTGTGTCAAAGGTTATTTTATGCTGATAGGAGGTCTGCCACTTTGTCACAAGGATGTTGTCATTAGTGATGTCACTGACCATGTCATGAGTGATGTAATATGTGACGTCATCAGCAGTGCATTGCACGCGCAAGTT
This sequence comes from Lissotriton helveticus, assembly GCF_964261635.1. Lineage (NCBI taxonomy): Eukaryota > Metazoa > Chordata > Amphibia > Caudata > Salamandridae > Lissotriton > Lissotriton helveticus. Next base: position 352,628,046 of record NC_136065.1, on the reverse strand, counting down.
ATAGTGAGTCCAACTAACTATAACGTGGGAATTTCAATGGTTTTATGCGAGTAAAATTTCCACCCAACTATAACTGGTGTGAAACCTATGGTTTTTTCAGTGAATATATATATATATATATATATATATATATATATATATATATATATATATATATATATATCCAAGACAAATTCTGTCTCTCCGGTTCGCGGCAGAGCAGAAATCACGGACCACCAAGCAGCATGGAATATCAGGTAAGTTTATTATCTCTTCTTTGTTTCATTTAGGCATGACGCGTTTCGGGTAGTGAATACCCTTGATCACATAACAGGCATGCAATGCAAGAGAATGTTTTTATACTCATTTTATTCTCATTTCAAATACCACGTGATTATAAAAAGTGTAGAAATAGTTAGTGAATGTGTTATAAACGGCAATTGTTGTTTTTTCTGAGCTCATTTCTCAGTCGGATTTATGTCAGCATTAATGCATAGTACGCAATAAATATTTGTTCATAAGAATTGCTGCATACAAACTTTATAAAATTATAAAATTGAACACTTATTTACACATATTCACAAATAGGAATTTCTCTTTGCATTACATTGTTAAAATCACATTGCGCTAAATGTAGATCTACATTCCGATACCCCATCAAGGTTATTTGTGCACAATAACAGCTTAAATGCTATGATGCATGTGCAAATTACGCAATTGTTTTAATTCATAATTTAATTCTTGTGCATCTCAAACATATTAGTTTTGAGACGCCATAGAACTTGTGCAAAATTACTATATATTTAAACCAAAGTTCCCAGAGCCAGCGAGTACGCATACCAATGAAGGTGCAATTGGCGCCTCTGTGATGTTTCTAATAATTGCCTATGAATAAGGGGAAAATGTCCTTGAAACGCGTCAGGCAGGAAAATGTCGAACTGAAATACAGCTGCTTGTTTTCCTTTAAATAAAACCGAATGGTTACATTTGTAGGGAGTGCGTCCTCGCTGTCTCTGGGCACTTTGGTTTAAATATATATATATATATGTTTTTTGATGTACTAACGTTAAGTATTTAGATGTCTTGATGGAAGTTTGATTTACCTATTGGGGTAACAGTTACCAATTTATAGAAGTTTCTAGGTGGTCTGTTTTGGGATTTATAGATCAGTAAAAGAAAAATGTAAGACAATTTAATTTCATTGAAGAGCGGTTTTGCTGCACTGTTGTTTTTACCATTTTATCTTTTCCATTGCTGATAGTACTGCACAGACCACAATGGACTGGCTCACATTGGTCTCACGCTCCATTTTTAGGTCGAGCCTAGAGTCAGTGTGCAACGCTCTGCTCTGTGACACTTGTTGTACTGGAGTATGGAATAGAAGCCCCTCCCACTCTCTGCCCATATTTGTCATTGGCTTGTGCCATTGTCCTTCGTAAATGCAGGCTTCTGATTGGTCAATAGGCTTGTTAGTCTCTCCTTAGTACCCCCTTGTCTTCATTTGTAACCTCCCATGGCTACTGGCTCTTTTACTTTCGGTTGTTACACGGTACGTGATATTTAGTCTTCTAAGCACTATTTTCTTTTTGGAATTTCTCTTACTGCAGAAATGACGTGTTTTGCTGACATGCAGCGCGCCATGCCTGCTTTCACTTTTCAAGCAGCCAGGACAATTGAGGCCACTTCTTTCAAATGCCATAGGTCTTGCATTTAAATGCAAGACCTATTGCATTGCAAATATGTTTCAACTGGGAAGGGCTCCTAAGGCAGATAGCACCTATGAATACACCCCGCCCCCCAGCAGCAAATCCAGCTGAGAGAAGAGGTGGTCCGCTTTGACCGCGGCTGGGACAGTGCACTCAAACTAGTAGGCAGAAGGAGGCATGGTCGTGACAGACTGTGGGAGTGCACACAGACTCCAGGCAGCAACAGAGGCCTGGCGCGCACCACCTCCCTGTGCCGTGTTGTACGCAGGGCAGTGCTCGCCATGGGTCTCGTCCCCTTTTCCTCTTTTGTTTGGAAGGCTCTGCTCCTGGTAGTGTCCCCCGCCCAGTGTGTGCACTGTGGTGCCTGTTTCCTACGCTGGGAGCCTCCAACCGCTGCTCCCTGAGATGTTGGTGGAGGCTGGTGAGAGAGCACCATATTATTTTGAAATTTGTAGGGGTGCATTATAATCGTAGTCAGCATCCACATATCTAGAGGACTTTTCATTAATGTAGTTTAGAATTGTAACGTTTGGGCCGGGGATCAGTGCAATAAGTAATGGAGTGTTTATTAATCATAGACAAATTAGTGCCATAACAATAATAGAAGTTTACATAACGTAGGAAATATATTCACAAGTGAAATGTCGCCTTAATTGTAATCTGCTTTAGCAGAAAATACATATGCTTATTAATGAGTGAATTAACCTAGGGTTTTAATATGAAAAGATGCATTGCTCGCTTTGAAAATGGAATTAACGTTTAGAACGCTGAAATGTAATGTTATGCTGTGTTAGAAATGCATTTAATGTATAAGGGCCTGAGATGTGCTGAAGCCAGTAGAGGCCTAATTGTATTTTTCCTTGGTTAGCTTTAGTCGAAGAAGATGTTTACTTATTCTTGGGAAAGGCTGTCCTCAGCAAATGTTGAATTGTAACTTTGAATGTTGCAAGGTTTCTTCTCATGTACATCAGTCTGCAGGTGCAAGGCCACAGGCCTTGTTAGGTAGAAGGAACCATTGTTGAGGAGTTAGGTTGGTAGGTGCGAGTGCAGAAAGGATGCCAAGGAATTTGGGAGTGCAACATTTAGCGGAGAATGTGCCTGGGACCCAAGGACACTCCAACGGATGTTTGGTGGAGAGGAGCCATACTGGAAAAATCCGAAGACCCACACCTGCCAGAGAGGCGTGCCTCAAGGCGTGTCGACTGTTATTGGGGTTTTGTATTAGGGACAGCACCAGAGGGTGGAGATTGAGATTCGAGGGGGTCCTAGAGGAGAGCAGACTAGAGGCAGAATATGGGCTTTGGAGAAGGCAGGATGTAGGTAGATTGTGAACTCAAGGCAGAGTAGGGTGTAGGAAGGAGCATCTTAGAACGAGCTCTGTAGTTAGGGACTACTTATGGAAAGTGAATGTACTTCTTAGGAAGTCTTCACTGCTGACACCTTTATTCTTGCCTGGGTATAATGCTAAGTAGGGATGTCACCTTAGAGTCAGTGTAGGGACAGCCTAACCAAAATGTCTTTCCCTTTTGTAAATGCAGTCTCGGACCTAAGTTGGGATTGTAATTCTTTGCCTAATGATCCTTGAATTGATATTGCTTTTCATCTTGAGTCGTCTGAGACTCCTGCGTAGGATCATGTATGTATTAGTTCCGGTATATTTCCTGAATCTTTTGCTGAGATGTTTGTACATCCAATTATTTTTGGCTATGTAATAAATTCTTAAAAATTCTCCTTCGTAGTCAGTGGTTCTTCAAGTTCATGTTAAAATTGGACTGCAATGTTGGTTAATGATATGATACCAAAGATCTTCCCTCCACGCTTTTAAGACAGGGAAAAAAGGTTCAGTCGACCTGACCTGGGATTCTAGAATTTGGTAGGAAAATCTAGATGAGAATCCCAGCTTCTTCAGTGGCAGTCTAGGGGAAGCTGCCGGTGTTGCAGTCACTCTCGCCACCCTCTTCCCCAGCGTGAGATGATCCTATCAGTCCATCCCCTGAAGCCAGGCCCTCCTTCCCACCACTGCCTCCTCCACCCAGAGCCTCAGGAACTGCTGAGGAGCCTGACTCTCTAGACAGGTAGGAGTACGAGGTGGAAGAGGTGGAGATTTTGCTGACTGCCCGGGCGCCTAACAAGTAAGTACTGATTCGGGGGTATGGCCTATCTCCCGGTGCATTTGTCCCTCATGCGGCCCGGCCTCTGAACGGGAACATGCATGTCTGTTTCAGCATCGCAGAGTTGCAGGACCATATGGGCTTTCTTTGCACAACTTAAACAGCTTCTTCTGGAATTAGCTAGCATCCCAGAAGTGTTGGTGAGAAGAGGTACTGCCCTTTGTGGCCCAGGGTCACCCCTGTCCAGCCTGAACTTAATGCAGAAATGTCGTCCGGTCCCAAAATGTGCCGGGTTTAATGATTGCGGGAAGGTGTGGTGTATATGTGGCCTCTCCAGCGAGCTGACACTGTGAGATTTCATCGTGAGCTCTGGGGTGGACCATGGAGAGCAGTGATTGGTGGTGCACTCTGGAACAGAGAAGCTGTATGCAGAGTCCTGGTGAACAGACAGCACGTGTCCAAATTCTGAACGTCTGCAATGCCGTGTAGCTGTGTATCAAGCTTTATTATGTCCACTTAATTAGTGAAAATGCTTACTAAATTGCACAGTGCGTTGGAAAACATTCAGTGGACTCCCATTTGCATGAAACTATAACCTAGGACGATAATACTCAAGACACTTTGAACAAGATTATTTAGAGACTAATCAAATTTGCGAAGGTTGATGTTCTCAGGATGGAAGCATGTTGTTTTTATTCTACGGTAATGGCAAGTGTAAAGGAATTACAGGCAATACTGTTTGCTCTTGTTCGAGAGGTGAACAGAGTGAGATGTTAAAAGCTGTAAACTTTTGCTGAGAATTAAAAGGGCCTGAATACTGCACAACTTCGCCAAGCAGTCATGAGCACTAAAAATTAGCCTTAACCATTTCCATTTTATTATTGAATTGTATCTATACTGACACAGCATCGTATCATTCACATCTTTTCTTCCAACTTAATGTCGCTCACCACCACACCCCAAAAGTGTGATAAACAAAAAGCCTGGGCAGCGCGTGCACCGCTCTGCGAGGCATGCTATGTTCAGATAGGGACTTCAACCTCCGTCCATCTTTTCAATTGGCTCCTGTTACTGTCCTTTATAATTCGTTGATTTTCATTCGTGACGTATTAGTCTCTCCCTGGTACCGCCTTGTCAGCATTTGTAACCTTCCATGAGAAATTGACTTTTTACTTGTGTTGTTACATGGTCTGCTTATCTAGGCTGTGAGCACTATTTTCTTCAATGATTTGCCCTTGCGTGCTTTCCAAAAAGCAGCACACTTTATTTGTAATTACTAATGGCGGTCCGCTTTCACTATAGAGGCTCCATTTCTTTATTTATTTACTTTAGCAATGCGGTCCGCTGTAAGTATAGCGGGCACACTTATTTATTTATTTGATTTGCCAGCACGGTCCGCTTTGACTACTACGGCAGCGCGTTCCGCTTTAACTTTATCAGCTATGGTGCGAAATATATATATATATTCAGTTAAAGCCCTCATTTCAAGCTTTCACTTACATAGTGGCCGTGCCACTTTCTTTAGACGATGCTGCTGTATTCAGGTTACAGCGAGCCGTGTCTAAAGAAAAGGGCATACAAACCATTGAAGCATGGAATTGGGTGCTTTTTTTTGGGGGGGGGGGGGTAAAAGCGCCCTATCATGTGCTTTTACTTTAATGTTGGCTACACCCCTTTCTTTAGATGCAGCTTGCTGTAACCTGAATACTGCAAGCAGTGTCTAAAGAAAGGGGTGCAGCCACTATAAAAGAAGTCTTGCATTTGCAAACTTTGAGCTATAGGCATTAGAAATGACACTGCATTTTATATATGTGTCGGTTTTGAAAACACATAAATAAAAGTCATTGTCATTTATAATGCCAATAGCTTAAACTCCAACAAATGCAAGACCTACTGCATTGCAAATGCCTGCTTTCTTTTGGCGACAGTAGTGCAGGACAAAGGCTGTTAACTTTTCACACCGATCGAAGACTGTGTCATTTGTGAGCTCATTGGCGTCTCTCATTACGTGTCCGGTGGCCATCTTGGATGAGGCAAGGCCTATTCTAAAGCACTGGACATTTTCTCACGTGCACACAGTGTGTGGCACTTAAAGCTGAGGAACAGTTTCTGACTATGGCAAGGGTTACACTTGGCAGTCTGCTGCTTTTGGTTAGTACTGTTTTCATGGATGAATAGGATGTAGGGGAAGAAAAGTATTTTCTTAAGAAAAGTTTGTTTTTAGAAGAAAGGTTAGTCTCTAGTGTTTGCTTGGTATTATTTTAGAGCACTGGTTGCAAAAAGATACGTACATTATTGCAACATGGACAAAGAATGCAGTATTTCAAATGAGGATGTTCCAGAAGAAGTTATTGTGAAATTGATACTTAGGAGGCGTAGATCTCCGTAAAGGAGGATGTTATGAGTGTTTCTTTCTAAAAGAAAAGTTTGAGAATAAATCTGAGGCTGCAGAGAAGCTCTGGCCCTGTGGTGAGGGTAACAAAAAAGAATCAGGTAAAGCTTTCAAAAAGGGAATGAAAAGAAAGAATCTGCCAATAAATTGTGAGGTGTGCTTAGGCAATTTGGATTTGGGTGGCCTTAGCGGCTCAGAGGCAGATGGGGCCCTTCGAGGTACTTTGATGGGTGTCCACAGTGTCACAAACGAGATTCAGGCTCAACCTGGTTAGGTGAGTATATGTTTGATCTCTGGTAACAAGAGGGATAGTAACCAGAAAGCCATGGGTTTAGTGACATATCTTCGAGGTGATTACATGTTTTGCCCAGATATGATTCACCATCCTAGAAGTGCAGATTGGTGGTACTAACAACATGGAGGTGAATTTATTAAGCTCCTGTTACAAACGCCTTTAGAGAAGAAGGCAAGAGAGGTCATGAGAGTAGAATGTTCTTGACTTGCTTTTGAGAATAAGGTTTGTTCAACTCCAGCTTTCTATCCAGACTTGATCACTTCTCTTTTCAAGTTGGAATCTGATCCTAGAAAAGGATCAGAAATGGCACTAAAGCAGTGCCAAGAAAAACTTTTAGATGTGATTGAGCCATTGACTAAATCACTGACATGGTTGAGGAGGCTCACACTAAGGGGCCGATTAGGATGGCGGTTTTTCCGCATCCTCCGGGCCGGCGGAAGTGTCCGCCGGCCTGGAGGATGCGGAAAAACCGCAGCGGAGACTCCAAAGACCCACCGCCAAATTAGGATGGCTGGTGGGTCTGATAATCTGTCCGCCGCTTTTCCGCCGCGGTCGGAAGGCGACCGCGGCGGAAAAGCACTAACATGTCTGGCGGTGTCTATCAGACACCGCCAGGCATATTAGGATGTCTGAAAATATATGCTTTTCCGCGGCGGCTTTACCGCCGTGGAAAAGCATACGGACCTTCACTTCGGGGGCCCGTTGCGGGCTCCCTGGGTGAAGGTGGGGTGGGGGGTGCACATGGGGGGTACCTATGGTACCCCCCTGCATTTGCGTGCACAATGCAGCAGGCACCGCGCGGTGCCTGCCGCTTTGTGCACGCAAATGCTGTGCATGGATTTTTTACATTGCGGCGGGTGCAGCTTGAAGCTGCACCCGCCGCAATGTTAGAGATAGAGGATGTGACCGCCACCCTGGCGGTCACATCCTAATTTGATCGGAGGGAACGCCGCAGCCCATGCGGACGTTCCCTCCTCCTCAGGGGTCGCGGACGGACTCAAGTCCGTCCGCGATCCTAATCGACCCCTATGAGTGTAAATGTTAATGTTCATCTCTTAAGAGGTTTGGGTCAGCATACCATATGCTTTCTAGGGATTACTAATGTAGATTTGATTGCTTAAAGATGTGAAGTAGGTTAATAAAGATAAATCCAATGCAGGAGGCTTTGCTAAAATAGAATCTACTGAAAACTCAAAAGGGTTCTATTTTGGTGAAGAGTTAGTGAAAGGAGTAGGGAAATTTGTCTTTACCTTCACAGCTCTGTACAAAGCATGGGCCATTGGCATTTAAAGTCCCACTAATAATCATTTGAAAGAGTATCCTTCAGAGGATCCCCATCTGCTACAGTGTGGAATCTGCTATAGGGATTTTCCCCAACAAGGAAGACTGGTAGAGGAAAAGCTTCTCCTCACGGAGCCCAGCAAAGTGGGGCATTCCGACGTTTGCATGATGACTCCTAGTTTTGACCTCGAAAAGGTAGAAGGGAGATTGAGGAGTTTTAGGCAGAGTAGGAAGAACATTACAAAATATCAGTGGATTATGCAAACAGTGGCTGTTATAGATTATAGAGAGATGTGATTTAAGAAAGGGGACTGAAAAGAGGTGATTTTTATTCAGAAGTCCAGAGAGTTCAAGTATATTCAGAAATACAGCACATGCTGGCAAAACTGGCAGTTCATAGGATTCTGGAGAATTTCAGAACTTTTGGGAACTCCATTTTTCTCGTGAAAAAGAAGGACAAGGGTTAGCATCCAGTAATAAAATGGAGAGATCTTAATCAGTTTGTGAACCACAGACACTTCAGGGATATTTCGTAAGAGAGAGACTGATTGTCAAAATTAAATCTATGGGGTACTTATTACACAATATCAGTAGTAGAAGGATATGAGCAATATCATTCAGATGGAAAGGTGTGCTCTACCAATTAGAGTGCCTTTTGTAGAGCATCAGCCACTTTGTGTATAATAAAACATTTTTGAGACCGGTAACTGATTTTCTCAGAGAAATAGGTGCCCCCTGTGATAAGGTATCTGCTTTATTTTTGTTTATGTGGCCCGATTTGGGGGCATTGAGGAGCCACCTGCAATTGGCAGTGGAATTTCTGGTAGGACAACGGTTCTTTGTGAACCAAGAAAAGTCAATTTTATAACCAAGTAGACAGAGTATCTATGTTCCAGACAGATAAAATTAAGGGGGAATTTTTTAAAACTTTTAAAAACGGATTTGGTTTCCCTATAAACTGTGGCACAAGTGGTAGGTCTTTTTTTGATGTTGGGTCAAGCAGTGTTGCCAAGCCCTCTGTATTACAGGGCTGTGCAGCATCTGAAAGCTGAAAGTTTGTGGAAAGATCTATTGTATGGGAATCAGGTGTCCCCTACAGATAAAGTGAGGGGGGAGCTGTCTCCATGGTGAGAGAACTTGGAAGTGTGGAAGAGCGATTTTTGATGAGGCCTCAGATTTTGTATTAGTTTCTAGAAGAGAAAGAGTTACTTTGCAATTGCTTGGAAGTGAAGGTTAGTTTGTTTACCCTGAAGAGTTTCGAGAAAACAGTAGACAGATGCAATTACAAATGGACAATGTGCCAGCGCTGCAGTATATAGGTTGACTTAGTGTCAGTAGATCATGCATTCTGACAGAGTTTGAGAAGTAATTTTGGTGTTTCTGTTAGGAACCCACCATAGGGTTGAGAGCGGAATATCTGCCAGGTCAACACAATTGTGTCACAGATTGGAATTCCCACAGTTTAAGAGATGACAGCAATCGAAGTCTCATTCGAACCGTGTTTTGAAGTTTGCAAGAGATTTGAGGTATTTTAGAGGTAGATCATTTTGCACTGTGTCTGACGTATCATTTGTAGAAGAAAATGTCAGCGGACTCATTCTAGAGGTAAAATCAGTAGATGCATTCCAACAGAATTGGTAACGGAAGAAGGGCTATGCCTTTCCTTCGTTTCCCATGTTTCAATGAGTCACTTTGATTGTTCAGAGAATGAAGTGTCAGATAGTGTTAGTCGCTACATTTTGAGTATCTCAACCCTGGTTTCCAGGAGTGCTAGAGTCAGTGATGTCGAATTCATGGTTAAGTCCAGCTTTTTGAGGTTTGTTAACAGGGCTGGAAGAAAAAGAGCATCTTTTAGTGACAAGCGTGGCCCTAAATCTTCTTGCGTAGAGGATATCAGGGGAAGGGTTAGAGAGATGAAGGCCTTTCAAATGAGGCTTTAGAACTCATTTGTGAATCCTGGTCTGCAAAAACAAGGAAGAATTATAGAGGGGAATGGAAAACCTTGTTTTGTTGGGCATATCTATTGGTAAGGATGTTTCGGTTTGCCATGTTATGAAAGGCATTCGGGTCCGCAGACCTCCAAAGTCTTGTTATAACATGTTGAGGGATGTAAATGTTGTTCTTTTCTTTTTTGCATGGTTGACAGGGTACAGTTGTTTGACTTTGGCTTGAGTACCTGCTATGTTAGCTACTTTGTTATGTTTGCATTCTTTCAGAAGAGTCTGAGATTTTAGTGCATATCAGGAACTAATAGATTTAAGACTATGACTTCATCTATTTTTTATCCAAGGTTTGACAATCATCCAGAGCTCTCTATGGTGAGGTGTTTGAAAGAATACTATTAGAGGATGAGTGAATTTCAATGTGCTGTGGTTAATCACTCTTATTTCATTATGTGTCTTATGGCCTGGTATCATCTCCAGCTACAGCAGTTGGGTGAAGACTGTTATGAGCGTGGCTGCAATGGAATGGGTTTGTTTGATGATCATTCAGTGACAGATGTAATGACGAGTTAGGTGTTCATGTCTGGTGGCTGACTGGAGGAGATATTGACTGTAGCATATTGGTCTAAAACCGATCTGCTTGCAAGGTTTTATGTTAAACCTGTGGAACATGTTTCCAGCATGACTCTTAAGGGCTTTGAGCGTGCATAATGCTAGCCTACGGTCTTCACATGAAATGTAGATTTTGCTATGAGAATAAACAAAGAATCTGGTGGCCATTAAATACACTGAGCCTTGCATTATCCCTCCCAACCTGCCAAATGGGTGTGTTGGCAACGGTTATCTGTTTAGCTACAGTTGTCAACAGTTTTGATTCATTTTAGTACACTCAAGAATCTGTGCTTTTTGCTAATTCATATTTATGTTTAACAGATGCTCAATGATTCTATTAATACAGTGTGATCAAGGAGTGTATGAGGTAGAAATTGATGAAAAAACAAAGCTTTTATTTCCTCAAGAGGAAAGAAAGTCCCAGAGCTGAAGAAATAGAATGGGGTTTGTTGTTACTGGGATTATATGGGGTGGCTGTTTCTTCTGATTCCAACATGTTGAGTTTTGTTGATGTTTTCTTTTAATAGCTGCTGAGACATATAAATAAAAGATGTAAGAATAGTGCTAGCCTCTGGGTCTTTAATTACATCCAGATTCTCCATTTATGCTCATGTGGGGAATCTACATTAGTCCGCATATGCAAACATACAGCAATTTAGATTTCAAAATGTCCTTACAGAATTGATTAATTTCATTGACTACAGGCATTCTGACTCACTAAATTTGAAGACTCCTTGGGGTATATTACCAACAACTAGCGATAATTTTTGTCTCTAACTTGTTTAGAGACAAAAATTATCGCCGCACATCGGCGATTTTTATCGCAGATAAACCTTGCTATTAGCAAGGTTTATCGCAAATGCGATAAAAAACTCCCGCAATGCATGAATATCGCTGAAAAGTCAGCGATATTCATGCATTATCGAGCAAATGCTCTTAGCCATGTTATCCACCTCCCATTGGATAACATGGCTAAGAACTGCTCAGGGCAGGTGTTAGCTTTTGGAGATATTCGCGCTTAGCGCGAATATCTCCAAAAGTTGGTAATAGGAGATAGCGATGTTAGCGACTGTTTCCAGTCGCTAACATCTTGGCACGCCCACTTTGCATGTCATTAGTGATAAATATCACTGACATGCAAAGGGGGGCCCAAGATGGTCACTATCTCCTATTAGCTGTCGCTAACTGGTGTTAGCGACAGCTTGGTAATAGGGAGATAATTTTATCTCCGCTTTCTTGGCTTTTAAAGCCAAAAAAGCGGAGATAAAGCCCCTTGATAATATACCCCCTTGTTTTTATACTAGACACATAAAGCACTCCTCTGGTACAATAACACAATGGATAGACTGTTCCCAATGGAGCAGGGTCAAGAATGATTTGCATATGGCGGAGGTGGCATTGTGTGTAAAATAATGGTGGACTGTGATGAGGCCCTCAACTAATTACCAGTGGCTGAAATTAATTCAAGCACTCCATTCATCATTTTTTAGTATACTTCAATGTAATGCCCTACGTGGGATGGGTATGCCCAAACCTGGGTCCCATGCACACTGTACCACTGGAACGAAGCTGTGCCCGACTCATAAGCCCTAAGAAAGTCAAAACCGATCTTGAATTCTTTGTGTACCAGTTCAGGGGGAGATCTGTCCTCTTAAGTCAGGCTGGACTGTTCCCAATAGGGTCAGGGCCTAGACTGATTTGCATATGGCTCGGTCGAAACTGAGGTGGCATGGTGTGCAAAATACTGGACTGGGGTGTGGTCAGCAAGTAATTACCAGTGATTGAGATTAATTCAAGCATTCCATCCATCACTTTTTTCTATACAGAGATTACAACCTTGTTGTTCTACTGCTATATCACATGCATATATTATGGGCATCATCTGTGGAAGCCATCTTGTATCTTTAGCATATGATGGCGTTGATTTAAAAATCTCGGAGGCCATTTCAAAGAACGCCTTGCACTGAATGTGGCAACTTGTACATGCATGAGTTGTGACATGATCTAATGACTCAAAAAGCAGAGAAAAGTATAGCTGCCCCATTTAACAGAGCAAGGCCCTAGTATAGGATCCTTACATTAATTCAATGCCACCGGAGCAAATCAAGCGCAAAGATACACAGTCACCACATAATACTTTTTAATAGTTACATTTATTTTTAAATAGGATCTAATGACTCACAGAGTGGAAGCCAAGTAAACGAACATTAGAACTGTCCTATAAGAAAATAATAGAAACAAATAAGAAACATGGAGGGTGGCATTATTGAAAAATACAACTTGAGAACCCTCCAACTGGAGAAGAATTATGATCCAGAAAACCAGGGCACACTTCTACCCTGCGAAGTGCCTGGATCAATGCCCTAAATCTGTCAAAATATTTCAAAATCTTCACAGGGGAGTATTAACTGTTTCGTGGGCCTTCTTTACACTTAAACAAGAAGGCAGAAAAAAACACAAAGTGGAAAATTCATAGCTTTTTCTAAATGTTCAACTATTGTGTGATTCATGCTATTTGCCAGATGGTAAAAAAAATTATTCATCGGTTCAATTATATCTGAAGCCTTTTCTATGAACAGTCGAGATTCCACGTGTACTTGTGCATCTTCCATGTCTGCGACCCATATCATGCAGTCCTCTTTCTATGTACATGAGTGTGCAGCTGTGCTCCACTGGCAAGGACAATACCTCTCGAATTTGGAAAGCAACAGCGGATTTGCGTTCTTGGTTTCTAGGGGAATGTTCCAATGATGTCATTGCTTGCATTTGGTACCATGGGCCATGATCTGCTGATTCTTGGTCACCGAACCTGGACAAGAACCAGGAGAGAACCTTTCCCACCAGTACCGGGCAGAAAGCTGGTGTTTACATTCCTCCTACTGGTGGATGTCGCACGCTAATAGCAAGGACCTGCTTTCATTGGTTTAAGTAGTCCTGTGAACCCCGTCCCTGATCCACGCCCTCACTGAGGACTCGACATTACAGTCCCACTGGCGCTTGAGTGATGATTTTGCATTTACCTTGTGGCTGTGACTGGTGACTTCCATAAGGATCAACTGCCTCTCATCTGAATAGCCCCAGGTCTGCAAGTGATTATTTTGTGCAATTGTAATGCACTTCAGAATTGCATAGTTTCACGAGATCCACAAGCTCATTAAGGTATTGCAAGGTCCAAGTTTGCACAAGCATTTAAACACATAGGGACAGATGTATCAATGCTTTTTGCATTCACAAACAGGCCAATTCGCAGTATCATTCGGTTTGCGAATGCAAAAATGCGTTTTGCAATGTATCAAATTCTTACCATTCGCAATATGGGTAATCGCAATTTTTTTAGATTACCTAAATTGCGAATGCAGTTAGGGAATCACAATATGCGATTCCCTAAATGCAATTCATGTTTCAATCGCAAATTAGGAATTTGCATTTAGGAATCGCAAATTACCACCAACTTCAAGTTGGTGGTAATTTGCTAATTCCTAGAAAAATGCAATTTTTTTAAAGAGCCATGTGCCAAGGGCATGTATGTGCGCTACATGTGCATACTTACCTTTTTAGGGTGTTCCTATGGGCCTCTAGGGCCATAGGAATGAATGGGAAGGCATTCCTTAATAGCAAATCGCAATTTGTGATTTGCTATTCAGGAATATGTAGGAATCCTATTAATATTTGCGAAACCTACATACATTGAATTTTGCGAGTCCATAATAGTGAATCGGTAAAATTCGCTATTAAGGACTCGCAAAATGCAATGTTGATACATATAGCCCTACGGGCCTTATTTACCATAGTTTGATGCACCAGCGGCACAAAGGGCAACTGGTACACAAGAACAGTCTTTAGCTCCAGCTCCCATTCCAACCGTTTCATACAGCACATAAACAATGGCTGCACCCTCCTTACATGCCAAAGAGTTCCATAAGAGTACAGGACTTTCATAGGTACATTATGTATCCATTAAGCAGCCGAGCTGCATTTATGCGGTGTCTTTTGCAGAACAATGGCTTTATTTCCGTTAAGAGCCTTGGTGGCCATAATTTAAAAAAGAAACCTGGTCATTATTCAATTCTTTCTCATTTTGTTGCCAAGGATTCACTACAGAGGATATGAAAACGTGACAACAAAATATGCCCTCCTCTTGCAGCACAAGCTGAAACAAATAACCCACATGTGCTACACTTCACACTGTGTGGCATGAAACTCAGCAACCTTGTTTGAATAAACTGTGAAAAATTGTGCAGCCTCATTTTTAGCAAGAATCATGCTTCTATTAAGGGGCATATTTACAAGCCCCTATCGCCACTACAACGTCACTTTCAGTGACGTTGTAATGGCAATACGGGCCTCGCCTTATTTACAAGGCAGCGTTAAGCCACGTAACGCGGCTTAACGCTGCCTTGTAGATAAGGTACCCTTTCATGCTGTGCTTAGCGTGAAAGGGGAGGGCAATGGGTGTTGCAGTGGGTGTTCAAGCGCAGCACACTGTGTATGACAGTCTGGCCAGCCATCTCAAGCCAGCCAACCTGTCATGCGCACTGAAGCACTCTCCAACCTCAGCTGCATTGCTGGGTTGAAGAGAGCAGGCACAGGCTCCCAGTATATATGGGAGCGCAAATCATCAGTGCTCAGGCAAATCCTGACGCTGCTTTTTGCAGCATGAAAGCTGCACCAGGATTGGCCACATTGCACTCTAGGACCCTGTGCCTGCAGAAGACAGGGGACACCTTTCAGCCACACCACTCTGTAAACACACTAGCAACTACTGCTCTGGTGCCTCTCAACCACTGATAGGGACAGGTTCGAGACTGAGCCAACTATGCAGGAGCTTGAGGGAGCAATCAAATCTCTACATTCAAGAAAGACCACAGGACCAAATGGACTGCTGGTTAAGCTACATAAATTCCTAGCCAGTACACTGACAGAGCATGTCATAAACATATACTCAGAGGCCAAATAAAAAGTATGCTTGCCATGAGATATGTCAACTACAGCTGACATACACAGGAAAAGTAAACTGCATGAGTGTTGTTCACCAGATAGACCCATTTCACTCTTAAATGTTGAAAGAAAATGCTCACCAAAGTGTTAGTGGCTTGCTTGGGTAGAATGATTGACACTTTAGTATACCATGACAAGTTGGGTTTTATCCTTAGGAGAAGTACCAGACTAAATCTTAGGCACTGTTTGAAGGCCTGGCAAACAATAACGGGATTAGAGAACTAACTGTGGTGTCCCTTAATGAATATATGCTTGAAGTGCTAAAAAGCATTACATTAGCACTCAAATATATTGAATGGGTCAGGTTTGTCTATCAGAACCCGATCGAGCACTTACAGCACTCTAAATTGCATGGGTGCATTATACTCATGGTTCAAATGCACTCACATATATTTGTATCATTTATAGTGTATTACGTTTATTAAATGCTTTTGTTCAACATCTTAAGCATAGAAATGCAATGTGCGCCTTTAAATAGAATGTACATGTATTCAAGACACTGTCATTCCTGTATGCATAATGTGAAGGATGACATTATATTCATATCAATGTAATTGTGTGTTGTTTAAGTTGCCCAAATTGTAGGCCCAAAGCTGCAAATTGTTGACAGTCTAAACATCCTTGGTTGCTAAAGAAATAATTAAATTAATCGCTTGTGTGTGCCAGGACAGTATGCTCTCATCCCACTGCAGGTACAAGAATTCGACCTTGTTATTCTTAGTTTAAGGAGATAACCGGAATGTCTTTGAAGAGTCTAAGAAGCGGGAAGGGAGGATACTTTCCATACCCGGCCTATCTGAACCTCAAGGCCACTGAAAGACAAGAAGAACTTAATTAAAGAAGCAATGGAAAGCTACTAGGGAACCTTGCAAGTGAAATAATGTTGTCATGTGATACATTTAGGGGGTGCTGAGTTTTGTCTTTTTGTATGAGGCACAGGGACAGTAAATCAGATCATTTTCGGAGGAGAAGGAGCATCTTAAGAGCGAGCTCCATAGCCTTTAGCTATTTTGACCCCTTTGACATGAGTACTTCAAAGGAAGTCTACACGTGCTGATACCTTTGGGAAAAAAGTTAGGGGATATAGCCAAGAACTTCAATGAGAGTAGTGTAGGGTAAGATAACTTATGCTTTCCTTCGTAATGAATAAGGATTTAGACTCAGCCTCAATTTTATGTTGTATTTTAATTCTGGAGTTTGTCACATTATGCCTTTTATGACAAATTAATTAAATTCATCGGTTTGGCTCGGTATTGTTTTTTATGTACCTATATTCGCTGATTCTCAGATGTGTTTACATTAACCCTGGGCGTAGTGGGCGTAGTGGGGCTTCGCGGAGCTACGTGAAGTGGGCGAGAAACTACGCCCACCTCCGCACTCCGCGTAGCCCCACTACGCACCGCAGGCCTCCCTCCCGCCCTCCCTAAATACTTTAAATTAAAAGTGGAAAAGAATTAAAACGCACTTACCTTGCCCGCCGCTGCCCGCCGCGTCCCCGGGGCTCGCTATCTTCATGGCTGCCGTCTTGTGTACTAATGCGCATGCGCGGGCGACCGCGCATGCGCATTTCTCGTGAGAAATGCGCATGCGCGGCCGCTCGCGCATGCGCATTAGATACACAAGACGGAAGCAATGAAGATAGCGAGCCCCGGGGACGCGGCGGGCAGCGGCGGGCAAGGTAAGTGCGTTTTAATTCTTTTACACTATTAATTTAAAGTATCTAGGGAGGGCGGGAGGGAGGTGGGTGGCGGCCATCTACGCTCCGTCTGCGGAGCGTGCGTAGTGCCGGATTCTACGCCTGCTACGCAAAATGCGTAGAAGCCGGCACTACGCACACTCCGTGCACGGAGCGTAGCCGCCCGCCCAGGGTTAGTTTACATCCCATTTTTTTTGGCCTTATAATAAAATCCATAAACTGGAATTCGGAGTCTGTGGTCTTTTAAGCATGACTAATTTGTGAGTATAATCTTGAAGTGTTTACTCCCCGCAACCACTTTCAGCAGGCAAATAAAAGACCACCTGTGCTGAATTTAGTAGGTAAGACAAGGTCTAAATTTAGCGTAATCAACCCCATGGCCTGCATCACAGTTAATGGAGTTCTTTCTGATTCTTATCACCAGGAAAGGATACCAGACAGGGATGTCCATTTCCCTCCAGGATTTTTCTGTGATATTGGAGATTCTATTGTGCTGGATAAGGGAGGATTGCATTTGTGAGAGAGTTGAGATAGGACATCGGATAAGAGAAAATAATTTCAATATATCCCAATGATGTTCTTCTATACGTTGTGTAACCAGAGATTATGACAGATATACGTAAAAACTCGATATATTTGCAAAATATAGTGAGTCTGCATTAAATGGACAAAACCTATGAATTACGCTCCAACACCTTTGACTATCAAAACCCCAGTCAGAGAATAATTGCAGGAAAATGCAGGGGGGTGAGTGTGGTATCTGGGAATATATATTACATAGAACCAAGAATATTTCATGGAGAAAAACCTACATACTGTTCTCACTAACTTGTGGAAAGATGCCAGACATTGAATGAAGTTGCCACTCCCGCTATTGGGTAGTGCAGTGCTGTTTGAAACAATAAAGTTCAACAAATTTGCATATGCCCTTCATAATACAACACAATGATCCCAGATGCATTCTTCAAAGAAATAGAAACAGAGTTGAGGCAGCTACCATGGAAATATGGTTAGCCACGGATTGCTCTTAACAAACTTACCAGAGGAATGTACAAGGGTGGTATTTCCCCACTCTATGTGAAGAAATATTATTGGACATCTTACAACTGGTGGTGGTTAACGGCTGGGCCTATGCACTCTTCTAGGTGCCCTCTATTATTGTGAATAATCAGACAGTGACTCTGGGATCCATTGATCCAGTCCGGATTCCATATACTGAGGCGGGTATTAAAATATTAGTAGCACAGTAGAAAAGGTTGCTAATTTGTCAATATGTATGTAAATGTGGGAGATATCATTTTGTCCAGAGAAAGGTGTTCGTATCTTCTGTCATCCACCGAAATTCGTCAATGTATAGTACAAACTAAATCTGATGATCTTTGGGATGCATTTGAGAAAATAGAAAAGTCGTGTCATAACCAATGATTCAAACAGATTAGTAGCATGAAAATACATATGTGGTTGTCTCAAGTGTTTCTCCTTTGTTATGGTTCAATTTATTTGCATGTTTTAAAAAAATACCAACTTGTATGATTTTTAGAAACAAGTATTTTTAAGTTTATGTGCTTAATTTGCTGCCTATGTTTTTAGTTGTGTTAGATAACATTGTTAAATCTATCAACTGATATGAAGATGTGTCATGCTATGTCACCTTATGGTCTCATAGAACTATATGTATTTTCATATGTGACATTAAAGCTCTTCATAATTTAAGACGTCTGTGATACCACATTATATTTGACTAGTGACAATATCAGTGTGCTGGCTGGAAATGGTGTACGACTGTATGACTGCTTTTTGTGCTTCTGGTAGTGTGTAATATCAAGCCTCCAAAGGGAAATATGTTGACTTTACAGTCTATTGAGGTGTCCTGTCCCTTTAGTTGTGAGACGCCTCTCTTTTTGCTCTCATCTCACTGAACCCCAACAGCAAGCTGTATGTCTTGGAGTTTTGTAGTGAAAACGTTGTTCTGTCATCCTGAAATGGTTGGTGCCCAGTGTATCCAACCGTGTGGGTTTAACTGTGCCTCAATCATTAGAACAATGGGGAAGAGAAATCAAGGAATACATGAGGTGGAAAGGTTTGTTAAAGAAAGTTGTGTTTGCCCAAAACATTTGGGAAAGTGTAGGGATTTTGGAACATGTAAAAAGGTTATCAGTGCCGTAATATGAAAACAATGATGTTTTTATCAGCTGCACAAATACTGAATAATGACAGTCTAAAAATGTTGTCATGTATTAAACTGTAAGGTGGCACTTTTCCGAGTGTGTTGATGCCCTTGTCTGACGTTTCTATGAATATGTATTGAATGCCATCATACTGTCATTTGCCTTAATTTCTTTATAAAAATGGAAACACAATAAAAAGAATAAAAAAACTGATTTTTTTAGGTGTGCTTTTATTTAACCTTGAATGATACCTACTTCAAACTAAGCACGTTCAAGGAAATTCATGGAAAAGTAAAAAAAAATGTCAACAGTTTTCTTGAAAATGTGGTCTAACTTGTGTGATTGATCAAGGAATAGGGAACAAATTCTAATGATGTATGTAGTATCATGATAATGATTGCCATCAGTATCAGTGATATGATTGATATGAGTTTATAGGCTAGTTATCAATTACTTTGCCGACTTCTAATAATATTTCTGATTCATTCACACCAATTACTTAGCCACATCCTTCATTTATAGATGTTCTAATTACACCCTCACCATTCTCTCAATATTTTGGAAAAACACTTAGATTTATGTTGTGATTCAAGTTTATTTTTCTGAAAGTCTCGTCAAGGTTTCTGTGTGTACACTTTTATAACCTCTGACCATAGGCTTAGCTGCATCCCATACCATGTCAGATGTAACTTCCTCATTATCATTTTCTTTGAAGAGGTCCTCCAGTGTTTCCTAGATGGATCCCTGCAGTGTTGATCTCTTAAATGTACTTCATAGATGTACCATGGCCTCTGGAAGGATATAATAGGTTGTGCTCTGTCAAAGATTAGGTACACCTTGATTTGATTTGACAAACACTGGGACACAATAACTGTCCACAATTTTGACAATATCAACAACCTATTAATTAAAACAAGTCTACCCTGGCATTATCATCGTAGAAGAAAATAGTATTATCCCACTTTCCTGGATGTTGAGTCTGCCATTTATAAAGTAAAACTAATTCAGTTACACCCTGAATGAGAAAATATGGTACATGCTGGCAATTAGGGTGAACTGTGGATCAATTTTCTATACGGGTTAAGATAACATTAAAGCTGCCCCCCCCATAATTAAGTTACTTCATGTTAAATTAGCTTCACCTGGAAGCAGGTCTGTATAATAATTTTTTTTGTTCGGGCCATATCTTGAAAATGATGGTTGTTGTTTCTTACAATCCTTAAAGCCCTAAAATCCTGCTTACCCTATCTAAACATTTGCACTATATGCTAATGGCTATTCCTTGGCAAAAGAAGGATCACCACTTTCTTAGTTTTTTTCTACCTGATAAATGAATCTATCACTGATACCATTAGTAGTAACATAACGGAGTGTGTAATTTGTTAATAGATGCAGCTCTTAAAGCAGCTTTATGTCGATGTCTTTGAGATGCAACCATGTCAACAAAACCTTCCTTTTCAGGCCCTGGACATTTAAGCCGAGATTTATTAAAAATTTTCATCTTGAGTGCGATAATTATTGGTGCAACCATGATGTCAAATGTATTTCAGAATTTAAAAAGCCACAGAAAGCCCTATTTGTGTGGCTTTTCATTACTTTGCATCAAGGAAGCGTTGCATGGGTGTAATATGGGTACTCCCATGGATCCACCCATCTATTTTGACGCAAATCCAGTTTTCCTTAAGTCTGTGAAACTTGCCTACAGCTGGTGTAACAAGGAGAAATATCCTTATTTTTCTGTGTTACTTCCTCTTTGCATGAGTGCTGCATTCTTAGTAAATACTGAACATTTCTGCTCTCTCTTTTTCATGTAACACAGTGCAGCAAGTTCCTTCCTGCACGAAAACTATTTTTAGAGACTTACATATCTGTGTATGTGCGCTGCAGAATATCACACACATACAAAGAGGATGAAATAAAGGTATTTCTCCTCTGCCACCCTGAGTAGGAGCACTATTTTTTCTCAGACCCATGTTTACAGCTTTTTGTCTCTGGGTTTGTGTCAAAATGCATGTGTAAATGCAATGTAAAGTCCAGTCTCCACCCATGTAATGCCTCTCAGATGTAAAATAACGCTTGACCGTGCTATGCAATGTGTTCTGTTATTTTTTTTTTTTTACAAAGGCAAGCAAATCAACCTTTGAGTGGCTTTGTAAATCCCACAATATATTTTTCATTGTAGCTGCACCAAAAAAAGTGGTGCATCCATTACGAAAACATTACTAAATCAGGACCACGGTGCAAATGTTGCAGGAGGATTGGTAAATTACCTGAGATGTCCTCATTGTCTGAAGCATCACATCAAGTATTGTTAGACAGAGTGCATTCTTCCCTGAAAACGTCATATGAGGTCATTTCAAAACAGACCATAAACTGCAGTATGAGCATTTGACATTCTTGGCTTGAGCTAGCTGAATATGATATGATTTCTCATATTCTGTAACACACAGCATAAACCTAATAAGATCCAATATAAATCAAAGCGCATTGGAAGTAAGATGATCAATAAGATCAATAATATTGCAAAACCCAAAACAATTGCATTAAACTGTTACCGAATCGGGAACATAAACATTTAAAAGACAGCAATTGAGGAGCCACACAGACCATGTGCCCACCTACTTGCCATTAAAATACCAAGTCACAGACATTGGCATAGGTTCATCAGAAAAAACTGAACCTCTTCAACTAGCATCTTTGATATACAAGTTTGGGATCAAAGGAACCATGGACAAGTTTCAAGACATCATGGCAATACAAGCTGTCATATTGGTTCCATATAGAATAATGACCAAAAAGTAACTAGACAGCAAACAACTAGCCTCAAATGATTCAGTGAGGAAACCCTCTTCTCGTTTACACATAGAACATTTAGTTGAGCTGCATTTTCTGTTAGATGGTTGACTTTGCAACTCTCCACGCATATTTGGCGTTTCAGCAGTATCAACAGGCCACTTGGGATTCAAAATGTTCAAGATTTCCTTTTCTCATTGACTGGTATATTTAAACTTGAATTTATTTTATGATATTATATGTAGAGAATACAGAAAATTAAAACAAAATATAATATGCAAGTAAGGAATGTAGGGCCCCATGCATCAAACCAAAAAACGGTCGCAAACGGGCAGATTCTCAGAATCTGCCCCTTAGCCACTGGTATCCTTAAATTGCAATTGCATTTAAGGAATCCCAAATTGAGATTCCTGAAATGCAATGCATGAAAGTTAAAAAATTAGCGATTTGCCTAATAGGAGTAGCAAATTACCATGAAGTTGAACTTCATGGTAATTTGCAAAAACTTTGAAAAATGCACTTTTGTGCATTTTTCAAAGTTTCATGTTGCGCACACACATGCCCTTAGGGCATGTGTTTGTGCAACATATGTGCAGAGATCAATTTCAGAGGTGCAACAGGGTGTCATTTTGACACCCTTGCACCCTTGAAATTGCATGAGCAATTTGCGAGTACCTACTGGTACTCGCAAATTGCTCATACAATCTCCAATTCATTCAGGCCCATGGGAATGAATGGGACAGCATTCCTTAATTGCGACTAGCAATTTGCGAGTAGCAATTAAGGAATGTTTAGGAATTGCTATTTTTATAGCGATTCCTACATGCATAGGCTTTTGCGATTCCTAAATAGCGATTCCTTAAAAATCGCTATTTAGGAATCGCAAACACCTACGTTGATGCATGTGCCAGTTAATATGTAAAAATGCTTTTTTTATAACGATTGATATCTTATAAATGAAATATTCCACATATGTGAAATATAATAGAAGAAATAAGATATAATAATGTAAATGAAATAAAACAGAAGAGCGACCTGTACAGTATGTACGTTTAATTAAAACACAATTATGAATCAAACATTCAAACCATTTTATTTAAACTAGCACAATGTATCAATAGAAGCATCAATTGGTTTCCAAAACATTTTAAATAAAAATTCATTTTTAAGGGAGCCAACAGAAGAGCCGTTTGTCACTTGTCTTGTAAATATTATCCAAGACCACCATCTATAACCTGAAAGCCGAATAATACCTTTCCTATTGGAAATGATCAATTACATTTCTGTGGATATTAAAAAGTCGAACTCTCTCTAGTGATTGTGAGAAAGTGGAGATGTTAATAAAAAACATTTATTTACATATAATTAATTTATATGATAAAAAGTCTGCAATATAAAGAATCTTTGTGACAATATTCCAACCTTCAGACCAGAATTTAAAAATATATAAACAAACAAATGGAATATGTTTCAGAGAACCCTCAAATAACTTACAATGCCAACAAAGTGAAGAATCATTTAATGTTAATTTAAATAATGTTTGTGGTGTCCATAGACAGTTCAGTTGTATACAGATAATACTCTGATTTAAAATGACTGGTAATGAACTTGGGGTACAAGACAACTGTATCCTTTGCCATTGTTAAAAAGAAATAGCTATAGAAAGTTCTCTATTCCAGAAATTATCAATCATAGATATCATAGATGTTTCAGAATATTGTAATTTTATATATATTTAAAAAACAGTATGACCACTGTTATTAAAAACATATGTACAAGTTTTATGATCTGAAATTGTATCTACCAATAAAGTATTGGAAAAAACATTACAAAATATATCACGTAATAATTCATATTTAGTATATTCTGAGGGAGGCATAAAAACCTACTCAGCAATTTGAAGCAGGATACAACCATATCTGCCTGGAAACTATCATGTAAGTAAAGAAATCCCTGCATGACTGTAGAAGCAGCAAAACCTGTTTTTATTATCTAGTTTTATTGATGAGTTAGGCAATTGTCCCAAGCCAGTGCAGATGGCAAGAAACTTGGGAGTCATTTTTTACACCAACTTGTGTTTCTCTACTCAAATGAATTGGGTGACCTCAGGTGGCTTTTTTATGCTGCAGGTTCTCAAGCAAATTCTCCCGTTCAACTTGTTTGACTCATAGAAAATGGCAATGCTGACCTTAATCGCTTCTAAAATGGACTACTGTAATGCCCACTATCTAGGCACCTCCAAATACAAATAAAACAATTGCAGTCCTTACAGAATCCCATAGCAAGAACACTACTGCAGATTCCCAAATTCAAACCAGTCTCCCACTTACTGCACAGCCTTCACTGGTTGCCGGTTGAGAAGAGGATCTCCTTCAAGGCTCTGTGTCTAATGCATAAGGCTCTTTATTGTACCGGTCCGTCATTTCCCAAGAACGATTCTCCTGGTACACACCTAGCAGAAACCTCAGATCTACCTCTGTGCACATGGTCATGATCCCACGAATTAATAGAGCAAACTGGGGCAGTAAAACACCTGCATACCAGGGGGGAAAGCTATGGAACTCCCTTCCTCTTGCACTCCGCTCACAATCAACCCTGCAGCTTTTCAGAACACAGCTAAAGATCTGGCTGTTTTCACTTTAAATAAAAGAGTCACCCATGTTATTCTCTCAGCCTGTTGCCCCTTTTTCGGCACTTGATCCCCTCAGCGCTAAGATAGCATTGGGTAATGCACGCTCTATAAAACTATTTCATTCATTCCTTCATTCATTCATTCATTCATTCAAATGATTATACAACAAAGAGGTCTTTTTAGAAACTAAAGTACTTGTTTTAAAAATAGAAACAAAATCTAAGAGTGCCAGTTTATTTGTTGTAATTATGGTGGAAGATTTAATAAATATATGGAGAAAACCTTGGTGAAAATAATTTCACAATCGTTTTAGTCCTGAAGTAGTTGTCAGAAGAAACTTTGAACATAGCTTGGATGTCAGAATTGGAGACACTACTGTTCTGGTATTCGGATAATGTTTTTCCAAGAGCCATTTCCACTATTTTCCATCGTATTAAAAAGTTATTTTGTGTTGAGATTTAAGTGCACCAATCCTCGTTAATGTAGCTTTTTCTTCTAGATCATTTAAATTACATTAAATATTGACTTAACTTAGAATTAGTTTGTGCCATTGAAAAAGCTGTCGTGGGGCTGAAATATTTTTCTTTGTTTCTTTCAACAAAAGTTGTATTTTGTCCTTAATAGATGAAGTATGCAGATCTGGGCTTTCAGACTGTGCCTCCTATGTTGTTATGGCTTTAGCTAGTACTTCATGGTCTGCAAGTTTATCCAGGTTATCTAGTTTCTGCGAAGTCAACATTTCTTTACAGGTTGTTTTAGGGACATTTGCCCTTACAGTTGCCATGATCGGAAGTTAAATATGTGTATTCGAAAGCAAGAAGAGAAAACAATAATGAGCCACATGACATTGTTTGGTAAAACTCAAGGGCATATTATCAAGGGGGTTTATCTCCGCTTTTTTGGCTTTAAAAGCAAAGAAAGCGGAGATAAAATTATCTCCCTATTACCTAGATGTCGCTAACACCAGTTAGCGACAGCTAGTAGGAGATAGCGACCATCTTGGTCCCCACTTTGCATGTCAGTGATATTTATCACTAATGACATGCAAAGTGGGCATGCCAAGATGTTAGCGACTGGAAACAGTCGCTAACATCGCTATCTCCTATTATCAACTTTTGGAGATATTCGCGCTAAGCGCGAATATCTCCAAAAGCTAACACCTGCCCCTGAGCAGTTCTTAGCCATGTTATCCAATGGTAGGTGGATAACATGGCTAAGAGCATTAGCTCGGTAATGCATGAATATCGCTGACTTTTCAGCGATATTCATGCATTTCAGCCGATTTTTATTGCTTAGGAGATAAACCTTGATAATAGCAAGGTTCCTAAGCGATAAAAATCGCCGCAGCTCGGCAATAAAAATATCGCCGCTAAACCAACATAGCGATAATTATCGCTAGTTGTTGGTAATATGCCCCTCAATGAGCAGGTTGCTAAAGTGGAATAGTGTTGCGGATGGCAGCACTCACCCTGGCATGTGTTAAACAAATGCAGAGTCACCGATTCAAAACCCTTTCAAATCATTACCTATGCTTGGCTTTAGCACACAGGCCATACAAAATAGTGGGCAAAATATTTTTTACAAAAACTTGTTTCTGGATCTATTGATGCTGAAAGAGGCCTATTAGTCCGACATAGAAGGAGAGTCAGCTTATATATAGAACGCTGACCCAACACGGCCGACTCCAGAAACGTAGTAGCCTCAATACAAAAACTGCTTTGGCTCTGCAAACCTCACATATGAGAAGTCAAAGGACCTGACAATCTTAGGGGAGTTGTGTTTTTTTTTCTGACTTATCATTGGTTATGGGAAAAAGCCATCTTGAATGCATCTCTGCTTCAGGGAATGGGGTTGCCACGATTCTGCTCAAAGTCAAGCTCTCTCCCAATATTGAATGAAAATGTTTTGCTTAATTCCAAAATCGTCTTTGTCCCATTGCCTTGAGAATTTCCACGAGTAGCGATTAACCCGTGCAAGGCAACCAGGGTTTCCCGTTTTGAAACAATAATAATAAGAAAAATGAGTATGGAATATTAGCAGTATGGATAAGTACAACTGCCATGGACTGGACTAATGAGACTTGACTCATCCATTGTGTGTACTTCGCGGTCTCCAGCTCGCATCTTTCTGGAGCCATTAGGCCCGCCCGTCCTCACATGATTTTCTTGTGAGGTTCTCCTTCACTAAGCCACGGTGCCCCATCCCTTCCACGTTCACTTCAGTCCTGAGGAAGAACCCGTTAGTAAGGCTCACAAGGACCTACACTCATTCAGGGGTCGAAACGTCAACACTTCATTGACGCCAGTATCATCAACAGTACTTGCTTTACTGTGATTTGTTTTCGTACATGGCTATGTAATATACTGTATGAATCATTTGAATTATTATGGTTTTTGGCTTTCAATGTTATGCCAAATGAATAGTAAAATTGTGATATGCACTATACTCTAATTTAACGTACCTCACTGCCTTCACTCAAGTCAACACGGTTGCAAGAACACATTTACCTTTTGATTTTGTATGTTTTCTGATACACTATTTGATGTAATAATACTGGGACCAACCCTTATTATACTGTAATTAATTCCAAAGCATCTGTTGCACAAGTGCTTGGTTCAAGACAGTGTCTATTTTTGTTATAATTGACAAAAAGAGTCCTTTACGCAAACCCAAAGCCTGATTCACAAAGGGGAACGTACACATTTGTGTACATTTATTCTTTTTCAGTATTCACAAAACTGCATTTTAACAGTACCTTTATGAGTACTGAGACTCCTCAGTCCGGGCAGTGAACTCCACACATAAATAGATAGGCCTGTCCTATCTTTTTATGGGTGGACTTCCCCGCCCAGATTGCAGAGTCTCAGCACTCGTAAACGTACTATTAAAATGCAGATTGGTAGGGGCGTAGCTAGGTTTTTTGCCACCCTGGGCGGCCCCTGAGTTTGCCGCCCAGTGAAGGCCGGTGCAGATAAAAGCAGGGGGTCAACAGCCGACGAGGGAAAATAAAATTTAAAAAAAGAAAAACACTTACGTGCGCTCACTGAAATTGAAATTGCTCACCTCACCCGCCTCCCCCAAACAAGTGCTACGAGGCCCCCCTCAGCTATGCCACTGCTGTTCGGCAAAACTGAAAAAGTGTAAACGTACACAAACACACTACCTAACATAATTACGAGGCCCTCATTTACAGAAGTTTGCTCAGCAAACAGCGTGACATAGGCGTCAGCAGCCCCATGGCCCCCCTCAAGTTTCGGTACGCCACTATAGTGCTCAGGGCTCTATAACTGAAAGTAAATTAATGTGACTTTTTTCAATTTTTTTTAATTTTATTTAATGCATTTTATTATAGCGCAGACTTTACCCAAAGGTGTCAGAGTGCTTTACAATAAAACTAAGTACATTACTTAAGGAGATTTACACACTAACAAGTTACAAATTATATCAGGATAATTAAAAAAGTAAAAATAAAGGAAGAGGCGGCAAAATTAGGTTAATACAGGTATAGAATACATATTTACAATATTGAGCTCAAGTGACTGCCAAGCGGCCTTGAGGGTCATGAGAAAGGGTTGAATTAATCTTGGAAGTGTCTTTGGAAGAGACGAGATTTGAGATGTTTTGAAAGTCCGGAGAGAGGTAGTATTTTGGAGGATTGGAGGAAGCGAGTTCAAGATTCTATCCGCATTGCCTGAGAAGGATTGAGCCATAAATGTTCATTTTTTAAAGTAGGTGGCTTGAGCAGTGAGTTTTCAACATTGCGTGCGATTTTGAGGGGTGCAAGTGTGCAAGGCTTTGTGGGTGATACAGGCAGTCTTTTGGCCCCATAGCGAAATGTGCAGCTGAATGGAGGATGGATTTAAGAGGGGAAAGGCGGGTTTTGGGGAAGCCAGCCAGGAGAGAGTTGCAGCAGTCCAATCTGGAGAGAACCAGTGATTGGCCCAAGGTTTTTAGGTCTTGCTTCAGAAATAAACATCGAACCCCCTGAGAAGGCTCACTTTTATGGGTGCCTTGCTGTAGCTTGAGCACCCACCTAAAAGTTGGTAGATGAAGGACCAATTTTTCTACCAGTTCATTAAAGCTTTAATATGAACTGATAGAAAGAAGTACAGAGTACTGCATTTGGATATTTCTGTTTTACAGTCCCTACAAGGTTATCTGCATAGCACACCAGTGGTGAGCAGAGCGCACTGCCACGAAGAGTTGCTCTGATGCAAGCTGGGAGCTTTGAAATAGAGATGCCGACAGATTTTGCGATTGCGCCCCGAAGTTCACATCAATCTGTATGGAGACAGAGAGCAGGCCGTGTTTATTTTTCTTGGATGTTTTACAGTGATTTGAAAAGGATTTTAATTGCTTGGCATTATTTCTGCTCTCCAGGGGTTTGGCTGGATGAAATGTTATAATCATGTCTTTTAAGAGCAAGTACAAAACTAGGGGGATATTTCCTGTAATAAAACTCCAGGATGTCTTAATCTGTTCCGTGGTCTGGGCACACTGGGCATTATAAATGGACCATTTGATTACAAATGACTGAGCGTTACTGGCTTGGTGCCTTGTTATAATTCTTGCGCAACCCCAGGTGGCAAATGCGCACCCAAAAATACCAATACCAGTGGGTGTAGCGCATTGTCTTGGCGCACAATTACCGCACCATGCTAAGTTTTGGACATTGGGTCAGGCGACAACGTAGTAACAGTGTGTGTTTTTTTCATGTTGAAAGGAGCAGAAACCTAAAATTTGTGGTGTTGCTTGCATGCATTATCTCTAATGTGCTGTAGATAGAACAGTGCTTTGAATGTTTGGTCTGGATGAAGCCGGGACACAGAGTCTGATGAGTAGAGGACAAAAACATTTAACTGGCACAGCATTAGCTAGAATACTCAGTTATATTACACATTTTTTTGTTTATTGCAAGTATTGACAAATCAGGTATAGAGAGATACAGCTTTGCTCACAATCGCATGAGGTTTAGTCATAAAACCAAAGGCGGGATTGGAGCAGGTTTCACGTTCGAAAGGAATGCATACAAATATGGAAATTAAATAGCCGTGCCTCATAATGGGGGATAGGGTCTACCTTCATACTTGTTTCACCACTCCACTCTTAAACCATGGGAAATTAAGTTCCCGCCCAACATTTGGCTGAATGACATTTTGTGGAGAGAAAAACAAGTGACATATACACAGTTGGCAATATATTTATAGCTTTCAAAGTCAATAGACAGATAACAATTAAAAGATCTACTCTAGGAGCAGCGGGGATGAGATTTTGCTATTTCAAAACCTGAAAGATGTTTCTGCAGCAGAACTTTGAAATATCAGCAAAGTGTTCTTGTATGTTGATTACTCCTTTTTTTTCTGTTCACCTGTGCTGTGCGCTCGCATGTGTGTGTCAACCCTTGTCCCAGAACAAAGTACAGGCTAGATTAACTGCTGGCATCTCGTGAGTTCCCACACATTTGCAACACTGCTGCTAGTTACCTACAAGCAGCGGTCAAAGGGGCATATGTACAAGCCCCTATCACCACCACAACGTCACTTTTACGGACGTTGTGGTGGCGATAGGGGCTGCACCTGATGTACAAGTCAGCGTTAAACCACTTAACGTGGCTTAACGCTGACTTGTACATAAGGCCCCCTTTCAAGTTATGGTTACCGTGATAGAGGTGTGCAGTGGGTGTTTTTGTGGGCGTTCCCACAATTGTATAAGACGCCGCCCCCTATGTACAAGGGTGGCGTACATAGGAGGCAGTAACAAAACCCTGGTCTTAAGTTGGCGAAACGTTTTTGCTTTTCTGGCAGCACACATGGAAAAAGCAAAGTGCAATGGTTTGTTTATGTACAGGAAGGTGTCCCTTCGTGTACATAAACAAACCTTTTAAAAAATGCAATTCTGTCATTTTCATATGTGCTATATGAAGCAGCACACATGAAAATGACAGAATTGCATTTTAGGATTGTTTATGTGCAGGAAGGGATACCTTACTGCACATAAACAATCCTCCCCTGCACACAGACACCCTTGCACTCTGGTGCAAGTGTGCCTGCGTTGGCGCTAAGTTGTTAAACTTAGCACCAACGCAGGGGGAAATGCAAGGCTGCCCCACATTCTTGTAGACATGGTGCAGCTTTGCGTTTCAGAAGTGGCAGAGTGCGTCGGTAAGCCTAGGAGGCTAACAACACGCTCTGCCACATCCTAGTACATATCCCCCAAAGTGCTTAAAAAAATGTATGGAAACTGTGATGCTGCATACAACGGGGGGTCAGTGAGTGTGGGGGCGGAATCAAAGGTGTGGCTAAAAAACGAAATATTCTGCAAGTCTTTTTGGTTTAAAATAAAGAGCAGTTTAAAAATGAATTCTAAAAAGTTGTTACTCAGCGAGAAACGCACTATAATACATTGTGGAACCGCAATTAGGTAATGCACGTCAGAGGACTGTGTGTAACCAGAGAACCACATCTGGTGCAGTGGAAAATAGTGACTTGTGAATTTTTAGTGCTACAATTTAAGAGCCTGTGACAGAAAGCACTGCAAATATGTAATTTATCATTTTAAACTTGCATTACATACAGTTAAAGATAGACTGCTACAAAATGCGCAAAAATGTTTATGATAAAATGGTGCTTCCAAAATATAGATTTTAGTAATACCTAGACTGTACATAATGCAATTTTTTTACATAACTATCCCTTCAACACATCTTCAGGAGTAGTATGTAATATACGAATACGTTTACAATTTAAAGTACCCACTTTCCAGATCAGTTGTTAACTGTTTGCACTGCCACTCAAAACGAATAAACCTGTGTCATCACGAAGCTTCGAATGATTTCATCAGTTAAAGCCAGTACGGGGTCCCAAGCATCCTTTGCATATTACCCTTTATATTTGCAGATTAACTCGTACACATTTGTATGTCTTTAAGTCAGATTAGCACCCTGGCAAGGAGGCTGGTATATCTGTCTGCCTGGCTTCGGTTTCACAGCACATGAAACTCACTGAATGACACTTCAGCTGAAGCATTTAAACTGTCGGAATTAACCACCCCAGTCCGGTTGTCTTTTTACAAAAATGAGGGGAAGGGGTTTTCATAAATCAAAAAAGTATGGCACATTGTGCCCCTCCGAGCCGGCCCACTTTGACCTCTGCCTATAAAGTAAAGGACAGGCAAGTACTACCAGCTCTCTTGAGGGCCTGATTAGATGGGGCTTATTAAATTACAATCCTTGCCCTACACAAACACTTTTTTGTGAAGGGCTCACAATTATAAGTGTCACTTCTTAATTTTGAAGTGCGATGAAGATTACATGCTTTGTGAAATTTCAGGAGATCAAACCTACATAGAATTTAACTAGGGAAAAAGGCCTGGTATTTACCTGGATATGTAGTTTTTAAGTCTGGTCAGCACCACAATCTATGTGTTATCCCCCAAAACCTCAGAATGTGCAATAATTATTGCAGCTTATACTTTTCAAACCTCCATAATTATTCCATGGAGCCAACTTGCAATCACGTCGCCTTAGTCTTCTATTTCCTCACAAATCACAGTCTACAACAGAGGTTTACTGTCAGTTCCTAAAGTTGTGTAGAAACATAACACTGTTTAAAAATGTAATAACCAGCATACATATTAACCTTATCAACATTCATGTGCTGGGTTCTCCTCATGGGACACAGCAACAGTTTACCTGGTGGAAAAGCAGGGAATGGCAGTCCTTTCTTTTGGGGACAGGGTCCCATATTACGTTAAATTTGCCATCGGCCTAGGCAGTAAAGGCAGGCACAGTAGCATTAAACAAGCATTGGTATAGCCAATATGTCTCGCCTTTGGGACCTTATAAGTATTTAGCTATGCTGCATTTGACTATGGGTGACTGTACAGAGCAGGAGATGTTTGGGTGACATGTTCTAGGTCAAGGGGGTCACACCAATAGGCGACACAACTTGTTCAGTGCGCCCTAGATATACGGTAAGTAGGTAGGCTGTGAACACATTTAAAGTGAAAAGTTAGCCAAAAGCATGTTCAGAATCATCCACATTTAAAAGGGAATTACTAAATATAACTGCAGTGTATTAAACATGACATTTGTACTGTGGCCCCATTTCCTGTTCAGCCTTATTAGCTGTCAAAGTGTTTTTGACCAAGGAATACTGCATTTTGGAACAGGTTTAACAATACAAATATAAGCAAAACAATCTTAACAAGCAAAGTGTTTTAGCCAAGACTGGCTGGAGGTGTCATGTATGGCTTGTTACCACTTGGGTATGGTGATTTGTATCAATGTCTGTCAAAATGTCTTCAACTGCCCTCTAATGGTACAGTACATTTTTTATTTCACATACATAATTTATTATAAGGAAAAACAGAACATTGCTTTTGGGCTGTGTTTTCATACCTCTCTACCCAGCAAACTCACATGAAATATATTTGTTGCTTTCCATGTATTGCTACATATATGTTTCATATTGCAAATTAAAAAAATGCAATTACTTATTGTTTTGTCAATATTTGTTAGAAATTTCAGCTTGCTTGTAGTATTTATCATATTATAGATGAAATGAAGATGAAATTATTTCAGGTTTGGATACACAAGATTAAACATTTTGAATACTAATGATCTTATAATACATGCCTTTGGACAAGCGTACTTACTCCATACACCTGACAACACACTGCACGAGTGCCCTGGATGCAATGGCGTAGATGTAGGGGAAGTTGATGCGTAGCCTTCTTGCCAGGTCAAAGAAGATCAGCAGGGTCCTGGAACCCATTATAGAAGACCACGTATGAGCAGATGACGATAGACTGAGAGAATCTGATGGGCAGCTCCGAGAGGGCACCATGCACGTCTGCGTTGCTGCCTGTATGCTGGGCGCATCGCTAAGGGGATGTCGCAGCGGCGCTCCCGGACATGGCTTCACAGAGGCTACACACAGGGCGCTGCAGCCTCTGATACCTCCATGCTGCTAGCGTAACAGCTGATCCCAGATATGTGTGAAGGGAAATGAGAGCAAGAGGCTACACACACAACGCTGCCACCTCTGATACCTCAGTGCCACTAGCGCAACCGCTGATCCTTGATATGCATGAAGCGAAAACAAGAGCAGCCGCGGGCAAGCAAGAGGCATCGCGGGACCATTGAAAGCAATAACTAAAACAGCGCACTGAACAAACTATACATAAACCAAAATGTAAGGGCACATGTAAAAGGGGCAGTCGCCAGGAAAGTGAAAACACACACAAAGGTGGGACAAAGAGGAGCATTTCACCAATAAAATAAAAAGCAATTTTGAAGGGCCCATTAAACAGAAAATGAAAAATGGTGGGCTTGGTCTAACCGCACAGAGAGATTACAACATGCCTCACAGAGCAGTGTAATGTGCACTGCCTCTAGGCTCGACCTAAAAAACATTCTGCCGGATAAAGCATGATTATGTGGTAACTCAGGAGGAAATGGTCCTAAGGGGTACTGTAGGAAAGTGGGTTTCTGTTGCAGTAATACCTCCACTTTCTGCTCGATTTCTGATGCACTTGACCTGGACAGAAGGATGTAAGGCAGAGTAGGCCCGCAATTTT
Organism: Lissotriton helveticus; assembly: GCF_964261635.1. NCBI lineage: Eukaryota > Metazoa > Chordata > Amphibia > Caudata > Salamandridae > Lissotriton > Lissotriton helveticus. The sequence continues at coordinate 352,593,861 of NC_136065.1, read as the reverse complement.
CAAACCACTTTCCCTACCGTTCATCGCCTTAAAGACTAGTGAGACTGCCAGGTTTGGCTGAGTTTCCTGGCCTTTGGGTAGGGGAGGGCTTGTGTGGGAGAGTGGGTTTCTGTTGCAGTAACCCCACACACACGTTTTGCCTGATTTCTGATGCACTTTGACTGAGTGTGCCCTGGGTCCCAGCCAATCAGGTTCCCAGGGCCTGTGTTCTTTCCCTAACCTGTCCCATTGTTCCCACAATTGGCACAACTTTGGCCTACCTGTCAGTCCCTTGTAAGGGGTACCTATGGTGTCAATGGCCTGGTAGACAGAGAAAGGGGCTGAAGTCTGTATTATGCCACCCTCAAAGTCCTCTCACCAGAAACATGTGCCACTGTTTTGGTGCAGGCAAAGTGAAGAGTCAACATGGCACACATCACTGTGTGCCATGACTGCCCAGCACTGCATGAGAAATAGGTAAGTCACCCTAAAGGCAGGGTTCCCTATACCTCATTTAAGGACCAATCTCAGTCACGACTGGCATGACTTGAGGGTGGGGGGGCAGGGGTCATGGAGGGGATAATTTTAAATAAGAAAAAAAAAAATCTTCCGTATTTGATCTGGTCCAGCGCCATGCGTCCTTGCAGGAAGCAGCCGCTGGCGGCCTCCCTTCCCTCCCCTAAGCCAATCACAATGCTGCAATTGGCTGTGATGCCAACCGCACAGGCATCTATGGGGAGGCTGTTTTCTCCATGTAGGCTGCATGCAGCTTACATGGAGAAAAGGGAGAGTGTGCATAAATGGTTTGGTCGGCCCTAGTGCCAACTAAACAGTCAGCGCCCACAACATTGGGCTAGCCACTCCTCCCCTGGACTCCAGCAGACACATACCAACCAAACCCTTCTTCTACTTGCTCACAGTGTGAGAAGCAGAAACATAAAATGGTATTTATACCATTTTATGTTTCTGCTTCTCGCACTGCGAGAAAGCAGTGGGTCGACGCTCCTCTGCCCACATGGAGGAGCCCCCCCTGACCTATCTGCATGAGCAGACAGGCCCCTAAAATATATAAAGCCATTCTTGGATATTATAAGTGCACATTAAAGCCATACTGCATATATGGTCTGGAAACTGGTCACTACGAGTTTCCTAGTACCGTAATGACTTTCCTGAATCCTGGGATGTTTGGTATCAAACATCTTAGAATAATAAACCTGCACTGATTCTAGTGTCATATTTATTATTCTGCGCTCCCAGGGGTCCCTTCTAGATGGGACCCCTGAACCAAACCAACCACTGGTGGGTTCTTGACAGGTAAGCATCAGCCTGCTATCATGAGACAGGTTTCTGGACCGCTGGCGTGGGTGCCGTCGCTCCCAGGGCCCAGAAACAAAGCCTTTCCTGAGCGGACATGTTCACAACTCTCCCAGGTCAGGAGAAGGCCATCTGTGGCAGGGGAGCTTCAAAGGCCTTGCTGCCTTTGTAACATGACCCCTAGTCTCTCCTGCCATCAGGAGCAAGCCCCCCATCCTGTCTCTCCCCCTTTTCAGCAGGAAGACAGGCTGTAAAAAGGAGAACAGCCCAGAAGGTGTGCCCATGTCTGCCAACCCCACCCCTCAGGTGGAGTGGCAAAGTGAAGCCCACTCCTCAGTACTGGTCATCTTGCAGATGGAAGGCACCCTCCAATCTGGTACTGTGCCCATTCCGCCACGTGGGTTGAGCACACCAAGGGTGTAGTCACTTAAGGTCAGTAGCCCATCGGCTACTGACCTCAAGACCCCTAAAACACCCCCGAAGAAGACGACGCAGCAGAGAAGCCGCTGGCAAAAACTGAATTGGCCCCAGCCCTACAGGCCTGGCTGCACCTTCGGAAACCCCTGCAGCCAAGAGATCGTTGAGACAGGCATCAGTGGCCTCCACCTACCCTGAGAAGACTGACCCACTTCTACAAAGAATTCAAGGCTCCTGAGGACAGCAGCTCTGTCCACAAAAGAACCCAGGACAAAGACCTCCAGGCCCTGCAGGACCGTGAAGACCCACCTTCTGGACCTACCACTACACACGCACTTGCAGCCCGAGACAATTTTGTGGATCTCCATAGAAAAGCAGTGTGCGCCCAATGCCATGTAAGCACTCTGCACCTGGCTGCCCCAGTGCAGCTGGTGGTGCAGGTTTGGTGCTGACTTGTGTTCCCCTGTGCCCTCACCTAAACAACAAGAGATCTGCTTCCTAGTCAAATTACCCTGCCAGTGAGCAGCCTCAATACGCTGTGCACTTAGCCCCATTGGCTAGCATTGGGCCTGGTATCAAATTTTGCACTCTGCATCCCCCGCCCTTGTGCCTCTGGTGGTGCAGAACCGAGCCTTGCTGACTCCTGGTACAGCACTCAAACGATATTTGATGTAAACCCTTTTACTTTGTTTTTCTTCATAGGATTGTGTGGGGGGGTTCTCTGTGAAGAACCTGGTTATGTAGCACAGCAAAGTAACGTGTGGTGTCTGCAAAAGAGTTAACAAGTTTCCTAATGTCCTGTGTTTTTTAGACTGTGTATGAGTTTTTTTTATGCCAAACTAGAAAAGTAATTGCAAAGTATTGCAAAGTAATCTGGAAGTGATTTCAAGTGTTTTTGAACAGCTTACAAAGCATTTTCTCAACTGCAAAAGTAATCTGAATATTTCCTCCTAAACAACTATTCACTTTATTTTGAAAACTAACATTGTATGGAAGGTATCACTCTGCTAATAAGCAGACCTCGGGTCTAGAAATAAAGCAACAAAATAACAACTTTTTATACAAACAATTGGTCTGGATTCATTCTTTGAGAGTGTGACACCATTTCTTGCCTGAGTGTGTACAACAAATGCTCAACACTACCCTCTGATAAGCCTGACTGCTCAACAGCACTACCATACAAGAGAGTAAAGTATTATCTACTTTAGCCTCTGCTATACCTATGAGCATCCACTGGACTCTGTGAACACCTTACCTTACTTTGGTATAGTATATACAGAGCCAGCTTCCTATAGGCACACTCCCAGACTACAATGTCAATGGAAAAGTGGCATCCATTTTGGAATGGTTTTACGAAATGTGACTTTACCGCCTACAACCACATATTATCATCAGGCTGGAAGATGTAGTGATGAAAATATTAAATGTGAGAAAGTAGGGACAAATAATTTTTTTCATATTTTTCGAATACATGGCGGACATCCTTAAATATTGGAAAATTCTACGTATACAACTGTGACATATAGCATCTAATCCTGCCCCAGTGGGCAAATATACAACAAGGAAAATGTTTCTCCTATCCAATAGTAGAACAATCGCCCTAAAAGTTTATCATTTAATTCCGCCCCAGTGGGCAAATGTCCACAATTATTCATCTATTATATCACGACTTTGGCAAGTTATTGCCTAATTCAGCCAATGACCGATAGCTTCTACTGTCCCCCACACATCATGTCAGTCAATATTTAATTATAACAATGTGGTGTCAAAAAGGCTTTGATGCGTTTCTTCAAGCCGACAAGCTGATAGTTCCGTCTCCTACAAAAGAATAAAAATGGTGCAATCAATACTTGAAAAATGTGAGTTAAAAACACAAACATGGCTTCGATATATTGCTGACTATTCCTATACTAGAGCAGACCTGCTTCACTCGACATTTTGGTGAAGCATATTAACCCAAATCGACCCACATCTCCTCATCCTTGTTCAATCCCTTCGGATGTACCGTATCATATTTGATGATTATTTTGGATTCCAGACATCTAAATTCTCTCACTGTATTGCCGCCTCTCTCTGATTTGGGAATTCTGTCTAGGGCACAGACGCATAAGAGACTTGTGTTTTTATTGTGGAACTCTATAATATCTGGCAACAGGGTACTGTCTATCTTCTATGACTATTGACCTGAAATGCTCCAAAATAGATTGTTTTACTTGATGAATAATACTCCCTATGTATATGAGCGCACAAAGACAACTTAGTGCATAAACACAGTAATCAAATTTACATTTGAGATGTTTTGTTATAACAAAGGGTTTCAGATCTTTGAACAATTCAATATATTTGTGCTTAGTACTGTTTCTTCAGGCTTTACATGAATTGCATGGAAAAAAGCCTTGTATAGGACTCAGGTCTTTGTCATCTTGTAGTGTGTTACTGCATAAAATGTCTTTCAGTGCAGTACATTTCCTATACGTTATTTTAGGTTGACCCCCTACAACTTTTCTCAGTGTTGCATCGATATTTAGCACGTGTCAGTATTTCCTCAGACATTTCCTAATCTCCCATGATTGATTATTGTAAGAGTTTATGAATCTCAAGGGTTCTTCCCCGCCATTGTTTGTGACTTTTTCTAATGTAACTGCTCAATTGATGGTCATTACTTTAGTACATGCTTGATTGACAGTTTTCAGTGAATAACCTCTCTCCAAAAATCTACCCTTCATGTTTGCAAGCTCAAGTTGGAAGGTCTGTTCAGAGCTGCAATTTTTTTTCGCTCTTAAGAGCTCACCAAAGGGTATACTGTTTATTAAATTCTTTGGATGACAGCTGCTGGCATGAAGCAGACTGTTCCCAGCGGTAGATTTTCTCAACAGTCTGCTTGTCAATTTGTCCTCTCGTACATTAATTTTTACATCCTGGAATTCAATACTTTCCTAATGTACTGTACTGGTGAACTTGAAATTGCATTCATTGTTGTTTAATGCTATTACACACTGCGCTGCATCCTCTTCTGCTCCCTTCCAGATACAAAACACATCATCTATGTACCTTATCCAGAAGACTGCGCTATGCGTAAAGGCCGTGATGGTGCTGGCCACCTGCTCCTCACACCAGCCAAGGTACAGACCCGCATAGCTGGGACCGAAGCAGGTTCCCATCACAGTTCCCCGGGTTTGGCAATAGATGACGTGATCAACCAGAAAATAGTTATTGGACAAGCATGTATTCATCATAGTAAGCAGCATTTCTGTGTGCTTCAAATAAGATAAATTTCGTTGTTTCAGGAAATGGCAGTTCGCCTCCATTCCCAAGGTGTATGGTATGCAAGTACATAGGCTATTGACGTCCAACGTCATAAGTAACATATCACTTGCCCAATTTACTGTCTTAATCACTTTCAAAAAGTCCCTAGTGTCCTGTATATAAGTCAGAAGTGCCTGTACATATGGGCGTAAAAAATAATCAATATATTTCGATATCTTCTCATGTGTGCTTCCTATTGAGGACACAATGGGACGCGCTGGTGGAATTCGGTTATCTTTGAGTATCTTTGGCAGTAGGTACATTACTGGCAACTTAGGGTGTTGACAATGAAGGTATTTGTATTCATCATCAGACATCAATTTCTCATTGTTCCATTGTAAAAATTGGGATTTGAAAAGCTAACTACTCTTTACTTAACCCATTCTGTTACTCACTTGATAACTCTCACCATCCCCAAACTGCAGCCTGCCCTCATCTAGATGCATCTGCCTCGGCCAGATCACGACATTGCAACCCTTGTCAGTTTTTTTATGACTATGGTTTTATTCTCTTGCAATTCTTTCATTGTTGTGTGTTGTTTACGGGTGAGATTGCCGTGTGTGTTCCTTACACATTCGTCTAACTTTTGGAATTCTGAAATCACTCCTTTCTCAAATACCTCAATAGCCTCATTGTGTATCTGGGGCAAAAAGTTCGATTATCGGCTTAAAATGACTACCACTGGTATGATAAACTTTTAGGGCGATTGTTCTACTATTGGATAGGAGAAAAATTTTCTTTGTTGTATATTTGCCCACTGGGGCAGGATTTGATTCTATGTGTCACAGTTGTATATATAGAGTTTTCCAATATTTAAGGATGTCCGCCATGTATTCTAAAAATATGAAAAAAATGATTTGTCCATACTTTCTCACATTTAATGTTTTCATCACTACATCTTCAAGCCTGATGATAATATGTGGTTGTAGGCGGTAAAGTCCCATTTCGAAAAACCATTCCAAAATGGATGCCACTTTTCCATTGAGATTGGGACAATGTAGTCCTAAATCAATGTTGTTGATTGTGCACTATATGTATTTTGATTTGACCCTTGAGCCGTGATCAAGGTGTGGCTGCACCGAAACGCGTCAGGCGTTTTGCTTGCTTTGATGTTGAAATAAACAACTTTATTGCTTTATTGATTTGGGCCCAAGCTGGCTTTTTTGTGAAACGACAGAAGCGGTCTGGATTGTATTAGAGGTTTGCAATCTCACTCGAGCCCGCAGCCGCGAAGTGGCAGAGAGACCCGTGACGTCTTTTAGTTTTATATATATATTACCTACTGGCGGTCGCCAGTAGGTATATATAGTTAGGATTTTTTCTCTATGGGATTTTTGAAAATTCTATGTCTAATAACTTTGGCGTTTGTGGACGGAATTGGCTGAAATTTTCAGGAAAATAGAACATTTTGTTTCTGAGCAGCCCCAGAAAATTTGGGGGGGGTTCGTCAAGGGGGGGCCGAGAAAAAAGGGGGGTCCCAAAACGCGTTTTTCCCATGTTAATTTCCAAAGGGCGGTTGGCCTCACTTTTAGCCCGAACGGCTGAATGGATTTGCACGAAACTTGGCAAAATTGTAGGGACTGTTAGCCCGATGTGCCTTTGCTAGGTCTCAATATATGTGCTCCAGTGGATTTTGAGAAATTAACGTTAAAAAAAAGATATATATCTGTAACAGCGCTCCGGGCAGCGATCCGGTTCGCGTACTTTTCGTGTTACGGAGCTTTGCGAAACGAAGCTGATTGGCTCTCCGGTGTCTGTAAACATTCCAAACAGTCCGTAGCGGCCGCCATCTTGTCTTTCGGTAGGATCGAGAGACAAGAGGAGGCCAAAGCGAAGGGGCAAATGACCATAAGGGGGGATAGTAGATCCTCCCTGACCCCCTAGGTTTGATGTGGAGGCTTTAAAAGGGCCCCGCGGGGCAAAAAGTAAATAAAAATAAATCGTTTTTTATCGTGGGGTGCGCCCGGTACGCGTAACGGAAAGCGGACTGGGGAGCGTACTACAAGGAAACAAGAATGATTGACTTTTAACTTATTGTATGTTTATAGACTTTTTTTTTTTTTTTTTTTTGCTGAGTGACGTCTCGGCCTATCTCCACGGGATGCAGTCCCTACCATCTCGGCGTTTAAGCCCAGGGGGACCGGTAGTGTGGGAGAGATAACGTCTGTTAACGTTCAATTCGAAGGAAATCAGGAAGTGTTGATAAACATTGTCTGCGCCATCTTGCCTTTTTTCAAATGCCACACTTTTGTCGTGCACGGCAGCCATTTTAGATGCCTTGACCAGACCCACTCTCTGCACGCTGTCGATCCTTAGCATGGGTCCCCACCCTCGCAATCATCTCCCCCAGGCACTGGTCACCCCCGCTCTCTGTCTTATGCATGGGCAATAAACCTCCCCCCATCTGCGCTGCTCTTCCTTGAGAATCACACCCTGTGCCCGCCCGACACCTCCCTTTCGCCCTATTCACTACCGCACCCTCTGACACTCCTCTTCCTCTGTGTCCGATTGTCCAGGCCGGTCCCAGGCTATCACCTAGCCATGCAGATGTAGTTTATGGCCCCAGCTGTAAAGAATCACCCCTCTTCAAAGGAGTTACAGTAGATCAAGGCCCCCACCCGATGAGATCCATCACACCACACGCGTTCCTACTATCTGAAAACCATCCTGTATTGTGATTGGGGAGGGGACCGAGCCTGAAGCGGAAGATTCCAGGGATGCCTCTTTGTACATCAAAGTTTTTACAATTATGTGTCACATTAAAAATATATAGCACTCCAACAAAGTAGTAGGATTATAAAACTTTAATAATTTATAAATATATACAACGCAACAAAAACAGTAAATACATTTAAACATTTTTTTAAAAAAAGAAGCAACAATGGTCAGTAGCTGTGTTTTGTGCGAATAGTCCCAAGGCAGCACAACGTGCTGAGTTCTGGACGGCACCCAGGTGATGTTACCTGGGTGCCGCACTGGTTTTTGGTATCCTCCGAAAAATGGCGTGGGGCGTCCTGGGGGGTGCGGGGGGAGGCCTCGTCAGTAGCGGTCTGTTGTGCGAATAGTCCCAAGGCAGCAGAACGCGCTGAGATGTGGATGGCACCCAGGTGATGTCCAGTAAGTTGCCGCACTGGTTTTGGTATCCTACAATGCTGCTCCGAATAACGGCGTGGGGTGCCCGGGGGGGGGGGTGAGGCGGCGTGAACGGGCCTCCCCAGGTGGAGGCTCGTCTGCTGTAGTGGGGCACCCCTTTACCGTTTCAGTTGCCATTCCGTGGGGCGTCCCGGGGGGTGCGGGGGGAGGCCTCGTCAGTAGCGGTCTGTTGTGCGAATAGTCCCAAGGCAGCAGAACGCGCTGAGATGTGGATGGCACCCAGGTGATGTCCAGTAAGTTGCCGCACTGGTTTTGGTATCCTACGATGCTGCTCCGAATAACGGCGTGGGGCGCCCCGGGGGGGGGGGGTGAGGCGGCGTGAACGGGCCTCCCCAGGTGGAGGATCGTCTGCTGTAGTGGGGCGCCCCTTTACCGTTTCAGTTGCCATTCCGCCCGCTTTTGGTACACTGTGCCAAAATCCGCCATTCAGCTGAGTTGCGCCCACTCTTATGGTGCAGCGATAGGCGGCTGCCACAGGACTCTCAAAATGGCGGCAGGCTCTTTCCTTTTTGGGCCTGGTCCACTGAAATGGCCCTGGGACACTTTGGAACTCGGACGCTTGTCTACTAGGTCTTGGACCCCATTCTCGAAAGCGTCCCCTCAGCCTTGAAGATTCTACAAAAGTCATGGGGGCCACCGACTCCTGCAGGCTTCCGGTGGGGAGCGGCTGCCATGATTGCTCGCGGAATGACCACGACGGAGCCACGAGATGGTGGTGCTTTCATGCTGACGCCAGCTTCAGTCTGAAACATCCAGAAACAAGGTGGGGCTTTCATCGTTTGGGAAAAAAAAATGTTTTAATCCAATGAAAAGTGTATTTTTAGGTCATATGATCAAGCCTTCCATCATTAGGAAACCAAAAGTAAAATGAACCAATGAAAAGTTTTATAAACAAGTCACATGACCTGTTATGCGGCATAGGGCTATAAAAAGCGTAGAAAATCCGTTGGCACGTGAGGCGGCGTCAGTAGCGGACCGATGTGCGAATAGGCCGAAGGCAGCACAACGCGCCAAGATCCGGATGGCACCGAGGTGGTGTCCAGCAAGTTGCCGCACTGGTGTGGCCATCCTACAATGCTGCGCCGAAAGTCGGCGTGGGGCGCCCTTTGGCCTGTGAGTTCGCGTCAGTCAGTGGGGGCTGTTTGAGGATCTGACTGCATTGGAAAGCAATGTGATGCTGTGCGTCGCCCCCAAGATAAGGCGGCGTCAGTAGCGGACCGATGTGCGAATAGGCCGAAGGCAGCACAATGCGCCAAGATCTGGATGGCACCGAGGTGGTGTCCAGCAAGTTGCCGCACTGGTGTGGCCATCCTACAATGCTGCGCCGAAAGTCGCCGTGGGGCGCCCCGTTGGCCTGTGAGTTCGCGTCAGTCAGTGGGGGCTGTTTGAGGATCTGACTGCATTGGAAAGCAATGCGATGCTGTGCGTCGCCCCCAAGATGAGGCGGCGTCAGTAGCGGACCGATGTGCGAATAGATCCGGATGGCACCGAGGTGGTGTCCAGCAAGTTGCCGCACTGGTGTGGCCATCCTACAATGCTGCGCCGAAAGTCGGCGTGGGGCGCCCCGTTGGCCTGTGAGTTCGCGTCAGTCAGTGGGGGCTGTTTGAGGATCTGACTGCATTGGAAAGCAATGTGATGCTGTGCGTCGCCCCCAAGATGAGGCGGCGTCAGTAGCGGACCGATGTGCGAATAGGCCGAAGGCAGCACAACGCGCCAAGATCCGGATGGCACCGAGGTGGTGTCCAGCAAGTTGCCGCACTGGTGTGGCCATCCTACAATGCTGCGCCGAAAGTCGGCGTGGGGCGCCCCGTTGGCCTGTGAGGTGGCGTCAGTAGCGGACCGATGTGTGAATAGGCCGGAACCAGCACAAGGCGCCAAGATCCGGATGGCACCGAGGTGGTGTCATAGTTCAGAGTTCCGAGAAGCGGGGGGGAGGCGGCGCAAACGAGTCTCTCCCTCCATGTGGAGGCACTTCATCTGCAGTGGGGCGCCGAGATCAGGATGGCACCGAGGTGGTGTCTAGCAAGTTGCCGCACTGGTGTGTGTTGAAAATATGAAAGATCCTCAGCAAGTCTATGTTACTTCAATGGAGCGCCGTCTAGCTGAGTTTAGCCCGCTCTTGCTGCTACAGCGACAGGCGGCTGCAACAGGACTCTCAAAATGGCGGCCTGTTCTTTGGATTTGGGCCTGGTCCACTAAAATGGCCCTGGGACACCTTAGAACTCGGACGCTCACATTTTTTTCCTTTCCTCTACATGCAAAAAAGGTAAATGCCCGGTACGTTACCTTCCTCATCTGCCACAATGTACTCTCCAGAGGAACCGAAAAAAAATATAGTTATGGTAATTGTGGCAAAAAAATTTCATGTGGACAGATGAGTGTTACTCTAATAAATACAGCATATGAACATCATCATAGTCGATGGTTGGTGGAGACATTTTGACTATATCCTGGACCTGCCCGTCCTCGCCCAAAATGGCGCCGGAATAAATGGGACTCGTAACTCCTTGTTGTGTACTGGTTGCACAACCTTGATATCACGAGATACGTATGCAGTTTTGAAGCACATGGCGGGCGGGGACGAGAATTGATTGAATATTTCGACATCCCTATTGATAATAAGTTCTGATGTGTTATTGATTACTGTACTATTGAAAGTTCGAATTAACGTCACCCATGGTACTTTACCGCAAATGTATATCTAGATAATATTATTGTAACTGGCCCTGTCGTTTTTTAATTATAAAATGTACGTCCACCGATTCCGCAACTGTTAGACACCTTAGTTCTTGCAACCTAATGGCCCGCCCGTTACGTTCCTCTACAGTGTAAATGTCTCCTCATCATATACGATTACAGTTTGCTCCGTGGCCGGCCCACGTGGTTATAGGCCCGTATTTGTATACTGACATTTTCACAATAAAGGTTTTTAAAAGAAAACATGATAGTAGTATTTACATTGGTAAAGTTTTTAATAATAGTCACTGTTTTCGAATCAGTAAAAGGCAAGTGAAATAAAGCAGTCCAATTACATGAAGGGTAAAAGGTATAATACTCACGTACGCAGTAAAGATAAATGGTCAAGGGCTGTTGTGTTTTCTACTCCTGCAACATAAAGTGATCGATAAGAATCTGATATTCAGGCGTATCGGCGACTAAGACAGCAGGCCGAACCTCTTTTGCTCAACGGCTCCGTCATGGGACGAAGAAACACCCTTTTTCTCGAAAAAGGAATATATTTTACTTGCAGGACAGTTGTAAATTTTCCGGGAAAGTACATTAGCCTGGAACATTATAACATATATGTTTAAGAAAAAATAATGTTCGAAAGTAATAAAAAGTGTAATTTTTAGGTCATATGACCAAGCCTTTCATCATTAGAATAAGAAAAGTAAAATGAACCAATGAAAAGTTTTATTAACAAGTCACATGACCTGTTATGCTTACGTTACGCGCTGCGCGCCGCGCCCCGGATCGCTTCCGGGAAGCTGCGCTTCGCGCATCGGAGCACTTCCGGATGCGCTAACGCGGCGCGTCATATGACGCATTACGCGACAACGCAGGTCCAGAATATAGTCAAAATGTCTCCACCAACCAGCGGTCGGAACACAACCCCTTTCAGCAGGCTAAATAGTTCTGTTAAATGACAACAGAAGGGACAGGCAACAAGAACCATCAGTCAAAGAGGGGAGGGCAAGTTCTTCTCTACCGGGTCACGTTGGGGCGCTACCGGAACTGATCGAATTGGTAGTCTACTGTGTTTCTGGATGTTTCAGACTGAAGCTGGCGTCAGCATGAGAGCACCACCATCTCGTAGCTCCGTCGTGGCCATTCCACGAGCAATCATGGCAGCCGCTCCCCACCAAAAGCCTGCGGGAGTCGGGGGCCCCCAAGACTTTTGTAGAATCTTCAAGGCTGAGGGGACGCTTTCGAGAATAGAGCCCAAGCCCTAGCAGACAAGCGTCCGAGTTCCAAGGTGTCGCAGGGCCATTTTAGTGGACCACGCCCAAATCTGAAGAGCCGGCCGCCATTTTGAGAGTCCTGTGGCAGCCGCCTATCGCTGCACCGCAAGAGCGGGAGCAACTCAACTACATGGTGAGCGAAACGCTGTAGTCGCAAGAGCGGGCGGTAAACAGCTGAATAGCGGAAGAGGCACAGTGTAGCAAAAGCGGGCGGAATGGCAACTGAAACGGTAAAGGGGCGCCCCACTACAGCGTGTCTTCAGGTCAAACGGATTGTGGGACAAGGTCCAGAATGGAAGAGTCACCAAAAGGCAAAAAGTTCCGCTTAACCCCGGGAGCCGGCCACCTATGTCGGGGGCGATCTCAGGCCACACCAGGGCAACACGACTTGGGGAGGGGGCCGGAGCCAAGCGCCCCCTCCGAGTCCGCGCCATCACACCGTCCCTCGGGGGCCTCCGTCAAGCGTTTCAGGGAGGCACCGCATCACATTGTTTTCAAATGCAGTCACGTCCTCAAACAGCCCCCACTTACATTGAGAATAGTGAAGCTGTAGCAGGTGCAAATAAGCTTCAGACAGTCTAACAAGCACTCCTCAAAACTTTGAACTATCAGAGTGCATGAGTTTCATGCTCGATCGATTGAGCTAGCCGGATCGGGCAACAAAAAGTATAAAATAGTTATGTAAATAGTTGTTTAATAAAATGTTTTACCCTGTTACTTTGCTGGTGTGTTGTATATATTTGTAATATTTGCATAGAGTTTATCGTTATTTTGGGCGGGGTGGGTGGCGGAGCCGAGCTGTCTTGCAGCCATCATGGTGTGGAGTTCAGTTCATCTCACTAGTTTCGTATTTCTCATGAGGGGTTGTTCCTAATGTTTCTATTTTAGCGAGGTCAAAAAGAGATCCCATTAGTGTCCTACTGATTTTGCTCGATCCCTTTTGTTTTTTTACACGATTTTTCACTATCTACAAAGACTAAACAGAGTATTGCGACTCTGTGCTTGTTTGTAAATAGAGAATGAACCAAAGAGAACCAATTCTAAAACAGTAAATGCTTGGATAACAATCAATCAAATGGAGAGAGAAGCAGGCACGATGGATTACAACGGGGGCAAAGGCCTGCGTTAACTACCCTTCACTATCTGCAAAGAGAGAGTACTCCTAATAGAAATGAGGGGGGGCAGCATTCAAAGCAGATCAGTGTGCATAAACACGAAAATGTTTTTACTTACCACGTACTTGACATTCGACAGCTTATGATATTTGCTATTAAAAAAACATTGAAATTCACTGAAAAAACCATAGGTTAGAGACCATATATAGTTAGGAATTAGCATTTAAAAAACCTTGAAAATTCACTGAAAAAACCATAGGTTATAGACCATATATAGTTAGGAATTAGCATTTAAAAAACCTTATTTTACGCACACAAAACCATTGAAATTCCATATATAGTTAGTTGCACTAACTATATATCGCGCACCCGCAATCCACTGCTGAAGATGTCACATATTACATCATTCATGACATGGTCAGTGACATCACTGATGACATCACTGATGACATCTCAAATGACATCACTGATGACATCACTGATGACATCCCATTTGACATTACTGATCACATCACTGATGACATCATTCATGTGATGATACGATGAACCTCTTCAGACTCTAATATAACCTTAGATACACTCAGTGTAAACAGACATTCACAGACTGTCACTCATCCATGGAGTTACTCACACACCTAGTCAGTCTTGCAAAGAATCAATCACACCTCCATTTCCTCAACTATATAGTTATACACACCTTACTTATTAAAACATATACTAACACATATTTACTCTGTTATACAATCCCTGATACAAGTTCACAATGATCCATACAGCCACTCACACATTCACTGGCTCTTATGCACAGTTATTTATATATGTCAACTCTCACATGTAGTGTGTTTTACATATGTACTTACTTTGACATGTAGCACTGAGATATCCATTCACTCACCAATACACTCATGCACACAGTCAACCACCCATACAGCTGTTTCCACATGCACTTTTGAACTCATACATCTAGTGAATCAACTGCTCACACATCTATGCACAGAGTCATACACCTCCCAGACACCCACACACACACTCAGTCTCCCATACAAATACTTGGGCAACCAATCAATAACCCATAGAGTTAGTCATATAGCTAATGATCAACACATGCATCAGATTACAGAACAACAGACACAATGATGCACAATTTAAAACAGTTTAGTCACTAACCCATGCACTCAGTGAGACACATTTAATCACTCACTTATACAGTCAGTCATGCACCTACTAAATCCTTCATCCAGACACTTATACATCCACTCATTCTTCAATATGTAAGACATATTTTAACTTTACAGAAACATACAGTCACTGGATGTTGTCATCAGTGATGTAATTTGAGATGTCATCAGTGATGTCATCAGTGATGTCACTGACCATGTCATGAATGATGTAATATGTGACATCATCAGCAGTGGATTGCGGGTGCGCGATATATAGTTAGTGCAACTAACTATATATGGAATTTCAATGGTTTTGTGTGAGTAAAATAAGGTTTTTTAAATGCTAATTCCTAACTATATATGGTCTATAACCTATGGTTTTTTCAGTGAATATATATATATATAGCTCGTAATCCTCAAAATTACTGTCGGGAAAACAGCACTCGTAGGCAAGTTGATGATTACTCTCCTGTTTATTTAAACAGAGTCGACTCCGTTTAAATAAACAGGAGAGTGATCATCAACTTGCCTATGAATGCTGTTTTCCCGACAGTAATTTTGAGGATTACGAGCCATATGTTATTGCGGGGGTCCCGCCACCGCAGACTGCACCCACCCGCGAGTGACCCGTCGAATACGGCAGGACCGGGAGCTTGGATATATATATATATATATATATATATATATATATACTACCTACAAAGAGCGCCTACACTCACCCGACCTTGGACCACAGTCTGTGCCTCGGAAACGAACTCAAGGGTGAATGGCAGCTACCAAGCACCAGAGCTTGGAAAGGGTCCAAACAGTCCTCAAACACAGGCTGTTACAGGAACAACACCGCCGGAAATCAACTGGTTTCCTAGTAACAGAGCTCACACGGCAACTGCACATCGGGACTCAGCGGGACTTCAATTACCAGCATGCCGGCAACCACCACCAATGGTGTCCACCAGAGGGCCGTCTACGCGAAATAAAAATAGTGAAGTCTTCCTCTGAAACACTCCTAACTACCTGGGCCAACCTTTGAAAAAGTTCGCAGCAGGTGAACGAAACGCGTCAGGACAGAACAGCTGCCCATCTGTACTACAAATGTGCCACAAGCAAGGTGTTGGATGTGCGACTCCCCCTCTTTTCCCCTCCAGGAGAAGAAAATGATTGCATTTCATGCGGAGGGTCCATCCGCAGAATCACGCACTACCTACGAAGAGCGCCTACACTCACCCGACCTTGGACCACAGTCTGTGCCTCTGAAACGAACTCAAGGGTGAATGGCATCCAACAAGCACCAGAGCTTGGAAAGGGTCCAAACAGTCCTCAAACACGGGCTGTTACAGGAACAACACCGCCGGAAATCCTCTGGTTTCCTAGTAACAGAGCTCACACGGCAACTGCACATCGGGACTCAGCGGGACTTCACTTACCAGCATGCCGGCTACCACCACCAATGGTGTCCACCAGAGGGCCGTCTACGCGAAATAAAAATAGTGAAGTCTTCCTCTGAAACACTCCTAACTACCTGGGCCAACCTTTGAAAAAGTTCGCAGCAGACGAACGAAACGCGTCAGGACAGAACAGCTGCCCATCTGTACTACAAATGTGCCACAAGCAAGGTGTTGGATGTGCGACTCCCCCTCTTTTCCACTCCAGGAGAAGAAAATGTTTGCATTTCATGCGGAGGGTCCATCCGCAGAATCACGCACTACCTACAAAGAGCACCTACACTCACCCGACCTTGGACCACAGTCTGTACCTCAGAAATGAACTCAAGGGTGAATGGCAGCCACCAAGCACCAGAACTTGGAAAGGGTCCAAACAGTCCTCAAACACGGGCTGTTACAGGAACAACACCGCCGGAAATCCTCTGGGTTCCTAGTAACAGAGCTCACACGGGAACTGCACATCGGGACTCAGCGGGACTTCAATTACCAGCATGCCGGCTACCACCACCAATGGTGTCCACCAGAGGGCCGTCTACGCGAAATAAAAATAGTGATGTCTTCCTCTGAAACACTCCTAACTACCTGGGCCAACCTTTGAAAAAGTTCGCAGCAGGCGAACGAAACGCGTCAGGACAGAACAGCAGCCCATCTGTACTACAAATTGGCCACAAGCAAGGTGTTGGATGTGCGACTCCCCCTCTTTTCCCCTACAGGAGAAGAAAATGTTTGCATTTCATGCGGAGGGTCCATCCGCAGAATCACGCACTACCAACAAAGAGCGCCTACACTCACCCGACCTTGGACGACAGTCTGTACCTCGGAAACGAACTCAAGGGTGAATGGCAGCCACCAAGCACCAGAGCTTGGAAAGGGTCCAAACAGTCCTCAAACACGGGCTGTTACAGGAACAACACCGCCGGAAATCCTCTGGTTTCCTAGTAACAGAGCTCACACAGCAACTGCACATCGGGACTCAGCGGGACTTCAATTACCAGCATGCCGGCTACCACCACCAATGGTGTACACAAGAGGGCCGTTAACGCGAAATAAAAATAGTGAAGTCTTCCTCTGAAACACTCCTAACTACCTAGGCCAACCTTTGAAAAAGTTCGTAGCAGGCGAACGAAACGCGCCAGGACAGAACAGCTGCCAATCTGTACTACAAATGTGCCACAAGCAAGGTGTTGGATGTGCGACTCCCCCTCTTTTCCCCTCCAGGTGAAGAAAATGTTTGCATTTCATTAGGAGGGTCCATACGCAGAATCACGCACTACCTACAAAGAGCGCCTACACTCACCCGACCTTGGACCACAGTCTGTGCCTCGGAAACGAACTCAAGGGTGAATGGCAGCCACCAAGCACCAGAGCTTGGAAAGGGTCCAAACAGTCCTCAAACACGGGCTGTTACAGGAACAACACCGCCGGAAGTCCTCTGGTTTCCTAGTAACAGAGCTCACACGGCAACTGCACATCGGGACTCAGCGGGACTTCAATTACCAGCATGCCGGCTACCACCACCAATGGTGTCCACCAGAGGGCCGTCTACGCGAAATAAAAATAGAGAAGTCTTCCTCTGAAACACTCCTAACTACCTGGGCCAACCTTTGAAAAAGTTCGCAGCAGGCGAACGAAATGCGTCAGGACAGAACAGCTGCCCATCTGTACTACAAATGTGCCACAAGCAAGGTGTTGGATGTGCGACTCCCCCTCTTTTCCCCTCCAGGAGAAGAAAATGTTTGCATTTCATGCGGAGGGTCCATCCACAGAATCACGCACTACCTACAAAGAGCGCCTACACACACCCGACCTTGGACCACAGTCTGTGCCTCGGAAAC
This sequence comes from Lissotriton helveticus, assembly GCF_964261635.1. Classification (NCBI taxonomy): domain Eukaryota; kingdom Metazoa; phylum Chordata; class Amphibia; order Caudata; family Salamandridae; genus Lissotriton; species Lissotriton helveticus. The sequence goes on along the minus strand of NC_136065.1, from coordinate 352,576,178 downwards.
GAACTCAGGGTGAATGGCAGCCACCAACCAACAGAGCTTGGAAAGGGTCCAAACAGTCCTCAAACACGGGCTGTTACAGGAACAACACCGCCGGAAATCCTCTGGTTTCCCAGTAACAGAGCTCACACGGCAACTGCACATCGGGACTCAGCGGGACTTCAATTACCAGCATGCCGGCTACCACCACCAATGGTGTCCACCAGAGGGCCGTCTACGCGAAATAAAAATAGTGAAGTCTTCCTCTGAAACACTCCTAACTACCAGGGCCAACCTTTGAAAAAGTTTGCAGCAGGCGAACGAAACGCGTCAGGACAGAACAGCTGCCCATCTGTACTACAAATTGGCCACAAGCAAGGTGTTGGATGTGCGACTCCCCCTCTTTTCCCCTCCAGGAGAAGAAAATGTTTGCATTTCATGCAGAGGGTCCATCCGCAGAATCATGCACTACCTACAAAGAGCGCCTACACTCACCCGACCTTGGACCACAGTCTGTGCCTCGGAAACGAACTCAAGGGTGAATGGCAGCCACCAAGCACCAGAGCTTGGAAAGGGTCCAAACAGTCCTCAAACACGGGCTGTTACAGGAACAACACCGCCGGAAATCCTCTGGTTTCCTAGTAACAGAGCTCACACGGCAACTGCACATCGGGACTCAGCGGGACTTCAATCACCAGCATGCCGGCTACCACCACCAATGGTGTCCACCAGAGGGCCATATACGCGAAATAAAAATAGTGAAGTCTTCCTCTGAAACACTCCTAACTACCTGGGCCAACCTTTGAAAAAGTTTGCAGCAGGCGAACGAAACGCGTCAGGACAGAACAGCTGCCCATCTGTACTACAAATGTGCCACAAGCAAGATGTTGGATGTGCGACTCCCCCTCTTTTCCCCTCCAGGAGAAGAAAATGTTTGCATTTCATGCGGAGGGTCCATCCGCAGAATCACGCACTACCTACAAAGAGCGCCTACACTCACCCGACCTTGGACCACAGTCTGTGCCTCGGAAACGAACTCAAGGGTGAATGGAAGCCACCAAGCACCAGAGCTTGGAAAGGGTCCAAACAGTCCTCAAACACGGGCTGTTACAGGAACAACACCGCTGATCAGGTGCTGTACTAGCGCAGGTCGCGCTGTTAGTGCGCTGCGTTATTTTAACTTGACCTTTAGTGTATTTTGGTTCTCTTTATTTTATTTTTCCCCTGTTTTTAACTTACCGCTCTGTCTGGGCACCTGTCCCCTTACTCGCATATAATTTGTGGAATACGCACCGCCATTTGGCGGGTCCGGGTCCCGGGGCTGGATTCCTGTGGGTGCCATCTTAGATTGGGTGAGTGACATCTTTCGCCGGCGCCATCTTGGAGCGTCCCGACGCTCGAGCTGCTCATTGAGACGCCTATTTAAGGCGGACTCGTGCATTTTCCTTTCTGATCAGGTGCTGTACTAGCGCAGGTCGCGCTGTTAGTGCGCTGCATTATTTTAACTTGACCTTTAGTGTATTTTGGTTCTCTTTATTTTATTTTTCCCCTGTTTTTAACTTACCGCTCTGTCTGGGCACCTGTCCCCTTACTCGCATATAATTTGTGGAATACGCACCGCCATTTGGCGGGTCCGGGTCCCGGGGTTGGATTCCTGTGAGTGCCATCTTAGATTGGGTGAGTGACATCTTTCGCCGGCGCCATCTTGGAGCGTCCCGACGCTCGAGCTGCTCATTGAGACGCCTATTTAAGGCGGACTCGTGCATTTTCCTTTCTGATCAGGTGCTGTACTAGCGCAGGTCGCGCTGTTAGTGCGCTGCGTTATTTTAACTTGACCTTTAGTGTATTTTGGTTCTCTTTATTTTATTTTTCCCCTGTTTTTAACTTACCGCTCTGTCTGGGCACCTGTCCCCTTACTCGCATATAATTTGTGGAATACGCACCGCCATTTGGCGGGTCCGGGTCCCGGGGCTGGATTCCTGTGGGTGCCATCTTAGATTGGGTGAGTGACATCTTTCGCTGGCGCCATCTTGGAGCGTCCCAACGCTCGAGCTGCTCATTGAGACGCCTATTTAAGGCGGACTCGTGCATTTTCCTTTCTGATCAGGTGCTGTACTAGCGCAGGTCGCGCTGTTAGTGCGCTGCGTTATTTTAACTTGACCTTTAGTGTATTTTGGTTCTCTTTATTTTATTTTTCCCCTGATTTTAACTTACCGCTCTGTCTGGGCACCTGTCCCCTTACTCGCATATAATTTGTGGAATACGCACCGCCATTTGGCGGGTCCGGGTCCCGGGGCTGGATTCCTGTGGGTGCCATCTTAGATTGGGTGAGTGACATCTTTCGCCGGCGCCATCTTGGAGCGTCCCGACGCTCGAGCTGCTCATTGAGACGCCTATTTAAGGCGGACTCGTGCATTTTCCTTTCTGATCAGGTGCTGTACTAGCGCAGGTCGCGCTGTTAGTGCGCTGCGTTATTTTAACTTGACCTTTAGTGTATTTTGGTTCTCTTTATTTTATTTTTCCCCTGTTTTTAACTTACCGCTCTGTCTGGGCACCTGTCCCCTTACTCGCATATAATTTGTGGAATACGCACCGCCATTTGGCGGGTCCGGGTCCCGTGGCTGGATTCCTGTGGGTGCCATCTTAGATTGGGTGAGTGACATCTTTCGCCGGCGCCATCTTGGAGCGTCCCGACGCTCGAGCTGCTCATTGAGACGCCTATTTAAAGTCGTCCTCGACTCGTCCTGCAGCGGGAACGCGCAGTGGGACTCCGTCGGGTAGCCGGAGTCGTGCCAGAGTCCTGCCCGTCTGCGCTCGTCCGCGTCGAGGTAGCGGGTGCGGGCTAGGGACTCTGGCTACCATCCATCATATCACCATGCATAATACTACGACGATCAGGTACAATCGCGCTGATCTTTTTGCTATTAGAGACGGTCTTTCGGCGTGTGGCCATGATTCGGTATTCCCACTTCTGGGGCCTCATGACTGTATCTGTGGTAGTTTTTCTCTGGATACCCCCCTTGGGGTGCGCTCTGTTGAAAGGAATGCCCCAAGCACTCGTACTGACAGCACTGAGCGAGTACTCAGCATATGGAGCCTGAATGTGAGATCATTGGTCAAGCACCATCAGTCTCTACGTGACATGATCGATAGGGAGTCTCCTGACCTTATCTTTCTCACTGAGACTTGGCTTCAAGACGCTGACACTGCTATAATAAATCTGGCATTTCCTTCCACCTATACAGTGTTTACTCTGAACCGCACGTCTAGGGGAGGTGGCATAGCTATGGCGACAAAATCTTGCTTTCCGGCCGATTGGAAAGCTCTTGATTTACCGATGTGCGAGAGCGCCTCTTTCAAGGTCACTTTCAGTCATCAGTTCACTTTTAGTGGCCTGCTTATTTACCGTCCTCCAGGGAATGACACTGTCTTCAAGGCCGCCCTTGCTGATGTGGTTAGCTCGTTAGCTCCTAGATGTGCTAACTTTAACATCGTTGGCGATCTTAACATACATTTTGACCAGGCGTCATCTTCACCCATCAGTTCTCTGCTAGCGGACCTTGAAGCCATGCAACTGAACCAACTAGTTACCTCCCCCACCCATATAGGAGGTCATATCCTTGACCCCTTCTTTACCACCCTGGTGCGGGCTAGGGCATCTGACCCGATGGTGGTAGGATGGACCGATCATCTGTTGGTTAAAGTGTCATTTCCTTTAGACGACCCACAATTTAAACCTGTGGACAGACTGATCCTTAAAAGAAACTGGCGTGAGCTCAAACTGGAGGAATTTGTTAAGATCTTGGAGGCGCAGCCCTTGGGCAATCTGCCGAATGTGGAACAGGGATATGAGCAGTTTTGTAACTGGGTCCTAATCGCCCTTGACTCTCTTATTCCGATGCGCTGGTCGAAATGTGGAAAAGTAAATTTTGCCATGTTCTGTGTCCCTACGTGTCATCCGTCATATGTTATGTGTGCATGATTAAATATGCATATGTACTCCCCATGTCCGATTAATGACGCAATTACAGTTGTGTCCACCTCTAGTATGTCATTTCCCAGTTCTCGTGAATACTACGAATATCAGGCCTATGTAAAACTATGTTGCCACGTTTCTCAGTGTGCACGTTATTTCATTATAAAGTCCCCGTTTCTAGGCCTCAAAAGGGCCCGGACACCAGATTCAGCTCCTGTCTCCTGAAGCCTCGCTGAGGAGCGATCCAGCCCCCACCTGTATCCTCGACCTTTCACTTACTTCCTGCCTCGTAGTGCCCGGTGCAGCTTGGCTCTGCCTCTGAGTCTGCCAAGACTATGTTATGATTCCAGTTATCAGTTCAGCCCTCCTTCCCTGCATTCCTAAAGCTACTGAATCGCATCAATAGTTTCCGTCATTGTCTAGCCTTCACGTCTCCACGTTAGAGAAATACTGTATTCAATGGTCATTTAATATTCTTCATCACGCACTACATGTAGAATAAATGCATGGTCCAGTCTCAGAATCAAGTTAGCCTTTCCTCTCCTGACTTATAGTTTATATCAACATGTTCTCTAAACATCAGATACTAGATACTGTTTAGGTACATGTCGCTCCGACCCTCCAGACTTCAGTCTCTGCTCCTAGCACAGAGTTCATAGCCCCCAGCTTCTCCTAGTGATACGTCATTGCCAGTTTGCGCGCACCACTAGGTTAGAGGTCCCGGCTCCTCAGGTAGCCCCCTCCATGGTTTCCGCCCCATTCATGACATATTCCGTTACGTTTGCATCACATGTCTATGTATACGCCCTGTTACACCTCTTCTCACCCTTATCTTTCGCGACTGCTACACGTCACGCCTTCTGCTCCACCCACTGCTACGCCTACTGCAATGTAATGCTATGTGTTTGCGTTATGTATATATGCTCATGTATTGTTATTGAAAGTCAGCGCGCTCATCCCAGATCCAGCCCCAGCAGCTGCTGGGCCCTGTCATCCTATTCCTATGCAGGTTGTCCTGTTCCTGTCCTTATGCTGTATTAAACCTGCAAAACTCCTACTACCTCGAATCTTGACTCTTATTTATTGAGCTATCTGTTATGATATATGTCTAGTCAAAAATAGGGTATTATTTATTTATTTACCACATAATGGCGCCCGAATAGGGACTTGCCCTTTCCCCACGCGTCGGTGAAGCCACGCCGACCCCCTGACCCTCTGCAGTCGTGACGGAACTCTTCTGCGCAGTGGCAGATATTTCTGCTCAAGTATCCCTCAGGCCCACGGAGGAGACGGAGGAGGCGGTCCAGCATCCAGACGAGACGGTGGAGGAACGCGGCGAGTCCCGACCAGAGCCCAAGCCAAGAGTACAAGGTCCGAGGTATCCGGAGGTCCAACCGTAACTAAAGTCCGAAGTTCGTCGTCATCGTCGTAGCAGTGCAGTCCAGTCCGAGGCCTTCCGTTCTTGCTGCCCGGTGAGTACCGTTACTGGGGTGGTATCTAGACAGGGTCAATTTAAATTGACTCTGGTCTGTGGGTTGGTGGTACACAGTCCCACAAACGAAGTGTCCACTTCGGTGGATGCGGGTCCTGACGTGTCTCTTTAAGAGACCGGTAAGTTTCGTACTGTTTCAGCAGTGCATCTAGTTTCTGTTCTAGTCAGTTCTGTTCTCGAGAAATTTCAAGTGTTCTGTTCTCAGTATTTCCAGGTAGTATTCTGTTCGAACTGTTATTTTTTAAATGTTTTCCATGTATTTTAATGTCGTGGTATGAATGGGGTATAAGTATCGTGTTCATTGTGTATTGTATTGTGTCTAGATTACAGTTCAGTCATGCCCATATTTTCCAAGTTACGTCAGTTGAAAACTAGAAAGGGTCTGCTGGAAGCAGCAGTTCCCGTCCCGCCCAGGGACAGTCCAGGTCACTTTATGTATCAGAAACATGGCATAAGTGCCATATTGTATCTAGATTTATGGGTAGAGTATACCAAACAGTTAGAAGAAAAGTATAGATGGCCCGTATCGGGTACATGGGATGCCGAATGCATCATGCGAGTAGAAGAAGCATTATGGAAAAAGAAAGCCAGACAGTCACAGAAAGATGCCATCGAGTTATGGCGCAAAGAAGCTCATAAAAGAACTGAAAAAGAAATCAGAAAGTCAGAACTAAGTAGAGAATCCCAAGAACGAGCCCAAGAAAGGGAATTAATCGAGATAGGTGAACGAGTTAGAACTGAGCAATCAGACAGACAGAGGCATGCCCTTATTAAGGGTATGTATCCTCTTCTTGCCGAGGGCTTGCCAAAAGCGACCCCGGAGGCATCCAGTAATTTCCCGCCACCGTTAGTTCCGACCAAGCTACGTCACAAACCGACCGCAGCTGATATTTTCATCTCGTCCTATTTGGACGACACCGTCCCTGAATATGCAAATCCTGTTCGTGCTCCGCCAGTCCCTGTAAATCAGGCACATCCTGCTCCTCCAGACACCGGGGCACCCCATGCAGTACCTGCTACGGTAACCCCGGTCCAGCCAGCATTTCAATTTCCCGCTCCGCCACGAAGAATATCAGTCGATGATTCTAGTCTAGGGGCCGCAGGAGAAGGTCCTCCTCAAACCCCGCCGCCACGCAAGCGTTTATCAGCACTCGAATTACATGCTCAAGCATCACAGCGTACTCCTAAAAATAATAAGTCTGTTGCAGAGATCAGGCAAACCCTTGGCGAATGTGTCTATGACCCAGTTCCAGGCGAGTTTAATATGGTTTTATATTCCGTACGCGTAAGGAGAGTGACCGAGTATCTAGTCACCCTACCCAATATGAAAGAAGATCTAGACAGAATATATCGTTTCATCCGTACAGGGGATGATCCAGAAAGTATTAGTGATGCCATGTCTCAAAGGAAAGCCGAGATTCAGCGTATGATATTGAAGTTTTTAATTAACTGTCTAATAAGAGAACAAGTTTACCCGTCTAAAGATCCGGCAGAAATGAAAACCCTGACAAAGTGGAGTGATAATATAGCCGAAGGAAAGCACAATACCATTAGTGCCATGGAAAGTATGTACAAGAAAATCCGTAGAGAGATAATAAAGATACACGAACAAGGTAAAGCAGCACAAGTAAGCGAGAAAGAAAGTACCTCTGATCCTGAAGAAGAAGACGATGAGAATACCGCCAGAATAGCGTATGTAGGAAAATCTAGATTTCCAGATCGCCATTTACGCCTAGAACACAAGCCAATTTCCCATCATTCAGCACCAGAACAAGGTTCCCTAGAACAAGTATTCCAAGCTACCGATCACATTCTGAAATCACAAATCGGTTACAGTGAATTAAGTACCATGCATGAACAAGAACTAGCCCGATCAGCAGTCCGATGGATTACTGATTCTACCACTTTTCCAGACGAAATAGTGGCACAAATGTTTCTGAAAATGCCCCCAGCCGAGCAGCGACTGGTGGGTATGTATATGATTCAGCACCTCATTACTCTGTATGAGGGTCAGCATTCTGATCCAGGTCCGTTACACGATATCCTGAACGAGTTACTCCAGTATAGATGGAAAGGTCTAGGTACCGATTTAATTAGTGTCATTCTAGAACAGCGCCACAAATATAGAACGTTTCTGAACCCGCATTTTGTTCATGTCTCACCCCCAGAAAGTAAACCATTTTACATGGAAAGACAGAACCCGTTACGAGAAGTGCATCCAGTTAAGACAGAGGACGGTGAAATGCAACGAGTGTTTGTTTACACCCCGATTACAAAGATGGAACTCCTCGAAATGAAGAAATTAATTCCCTGTCATGACAAAGATCCAGCAGGGTTCCATAGAGAATTAAAAGACATGCTCCGTATGGGAGAATACACTTACCCAGATATCATTAAAATGTTAAAGGTTCTGTTGCCCGCAGGGGTGTATGAAAAGCTCAAAGAGAAAGAATGGGAGGTGGGAGAGAAAAAGATAGATTGGGCAGTCCTAGAAGCAGAAGATAAGATACGTGTACCAGGTACCGGTCTAGGAGAGAAATGTAAAGAATTACCAGAATTATTAATACAAGTTCTACCCAGATTATTGACAACTAGAAAAGAAGACTGGGATGCAATCTCAGCCTGTAAACAGAAACAAGATGAAGATATTAGTGATTTTTATTCTAGGTTTGAAAAATGTTTTAGTATCAATAGTGGCCTCAAGACAAGTAGTGAGTCATACCCTCACCTTTTTGTTACTAAATTAGTCGAGAATTCAAGCCCACAAGTTAAAAATCGAGTTTTGAAAGTCGAAAGCACCTGGCAAGCTAATACTCCGTCCCAGATGCTCCAGATGCTCCAGTATCACCAGAATAGAATCAGAGAAGAACAAGAACACGAGAGAAAACGTATGAAAGACACGAAAATGAAAGTACTAGTTGCACAATCTGTTCCTCAAGACAGTCAGAAGAGGGGTCCGAATCAAGCCAGTCATCCTGCAGCACCCGTTAAAGGGAACTGCAATTATTGTAAACAGCCAGGTCATTTTATAAACGAGTGTACAGTTCTGAAACACAACATAGCTACTGGTAAGACTAAAGAAAGACCACGTCCGCCTAGACAAGAACAAGTTTCACAGACTCCTCAGCCACAGAATGCACAACAGACAGTTACAGCACCGCAGCCTATCGCTGCAACACAGCATGTCACACAGCAGATGTACCAGTATGCACAGTCTGAGTATCCAGAGTACCAGCAGTATTCATGAAACAGCCTAGAGAGGGAGGTAGGCTTGCCTCTCATCGAGATACCTGTAGATCAAGAAGGTCCCTATGTTCACAGTCAAGTATTAGGGAAAGACAGAAAGTTTTTGATTGATACAGGGGCAAGTAGGACTACAATTAGTCACGCCGAAGTTCCAGGGGCTCCGCTCTCAGGCTCTAGAAATGTTTCCCTTGGATTTTCAGGAAAGCCTATCGTAAATGAGATTTCAAAGCCAGTCACTCTAGAAGTAGGTCCATTGTCCCGCACTACTGATCTGTTACTTACTAAGTCATGTCCAGAAAATCTGTTAGGCATTAAGACATTGAAAGAGTTAGGTGCAGTTATATGTTGTTCCCCCGAGGGAATACGATTGTTCCTACGTGACTTTAAGGGTCACTATGTATTACGAGATTTTGATCCGAGATTGTCTAATGTCCCACAGCATTTATGGGCGCAAGGTCCAACTGATGTAGGTTACATGCAAATCACACCCCATCGTGTGACTCTCAAACCAGGTGTAGTGTTACCACGAATCAGGCAGTATAGATTGCCACCTGAGGCTGTAGCAGCCTTATCCAAAATTATTGACGAGCTCATCGCTCAAGGAGTAGTTGTAGAAACTGACTCCAATGTATGTAATTCTCCGATCATTCCAGTCATGAAACGTACTGATCCAAATGCACCCCCAGTATATCGATTAGTGATCGACCTACGAGAGCTTAATAAATGTATTATTCCGCAGTACCCAGTTGTCCCAGACATCTCTTCCCTATTAACAGCCATTGATTCCGAAGCCATGTTCTTTACAGTAATCGATCTTAAGAATGCATTTTTTAGTGTTCCCATCCATCCAGACAGCCAGTTTCTTTTCGGATTTTGTTTAAATGGAAGGAGCTATATGTTTACACGAGCTCCTCAAGGTTTCACAGAAAGCCCTAGTATTTACAGTCAAGCACTTAAGAGACAACTAGACAATATTCACATGCCAACTGACACTGCCCTGCTCCAGTATGTCGATGATCTATTGATCACAGCCCGTTCTGAACGTGACTGCGAGCGAGCGTCACTGACGGTTCTGTATTTCCTAGCCGAGATGGGGCACAAGGTGTCCCCTTCGAAGCTTCAATTCTGTGTCCAGCAAGTGGTCTACTTAGGACACTTACTGTCCAAGAGGGGTAGGCAGTTGACACCAGACCGCATCCAGTTGATAGCGAGTCTTCCTCAGCCCAGGACCCAGAAGGAGGTACGTGCCTTTATTGGCCTCACTTCTTACTGCAGACAATGGATTCCTCAGTATGCGTTTCTAGCCAAGCCACTGATACAGTTAACGACACAGGAGGCAGCCGCATCGACTGTCCTCCCTTGGACATCTGAACATACACTTAGTTTCAACGAGTTAAAGAAAGCTTTATGTCAAGCTCCAGTTCTAGCTACACCGAACTACAGTAAGCCTTTTACACTTTTCGTCACTGAACGCGAAGGTACAGCATTATCTGTTCTCACACAAGATCAAGCAGGACAATACAAGCCGTGTGCTTATTTTTCTAGCACATTAGATCCAGTCGCCCAGGCTTTGCCTGTGTGCCTTAAGTCAGTTGCAGCCACAGCCCTAGCTATCAGACAAAGTGATTCCATAGTTTTAGGACACTCCTTGACAGTACAAGTTCCACATTCCGTGGAAGTTCTTTTAAATAGAACACAAACACAGCACTTGACAATTGCACGTTTAACGGGTTATGAATTGACACTGTTCCAGCCACACATAGAAATCAGACGCTGCAACATCCTGAATCCTGCTACACTGTTACCATCAGTTAATTTGAATCCTGCCACACATGACTGTGTGGAAGTAGTCAACATTACGACAAAGCCAAGACAAGACCTGACAGACATTCCGTTACTAGATCCCGACCTGACACTTTATGTGGATGGGTCATGTATGAGAACTAGTACAGGAGATTTAGTTGCCGCGTATGCAGTGACTACTGACACTGAAGTTATTGAGACACACCGCATTGACACTCTGTCCGCTCAAGCAGCAGAGCTAGTTGCTCTGACACAAGCCTGTATACACGCCAAGAACCTGAAAGTTAATGTTTACACAGATTCACGCTACGCATTTGGAGTCGTTCATGACTTTGGAGTGCTCTGGCAGGAGAGAGGTTTCATGACTTCTCATGGAACCAAAATTCAGCATGGTTTCCTTATCCAAGCTCTGTTAGATGCAATACATTTACCGACATCCATTGCTATTATGAAATGCAAAGCACATACGAAAGTTACTGACATTATTTCCCAAGGTAATGATCTAGCAGATCGCACAGCCAAGCTTACAGCACAGACTCCAGACATTCAAGTTAATCCGACACAGACACAAACTCCAGATCTGACTACATGTATGACAGTTAAGGACCCTACTCAAGATGTCATAGATATCCAGTTACATGCTACTCCCGATGAAATCAAGAAATGGTCCGAACAAGGAGGGGTCCAGACAGATCAAGGATGGTTAACAAAGGGTAGAGCCACATGGTTTCTCCCCGACTCTATGGTTCAAGTCATTATTAATACCGCACATAGTCCAGCACATTTAGGGGAAAAAGCTATGTTAGACAGTATCCAGAACATTTGGTTCAACAAGCATTTACGAGCTGCAGCTAAGCAGAAAGTCCGTACCTGTATGATATGTTGTCAGTTTAATCCAGGTAAAAGTGTCCCGGTGGAACAAGGGGGATTCCAGCCTCCTGACCACCCTTTTGAAGTCCTCCAGATGGATTATATTCAGATGGAGCGATGTCGAGGTTTCAAGTATGTCCTTGTAGTTGTATGCGCTTTGTCCAGGTGGACAGAAGCATATCCAGTCCCAGATTACACAGCCGCGACCACTGCCAAGCAGTTGGTTCGTGAGTTTTTCCCTCGATATGGACTCCCTAGAGTCGTATATTCTGATAACGGTCAGCCATTCTCATCTGAACTCATGAAGCACGTTTCCCTTTTGTTAGGGTACCAGTGGAAGTTCCATTGTGTACGCCATCCTGAAGCAGCTGGTCTGGTCGAGAGACATAATCAGACTCTGAAAATCCGAATTGCCAAAATATGTAAAGAGAAAGGTGTGGACTGGCTAGTAGCTCTGCCAGTTGCTTTGTTTTATATGCGCATGGTCGCACATTCCAGATCAGGTCTGTCCCCGTATGAGGTCGTTTTCGGCCGCCCCCCTAACATGTGGGGTACTCCTAGACCCCGAAGTATTACTGATGTTTCATGTAATATGCTGACAGATTACCTAGCTTCCTTGATGTCTGCCCTCAACTCATGTCGTTCACAGGTTGCCGCCGCATTTCCAGACAATACCGAGGTGGCACCGCATGAAATCGTTCCAGGATCCATGGTGATGGTCCGCAACTTTGACAGATCAAGTCCGCTGGAGCCACGTTGGAAGGAGCCCCGTCAGGTCCTCCTCACCACCCGTACAGCCGTGAAATTGGAAGGACGCCGCGGCTGGGTACACCTTTCGCACGTCAAGAAATTCTACGGATTAAAGCCGGTCTCCAAGAACATTTCCCAGGATTTAAAAACTTGTCAAAACATTGTTCCTAAGGACTGTCCCGCAAATGACATTGACACAACCCCTCCCCTGTTAGAGAAAACTCCGCAGCAGGAGTATAAGCAAAAGCTACGGTCTAGTAAAATAAGTCAGCCAGTTTGATTGTCTAAGTCCTCCCCTAGGTGAAACGGTTAGACTGTTTCTGACATGTATAAAATAGACCCCCATAGTGAGAGAGTCAGTCAAAACTCAATCCGATGTATCGTTTTTCTATGTTTTATATTGTTTTCCAGCCTTATGATTTCCTGCACCAGTTATGCATTTTACCTATGTTTCCCAGTTTCACATGTAAATAAGCATTCTAATGTTACAGTAGAGCACACGTTTAGTGATCTGCCCCCTCATGAACTGTCCTACCGCCTCGCTATGCGTAATAATTCCTTTATCCGCATGTTACATTATTCACACCAGACCAGCAATGCCACTAATTGTTGGGTGTGTGGTCGACTCCCCCCTTTCCAGACGTCAAAGGGAGTTCTGCCACTCTTTCCTTATCCTTTTTCACATAATGGTTCGTGTGGAGCATGGTCCACGTTAACGTCATCCTCAACAGATATGTCTTTTCTTAACAGCACATGTTTCCCAGACAAGCATGGTCCCCCCCACAGAACAGGTTTAGATCTAGAAAATGAAGTGTACAATTTAGGTAACTATTCGTCGAATTTTATGGTCCTGAATGTTCAGTCTGATACTACTCCAGACTTACCTGCTATTTCAGTACTACCAGTCAAAGGCGAATTATGTGTTCGTAATAATGGTTCCGTACATGTAGGACATAGTGATTGTACTACTATTGTCAAGTATAGTGACAGTGGGAAATCTATTTTCAAAGCTTCACGTCATTCATATTTTATTTGTGGTCAAACCGCATATGTTCGTCTGCCCCTCGATTGGGAGGGAACCTGTTACATTGCCTTCCTACTGCCACCTGTTTTTCTAGCCCCACCTGACTACCATAGGAATTCCTACCTAGTACATACTAGACACAAGAGAAATCTCCCGATTGTCGACTATACTGAAACTGCTGCAGAGCAATTCATTGATATTGATAAAGGTGTTTTCCCTTATTTAGGTACAGTTGTAAATAGTAAGCTAATCCGTAGGTTAACAAGAACCCTTGAAGCTGTAGTAGATGAGACTGCCTCCGCTCTAGGTAACTTAACCGAAGAGCAATCTGCTATGAGATTTGTCGTTTTACAGAATCGTCTCGTCCTTGACGTCATACTGGCCGATAGGGGCGGGGCCTGTAGAGTCATCGGATCTAGTTGCTGCATTTTCATTCCAAATAACGCGCCGTCTGTTTATTCAGCTATAACCAGACTTCATAAAATTGCCCATCTGATACACCAAGACCCAGGCACCTGGACATGGTCCGGTTGGTTCTGGAATATAATTTCCGCATGGGGATGGAAAATATTGTCTTTTCTAGGTATCGCAGTAGCGATCATATTCAGCTGCTGCCTCTGTATACAATGTGGCCCTGCGATTTGCGGCATGTGTGCTACATCCTGTATTCCTAGTATAACTCCTAGTCCCAAGTCCCGTTCTAAACCCCGTTCCAGGATAATTCGAGACGAGCAAATGGTACTGTATGAAATGATAGATGGTATCATGAAGATTGATGTTTCCTGATGGAAACGTAGTGACAAGGAGGGAATGTGGAAAAGTAAATTTTGCCATGTTCTGTGTCCCTACGTGTCATCCGTCATATGTTATGTGTGCATGATTAAATATGCATATGTACTCCCCATGTCCGATTAATGACGCAATTACAGTTGTGTCCACCTCTAGTATGTCATTTCCCAGTTCTCGTGAATACTACGAATATCAGGCCTATGTAAAACTATGTTGCCACGTTTCTCAGTGTGCACGTTATTTCATTATAAAGTCCCCGTTTCTAGGCCTCAAAAGGGCCCGGACACCAGATTCAGCTCCTGTCTCCTGAAGCCTCGCTGAGGAGCGATCCAGCCCCCACCTGTATCCTCGACCTTTCACTTACTTCCTGCCTCGTAGTGCCCGGTGCAGCTTGGCTCTGCCTCTAAGTCTGCCAAGACTATGTTATGATTCCAGTTATCAGTTCAGCCCTCCTTCCCTGCATTCCTAAAGCTACTGAATCGCATCAATAGTTTCCGTCATTGTCTAGCCTTCACGTCTCCATGTTAGAGAAATACTGTATTCAATGGTCATTTAATATTCTTCATCACGCACTACATGTAGAATAAATGCATGGTCCAGTCTCAGAATCAAGTTAGCCTTTCCTCTCCTGACTTATAGTTTATATCAACATGTTCTCTAAACATCAGATACTAGATACTGTTTAGGTACATGTCGCTCCGACCCTCCAGACTTCAGTCTCTGCTCCTAGCACAGAGTTCATAGCCCCCAGCTTCTCCTAGTGATACGTCATTGCCAGTTTGCGCGCACCACTAGGTTAGAGGTCCCGGCTCCTCAGGTAGCCCCCTCCATGGTTTCCGCCCCATTCATGACATATTCCGTTACGTTTGCATCACATGTCTATGTATACGCCCTGTTACACCTCTTCCCACCCTTATCTTTCGCGACTGCTACACGTCACGCCTTCTGCTCCACCCACTGCTACGCCTACTGCAATGTAATGCTATGTGTTTGCGTTATGTATATATGCTCATGTATTGTTATTGAAAGTCAGCGCGCTCATCCCAGATCCAGCCCCAGCAGCTGCTGGGCCCTGTCATCCTATTCCTATGCAGGTTGTCCTGTTCCTGTCCTTATGCTGTATTAAACCTGCAAAACTCCTACTACCTCGAATCTTGACTCTTATTTATTGAGCTATCTGTTATGATATATGTCTAGTCAAAAATAGGGTATTATTTATTTATTTACCACAGAAATGCCACGCCAAAACACGCAGCCCATGGTATAACGATACTCTTGCTGAGCTCAAGAGAACATGCCGACAAGCTGAGAGGGCTTGGAGGAAATCCTTTGACTCCACGTTAAAATTGTTGTATTTTGCCCAGCTTAAGATTTACCACAGGGCAATCTGCCAAACCCGGGCCGCACACTATGCTTCTGAGTTTCTTAGTAGCCCTAACCCATCTAAATTAATTTTTAAGGTTTCTCAAAGACCTCATGGGAAAACGGGCAACCTCACTAGAAATCTGCACAGACTCTCACTGTGAAAGATTGGCATCCTTTTTCGTGGAGAAGGTGCGGGTAATCTACCGAGGATTTATGTCATCTGTGCCCGGGGTTGAGCCTAGTAGTGTGAGGGCTACGGTCCACGAAACTCTCTCCTCTCTGCCTGCTATGTCTGTTGAGGCCTTTGACACTCTGAGCCTAAAAATTTAATCTGGCTCTCCCTTAGATCCGATGAAGCCAGAGCTATTTACTCTTCTCCCGCCCCTTTGCCGTGCGCCTACATTGGAATTGATTAATCTCTCACTCACTGAGGGCGTGGTTCCCTCCTCTTGGAAGCAAGCAGTGGTCAGCCCCATTTTGAAGAAGCCTAATCTTGATCCCCAGCTACCTGAGAATTATCGTCCCATCTCCCTCCTGCCTGGACCGCCAAGGTCACTGAGGCACACGTGAATTCCATCTTGTCCGCCCATCTCTCTCGTAATAATATTCTAGACGAGAGTCAGAATGGTTTTCGAGCACAACACAGCACCGAAACTGCTCTGCTCTTTATGATTGAGCATCTGCGTTCGGTGCTGGATGCGGGGCAGACAGCGGCGCTCCTTTTGTTAGACCTGAGCGCCGCGTTTGACACGGTGTCTCATGACATTCTGATGCGGCGTCTGGAGGAAGTGGGAATTGAGGGGACGGCTCTCCAATGGTTTCGCTCCTTCCTTTCGGACCGGTTTTTTAAAGTGGCCATTCCACCGGGTCAGTCCTCTTTCCATCCTTTGGGACTGGGAGTCCCTCAGGGCTCAGCGCTGAGCCCCACTTTGTTCAACTTATATGTGAAACCGCTGGCTGCAGTCGTTAGACAGAGTGGCTTAACCATGACATCGTATGCCGACGACACGCAGCTGGCGGTGACACTCAGTGGGGACCCTGAGGTGACTGCTCCCAGATTCCGTGCAGGACTCATAGCCGTGGCTAAATGGATGCGCATTAACTGTTTACAGTTAAATGCCAAAAAAAACGAGGTCCTGATTCTAGGGAAGCAGGCGGAACTCTGGGGAGATCAGTGGTGGCCTCCAGAACTGGGGGTGACTCCCATCCCAGCTGCCGAAGTTAAGAACTTGGGGGTTTGGCTGGATCCTACACTCTCCTTTACCAGCCACACAAAGAAGATTGCAGCTACCTGCTATGGTATTCTGCGAGGAATGAGACCAGTCCTCAAATTCTTCGACCCCCCTACTCGGCAACTGGTGGTCCAAGCCTCCATTCTTTCTCGGCTGGACTATGGGAGTGCGCTGCTGCTTGGAGTGAATCAGGCGGAGGCTACGAGGCTGCAAAGGGTGCAGAAGGCCGCGGCGCGGGCCATTGTTGGCCTTCCGAGACGTTGTTCTGTCTCCGCAGTCTTGACCTCTCTTCACTGGCTGCCGGTTAGACAGAGAATTAAATTCAAGGCCCTCTGTTTAACATTTAAGATCTTGAAATTCTCCTCTCCTCCAGCCCTTGTGGGTCTTGTTTCCCCCTATGCTCCCACGCGGGCTCTCAGGTCGGAATCTCTATATCTGGCGACTAAGACCAGGTTCAGACTGAGTAGGATGGGTGGTCGCTCTTTTCAAGTTCTGGCGGCAGTATTGTGGAATTCTCTTCCTGTCCATATTCGTGCCCTGAACAGCCTGACTCTTTTCAGACGCGCCATAAAAACTCATCTGTTCTTTACTACTGACTGATCCCCTGTCTTCCCAGCATCGATCTGTTGTGTTATGGCACTTGATCAGGCGCCAGGACGCCCCTTCGCTGGGGCAGCTGTGCGCCTAATAAAAGTTATTAACATAACATAACATAACAGCCGAAATAGAGTGCCGTCCCGCTGCGACATAGGGGGGGCTCCCTCGGCTGCTGTCCGTACCTAACACAGGCTCCGCCGCCCCTTTCCTTCTCCCCCTCCCCCCCTTTTTGCCCTCCTCCCTTTTTCCCCCTCCCCCCGGTCTTTCCCCCCACTCCGCGCACCCCCTCCCACCCCGCCCCTGGTGACCGAGACCGTGTGTGGCGGAGACATCCCCTGCCGCACTTGCCTTCCTGCCGCCTGTGCCCCCCCCCCCTTTTTGCCCTGACACCGCCTCCTCACTTGCCCCCACCCCTGCATGGCCCCTACCGGATGCACCGCACACAGTTAGGATCCTGGGTACACTACCACACACACGAATGCTAGTCCAACAGTTTTTTTTTTGGAATGTTTTTCCCTCCCCCCAGTATTAGACTTCCCAGTTCACTTTTTGGTTGACACAGAGGCCGATTATACTGTACCCCTAATCATGCCAGTACACACCACCACTGTTGCCTCTATTCTCTGCTGCATTGTACAGGGAACTCAATTTCATGCACTAACTGTGGACTTTCCTTTTTTGAACGCGCTAGGCCCTTTCTGCAGTGCTGCGAACTGCGGGCACTACACTGTGAGTCACTCCCTGGCACAGTCAATTATGTACCAATGCATTTCTACCAGCACCTGTTTACTTTCACTCATGTATAATTGCTGTGTTGACGTATACAATCTGCTGGGAACTGTTTGTGGCATTTATCCGTTGTTCTGACACTGTATGTACATTTATTGACTTATCTGTGAATTTAAATAAAGTTTGGGACCATTGGTCTTAAAAAAAAAAAAACATAACATAACATAACATAACAAATCCTCTGGTTTCCTAGTAACAGAGCTCACACGGCAACTGCACATCGGGACTCAGCGGGACTTCAATTACCAGCATGCCGGCTACCACCACCAATGGTGTCCACCAGAGAGCCGTCTACGCGAAATAAAAATAGTGCAGTCTTCCTCTGAAACACTCCTAACTACCTGGGCCAACCTTTGAAAAAGTTTGCAGCAGGCGAACGAAACGCGTCAGGACAGAACAGCTGCCCATCTGTACTACAAATGTGCCACAAGCAAGGTGTTGGATGTGCGACTCCCCCTCTTTTCCCCTCCAGGAGAAGAAAATGTTTGCATTTCATGCGGAGGGTCCATCCGCAGAATCACGCACTACCTACAAAGAGCGCCTACACTCACCCGACCTTGGACCACAGTCTGTGCCTCGGAAATGAACTCAAGGGTGAATGGCAGCCACCAAGCACCAAAGCTTGGAAAGGGTCCAAACAGTCCTCAAACACGGGCTGTTACTGGAACAACACCGCCGGAAATCCTCTGGTTTCCTAGTAACAGAGCTCACACGGCAACTGCACATCGGGACTCAGCGGGACTTCAATTACCAGCATGCCGGCTACCACCACCAATAGTGTCCACCAGAGGGCCGTCTACGCGAAATAAAAATAGTGAAGTCTTCCTCTGAAACACTCCTAACTACCTGGGCCAACCTTTGAAAAAGTTCGCAGCAGGCGAACGAAACGCGTCAGGACAGAACAGCAGCCCATCTGTACTACAAATGTGCCACAAGCAAGGTGTTGTATGTGCGACTCCCCCTCTTTTCCCCTCCTGGAGAAGAAAATGTTTGCATTTCATGCGGAGGGTCCATCCGCAGAATCACGCACTACCTACAAAGAGCACCTACCATCACCCGACCTTGGACCACAGTCTGTGCCTCGGAAACGAACTCAAGGGTGAATGACAGCCACCAAGCACCAGAGCTTGGAAAGGGTCCAAACTGTCCTCAAACACAGGCCGTTACAGGAACAACACCGCCGGAAATCCTCTGGTTTCCTAGTAACAGAGCTCACACGGCAACTGCACATCGGGACTCAGCGGGACTTCAATTACCAGCATGCCGGCTACCACCACCAATGGTGTCCACCAGAGGGCCGTCTACGCGAAATAAAAATAGTGAAGTCTTCCTCTGAAACACTCCTAACTACCTGGGCCAACCTTTGAAAAAGTTCGCAGCAGGCGAACGAAACGCGTCAGGACAGAACAGCAGCCCATCTGTACTACAAATATGCCACAAGCAAGGTGTTGTATGTGCGACTCCCCCTCTTTTCCCCTCCAGGAGAAGAAAATGTTTGCATTTCATGCGGAGGGTCCATCCGCAGAATCACGCACTACCTACAAAGAGCACCTACCCTCACCCGACCTTGGACCACAGTCTGTGCCTCGGAAACGAACTCAAGGGTGAATGACAGCCACCAAGCACCAGAGCTTGGAAAGGGTCCAAACTGTCCTCAAACACAGGCCGTTACAGGAACAACACCGCCGGGAATCCTCTGGTTTCCTAGTAACAGAGCTCACACGGCAACTGCACATCGGGACTCAGCGGGACTTCAATTACCAGCATGCCGGCTACCACCACCAATGGTGTCCACCAGAGGGCTGTCTACGCGAAATAAAAATAGTGACGTCTTCCTCTGAAACACTCCTAACTACCTGGGCCAACCTTTGAAAAAGTTCGCAGCAGGCGAACGAAACGCGTCAGGACAGAACAGCTGCCCATCTGTACTACAAATGTGCCACAAGCAAGGTGTTGGATGTGCGACTCCCCCTCTTTTCCCCTCCAGGTATATATATATATTTAAGCAATGTGTGTCCGCATGGAGCCTGGACCATCACCAGGGCGGTCTGGCATTTGGGGGCGGACAGCCTTCAATCACATCCAGCACAAACCTCCAATCACCAGAAAAAGAGGCACGCCAGACCAAACTTCAGGAACAGCTTGTATTTTAATCCAAAAGAAAAGCATCCTTCTTAGTCCTAACCGGTTTCGGCTAAATGATTAGCCTTGTTCACAGGTGAGCTGCTGGTGTATTTGCTGCGTAACTTCCTTTTGTACGTCGTTTGGTTGGACTACTCAGGTACGACGTAGCCTCAACATACCACAAGTCCCAGCATGCATTCGTGAATCCGCATCTCATAGTATATCCGTCCCCATTACATTTAATTTGACGGAGTTTTCATAGTGGGAAAATAAGAGTCGCTTCACGATGCATTGTTGCTCATAAATCAACATTGGTTGCTTGTCTTTAACACAATTCCTGGTAATGCTAGACTTTCCTGAAGTCGCAATGTGAAAGACGGCGTTTCACAATCCCTTGCCGGCGGTGTTAAGCGAAACATCCTGGCTGTAAATACATGCCTTTTTGATCCAAACAGCGCGGGCGGGTCCTGCTCCTTTAAACTCAATTCCAGCAATGTCTGTCCGCATGGAGCCTGGACCATCACCAGGGCGGTCTGGCGTTTGGGGGCGGACAGCCCTCAATCACATCCAGCACAAACCTCCAATCACCAGAAAAAGAGGCATGCCACACCAAACTTCAGGAACAGCTTGTATTTTAATCCAAAAGAAAAGCATCCTTCTTAGTCCTAACCGGTTTCGGCTAAATGATTAGCCTTGTTCACAGGTGAGCTGCTGGTGTATTTGCTGCATAACTTCCTTTATATATATATATATATTCACTGAAAAAACCATAGGTTATAGACCATATATAGTTAGGAATTAGCATTTAAAAAACCTTATTTTACTCACACAAAACCATTGAAATTCCATATATAGTTAGTTGCACTAACTATATATCGCGCACCCGCAATCCACTGCTGATCATGTCACATATTACATCATTCATGACATGGTCAGTGACATCACTGATGACATCACTGATGACATCTCAAATGACATCACTGATGACATCACTGATGACAACATCCAGTGACTGTATGTTTCTGTAAAGTTAAAATATGTCTTACATATTGAAGAATGAGTGGATGTATAAGTGTCTGGATGAAGGATTTAGTAGGTGCGTGACTGACTGTATGAGTGAGTGATTAAATGTGTCTCACTGAATGCATGGGTTAGTGACTAAACTGTCTTAATTTGTGCATCATAATGTCTGTTGTGATGTAAACTGCTGCATGTGTTGATCATTAGCTATACGAGAGGCTATATGTGTTATTGATTGGTTGCCCAAATATTTGTATGGGAGATTGAGTTTGTGTAGGGGTGGCTGGGAGGTGTGTGACTCTGTGCATAGATGTGTGAGCAGTTGATTCACTAGGTGTATGAGTTCAAGAGTGCATGTGGAAACAGCTACATGGGCAGTTGACTGTGTGCATGAGTGTATTGATGAGTGAATGGATATCTCAATGCTACATGTCATAGTAAGTACATATGTAAAACACAGTACATGTGAGAGTTGGCATATATAAATAACTGTGCATGAGAGCCACTGAATGTGTGAGTGGTTGTATGGATCATTGTGAACTTGTATCAGGGATTGTATAAGAGAGTAAATATGTGTTAGTATATGTTTGAATAAGTAAGGTGTGTATAACTGTATAGTTGAAGAAATGGAGGTGAGATTGTTTATTTGCATGACTGACTAGGTGTGTGAGTAACTCCATGGATGAGTGACAGTGTGTGAGTGTCTGTATACACTGAGTGTATCTAAGGTTATATTAGAGTCTTAAGAGGTTTATCGTATTAGCACAAGAATGATGTCAAATGAGATGTCATCATTGATGTCATCAGTGATGTCATTTGAGATGTCATCAGTGATGTCATCAGTGATGTCACTGACCATGTCATGAATGATGTAATATGTGACATGATCAGCAGTGGATTGCGGGTGCGCGATATATAGTTAGTGCAACTAACTATATATGGAATTTCAATGGTTTTGTGTGAGTAAAATAAGGTTTTTTAAATGCTAATTCCTAACTATATATGGTCTATAACCTATGGTTTTTTCAGTGAATTTTCAAGGTTTTGTAAATGCTAATTCCTAACTATATATGTTCTATAACCCATGGTTTTTTCAGTGAATTTTCAAGGTTTTGTAAATGCTAATTCATAACTATATATGGTCTATAACCTATGGTTTTTTCAGTGAATTTTCAAGGTTTTGTAAATGCTAATTCCTAACTATATATGGTCTATAACCTATGGTTTTTTCAGTGAATTTCAATGGTTTTTTAATAGCAAATATCATACACTGTCGAATGTCAAGTACGTGGTAAGTAAAAACATTTTCGTGTTTATGCACACTGATCTGCTTTGAATGCTGCCCCCCACCCCTCATTTCTATTAGGAGTACTCTCTCTTTGCAGATAGTGAAGGGTAGTTAACGCAGGCCTTTGCCCCCGTTGTAATCCGTCGTGCCTGCTTCTCTCTCCATTTGATTGATTGTTCTCTTTGGTTCATTCTCTATTTACAAACAAGCACAGAGTCGCAATACTCTGTTTAGTCTTTGCAGATAGCGAAAAATCGTGTAAAAAAACAAAAGGAATCGAGCAAAATCAGTAGGCCACTAATGGGATCTCTTTTTGACCTCGCTAAAATAGAAACATTAGGAACAACCTGTTGAAAATAGCAATGTGTATGTACATAAGCGGCGTTCATTTCTGTTCACAGTACCCCTTGTTGATTGTTTGAATCGAGCATTGAATTGTTCGAAGTTGGTTCTCTTAAGGATCTTCTCTGCCTGCAAACGAGGAAGAATAGGAATATTCTCTCTCCCTTTGCAGATAGTGAAGGGTAGGTAACGCAAGCCTTTAACATGTCGTACCTATTTCATTCCTCATTGATTGATTGATTGTCCGAACATTGACTGTTTGGGAATTAGTTCTTTTTGGAGGTATTCCCTGTTTGCAAATAAACGTAGGAAAATCTTTGCAAGTAGTGAAAGGGTACGTAATGCGGACCTTTCTCCCCCGTTGTAATCTGTCATGCCTATCTACTCCCCACTGATTGATGCACCTGTTTCACCCAGACCATTTACTAGAGATAGGTCATCTGGCCCGACCAGAGAGCACCCCTAGTGAAAAGGACATATGCAATAATAACGAAGTGATCACTGTATCCTGTTAACAGAAACTTTAGCATGAAACAACCTGGAAAGAAAAGAATAGGAAAACGAAAATCAGTAGGCCACTGATGAACTTTTTATTAAATAACAAACAAAGAAACGATAACAATACGTAATGATAAAACCTATTATTGTCCTAGAAACAAGAAACGTTAGAAGTAAGCCCGTAATAAGAAACCTGAAAACATCGCCCCTCACTGCCCCAAAACGTGTCTGTCCCACCGCCTGCCAAGGCCAAATAACGGCAAACTGGGAAAGATAGAAGTCAGCAGACATCCGCCCCATTCTAGAAACTTCCAAAGGGCAACAGGTTTTCGGCTACGCCCAGCCGGAAGCAACACATATAAGGCGGGTCCTGCTGCCACGCCTCGGCCAGGAGATCATCACGTAGGGTGTAGCCGGAGGAGAGGCCGAGGCCAGCGGGACCCGGCCAGGGGGATTGACAACACTGGAGAGTTTCAGGGGGGGGGAATGTCCCTGTCCTCGACCCTCCCCTCTCTCTCCCAGTCCGGCCGCGGTGGCCCTTGAGAGTTGCAGGTTGTCCCTCCACACTCTCTCCCGGTCCGGCCACCAACGGCCGGGGGCTGGGGCCGACGGGATCCGGCTGCAGCCGATGAGCCAAGGAACCCGTTCATGGGGCCAGAGCAAAGGGCGTCCGGCCGCCATCCACCGGAGGTGCGGCCCAAAGACGGACGGGACATTTCTTCTTTCTTTTATAATGGCTGCGACAACACTGGGGGGGGATGTCTTGCACATGCCTCCGACCCCCCCCCTCATCCTCATCGCCTGGTCCGGCCATAACAAATGTCAAGCGAGACGCCGTGGGGTGCACTGGGAGGGAGAGACGATGCGAACAGGCCTCTCCCGCCTCCCCAGGTGAAGGCTTCCCAGCTGCAACCTCAGCGCTCCAGGCGCCCGGAAAAGGGTTCTTCCACTGTGGCGATGCTGCAACGTCTCGCCCGGCAGGGTGGAGCCGTCCGCTCATTTGACCCCGCGATCGCCAGTAGCTACCGAACTCTCAAAATGGCGGTCGACCTGGCAAGAGCGGGCCCAGCATAAAGAAATGGCCCGGTCACTGGTTGACTCCACCACCGTAGTCCTCCACGACCTTGAAGATTCTAGAGGAGCCGCGGGAGTCTCCGACCCCCGCAGACACCCCCGATGGGGAATGACTGCCATGATCGCCCGTGGAGTGACGAAACTGTAGCCGCGGGACGTCGGCGCTCCCATGCTGCCACCAGCCTCAGTTTGAATGACTAGAATCCTGCAGACCTCAGTTCCGGTGAAAGCACAGTGTGACCCGGTAGGAAAAATTGTTGCACCCCCTACCCTTTTTGACTGATAGTTCAAACCACCGATCCTTTCCTTTGCCCTTTTACCGGAACTATGGACTGCCTCCCCCTCTTTTACATTTTCTAGAGAAAACAAAACATTAACCACTACATTAGCATAGCAGTTGACACCAGAACTGTTTTCAAATTGAAAACCAACAACATCTTCAACAGAATCCTTTTTGTTTCTGCTGTGACCCTGCTACAGCACAGGCATTGTCCCCAGCAGTAATTCTGCAATGCCGATAAGTATAGCTGTGGTGCCTACTGGACTCACTCAACCCCCCGGCGCCCCACGCCGTTATTTGCTGGGCGGCAACTTACTAGACATCACCTTCGTGACATCCAGATTTCAGCGCTTTCTGCTGCCTTGGAACTATTCGCACAACAGACCGCTACTGACAATCCACCCCCCGGGACGCCCCACGCCGGATACCCAAATCAGTGCGGCACCCAGGCAACATCTTCTGAATTTTCATAATTTGAAAGAACTAGTAACATGTCCTCATCAGGAATTTCCTCATGAAAAGTCTGCAATGATGATTCTTGTAACTCTATGGTCTCCAAACATTCGATAAATTCGCCATCAAGAGATTGATCAAAAAAATCATTCAAGTCATCTCCTCCTTGTGAGAATATTTCATTATTGGTGCTGTCAATTTCAATAAATGTATTGGATAATTCAAAAGAAATTGCCACGGTCTCTTCGTTGTTTAAATGTTTTTACTGTTTTTGTTTTGTTGTATATATTTATAAGTTATTAAAGTTTTATAATCCTACTACTTTGTTGGAGTGCTATATATTTTTAATATGACACATAATTGTAAAAACTTTGATGTACAAAGAGTCATCCCTGGAATCTTCCGCTTCAGGCTCGATCCCCTCCCCAATCACAATACAGGATGGTTTTCAGATAGTAGGAACACGTGTGGTGTGACGGATCTCATCGGGTGTGGGCCTTGATCTACTATAACTCCTTTGAAGAGGGGTGATTCTTTACAGCTGGGGCCATAAACTACATCTGCAGGGCTAGCTGATAGCCTGGACAATCGGACACAGAGGAAGAGGATTGTCAGAGGGTGCGGTAGTGAATAGGGCGAAAGGGAGGTGTCGGGCGGGCACAGAGTGTGATTCTCAAGGAAGAGCAGCGCAGATGGGGGGAGGTTTATTGCCCATGCATAACACAGAGAGCGGGGGTGACCAGTGCCTGGGGAAGATGCTTGCGAAGGTGGGGAGCCATGCTAAGGATCGACAGCGTGCAGAGAGTGGGTCTGGTCAAGGCATCTAAAATGGCTGCCGTGCACGACAAAAGTGTGGCATTTCAAAAAAGGCAAGATGGCGCAGACAATGTTTTTCAACACTTCCTCATTTCCTTCGAATCGAACGTTAACAGACGTTGGTGCATATTACCAAAGTTAAGCGATATTTATCGCTAACGATGCTTAGCAACGAATTTTTTACCGCTAAGCATCGTCAGAAATTATCGAAGATAAACCTTGCTATTATCAAGGTTTATCGCAAATGCGATAAAAAACGGCCGCAATGCATGAATATCGCTAAAAAGTCAGCGATATTCATGCATTACCGAGCTAATGCTCTTAGCCATGTTATCCACCTCCCATTGGATAACATGGCTAAGAACTGCTCAGGGCAGGTGTTAGTTTTTGGAGATATTCGCGCTTAGCGCGAATATCTCCAAAAGTTGGTAATAGGAGATAGATATCTTGCATGTTGTAATGCAAGTTATTGTGGTATATGGAACTCATACCATAATCTCTCAGGAAAGCAGAAACTGATCCTTTTGGGACCGCCTGAGAAGGCCTAGGAGGTGAGGGGTACTCTACTTTGCCCCCTTTTCACGTTCCGAACTATTGTTTTTTTACTCTCTTCTGTAATTACACAAAATGGCAGCGATAAGATGCATCAGAGACAGACAGTGAGAGAAAGGAGGCCGGAGATGAAGAAGAGATGTCAAATACACATTGGAGATAATATAGTGGGAGAAGGAAAGTAAATATGAGTAAACTTACCATGTAACATAAAAATGTTGCACTCTATACTATAAGTCTCATTTTATACTACAATCACTTCGCTACAACCTCATAAATTAAAAATAAAAATGAATAATGTCTCAAACAATTTTTGATTTCTAAATATAAATTTATTCTTCTGAATTTTCAAAATTTGAAAGAACTAGTAACATGTCCTCATCAGGAATTTCCTCTTCAATCATCTCATCTGGAATCTCCTCATGAAAAGTCTGCAATGATGATTCTTCTAACTCTATGGCCTCCAAACATTCGATAAATTCGCCATCAACAGATTGATCCAAAAAATCATTCAAGTCATCTCCTCCTTGTGACAATATTTCATTATTGGTGCTCTCAATTTCAATACATGTAGTGGATAATTCAAAAGAAATTGCCACGGTCTCTTCATTGTGAGCCATTTTATTTTGAAATTGCTTACTGTAAATTGCAGAAAAAAATAATCACTTTCATTTATCGTTTTTAGTAATACATAATATAAAACTAACTTTATCAAGTATTTAGTATAACAGAAGGACTGTAAATAAATAACAGAAAACATTTTTCAAATTATCTTCAAGTGTACAACATAGTTCCCCTTACAAATTAACAACTCACCTTTTTAAAAGTAGGAGAAGTGTTAGTACTGTGTAAATCAAACACCAGCAATTGACCACCAAAAATTCCTCACAAATGTACCTCAGACAGTAGTATCACAAAATGGCTGTGGTTTCCTCTCATTTTAGATATATACATAACCAATTAACTTTCATCACACACAAATACAAAACCAAAGTAACATTTTAATTGGTTCTAAATTTCAACACTTTCAAATGTGTTTTCCCCATGCAATTTTCCATAGGACATTTAGATACGTCTACAGCCTGAATGGCTGAACGGAATTACACCAAACTTGGCAAAATGGTACATCAAACCTAAGAGGTCAGGGAGGATCTACTATGCCCCCTTATGGTCATTTGCCCCTTCGCTTTGGCCTCCTCTTGTCTCTCGATCCTACCGAGAGACAAGATGGCGGCCGCTACGGACTGTTTGGAATGTTTACAGACGCCGGAGAACCAATCAGCTTCGCAAAGCTCCGTAACGCGGAAAGTACGCGAAGCGGAGCGCTGTTACAGATATATATCTTTTTTTGAACGTTAATTTCTCAAAATCCACTGGAGCACATATATTGAGACCTAGCAAAGGCACATCGGGCTACCAGTCCCTACAATTTTGCCAAGTTTCATGCAAATCCATTCAGCCATTCGATTATTATTATTATTATTTTTTTTGCCCCGCGGGGCCCTTTTAAAACCTCCACATCAAACCTAGAGGGTCAGGGAGGATCTACTATGCCCCCTTATGGTCATTTGCCCCTTCGCTTTGGCCTCCTCTTGTCTCTCGATCCTACCGAGAGACAAGATGGCGGCCGCTACGGACTGTTTGGAATGTTTACAGACGCCGGAGAACCAATCAGCTTCGCTTCACAAAGCTCCGTAACGCGTAAAGTCCGCGAACCGGAGCGCTGCCTGGTCCGCTGTTACAGATATATATCTTTTTTTTTAACGTTAATTTCTCAAAATCCACTGGAACACATATATTGAGACCTAGCAAAGGCACATCGGGCTACCAGTCCCTACAATTTTGCCAAGTTTCGTGCAAATCCATTCAGCCAATTCCGTCCACAAACGCCAAAGTTATTAGACATAGAATTTTCAAAAATCCCATAGAGAAAAAATCCTAACTATATATACCTACTGGCGACCTATATATATATATATATATATAGGTAATATATATATATATATATATATATATATATATATATATATATATATATAAAGCCTTTAGTAATTCGAGTATTTGTGTGGTGCACTCTGGGTTGTGTAGTTTTTTTCAAATTACTGTTTTAATGTTTGAAACGTAATTAGTACAAATTGCTTGGGGGTCCCTGGCTTCCAATAGTAACTCAGTGGGGGTCCTCAGGAGTCAAAGGTTTGGGAAACACTGGTCTAGAATCCTGTAACTGGTGTGGGTCTGTAACAATGTATTTAAGGGGAAAATGAAAGAGGAGAAAGATGAAAAGAGCCCTCACCCAAGTGCATAGAGTAAGCTGACAGCCCAGGAAAGCAGCTTCGGACAGAAAAGGTAATGAGAAAGCTCTGGGAAGAGGCTTAGTCTATGACTTCAGGGAAGAGAAGAGGGAAAGTATAGGCGCTGTACCTTCACACACATGCAAAGACATACATCTGGACCTAGGATCCCATTCTTTAGTGCTTCAGCTCAATACTGCTCATGGGAAGACCCATCAGGCTCATATTTTCCATATTAATTTTAGTGATTTGTTTGGTTATGGTTGTCATTGGTTTTTATTTGGCACAAGATTGCTGTAAGCACCATTTTATCTTGATATTCTACCTACTCCTTGCTTCCGTATGTGCCAAAGTGGATGTCTCCATTCTGCAAAAATGTAAATATTGAGTACATGGCCCTTCCTTGGGTGCACTTCTCTCCGTTCAAAATGCCAAGTCTCTTTCCCTTCCTGGATCTGGTAAGGTATGACATTTATGTAGAGGGTATTAGGGTTATTTTCATAATTATTTAAGCCCTTTTATAAGGTGTGTTTTTGTAGTTTTGAGGTCCCGGTTTTGTATACTATACTATACTATTGCTAACGCGGGATTTCTGGTTTCGTGTTGTTAATCCAGATCCCAACTCAGGTCGACTAATCGTTGGTACCTGTCATTGAGTAAAAGGCAATCCACTACTAGGTTAATCAAGAAAGAACTTATGCCACTCTAAAGAACCACTTACCATTGGAAAAGGTTTAAAAGTTTATTATAAAGCCAAAGTTATCTGGAGATACAAACATCTCAGAATGAGGTTCAAAAGATATGCAGGAATCAATACAAACAAGAATTCTCTAAATGCTCTTAGTCGGCAGAAGGATATCACTAAAACAAATTCAAAAAGCATTAAAGTTGCCAACATGGACACAAGTTGCAGCTTATGCGTCATTTACAGAAAGGAAAAGTTCAGGTTAGACTGTCCCTGCACTAGACTAAGTGACATCCCTACTTAACAAGATCTTTACCTAAAAAGGTGTCAGCCGTGGTGACTTCCAAAGAAGATCATATACGTAAACAAAAATTCCCAGGCATGCACGAACGTAACTAGCAAGTACACATGTAGATAGAATTATCTACAACAACATTAGGCAACTGCTTTCTCCAATAAAATTGGTTTTAATTTCTTTCAAGTATTCATAAAAAATTCATACGATAAAAATGTATTACAATGTTCAGAGTAAATGCAAACTTCATTGTAACTATACATGATTTGTCATGGTTAAAATTTCATTAGACATTATAAAAGCTGATGGTTACCTGTCGACGCGTTTCGACACGTAAGTTGTGTCTTCTTCAGGACTGTACCATCGATATTCTGTAAAAATAATAATTATGGACATTTTTTACTTTATAGTTCTTTTCCTGGTGAAGCAGTTTTCAATCGTTTATAACATGTTCGTTGTACCGCTAGTCATTCTTTCATACATATTGATGTACCGCATTAATGCTCTAAATCTCTATAGTGAACCCAGTAACTGTGTCTATTATCTCTATAAACATAGGCATCTTCAAGGTAGAACATAAACATGCTTCAAAGGCTAATTGCAGTGTCAGCATTTGTTGTGTAACATCATCAAGATAGAGCATAAACATGCTTCATAGTTCTTCACATTGTTAGCATTTGTCATATACAATCCAGATTTTCTAGTTACTCTGGTCATTTGTTAAAAACTCAAAGATAAGCCTATGTCAGGACAGGCTGGCATGGGTGTATACTGTGCTGTACATATATTCCATTCAAAAACAGAAGGCAGAAATTACCCATGGAGGAATGACGTATAGGTCTGCACAGTCGTGGATGGAGTTCTACCGACTGTACAGAGTAAAACGTGGTAACACCCGAATGTGCAATCGGTGCACTACCCTGCAGGAAGGGTTATCCAGCGTAGCACTGCAAGGAATGCGCACTAATCTATTGGTGGATATGTGTTAGAAAGAATAACTCATGCATGTATACCTATATCTGCATATGTAAATTGATTCACACATATTAATCTTAGCCTATTCCTATTTAGGGGACAAATACTACAGAAGTATATCAAGACAGCTCGTCTATCCCCCATATAAAGTGATCGCTTTCTAATTCACTATTTTTACTCACACATACAAGTGTCTCACCTTCTAGTATGTCAAAAAATGGCGTAGATATATGATAGGTTTAATTTTCTAAAGGCGGGTTACCCAACGAAGTACTCCAGTCACAGGGATATAAAGACACTTAATATCTGGAATGGTATGAAAACAAAGAGTATCATATAAAGTGTTCTAATTTAATTAGGACGGCACTATACTATTGCTAACGCGGGATTTCTGGTTTCGTGTTGTTAATCCAGATCCCAACTCAGGTCGACTAATCGTTGGTACCTGTCATTGAGTAAAAGGCAATCCACTACTAGGTTAATCAAGAAAGAACTTATGCCACTCTAAAGAACCACTTAAAAAGGTGTCAGCCGTGGTGACTTCCAAAGAAGATCACACACTTCCCTTAGTCTTTGTCTCAAAGTCGAAGTCTTGCAGTTCCCTATCTGCCTACCCATCCGCTCTCCTAGGTTCCTCAGATCATCTGCTCTAACTCCACCCCGGGGTGCTGTCCCTAATACAAAATCACATTTCCAATAGGAACGCCCCTGGAGACGCCTCTCACGTGGTGTAGATTCTGGTGGCAAATTCCATGCTGGTACTCCTCTGGACCCTTCGTTAAAGTTGACCTTGCTTCCCAGGCTACTCTCCGGCAAGACGGTACCCCCTAGAAATTCCTGAAGACTCCTACAGGCCTGTGCCAGGCGTCTCTGAACAAAAGTCTATTCATCATTTTCTGATTAAGCCCCCTCGCACCTGCAAAAGACACTTTTTCTCTGTGGGCCCCAAATTCCGGCCTCCACCATATCTTAGGGTCGTAAAACATTTGAACAGGCTTTACAGTTAGTGTCTAGCACGACTTTTCTCTAACGAGCACATACAGATCAAAGAAGCAACTTTATCTATTAAGGCCTGCTAAAATTACATGAAACGGGCCTCTGCCATATGCACATTTAATTTCTTTGTTTAAACAGTATTCTAACTAACACACATTACTATAATGTAACACATCTATTTAAAACATTATTTCAATTCTATGATTAATAATTCTTTTGCAGTAAAATGACATTAGAATCTAGGTTACTTAAAAGTGTAGCAGCATCTTTCGTTTCTTGTGAAATGCCATGTGGCCTACACATTTCCATGGTTTGCAGAGTTACATTTCTTTTTCACACAGCCCCATAACGTGAGACTCCAACATCATTCTAACATTTCTACAAATCTCTACATTAGTTTTTCACACTGCTATATGTATCCCTACTCTAATTAAACACTTATATATATCTTCACTCTATAGGTTTGACACTCTGGTGTATTCTATTCTAAACTAATACAACGTGCTTGTAAATATGGTGCACTTCTACATTTTTCAGATTTGTGCTCTCTCAATCCCCCCTTTGATGACTTACAGTAGTCATCATCATCACAACACCCTCTCTAAAGTATAGAGTATCAAACTGAAGTCGTTGCAACCTTCCCTCGTTTCATCTCCTCTAGAGCCCTCAGACTCCTGTACTGATTCTCCTGCATCGCAGCTAATCTCCTCCCCTGCTCTCGCATGGATCTCTGCAACCTGTTTGCTCTATACCATTTGTACAGCTTCACCAACCCCCACAAAGCGATTACACAAATCACTATTATGATGATAGGTTTCAATATGTACCAAATGATATTCTTTCCCAGGTTGGCAAACCAACCTCCAACTTTACCCATTCCTTGACCTACTTTTTCCCATACTGTTACCTTCGTCAAATCCTCTATTTCATTGTGTATTTCAGTAATGTTTCGAATGTACTTTTCTAGAGGTTTTGAATTGTCTGGAATGTAAGTGCAACATTCCTGGACCTTCAAAGCCTTACAGACTCCTCCCTCTTTGGCCAACAGAACGTCTAGAGCAAGTCGGTTCTGAAGAACCATTGCCCTTATCGATTGCATCTCTCCCTCCACCAGCATTAAAGATCTAGCAGTACTGGCGGATAGTCTATCTACAACTGTTGCCAATCTTCTTATCTTAACATCATTTAGTGCTATCCCTAAAATAGGAAACATAGCACCAAATACATCTCCAACTACCTCCTCAGCGCTTACATCCCTTCTTTTTCTAGCTTGTTTTCCCCTCTTTTTGGTTTCTAAGTCCTCAGCATTGGTATATTTTGGGGAAGACAATTGCTAAGTAACATGATCCATACCAATTATCTGGTAGTTTAACGTATGCATTTCTTCCACAGACAAAATACACATTCGGAATTACCTGCATTTCCCTTAGGAAATCTTTGGAGTAATACTCCAATTGGAAAGCATGTTCGCAACTGACTTCTCCCACAAACACATTCTCATAATATGTTTGACTTCTGTGTATACACAGCTTTCCCCTTTTCTCTCGGTCTAAAGCTATTGGACCATTGCTACCCTTCCTTTGGTGTTCCCTTTCTTCCTGGGTCCAATCTGTTTTCCATTGTCCTGAAGCTTTTAGGATCTTTTGTCTTCTATATCGATCATCCACCTGCCCTATAAACTTTTTTTTTCAATTTCGGATACTTTACAAGTCAAATTATTTCTTCGGGCATGTGAAGTATCTAATGTTCTCCATGGAAGGAAAAATTTCTGTAACCTGTCTTCACTCTTGTAATAATCCCATTTATTGAGGTGTTTATAATTTGGCACCTCTGGCAATATCGAGTCAAAGTTGGAGAAGTAATACTCAAACCCCTCACGTTCATAAAATATGCTCAGCAACAAACTACATGAGATTCCATAGGTCAATGGAAGATGATGATACCTGATGCCTTCATCTACAGAGGCTGGCAACTGCATGCAGACATAGCAGTTCTTCGCCTCCATGACATCAATATATTCATAAAGCAATTTGGCATAAGCATTTGTTTTAAAATTCCCCTGTGATTCATCTGCATGTAATCTTTTTATTTCAGCATCTAACAAAGCTTTCTCCTTCGCTGTGTTTTCCCCCGGTTTGCCAACCGTAGGAGGCTTCTGTGTTGATGCACTTTTTGCTTCTTTTTCTGCTTTCACATCATTTTCATGTCCCACTACATATGATACAGTAACCACTAAAACTATAAGAGAAATCACTACCACTAAAAGTGTACCTATTATGCATTTTGCCCTGCGGTTCGGGTTGCCAGCCTCCATGGTCTCAAGACAGTGTAGCTCTGGTTCTCTTTCACAGTACAAAGTCTCTTTTCTTTGCTTTTCCAATCTTTCGAACCACACCTGGAAGCTGAAAATCCCCTCCGCCAGAACAGTCTCTGAGTTCTGTAGCAATAGACAACCTTAGCCCTTCTCCATCCTCTAAAAATGGAAATCCCTAATTTCTTCTTCTTCTTCTTGACGCTAGGTTATCTCTCAATCTGTATTTACAAAGTTCTTTGCAAAGTCTTTAGTAATCCGAAATTATGCGTGTTCCAAGAACTTCCACTACTCGCTCGAATATTTCCAAACGAAGAAGGATTCCCTCAAGTATTGGACACCTGGAACAGCAACACGGAAATTCAACTGTCTCTAGGATCAATTTTCTTATTCCGCTCAGAAGAGGAGGATAGACGATGTTGAGTGTCAGCAGCCCTTCGACCTCCACTCCTGGTATCAGCAACTCTACTTCCACTGTTATGAAGGGGTCAGTTCTGGTCAGAGTCACTTTCCTCAGCCTCCCAGTTCTGCGTCCCTCGGACATCTGTAGCGAGGTAGGTCCACTCAGGAGTAGCGCATCTTCTGCAAGGCACCCGCACCCTCCTTGATCTTCTCGGACCTTCCTGTTCTTGTCTTTGTGGACTTTCTTCTGGATCTGAGTCTTCGGATATAGGAGCAAGAGTTTCCTCTCGAGCTGGCTTCAAGCTTGGCCTCCTTTTTCTTTCAGGCCAGGTATCTGCTCCACGCCTTGTTCTCCTATTTCTTGTCCGTTCACTCTGTTCTTGATCACTCTGAACTTGTTCTGTCTCTGAGTTGTTTCCATAGCAGCTTTCTCCTTCAGTGGCAACTTCTGTCTTTCTTCTTCTTCTGGATCTGTGACACTCCCAACTTCTTCAGACACCCCCACAGCTTGACTGATCCCCTCTTGTGATTCTTCCTCCACAACTGGATTTTCGTCTGTGAGAGGAGCTGTTTCTTCCAGGGGTGCTGGAACTCTTCGAGTAAGGGAAGCGTGGATCCAATTTGGCAGCCCTCCGCACTTCACGGCAGTGTTTGTCGTTAAGATGATCTGGTAAGGTCCTTTCCAGCGCACGTCTAAGCAGTTTTTCCGGACGTGCTTCTTCACCACTATCCAGTCACCTGGACACAGGTCGTGGCATTGATCTCTTGAGGATGGAACTTCTGCGGCCTGTACCTGAAGAGACACAGAATGAATGGCGTCAGACAACCCCTTGCAATAATCCAGGATCAGGTCATCTGTGATATTCAACAATGCAGTTGGTGGGACAGTTGGAAGTCTCATTGCCCTCCCCATCAGCACCTCGTGTGGAGAGAGACCTGTCCTCCTGTCGGGTGTGCTACGCATGCTCATAAGGACCAAAAGAAGAGCATCAGGCCAACTTAAGGAAGTTGATGAACATACTTTAGCAATGCGACATTTCAGCGTCCCATTTATCTGCTCCACGATGCCTGAAGCCTCTGGTCGATAGCTACAATGCAATTTCTGATCAATGTTCAATGCAGAGCAAAGCATCTTCACAACTTCGCTGTTAAAATGTGTTCCTCTGTCCGATTCCAGAGAGGCAGGCACCCCGAAGCGCGGTATCAACTCTCTAAGTAACAACTTTGCTACTGTGAGTGTATCGCACCTGCGTGTAGGGTATGCTTCAACCCATCTGGAAAATATGCATACTACCACCAGAACATACCTAAGGCGGTTGACTTTTGGCATTTCAATAAAATCCAATTGCATTCTGTTGAAGGGCCCCCCAGACCTCCCAATGTGACTCAGTGTAACTGGTGTTCTTTTCCCTATATTCAACTGCTGGCAAGTAACGCATCGCTTACGCACTGCTTCTGCTGCAATCCTAAATTTTGGGCAATACCAAGTCTGCCTGAACACCCTCAGCATGGCATCTCTTCCCAAATGCACTGGACCATGTATCTGTCGTGCCATTGGACTTGCTAACTCCTCGGGTAACACTGCCCTTCCATCTGCTGAAACCCAAAAGTCCATTTCGCTTCTCACACAACCCGCTGTTTCCCATGCCTGCTTCTCAGATTCAGGTGCATTGTCTTGCATTTGTTTCAAATCTTCCCAAGTATCAACAGTTTCTAACATCATGCTTAGTTCTGTCCTTTCCTAAGCCCCACCTACTTCCACCTCCGTGAAAGAATAACCATGCTCCGCACAATAGCGGGCAACCTCGTCTGCATATCTATTTCCCTGTGACACAAAATCTGTATTTTTCGTATGAGCTACACATTTCACAACCGCAATTGCGGCAGGACCCTGTAATGCTTTTAACAGCAGTCGTACAAATTCTCCGTTTCTGATTGGCGAACCAGAGGAGGTCATGTAACCCCTCTGAGACCACAATTGCCTGAAATCATGAACTACACCGAAACCATATTGGCTATCAGTATATATGGTGACTCTAATTACCTGCTGTACAGGCACGTGTCAATGCAATGATCTCTGCCACCTGAGCGGAGTGTACTCCTTCCAGGCAAGCGGCTTCCACAACTCCAGTAATGGTGCAAACAGCATAAGCTGCTCTCAACCGACCAGTATCATCTCTTAAACATGAGCCATCAACAAAGTAAATTTCATCGGGATCAGTCAGTGGCTCATCCACAATATCTGGTCTGGGCTTCGTGCATAGTTCAGTCACATCAAGGCAATCGTGATCTTCACAGTCTTCGCTTTCAATGTCATTAGGAAGTGGCATCAGTGTAGCAGGATTCAAGACAGAGCACCTCTTAAGGGTCACGTTCTCCGCAGCAAGAATAACTTGCTCATAGCGCGTGAGCCTACTGTTAGTCAAGTGCTGGGTCTTGGTCCTGGTCATTAACAGTTCCACAGAATGAGGTACATACACCACTAACTGGTGTCCCATCACAATGCTTTCACAACGCTCAATGCTGACACCTGTTGCAGCAACGGATTTGAGACATCCGGGCAACGCTGCGGCTACTGGGTCTAAGGTAGCCGAAAAGTATGCAACTGGTCTACGGGCATTTCCATGGACTTGCACTAAAACTGACAAAGCACAGCCCTCCCTTTCGCAGCAATAGAGGGAAAATGGCTTCTCATAATCCGGCATCCCCAGAGCCGGAGCACAACACAAGTCATCTCTCAGCTGTAGGAACGCCATCAGGCACTCATTGTCCCATGGTACCGGATCACTCACCTCCTTGTGCGTCAGTTTCTGTAAGGGTTTTGCTTTCAGTGAGAAGTTAGCTATCCACTGTCGGCAATAACCAACCATTCCTAGAAACATCCTGACTTCTCTCTGTGTAGTAGGCGAGTTCATCTTCATGATTGCCTCTATTCTATCTGGTGACACCTTGCGCTTTCCTTTTTCTATCCGGTGACCCAAGTACTGTACTTCTGTCAGACAGTACTGCAATTTGCTCGGGGACACCTTGTGTCCATTTTCAGCTAAATGGTTCAGCAAGGCGATGGTGTCTTCCTTGCAAGCCTCTTCTGTTCCTGACGCAACAAGTAGGTCGTCTATGTACTGGACCAGAACTGAATTCTGGGGCAGTACCAGACTTTCAAGGTTCTTTTTCAACAGCTGGTTGAAGATTGAAGGGCTATCTGTGAACCCTTGTGGGATTCTACACCATGTTAAGACGCGACTCTCTATTTTAAACGCAAAAAGGTACTGGATTTCTTCATCTAATGGGATTGAAAAGAAAGCCTGACAAAGATCTATCACTATGAACCACTCAGCTTGGAGTGGTATCTGAAACAGTATTACTGATGGATTCGGTACCACTGGACAACATGAAACAACAATGTTATTAATTTTTCGAAGGTCCTGTACTATTCTAAATTTCCCACTAGGTTTCTGCAAACCCATAATCGGGGAGTTGCATGGGCTTCCCACGATTTCCTTCAGTATTCCCTGTTTAATCATAGAGTCGATCACGGGTTTTATTCCTGCAATCGTCTCTTGGGACAGCTTGTATTGTGGCGTTCTTGGATAATCGACATTTGGTTTCACTATGATCTTCACTGGCTCTACCCCTTTGACCAATCCTATCTCTTTTCCTGTAAAATCCCATACTTCTGATGATACTGCCTCGCGTAAGTCCCAAGGAAGGTCCTCCACAGTCAGAGTAGGATACAGTTCTATGCATGTTCTTGAATTCACAATTTTGAATGTAGCGTCATCATCTGTCGTCTCTACCTCTACTCCCTGAGGTGTGCAGTATATGGTACAGTTCAGCTTGCACAATAAGTCCCTTCCTAACAGACACACAGGACTAGAATCGCACACCACAAACTGATGTTCATTCATGTAGTTTCCGATTTTCACTGACACTGGTTCCGTCAAAGGGCTAGTCATTCTCTTGTTTGCGACTCCTACCACCTGAATTGTTTCCCCCGACATTGGTAGATCCGGAACCACTGCTGATCTCAAAGTTGATCGAGTAGCTCCGGTATCCACCAAGAATGTTGTGGGACACCCTGCCACTTCTGCCTCTACAAATGGTCCTCTTTGATCCACTTCCAGAACTGCCCCGAGGGTACAGTCCTCTTCTTTGCTTACACGTTGTCCCGTCAAGGGATCAATGTAGTAACATTTTTCC
Source organism: Lissotriton helveticus (assembly GCF_964261635.1). Taxonomy (NCBI): domain Eukaryota; kingdom Metazoa; phylum Chordata; class Amphibia; order Caudata; family Salamandridae; genus Lissotriton; species Lissotriton helveticus. Next base: position 352,537,667 of record NC_136065.1, on the reverse strand, counting down.
TCATCTACGAAAAGAGGCATTTGTCTAAAAACCTTTCCCCCTGTCGAAATCTTTGGTGGCTGCGGAAACTGAGCTCGTGGAGCCGGAGTCCCCCCTTTGGCCACCTTGCTTCTCGGCACTGGCACCCCTTGAACTGGAACCTCTGGAACCTCCTCCTCTACTTCTAATTCTCCGTTTTCAGGGTTATAGGGACACTCGCGTCTCCAATGTCCCACCTGATGACACTGGTGGCACTTTGTCGTTCTCTTCAACGCGGCAAGGTCTATTCTAGGTCTCGGGTTTTCCTCGCTGTCTCTATTCTGTCCGTTTGGTTTTCGTCCCATTGTCCCTGTTCCCTGTTGGCGCTGTCCACCCTTTCCAGCTGACTGCATCTGTACTACCATCAGCTTCTCTTTTAGCTTCTTTGCTTTGGAATCTATTTCGTCACTGCAGTACCTTGCATACCTCAAAATCTCATCTAATGGTCTGTTTTGCCAACAAATCAAATGTTGCTGAATCATCAAACAAATATCAGGTCTCAACCCCAAAACAAACTTTGACACAAACTGCCCTATGTCCTTGGGGTCCATTACATCGAGTCCACTGTATTGTTTGAATGTTTTCAGCAATCTCTCATAGAACTCATGAACTGTCTCCTTGGGTTCCTGTCTTGTTCGGTCTATTTTTACCCAATCTATGTCTTGTGGTGGGACCTTTTCCTTCAGCCAAGTTATTACTCTTTCATATTTCAACATTACAGTTTCCGACGGTCCATTTGTAGCAGCATTCCTTTCTGGTTCTACCGCTGGCCACTCGACACTAGTCTTGCATGCTGTCCACAAATCTCCTGGCACCACAATGTCAAACAAGGTGTTCAAATCAATCCATAATACCTTTGAGATTTTCACAAACCTTTCTACCTGCTTGTACCACTCAACTGGATTGTCCCTTAACTTCGGAAATGAATTGGTAAATGCAGCCAAATCTCCTCTACTCCAGGGCACATGTACATAGTTCCCATTCGATATTTCTCTCAAAGGAAATGCCTCCATCTGCATTACCCTTCCTTCCGGAGACATCACACTCGTGCTCCGTCTGACAGTACCCCTTTTGGACCACCTCTCTTCCCACTTGTCCAGATCTCTCCACGCTCTTATTCCTGTTATCAGCTCCCTTATGTGAGTCTTTAATCCTGTAGTTCTCTTCTCGTCTAAGTCTTGGTCTGAATACTGCAACCTATGGTTACTCTGTAATATCTTTGTTCTGGACAAGTCTACCATATACTTCTCTGCCAGTTCAGACAGTTTTTCATGAATTGCTCTTGCCTTTCGGGTAATATCCGTTGCTATAAACAGTAACTCATCTTGTTCGTATAGGTCAATCCTTTCTAAGGCTAACGTCCCATCTATTATCTCGTCCAGATCATGTTTTAAACTAGTGACGTCAAGTCTTCTGGCCTTTACTGCAGCTTTCAGTATGCTAGCTCTAGGGGGTCCATTCACATCTCTCCCATCCCAGCTCCGAGTCCTACGTCTAGGCTCAGGCGAGTTATGGGGAGTCCTCCCATGTTCCCATCTCTCCAGGTCCCATGCAGTTCCATCCTCCCTGGGTGTATGGTGAAACACTTTCCCATTTCTCATAATCCCAAAAGTCCCATCCTGCATGGTTTCTCTAGATGTATGGTAAGACATTCCGTTATTCCCCCTTTCTTCATCATTTGCCGGTGGTCTCTGATCTCTCGACCCATGGCAAGATCCTTCACTGTTCCCCATGCTCCCACGACTCCAGTGCTGTACATTATCATTAGGTGCATGGTGAGTACATCTAAACCTATCCTTGTATTCTTGTGTCCTTCGGTCTCCCTCACTTGTAATGAGACGGGACGTCTCCCCACATTCTGTACTTCTCTCCCTTCTCTCCTGCCCATTTCCACCATCAATATGACGTATAACTCCTCTACTCTCCGGGCTGTTACCATCCCACTCCTGGCTGCTTGCGCTAGCCCCGCAGTGAGACAATGTCCCGTTGCCTCGACTTCCCCATTCAGCCCCTGTTCTTGACCTGTGGGCTGGTGCTTCTGTGGACCCATCCCATTCTCTCAAGTCAGCTCTCAGCTCCTTAAAGGATTTCGGCCGTGGTCCCCTCAGGTCCATCGGTCCTCTCTGACCCCCCTGTTCTCCTGCGGGACCCTCTGCCGAATCAAATGGGGTGCTCCACGTCACTGGTCCTGGCAATTGCCTCCAGGCATTTGTCATGTTATTTCTCCTTTCCATTTCAACTCTTTCTCTGTCTAGCCGTATCTGTTCTTCCTCTCTGTCTCTCTCGGGATTGTAAATCGATACTATAGGACCTATGGTAACGGGTACTCGTAGAGCGTCTGGCAACCCATAAGACTTAACCCTCTCAGTTTCCGGTACCTTCTGCACCACAAACCTTCCGACTACACTCTGTACTGTACTAGGCTGAGGTGTCTCCTCACCTTTGGTAGGTGTCCACTCCGATATAGGGAGTGGTACATACCCCTCTATGGCAGCCCCCTCTTCTCTTGCGAGTCCCCTACTTTCTATTCCCCCAACGTTCGGAGGCGGTCTATCTATTAGCAATCTATTTATCAAGTTGTCCTCCGACTCGCTCTCCTCATCCTCTTCCATGAGCCTCTTTTCTCCTGCCACCTCTCTCACTGGGTACAACTTATCCACCTCAATAGCCTGTACCCTCCATCTCTTGGCGTCCGCATCCCATTGGGCATCTCGCACTGCCCTTACTGATCGCTTCAACCTTTCTTGGCGCCTGTTCAGATTTCTGTCGTGTGCCGCCCTAAGCCACGCATTAAGGGCCTCAAATTGTGTTGGTCTAGGCGGAGGATTCAATGAGGACATAATTGCTTTCAGCCGATGTAACGCCTCTAACCTGAACGTTCCATACTTAGGAAACGTCAGTTCCTCATTCCCTTCTGAAATCTTGCTCCATTCACTAATCCACAGTATAGTATGCAAGCCAACATTCGCTGCCATATAGTAAGCTGGTGTACCCTCTGGCGGTGCCTCTTCCCCGTAATAAGAGTCCCTTCTTTTTCTCTTAAAAATCCCTCTCAAACATTTAAAACACTTCATGTTCAAAACCTACAGAATTTCTATTTTCTCCACGTTTGTTTACTTCCTAATGACAATCCACCAATCTCAGCACGGTTCTCGCTAACTACCCTATCACAACGCGGCTTTTCACTGACGTCACACCAACCGCCCTATCACGGCACGGCTTCTCACTAACCGGCCTATCTCAGCGCGGCTCTCGCTGACGTCACTCGTCCCCCTTCGCAGCAGTTCCCCTCCTTACTCAGCTCGTCTCCGCGGTCATGCATGCGTCCCATTCATACTCTGAAAAATTATTACTTCCGTCCAAGCGATCACTTTTCTTGACTGTACGCCCACAGTCTATCTGTAATTGTCACCTTAACTGACGAAATGTCTTTCCGTTTACGTCCAGACAATCGCCTTCTCTGATAGGTTACTTACAACCAGTAACTTTCGACCAGCGTCCGTTACTCACACACTCACTCTTACACTCCCCCTATCTCGGTCCTGCGGCAGTCAATGGTACCTCATGACCTCCTTACTCTGGTCGACAATTACTCTGGATGTTCGATACACCCGAACCACTTAAGCTCTACCCCGAACTTAAGATTTTACCAGGTTGCGCGCGCTCACAACCTTCTCACAATCACACTACAGGCATTCAACTGCGCATGACATTACAATACAAATACAACACAAAACATCGCAATCTGTCCACGCATGACCCTTTTTATACTCACTCTCGTCCGATACTGCTGCTTTTCTCTCTCCGTCAGCACCTTCTTCGGCAGGCCACCTCTCGATCTCTAGGGTCCTTGGGGTAAACTAACCTAGTCTAGATCACCTTCCTCAAGATGGTAACCATCCTCACTCTGCTACCAACTGCTAACGCGGGATTTCTGGTTTCGTGTTGTTAATCCAGATCCCAACTCAGGTCGACTAATCGTTGGTACCTGTCATTGAGTAAAAGGCAATCCACTACTAGGTTAATCAAGAAAGAACTTATGCCACTCTAAAGAACCACTTACCATTGGAAAAGGTTTAAAAGTTTATTATAAAGCCAAAGTTATCTGGAGATACAAACATCTCAGAATGAGGTTCAAAAGATATACAGGAATCAATACAAACAAGAATTCTCTAAATGCTCTTAGTCGGCAGAAGGATATCACTAAAACAAATTCAAAAAGCATTAAAGTTGCCAACATGGACACAAGTTGCAGCTTATGTGTCATTTACAGAAAGGAAAAGTTCAGGTTAGACTGTCCCTGCACTAGACTAAGTGACATCCCTACTTAACAAGATCTTTACCTAAAAAGGTGTCAGCCGTGGTGACTTCCAAAGAAGATCACACACTTCCCTTAGTCTTTGTCTCAAAGTCGAAGTCTTGCAGTTCCCTATCTGCCTACCCATCCGCTCTCTTAGGTTCCTCAGATCATCTGCTCTAACTCCACCCCGGGGTGCTGTCCCTAATACAAAATCACATTTCCAATAGGAACGCCCCTGGAGACGCCTCTCACGTGGTGTAGATTCTGGCGGCAAATTCCATGCTGGTACTCCTCGGGACCCTTCGTTAAAGTTGACCTTGCTTCCCAGGCTTCTCTCCGGCAAGACGGTACCCCCTAGAAATTCCTGAAGACTCCTACAGGCCTGTGCCAGGCGTCTCTGAACAAAAGTCTATTCATCATTTTCTGATTAAGCCCCCTCGCACCTGCAAAAGACACTTTTTCTCTGTGGGCCCCAAATTCCGGCCTCCACCATATCTTAGGGTCGTAAAACATTTGAACAGGCTTTACAGTTAGTGTCTAGCACGACTTTTCTCTAACGAGCACATACAGATCAAAGAAGCAACTTTATCTATTCAGGCCTGCTAAAATTACATGAAACGGGCCTCTGCTATATGCACATTTAATTTCTTTGTTTAAACAGTATTCTAACTAACACACATTACTATAATGTAACACATCTATTTAAAACATTATTTTAATTCTATGATTAATAATACTTTTGCAGTAAAATGACATTAGAATCTAGGTTACTTAAAAGTGTAGCAGCATCTTTCTTTTCTTGTGAAATGCCATGTGGCCTACACATTTCCATGGTTTGCAGAGTTACATTTCTTTTTCACACAGCCCCATAACGTGAGACTCCAACATCATTCTAACATTTCTACAAATCTCTACATTCGTTTTTCACACTGATATATGTATCCCTACTCTAATTAAACACTTATATATATCTTCACTCTATAGGTTTGACACTCTGGTGTATTCTATTCTAAACTAATACAACGTGCTTGTAAATATGGTGCACTTCTACATTTTTCAGATTTGTGCTCTCGCAATATACTATACTATACTGTATTGTATTGTATTGTATTATATTAATGTTTGTCTACCAGGTCCCACTGGCTCTTATTTTCTACCACTTCCTTTTTTGAGAGTACACTGATTCCTCACGTGTTTGATTTCCTTGAATTGTATGGGTCCATCTTCTTCTCCGATAGTTAAGTTTCAAAGCATTACAATTTCAAGCAGCAGTGGGGCTTCACTATTTGCAATACCTTTGACTTGGTGTGTTTGGTTGGGCACTATTGAGAGTGCCTCCTTACTGTTGTGTGCAGCTTTTAGTTAGTTTGGACTGTTGAGTTATCAGGAATTAGTTCGATTTCTAGAAGGGAACTACAGCTGTGATTGGTTTTCTCTCTCTCTCTCTCTCTCTCTCTCTCTCTCATGCGTGACTTTTGTGCCACCGTTGCTTCACTTTTGTGACGCAGCCGCGGCGTAAATGTTGCTTCCCATTTACAATGTGACGCATCTAGGGAGATGCATCACTTTGTAAAGCCCTGCATCACATTATACCTGTGTCAGGTATAATGTATGCAGGGTGAGGGTTCCCACTCAAAAGCCATGAAGAATCTGACGCAGTGAAATCTACGAGATTTCACTGCGTCACTCTACGCCTTCACTGCGTCAAAATCCCTATGCCTGCTCAAACCAGGCGTAAGGAATGACTCAGGGCTTTTTTATTGGGATTCACCCATCTATTGTGGTGCATTGCTGGAGTTGTGTTACTTTCATGAGCAACTCCAGCAATGCGTTACTTTTGCACCAACAGATGCGCCAGAATTTCTGGTGCATCTGTTAATCCTTACGCCATGGAACACTGTATTTACAATTCAGTGCATCCATAGTGACGCAAGGACATTCGGCACTGATGCAAGGAAACTGGCGCATCTATGCAAATGCGTCAGTTCCTTATAAATCTGCCCCTAAATCTCTTATCACCTCCAGTAGCACTCCAGGGCAAAATTACTAGCATATTTCTAACTTCTAGTTAATAATGAGGAATAATCAATGGACTCGGAGTGTGTGCTCCCGGCTACTGCAGACTTGCTCACTCATTGAACTTTTCTCCCCACGCGTATTACTCTAGGTTTTACTTGGCGAAAATCTGCACAGGGACAATGCTTGGAATGGTGGTTAAATTTCCTTAAAGGAGGGCCGTTAAACAGGCAGCTCTCCAAGTGGATGGGCTGCCCCAGAGTGTTCAGTGGACCGCACAAGATGCCGCAACTTGTGTAATCTGAGCAGGGAACAGGCAGAAGATCTCCAGCAGTTTTTCACAGAAGATGTTTTTGACATTCAGCAGCTGGCCAGGTTTCTGTGAAGGTCAATGTCTGTATTCCTCAGAACCTTTCACCTCTCAGCTGCTATTTTCATAAACCTCAAAGGGACAAAATGGCATCTTTTCCCGCTGTGATAGGGGATAAATGGTTTCAGAGTTACACTCTGTATTTGCTTTGAAATGTCTTTTACGTTGGACACGTCATACGCACTAGCGACTTTTTTACTTGGCACAAGCATCAAGGAAATAAGGAGGGGGCTGGACTGGTAGAGAAGATTTTGCCGCAGAGCAGCAAATACCGAGCAGAATATTTTTTTCAGGGTTGGCCCTGGAGCACAAAACTTCTATTTCTTGCATTAAAGCCAAGGGAACTCTAAAGTGAGAATTTCCACCTGCAGAGCTAACTTTGGTTCCTTTTGAAGGGAAAGTCACGACAAGAGTGGAGCGGAAGAAACTGCTTCAATCTCCACAGCATGAATTCTCTGTAGCATAATAGCAGCTTAAAAAGTTCAAGAACAACCTATTATCTTGATGTTTAAGAATAACACTAACAGCCAGATGCATCAAGCTAAAAACCGGTCGCAAAGGGGCAGATTCTCAGAATCTGCCCCTTTGCGACCGGTATTTTTGCATTTGGGATGCATCATCCCAAATGCAAAAATCGCAATTAGAGAATTCGCTAAATTGCGATTGTTTGAATTTAAGGAATCTCAAATAGAGATTCCTTAAATGCAATGCATGAAAGTTTAAAAATTAGCGAAATCGCTAATAGGGCACGCAAATTACCACGAAGTACAACTTCATGGTCATTTGCAAAAACTTTGAAAAATGCACCAAAGTGCATTTTTAAAAGTTTCATGTTGCGCACACACATTCCCTAAGGGCATGTGTGTGCGCAACATATGTGCACAGATCAATTTCAGGGGTGCAACAGGGTGTCCTTTGGACACCCCTGCAGCCTTAAAATCTCAATCTAGATTTGCGAATCGCTAATTGCGATTCGCAAATTGAGATTGTCTTCCCATTCATTCCTATGGGCCTCTAGGCCCATAGGAATGAATGGGGAGGTATTCCTTAATTGCGACTCGCAATTTGCGAGTCACAATTAAGGAATTCAAAGAAATCACTATTTTTTAAGCGATTCCTTCTTGCATACCATTTTGCTATTCCTTATTAGCGATTCCTTATTTTTCGCTAATAAGGAATCGCAAAATGGATGCTTGATGCATCTGGCTGCAAATGTAGTTCTTGAACTTCGTAAGCTGCGAAGCATCTATATGTTACCTAAAAATACAAAAGTTGTAAGGGAGCTAATGATGACTGCTATGTTAAAATAGTTGTGCCATAAAAACTAGGAGGTTACAAAATTCTAGAGTTAAGGCGCTACCTTTACCTTGTTATTGCTTAAAAAAGATTCACATTATTCAGATGTGTGTGAGAGAATCATTAATCATCTTTCTAACTGTGTTAAAGGATGTATGATTGCATAACTTATTTCTAGTAGTGGCACTGTAGTCTATTGGTAAATGTTGGTTGTGTGTGTGCAGGATGGTCAGTGTGTTGGCATATCATCGTGAGTTTGTACCTATATGCTGGTGGTTGTGAGCGTGAACTGCGGTGGGTGTATGGATGTGTGAATTTAGATTTGTTGGTGTATGGTGGTGTATTTGTGGGAGTATGGTGGAGGCTGTGTGGCCTTTTGATGGTGGAATAATTATGTGGCCGTGTAATTGCATAATAGGATGTATATGGGTGTTTACTGGTGGTTCTGCTGACATATAATGTTGGATGTGCACTTGTAGATGATGTTGGTTGGATAGCTGTATGATTATGACTTGTAATATGATGGTTGTTGGATACCCAATGGAGGTGCATGCATTTGCATATTTTGCTGTGTTTGTTGACATATGATGTTACTTGTAAAGATATATGGATGGTTTTGGAGTGGTTTTAGAAGTTAATGATATTCCATAATGTGTGGGTTGTTTTTCTTTTTTTTGTTGAAAAGGGTGTGGAACTTAAGGGTGACTTAGTACTGGGGACTTGGAAACATTAGATGAAACTAGCAGCTTAACCACAGAAATTCATGACTGTTTTAATATTTATTGCAAAGGCACTTTTAATATATTGGCTTACCTCAACTTCCTTTTAAATTCATTTTTTTTAGGAAATTTCATACTCTTTTTCTATTTCATATTGATGAGGTTTGTATGGATGTGTAAAGAGAAGTGTGTTCAGCATATAATGTTGGTTGAGTGGAAGATAAATGATTGTGGGGATGAATGTGGTTGTATGGACATATGATGTTGCTTGTCTTGACATAGTATGGTGGATGCATTGAATATGATGTTGCTTTGTCAGCATATGATAGTGAATTTGTTGGCACATGACGTTGGTTTTGTGGACTTATAATGATGCTATGTTGGCATAATATGGTGGGTGTGTTTAATTAGGATGTTGGTTGTGTAGACATATGATGGTGCTTGGGTTGGTGTGTGATGTGGGTTATAGAAACATATGGTGGTGGATCCGTTCTACGATGTTGTTGAATGGATGTAAGATGTTGGGTGTTTTGATGCAGGATGTTGTTTGTTTGGAAGTATAAAGGTGGTTGTTTTAAATGATGTCAGTTTTGTCGACATATGATGTAGGGTGTGCTGTTGTATGATGTTAATTGTATGGACATATAAAAGTGGGTGTGTTGTATGCTGATGGTTATATATTGACAAAACATATTGGGTGTGCTGACTCAGAATGTTGGTTGTATGAATGTGTGATGTGGGTGTGATAGCTTCTTTATGATGTTAGTAGAGTAGATTTATGATGGTGGGTTTGTTTACATATTGAAGGGGTAGCGTTGGTCTAAGGTGGTCTGTGTGTGGGTTTCTGTATTGGCATATGATGACTGGTGTGTCCCATCCCTGCTGTCCATCTTTGTTTCCCCAGCCTCCCCTTTCTGTGACCAGCCACACGTTAAAATCTCTCTATTAGCCCCTACAACCCTGCAACTCCTTTGTGCCTCCATTCCCAGAATCCAGCCCCTCTTAGCCGTCTGTGTAAATTTGTGATCCCCTACAGCTCGTCTGTTTGTTCCAGAACATACTCTACAGGTACCCACCACCCTTTGTGGACCATCTATGTGTCCCCCAGCAGCAGCTTTCTATATCCCTATCTTCCCTCTTTGTGCTCTTGGCCTCCTGAAGCATCTGTATGTTTGATACCCTTCCATAGCCCCTATGTGCCACCCTGGCCAGGCAGCCCCTCTGTATTTCCGACCTGTCCTGCATCCTATGCTTGTACCCATGCCAGCTGCAGCCACTATGTGTGCCCCTGTCCCGACACCCCGCAGCCATTGTGAGCCACTTTGCTCAGCATTCTAGCTGCCAGCATACAAATGCATACTAGTTAAAGTTAAGTATTCTAAAACAGCTTTCATATTTCTGATAGCATGTAGGACATAATTTACATCGTTGATTACTTCAAATATTACATCCCCAATCACGTTATAAAATTAATCTGTGCAGTTTCCATGAGGCATGACCTCAGTCATGCCAAGTATACTCTAATAGCAGGTCATGGCCTGTGCCAAACCATGTGCTGCTAATACTGCATGTGACTGAGTCCCCTACATTCTGCACACATGGCGTGCCGTGAATATACTGGACATAACCTCTGGTCACTCTAAGTGTGATGTCCTTACATGGCACTACCTGCACCTATGTATTGTGAATAGTAAACACAGGACATGGCTGTATATTCTGCACCCAGGAAAAGAGCAGTCATGCCCTGTATGCTGTGCATGCCAAGAATAGCCTCGTCTAGACAGTCACACTCTGTCCTGATGCATGTGTGATTTCGTCAGTGAACTGAATGTTAATTTCGAGTGCAATTCCATTGATGCTGCCAATTGTAATATAATCTGTGATTTAATTAGGACATGGTCAAGATGAAGCTCTGCATGTACAACTGTGAAAAAATTGATATTTCGGCATATTCAAGCAGTGGCCAGATTGCCTTACACACTGCACAGACTGCCACGTGTGATGTACATTTAATATACACAGAACTTAAAATGCAGCATTTTTTCTCTGCACAGTATGTACATAGCAGGACAAGGTCGCCATGGCCACAAGCATGTCCTAAGTGTTCTATATACAGCAGATATCTCTTCAGCACAATACACAAATGTTATGACCTATGACTGTGCCCTGTGCACAGTGCTTATGGGACTCTGGCTCATAGTGTGAATGAAAGGCTCACGAGGCATGGATCCTGGATTAGCACTATGTGTAATACATACACTGCATTGTTTATGTGTATATGGTGCGGTATAAGCAAGGGGCATCTTGTGTACAGGGTGTGCCCCGTGAATGTAAACACCGGGCATGTCCGAATCTTACACCATCCCTACATCAACCCATATTTAAACCCTTCAATGTATGTCATGTACACAGCTCTTGTTAGGCAGCGTAAGCCTATGTGCACTCAGTGCTCCACATGCACATTCTTCAAACTCCACTCCTGATCCCACTTTAGCTGAATACCACTGTGATCTATGACAACAGTGCATGATTTTTTTAATGCTAAAATCATATACACGTGTTTACCGATACCTAGTATACCTTCCCATGCCCCTTTTCTGTTCATGAATTTCTTTCATTTACTTAATTAAGCCCCAGTATATGCTTTTCACAAATATAAATACTTGTATATGTCACCATATTTGGCTAATGGACATGCCTACGTTACAATTCATAGGAATTGTCGAGTAGCATTCAGTGATATCATGCCGGTGATGAAGTTGTCAATATCCTGTTTGAACACATAGCTGATTGGGCATACCTCTCTTGCACTAGCTCCCATTACAGCTCTTCACCATTGAAGAAATGAGAAATGAATCAGTGCACTGGATCGAAGGAAGTGGCAGCTGGTAATTCGAGTGTCCGGGCCACACACACACATGCACACTCACTGGCCCACCACCCATGCATTCACACACACCCACATGCACACCCATTCACAGCACACACTCACAAATGCATCCATGCATACACACATGCATGCACCAAACATAAAAAAAATGTACACATACCAGGCTGCAGCCATGATCTCGGGTGCAGTGATGGAAGCCTCAGTGGTTCCTGATAATTTGGACTACCGACTCCTCTCACTGGTTGACCTTGTTATGGGTAAGTCAATGAGACGAGGCGATGGTCACTTACTCGTCACAGAGTGGAATGGGGTTAGTGAGACTGCTGGCCTCACTCCACTCTGTGTCGAGACTCACTGATACGCACTCTGCACTGGGCACATTACGGCTTAAAACTGAAGTTCCCAGATTCAAGGCAATCAAAGACGCTCACTCTTGTCTTGAGGGGTAGGACCACCAAGCCCCTTGCCAAGGTGAGGAGGTGATGCCCACAGAGCTGTGACACCTTCAGTCCAGCACGTTCAGCTCAGGCAGCCACACGTCTGCACATTTAGTGAAGGCACTGTGCCTGGTAGACTGAACTGAACATGAAGAGTGTCTGTCAGGCTACCCTTTCATCATATTTGAAAAAGGTATGGGGGAAGGCAGGGCTGATACAAGGTCTGTTTCTGAGTGCTGGGTCCTGACGGCATTTGTGGGGACTTCTTCCATGCATAGAGGGAAAGTGAACTTTAGCTGCTGGTCCTGCAGATGGATAAAAACTACCTGTGCCATTTAGACCCTAAGAGGTGGCTCTCTAGCCCACCAAGGCGGGAGAGGTCATGGCATTCACCATTGGCAGAGGATTTCTATTTAGACACTCCTCCCTGTCTGTCAGGGATCTATAGAGCATCCATTGGCATGACTGAAATGCACAACATGGTTTTTGTGGGCTGCTTGGTATTCCCTTTTGCTTTTCAGTAACATACACCCAAAGTAGGGGATTGTTTCTAAAATGCAAAATAACTATGGTTCTCATGCCCAAGGAGTTTTCTATGTATGCACTGGGGCCATTGTTCATTTTCTCTGCTCCATCTGCCATACGTTGCAAAGCAGAGCCACGCAGAGAAAATAAGTGACGGTTGTCCTACCTTAAATAGAGAGGAGTGGCAATCACTGTGAACCAGCTGTCTCGTGGTTTTTGGATCACTGGTCAAGAGACACCTATTAGCTCCCACATCTCTAAATATGCACTAAGCAATGTGGGGGCTGATCCAGCGCTCTCACCAAAATATTGCACAAATGACACTATCTACTACCACAAAACTTACACTACAACACTAGGCCCATAACAACAATAGAGCGCTTGAATCATGAGGCGATAAGATCTAAATATAGTTGTTTAAACCATCTGCAATAATCAAGACCAGCTTGTCATTTTAGAAAGTTTATTTTAACACATCTAGGAAAACTTAGGTTTTGATATTTTATTAAACAAGCATTAGAAAATGTCATAAAGAAAGATTTATTCAGAATTAATAAAAAGAGCATAAATCAAGAATTATTATTCATTAGCAGGAATAAGTAAAATTAAGCATTTCCAAAATCCTAACTATATCTCTGTCTCTACCCTCATCACCTAGTAATAAAGTAATTAATAAAAACTCCTGTCCTCACGTGTAAAGTCCATCAGCATAACATCGTCCTCCAGAATTCTCGAGCGTAAGCCAACTATGTGTTCTCTGAACCTATTCTTATACCCTAATTTTAGCTGAGCTAACTATTTTTCACATTCCAGCAGACGAATTCTAGTTCTCCATTGGCTGAGCCACCTCGTACCACAGTAAACTGTGACACCTCCTTCTTACATGCCCGGGCAAATTCACTAGTCCATTGTTCATTTAGAAGTCTTGGCAGCTTCTCCTTAGGCTGCTACATTTTGTAGCGACAGCTTCCTTTTAACCTTGAGCCAGTCAGCTCTGAACTCCCGTGGCACGTTAGCAAACGTTAGCAAATTTCTCCAAAAAGTCATCTTTTTAGCAGTTCAATCCAAAACCTTTCAAAATAAAAGCTCAGAGGCCTTTTCCATCCTTCTCAGAATTATTTTCACTTGAGCCATTTTCATCATTAGGCCTCTTTTCAAAGAGCGTCAATTTTCTGCGCCACCTTCCCTGCGCCACTTTTAAAAGGGTACTATTTTCCTGCAGCCATCTCTAAGCTTCACTTGTAAAACTATTATATAAACAAACACAAAGAATAATTAATGAAAGAAATACAGTTTGTTCTGTTGCCTCCCATCATTGCTAATTATTAACCCATTAATCTAAATTACCTAGCAGTAAAGCACAAATAAAGCAGCATTTTATATCTACCAGTCTTCATAAATCCATAAAGCCTTATGTGCACCTAGAATAGTAGAAATGACATCACATAGACAAGGGAAGCAAAATAAGCACATGCCATTATTTTAAAAACAGCTGCTATTAGTTATGACATGACAATAGACAAGATTAATTTATTATTTTCCACATACATGAGAATGCAACATAATGCACATTTATGAGCACACATGTTAGTTTCCCGCGTGTTCTGTGAAAATGCAACTTTAAACTAGGTTGAATTATTATACACACAGCACAAGTTGTTAGCATTATTAATTTATTTATGGAAATGTGACTTCACGGGTTTAAACAGATTTCTGTTTTCTATCCCGCTCCATCAACTCCCTCATCTGGTGATTAACAAATCACCACACCACCACCCAATATTTTAGCAAAGATTTTATCTAAGATGAACACGATTCAATTTCACCTGTGTTAGTATTTCTAAAGACTTATCTCATCAGTTTATCTGCAATTATCATATTGAGTTTTAAGAAACCCCTCTAGTTCTATTTCTTTCTCTTGAGTAACATACAACTAAACTTCAATAAAAGTGATGCAAAAACTATAACTAATAAAATGTCAGTATTATACTATGTTTGTCTTGACTAGCTGAAACTTTGCTTGTCCTATTGACCTTAAACTTCTCTTTGTTAATTTCTAAAAGAACAATAACCTAAATTAACCAAAGCAGAATTATATTTTCATTAAGCTTGCAAAGAAAAATAAAACAAAATTTTAAAAATTTTACCTAAATTTTCTAAAAATTTCGAACACCCCCTTTTTCAAATTTTTTTATTTTATTTTTTTTGTCATTTTTTTTTATATACTCTTTAAACCTTCTAACAGTTTTTCTTCGACCTAATGTCACAAATTTTTCAGCTGACATAATTTCTTCGACCTTGTGTCACTTAACAAGATTTCTTCAGCCTTATGCCAAAAACAAAAACCTAAAATTTAACAGGTATGTACTTCAATCATTGTCACTATTCTTTTCAATCTCTTTTTGACTGTGACTATTTACCTCCATTACAGTTATCACTTCTATTTTCTTTCCTGCCTCACTTTTCTTTACAGAATCTTTTTGACTTGATATCTCATCAATCTGTTTCTTTGATCTGTATCTCAATTTGAATTTTAGGCCTTCAATTTCTTCTGGCCAGTTATCACTTTTTCTTAGTAATTTCTTCTTTTGCTTGGTCACATTACATTCTGTTCTCCAAGCTCCTTTTCTGAATTTTCTTATTTGAGAATCTTCATCATTCTCATCAGTTTGAGTGTCAGAAATTTCAACTTCAGACTCAGGTACTTCTTTACTCAGCGGCTTCACTCCGTTAGGAACGTCATCTTTGTAGCTGGTACTTGGCAATTCATCTTCTTCTTCTTCAATTACCTTCAACTTCCCAGTTTCAGAATTCTTGTTCCTGCTTTCAGAGCTACTTTCCTGCTTTTCAATACTCTCCTGGTCTTGAATTACAATCTGATCACATTCTTCTTCTGCTTCTTTTTCTGGCAGATTTCCATCATTTTCTGAGTCTTCAGTCACAACTTTCAAGTCTTCTTCAATCAAGGCTTGTTTTATATTCATGTTCTCCAGATGTCGACCAACTTGTCGATCTTCAAGATCTGGATTCTCTTCAGGCTCTTCTTCAGAATCTGAATCAGCAGTTGTGACACTATCCTCATCAGGATTTTCAGGTGTAGTTACACGAAAAGTATGGCCAGTGTCAATCCACCTCTTCAGTCTTTTGCACTTCTCTACATTTGTCGTGACAAGACTGACTGACCTCCTTTTCTGCCACCTTGGCACTAAAGAATTTCTTTTAAGACGAACCTTTTTCCTGATCCTTTTACCTGGTAATAGATCAAATACTTGCTCTTTTTCTCTTGTTTGTACTTCAGTTTCATCTTCATCAAACACAGAAATCATTTCATCTGATAAATTCCTGCAGTTCTCCAAATTGATGCTATCATTGATAGTCATCATTCTTTTCTCTGGTATAAATGTCTGTCTCATGACCTTGTCCATCATAATCTCACGTGGACTTAAATCTGTCTTTTTATCAGTAGTGTTTCTCAGAAACATCAAAACAAGTGGAAGAACATCTGTCCACTTTGTACCTGCAGCTAGGCACATTTTTGCATCTCTGTTTTTTATAGTAACATCCTCATGCTCCTCAACATCTGAAATTTCTAGTCTATCTGTACAATGGAGCAATCTGTTTTCAATATGTTTTCTGTTATCTGATAACTTTGCAACAGTAATTATATCATCATGTCGCATCTGAAATGTTTCAAACCATTTTGAAAACAAACAGTAAATCACAAAAATGTAGCACAGTTTGTAATGCAGTGACATCTCACAGAAATTCATTTGTAATCTGGTCAATGAACCACTCTCCTGTAATTCCGTTCCCAATCTCACAACTGTTCTCTTAATTGTGTTCACTTGCTGATAAGTCAGACACCTCTGGTAAAGAAATTCTGCAAATCCATGATACATTCTGTTCATGTCAGTAATCATGCTGTTTGGTAAAACTACTCTACCATCTTTGTGTGACAAAATCTCATCCTCATCTCGCTGTCTAAAATCTGTTCTCAACCTTGTGTTTCTCAACCATGTGTTTTCCTCCTCATGAGTTGCATCATCTTGTAAGTCTTTGACTACCTGGCATGTTTCAACTACAGATGTTAGTATTAGTGAACTCAAAGCATGTTCATCATTCATTTTGTATGCTGCACATATCACGCCAGCAAACCTTTCTGCCAATTGGATATCATCAATCAATCTTTTAATTAAATTTGCATTTCTGTAAAGTGAACCTGCAGAAGTCAATGTTTCAATCTGTTGATCAATTGCATCCTTTACTTTGATGTCTTCACTCAAAAGAACATCAATTTTATTCCAATATTCTGGAAGTGCATCTATTCTTTTTAGACTGTTTTCTTGTTCATTAATTAATCCTGTATCTGTTTTGTCTGTCTGTTCATTAACAAAGATTTGTAATGGCAGTGAAGCCATGTCATTCTCTTGAATCATTACCTGTCGCTGTATTTGTAGCTGTTTATTTAGCTCATTTATCTCAATCTCCTTTTCCTTTGAACATAACTTTGACTCATCAGGCTGTATCAATTTAATCAGATCAGTATCAGACTTCTCACCTGCTAGAACTGAAGTCATTTCTGTTTCTCGCTGAGTTTCGATCCCTACTAGTTCAATCTCAAGTACAATAGAATAAACCTTTTCAGTTAATGGGACCTTTAAATTTGTGGAATTAATTTAATCCTTTCCCAGCACAGGGACTATCTCTGTTTCCATAATTTTCATGGACTCCTTTAAATCATTTGATGAATTTATATGATCAGGAATATTAATTCCAGAAGTACTAGGCATTTCATCATGCTTTTCTGTCGCATCAATTTTAGTAGAAGTCTGAGCTGGCACTTTATCAGTTTGATCTGACACTTTTGGCGTTTCATTAATCTGCTCTAGGGGTCTTCGTGAATTTCTGTTCTGATCCATATTTACAACATCAATTGTACACTGATCTCTATTTTCTACTCTGACACTTTTATTATTTACATTCTCTAATTTTCGAATCTTTAATTTATTCTCGCATTTGGCAACAACCTTTTTCATTTTCTTGTATAAGGAAGACATTTTATTTCTCTTTATATAATTCGGTAAATGTTCTCTCTAAATTTGCCTTGCAGCGCTTGCTGATCAATTAATTAATTAATTTAACACTATCAGGTGTAGAATAATCTTATAATTTGGTCAATCTAATATTTCTCCTAATTTGCCTGTATCACTAATTATAATTAACCTGTAAAGAAAAATTAATTTGCAAAAACAATAGCAACGCAAAATATTTATTTATAACAATACCAACATATAATCACATGTGTTTTAAATGTACTTATTTTTCACTTACACACCTTCTGCAACATATACCTGTGAAAAAAGAAAAACCTAACCTGTTTGCTTTTAAATTTGGGCAGTAAAATGTAAATTAACTAAAACATTATTGGTAATAATCTAATCAATAAATCAAATAATAGACCGAACCACCTAAATAGAACAAGGACTGCATATACTTTTTAATATTATGTTTCTGCGCGCGCGACCACCTTTGAACAGGATTGTTGCTATACTGCTGTTAATGATTTATATGCAGCTTAGTGGACACTATAATTACACCAGTAATTAATATAGTAACTAACAAAAATGCTTGGAAATGTTTATTTATTTAATGCTCGAGACAATTACTATTTAGGAACAGCGTTTAAGGCTCATTACTATACTTTTAATTGATGGAAACAATTTCACCAGAATTCCCGGCAATTTTAATTTAAAAAAACGAAGCTCTAAGCACTAGCACTAGAGCAGATGTAAACAATGGACATCAGCCAATCAGCGTGACTACTACAACACGCAGCCAATCAGAGCACGGCGGCGCGCATCGGCCAATCACAGCATAGCAGCTGAAACACTCGACTAATCACAGCACAGCTATTGTTGTGACGCATGCTGCCATTGCTGCAGTCTCTCTCCCCTCGCGCTTCGCTTTGGGAAGTATTTTTAAATAGCGCGCAGTCTCTGGGCATGTAATACACTTTTTTTTTCTCACCGATTCAATCAGAGCAAGCCATAGCCATATAACAAATGGTAGAGCCTCGCCCAATCAGAGCGGGGCTCACGGAGCCTCGCCCAATCAGAGCGCGGCTCTGTCTATGACGCGACGGCGTCTAGACCAATCAGGGAGCGGCCCTGCTATGACGCTGCGCGTCAATATCCAATGGGTGCGCGGCCTTGCGATGACGCGACGGGCCGTTTTAGCCAATTACAGCGCGGCTGCTGACGTAGGGAGCCGCTGCAGGCAGCTCTCTCTCCCACTCGCTCCTTAACAGCCCCCCTCCTTCACAAAATGTGATTGTAACAGAGTCGCTATGCTCCTCTTTTCAAATAATAGCGTCACAGGCTCACACAGCTGCTCCCGCTCTCATTTCTTCGCGTTTACCAAATGAAGTGAGTTTTTAATAAAATACTCGCAGTTATAGCTAGCGAGGAAGTAAATGAAAACGGGGTCATTTAATTTTTATAAACAATTTTAATAACTGTGGTGACGCGCATTTATGCGCAATTACTTCTTAACAATTGAAACACTCTTCAGTGAATTATAGCTCGACGCTCTAGCCCAATCAGAGCGCGGCTTTGCTCAGACACTCCTGACGTCTTTAGCCAATCAGGGGACAGCTTTTTATGACAAATCAGACGCTCTATCCAATCCGAGCGCGGTTGTTTCTGACGTAAGCAGCTGCTGCAGCTGCAGGCTCTCCTCACACAGTTTCACTCGCAAAACCAGCCCCTCCCTTACATTTTTCGATCGGGGCACATTTTAATGATTTTAAACTACGGAGAACAATATAATACTATATTTAAAACGTGGAATGTTTATAAAATGAATACTAATCGCTTTTTACTTGCTTAAAAATGTTTAACAACGTGTAATACTTTAATTATAGCCTAATTAACACAGAACATTCTAAAAATGCTCCTGAATGTTTTAAAATAGCACAGTTCACCTTTTTATACTTTCAACTATGCTGAACACTTTTCAATTGAATTTTATTAGCGTACAGAGCTTTTAAATGTATTTGAACATTGCACATACTTTATAAAGTCTTAGAATGGTACAGACTTTATCCTGAACTTTCCTAAGTACCTTAGAATTACTTTTGGTACATTTTAGTGAATACATAAAATGAAACTCATCTGTCTGCTTCTCTAATTAGGATAGTTTACATACATTCAAGTATCCACACTTCGGAATAGTCGGCGCTATTCACACTAAGGATAATTTCCATTTGCCAGTAGAGCAACTCTTACCCTACCCTTCTAACACGTAAGAATATGAACTCATTTTCCTCTGAACGCACCGCGAAGTGACAGTATCTAAGAGTTCCACTTGAACATACCTTACAAAACAATCACACACTTTCACACTGAAAATTCCCTAACTTCAGACACACATGAAATCCGTACAGGACTCTCACCTGTTTATAGAAATCATGCACCGTTAGCAAAATAACACCGTTATCCGTACAGGACTCTCACCTGTTTATAGATATAAAACATGTACCCGTACAGGACTCTCACCTGTTTATAGATAATCATGCACCGACATTACCCTACCCTTCACTCAAGCTTGAATATAACTAATACTCTTATCACAGTGAGTTTTATGGAAGGCGCTTTGTCCCTATTCTCATGCTGCTCTAATTTCTTAGAAAACCCTCACTATTACAAGATTCACACCTAGCCCTAAAACTGTGTTGCACGGTGACAACACTGTATTGCACGGCGACAATACTTCTGGTACACGGCGATACCAACAGTGATACTCGGCGATATCACAGAAACAGATCAGATATTCTGCATGACTACATTCTCATCACACAGTTTTTGTACCGGTACACACATAGCACAAAATAAACAAACTCAACATGTGTTAAAACTTAATCCTATGAATTTACCAACATATATGTATCATGCATGTAACATGTATGTCAAAAACAACATATATAAACCGTCCGATGGCTACCAGAAATTGATCCAGCGCTCTCACCAAAATATTGCACAAATGACACTATCTACTACCACAAAACTTACACTACAACACTAGGCCCATAACAACAATAGAGCGCTTGAATCATGAGGCGATAAGATCTAAATATAGTTGTTTAAACCATCTGCAATAATCAAGACCAGCTTGTCATTTTAGAAAGTTTATTTTAACACATCTAGGAAAACTTAGGTTTTGATATTTTATTAAACAAGCATTAGAAAATGTCATGAAGAAAGATTTATTCAGAATTAATAAAAAAGAGCATAAATCAAGAATTATTATTCATTAGCAGGAATAAGTAAAATTAAGCATTTCCAAAATCCTAACTATATCTCTGTCTCTACCCTCATCACCTAGTAATAAAGTAATTAATAAAAACTCCTGTCCTCACGTGTAAAGTCCATCAGCATAACATCGTCCTCCAGAATTCTCGAGCGTAAGCCAACTATGTGTTCTCTGAACCTATTCTTATACCCTAATTTTAGCTGAGCTAACTATTTTTCACATTCCAGCAGACGAATTCTAGTTCTCCATTGGCTGAGCCACCTCGTACCACAGTAAACTGTGACACCTCCTTCTTACATGCCCGGGCAAATTCACTAGTCCATTGTTCATTTAGAAGTCTTGGCAGCTTCTCCTTAGGCTGCTACATTTTGTAGCGACAGCTTCCTTTTAACCTTGAGCCAGTCAGCTCTGAACTCCCGTGGCACGTTAGCAAACGTTAGCAAATTTCTCCAAAAAGTCATCTTTTTAGCAGTTCAATCCAAAACCTTTCAAAATAAAAGCTCAGAGGCCTTTTCCATCCTTCTGAGAATTATTTTCACTTGAGCCATTTTCATCATTAGGCCTCTTTTCAAAGAGCGTCAATTTTCTGCGCCACCTTCCCTGCGCCACTTTTAAAAGGGTACTATTTTCCTGCAGCCATCTCTAAGCTTCACTTGTAAAACTATTATATAAACAAACACAAAGAATAATTAATGAAAGAAATACAGTTTGTTCTGTTGCCTCCCATCATTGCTAATTATTAACCCATTAATCTAAATTACCTAGCAGTAAAGCACAAATAAAGCAGCATTTTATATCTACCAGTCTTCATAAATCCATAAAGCCTTATGTGCACCTAGAATAGTAGAAATGACATCACATAGACAAGGGAAGCAAAATAAGCACATGCCATTATTTTAAAAACAGCTGCTATTAGTTATGACATGACAATAGACAAGATTAATTTATTATTTTCCACATACATGAGAATGCAACATAATGCACATTTATGAGCACACATGTTAGTTTCCCGCGTGTTCTGTGAAAATGCAACTTTAAACTAGGTTGAATTATTATACACACAGCACAAGTTGTTAGCATTATTAATTTATTTATGGAAATGTGACTTCACGGGTTTAAACAGATTTCTGTTTTCTATCCCGCTCCATCAGGGCTCAACAAAGTTATGGAAGAAACCTCCCTATAGTCTAACTGAACGTATATGTCTTTTTTTGTTTCGAAGAAACATTTCACAAAATACTAGAAGGAGTCAAAGTCATTCAGGCCATTGCTCGATATTCCTAATGTCCATAATCATCAACCTAACGGTTACCATGGTCATGTGGAAGACAAGCTAGAAGTAGATCAACAACCAATTAATATCAGAAAATTGATAATCAAATACCAGAGTAGTGACAAACCTTACTAAAAATACTTATTATACTATGTGACCAGGTTTTCTATCCAGTGGCCTGACTTTTACTATGCAGCACAGTAGCATTAGATGGATGAGCATTGGTAACATGCCACAATCTTTCACTTGAAGTGTTTCTGTAAAAAGTAGAGGAACAAAAGAAAACAATATAAAGTGTGACAACTCAAGCAGTGCTTACATGTAGTCTGGCTGTGTTGGGGGTTATTACATGTGTCATGCCCTTTTTTTCCCCTGCAGATGAAAGTGCCTGATTTAGAGGTGAGCAGGAGTGGGAGGTCTTTGATTTCACGGAGGAAGTGCTAAATCTGGAGGAGAATCACAATAGTATTTTCTCCACCATACTAAAAGTCATTTAGTAGCAATTCCCAACTGACTGTGTAATGTAGTGCACACATTGCCTCTCTGCCTATCCAGCCTTTCTTCGTGGGCAAAACCCCATCTGGTTTTTGAAGCTGACTCACAAACGAATTCCAGATTTATTTTGCATGTCCCTCAACCATCTGCAATTAACCCTATTATGGACCCCTATGAGTTGAGACACAGTAGTTCCGCATCTACGTCTTCCTCCTTGACTGGAAGCTGAATCCGGGCAATGGCCACTCACAGTGGACCCCTAAAAACATACACTCAAACACCATGCTCCGAATACACTGGACAGAGACGGCTCCTTACAAATATAATGTCTCTAGTAATCCTAGCCAAAATATGCGCCATTTTTTGGGGGCAATTGGGCAAAGAGTCCAAACAGTTTTAAGAAAATATGTAAAAATACTAGAAATGGTGGTGTGGCATTTTTACACAATTCTTTCTTTAGCTAAAATGCAACTTTATGTCCATTTTCCACTAAATTAAACTAAAAATTGCACGTGACTCGTACAACAGCCTCTTAGATACTGTTCTTCCGCATTGTTCCTGTGCTCCTGGATAGAATTTTTACCCAAACGACATCTGAATTACCAAACGTGGTATAATGGCGTAATGCACTATGCTGGACCTTACACAAGGTTACACAGGCCCAAATGAAAGTTCACCCAGGCTTCGTCTGGAGTAGAGCCCACAGATACTACACTCTATCTTTGACAAAATGGCCTATTATAATGACTCCTTCGGGCAAACTTAACCCCAACATATGCCACCTCTCCTTACACTCATGCGCTCTGCTGCTCGCCTCAACCTTCATCTTGGTGCGGTGACAGACTTCCTGTCACCAGACCCAACGTGCCACACAACTGAAATTGCGGCCATTTAAGATGTACAACTTGCAACCATAACTTGAATGAGGGATCAACTTCTGTGTACAAAAATAGTTTTCTACTGTAAAATTCTGTTACCATTGTGAGGAGCTTGAGTGAGGTTTTTTTTCCCTGGTACTATATGAGGAACATTTAACTCTCGAGTAGAAGAATGTCACAAACATATCAAATTAAACTGGCAGTATTTGCCAACTTCATTGTTTTGTCAGCAGACAGATCAAATATTATAGATGTCTTAATACTAGATTTACTTCCAAAACTGTCAGGAACTGTGTGGAGCTGACATTCCACTATCTTTGCTGTAGATTTGTGTTTCTAATTCAGTAATATATCTTGGTTACTAATATACATTCACACATAAAACTTTCAATATTTAACAGTGCATTACACAGTAGAAGAATAATGTTTATTTCTGTTTATTTCCTTACAGATTCTCAGTTTTCTACTAATTCTGAAAATATATGTACTACGCCTGGATGTGTTACAGCAGGTAACTTTAAAATTTAGCATTCACAAATATATAATGGTGATGATGAAATGCAGTTATCCATTATAAGATTGTCATGAGGATGTCGAATCAAGTTATACACCCTGTATCCCTATGCCCACCACAACATACGGAGACATAGGGTATCTTCAGCAACAATGGATGCCAGGATGTTCTTTCTTCCAGCTTTGGAGCACAACCATGGACACCCTCTACTATTGATGCATTGGTGGGTCAGAGTTGTGTGTTCAGAAAATGTACTAACACCCTAAAATCGTCTATACCTTTTGTAAACGTCCCTAAAGAGACAATACTGAGTTAACAGGCCAAACGAAAAAGAAGGAATAATGAAGCCTTAGCGTCAAAGAACACTTACAGATCAAATATCATGTCCAGAATATCATTAAGAAAACTATATCTATTATTATCTTCAATAGGGGAGATATTTTATAAATTATATTTAGGACACTATATTAATGTCAGATTATGTTCCAATAGCAATAATGTGGTATCACACCAGTTTGCAGTTTTACTTCTGGGGAAGAATCAAAGATACAATGTCTTCCACCATAGTGTAACTATATTGGATGACATTCCAGTGGTGGGTCTCCAGAAATTGAAGAATTTTCCATATACAGCTGACTCAAAATCTGATCCCTAATGTCTGTGATATTGAATGGGAAACCATCTGTTTTATACTAACAACTAAACTGGAGGATTATATACATTGGCTGCGAGAAATTATGCATTAGATAGAAAGTTCCATAGTAAACAACCTCAATATTAACACATGAAGAAATGAAGCTACAAGTTACTACACCCAGCCCTTGCTTGTGCGTGCTAGTGCCTGTAAACGCTTAATGTCTAGCAACTGCACCCCATCGTAAGAAGTTCTACTTATCTCAGAGATGTGGCTCAAAAAACGATCGCTTCTCTACTCAGTTACCTGATCTAAATAAGAATCAAATGTATGATAGCATAGTAACCTACTTTGGAAAGAAGGAAGGGCTGGAACTATCTGGAAAGTATTTTAATATAAAATTTAGTGTTCATGAATGTTGTCCTTCCATTATAAGACATGTTGAACTTTGGTCATTAAACTGTACTTGTCTAATTAATAATCATCAATATAATTATGTTATACTGCCACCCAGTGCTTGATGGAGGGTTTGATTAATATCAAAATAAAACTCTTTTGACTATCATTTTGAACCATTAACTTACAGCCCACACAGACACTATAATTGAAAATTGATAAAACATCCTACCACTTGATATTTTAGGTCTCATACAACAAGTAACCTTGCCAACACATTCCCATGGTCAAATATTCTAGATGGAATCTGTTCTATAGGAATAGAAAGCACAATACCAGTCACCTTACATTCAGTTAGTTTCACCATATTAAACAGTGGATTATACAATGAAACTATAAAGTTTATTTCTTTGCAGATTCCCAGTTTGTTTTCTACTAAATCTCTGTCTAAAGAGGCCTACCATTCCCATACGATAACATTGGAGTTTCCTTCTTACAATTTCCTAATAGACCCAGGTGCTCATTTTATTTTTTGTGTCTCTGGAATTGGAATTTAAAATCCTAACTTATGGTGAAGTCAGATTTTAAATTACAATTTTGAAAATAGCACTCTAAGAAAGTTGTCCTTTTCCTGCCCTTTTGTGCCTGTAGCTGTCTTGGGTCACATGACTGTGTGTTATTGAGAGTTAGACCTTGTGAATTCCTTGCCAAGGCATTCACAATAGTAGGATATGGGGTGCTTGGATGAGCCATTTGCTAACAGGGTGGGGAGGAGGAGCTGAGCACAGCCCCACTTGCAGCTGAATAGGTTGTGCTCTGCCTTCACACAAAGGGCCTAACAACCCTTAATCGGTACTTTAGCCAGCTTGGAGCTAGGGAAGGGGAGGCAGTAGATTTGATGCACTTCAAAGCCACTGTCTAGTGCTTCTCCCACCTTCCAAAACCAGGGAACCGGGGTATAAAAAGAAGACCTTAGACTCCAACTCTTCAGTACACTTCTGGACCTGCGGATACTCTACTAGGAAGAAGGACTGCTGTGGTGCTACAAGGACTGCCACTCTGCTAGACTGCTACTCTAAAGGAAATGCTGCCTGGCTGTGCTGACCTGTTGTCCCCTTGCCTGGGGAAGAAGAACTGGACCTGTATCTCCATCTTGAGCCCAGGACCCCAGAGTGACTCTCTGATCTGAGCCTCAGAGACATAAAATGCACGCCACCAAGATCCTATACCTAACTGCACCCTTGGTGTGGCTCACAAGCTGTTGAAATCAAGGTTTTGGGCTCCTTGTGACTGTTATTTGTTTATTTTATTTGAAAGGTTTTATATAGCGCTGGCTAGACCCGGAGGTATCAGAGCGCTTTACATGAGTAGCAGACCATAGTTACAGGTTACACCGTTACAAAGGTTACACAGTTATTAGAGCATAGCTACATAGTTACATGTTAGGTCGAGACAAGCAATAAGGACAATATGCGTAAGGGAAAGAGCAGGCAAGGGGAGATATTCAGGGGAGAGGGGGTAGGTGGAGGGGGAGTAGACCGCGAATGAAGGAGGGAAAGAGGAGGGGGAGGGTGAGAGACACAGCATGAACGAAGAGGAGTAGGGTGACGGGGGCACAAACCGGTAGATGAGTAATAGCTGTATCCAAAGTACAGTAACTGTGATCCCAGGGGAAGTGGTATAATTCCTCAACGGCGTTGCAAGGGGCTCCCTTTACGCAGTTGACTCCCTCAGAGGGGTCTCTGAGACTCCAAGGTCTACCTCCTGGATCCTTCCCTAACAAGGGGAGAGGGAGTGCTTTGGCAAGGGGCGCCATACCATACCTCAACTGTGTGTGGCTCCCTTGGCACTGTGGACTCTCTCAGAGGGATCACTGAGACTCCAGAGTATAAGTAATTGATTCTTTCCCCAACAAGGGGAGAAGGAGTGCTAAGTTAAAAGCACACGGGACAGAGGGCTAGGCGGCGTAGCAGACAAGGGGAGAGATTAAGGAGAGAGGGGATAGGGGCAGAGGAAGTAGACAAAGAATGAAAGAGGGAAAGCGGTCAGGGAGGGTGAGAGAGAGCATGAAAGGGGGAGGGTGAAGGGGGCACAAACCGGTAAACGGGTAAAAACCTCGTCCAAGGTCCGGTAAGCTGTGATCCCAGGGGAAGTGGTATCATTCCCACATCTCCACTGCGTGAGGCTCCCTTTACGCAGTTGACTCCCTCAGAGGGGTCTCTGAGACTCCAAGGTCTACCTCCTGGATCCTTCCCTAACAAGGGGAGAGGGAGTGCTTTGGTAAGGGGCGCATACCATGCCTCAGCTGTGCATGGTTCCCTTGACGCTGTGGACTCTCTTGAGAGAGGTCACTGAGACTCCAGAGTAAAAATATTGGATCTTTCCCCAACAAGGGAGAAGGAGTGCTTAGTCTAAGGGCAACAAGGGACAGGGTCTAGGAGGCGGGTTGGAACTGGCAGGTCAACAGAGGGGGAACCAACGGCAAAAGAAAATCGCATTAATTACAGAAAGAAAACACATTCAATACCAGGGTAAAAAAGCGATCCGAAAAAAGACAGGATCCACGAAAGGCAAGGGTCATGGAGGACAAAGGGAGGGAGTCAGCGAGTTGAAGAGTCCCACAAGGAAGAGATACGGATAGCAGAAAAGGAAATGTATACATTGTAGAGTCACTCAGGAGAGAGATGCAAACGGGAAAGCTCAGAATCACAAACTAGTGATATTAAGTACAATGAACTACTACATTGACTAGTTGTTAGAGTTGTAACTATGCAAAATAGTAAATACACTCAGTGTTACATTTTCACAATGATTAGGCTGAAAACATTTGTATATGACTTTTCAACAGAGTGAACGGAAAAATAAGACATCCAAGGGGGTAGAGAGAGGGAGGGGAGGGAGAGGAGATAGTTGACAGGAGAGACGGGGGCCTAGGGGGGGAGAAAGAGATAAGGCAGTCCAGCCGAGGAACAATGTCTGAGGGTCGGCAGAATGAAGTCCAACGGACCGAGGGAGAGGACAAGAAACAACAAAATGGTGGCTCCGTTCGCAATTCGCCATTTTGCACGGTCCGTTCCAGACACATAACTGAACTGTCACTCTGAGGCATCTCCAACTTTGCGGTGATAGGGCAAACTAAGCAGGGACATGTGAGCATTGGTATCCTGTGGAGGACTGCCAATGCAAAGCTCCAGCAAACCTATCTGGGACGTACGGCCTGTTCTTCGAACAACAATGACTACCGCCTGCTACCCTCTCCAACGCGAATGGGACTCTTGACACAAAACACGAGAAAGTAAAACTTCACTGGGACTGATCTGGGACTGTATCCGAACCGCGCTCCACTGCGGTTGGCCTGAATTTTTCACCTTGAACCAGTCCAGCACAACCAGATATCCCTGTTGGTGCTTTATACTTTGAGGCACTATTTTTCACTTTATTCTTTAAAAATTCATAGCTCTTGTTCTACTGATTGGATTTTTTTCATTTTGGTCTTTTATTCTTTATTACATTTTGCTCTATTTTTCTCATGTGATATCGAATAGTTTTGTGGCATATTTCCACTTTTTTACTGTTTGAAGTGTTGAATAGATACTTTACACATTGCCTCTAAGTTACGCTTGACAGCTCTATGTGAAGCTACCAGAGGGTTGAGCACAGATTAATTTTGGGTTTGCTTGTGCCTTACCCTTTCAAGTATTGTTGTTGGTGCTTGGCTTGGGCTCACACCCCGGTCAACCAACTACCCAATTTCGTACACTGATTTTCAGTGGTGAGGATTGAACTTGTGTCTGTGCAGTGCCATAAAGTGATTTGGTGTACATCACCATCCCATATCTAAGGCCAATTCTAGTTTAAATTCTACATCATTAGATTTTTTGGTTTTTCTAAATTCATTCTCAGATTGTTGTGCCTGAACCCACCTCTACAAGTATGGAGTTTGAGCTGGCTAACCTGGAGTCCTACACTGTGGCTCAGTTCAAGGAGTACTGTAAAGAGAGGGAGCTTCACACATAGAGCAACACCAGAAAGGTGGATCTGTAAAAGGCGCTGAGGGCTTGGGCAGCAGTCCACCAATCGCTGGCGATAGCAACAGAAACAGATGATGAGGTGGGTGAGGAGGATTAGGAAGGATCAGAACAAGACCCACAAGAGTGTCTCTTGCCCTACGACCTGTTG
Organism: Lissotriton helveticus; assembly: GCF_964261635.1. NCBI lineage: Eukaryota > Metazoa > Chordata > Amphibia > Caudata > Salamandridae > Lissotriton > Lissotriton helveticus. The sequence continues at coordinate 352,508,417 of NC_136065.1, read as the reverse complement.
AGGAGGGGGATAACCTACTCCCAGGATTGCAGATCCCTTCACGTGCAAGGAACAGTGTGTCTTCCTGCAACCTGTACCACAGGAATTGGCAAAGAGTAAGGAGGAGAGGGAGGACAGGCTGGAGATGGCTAAGCTCAAAATGGAAGAAAATAGGCTGGCCGTGAAGGCAAGGCAAAGGAAACTGGCCATGGAGAATAGAAGTATCTTGGAGCGTTTGGCTCATAAGAGGAGCCTTAATGAACTGAATATCAAGGTCAGACAGGCAGAGTCCAACGGTAAACAACCTTTACAATGCAACTTTTACCACGCAGTACCTTTACAACGCAACTTTTACAACGCACACCATTACAACGCATTACGCTGGGGGGCGCTCTAGGATAGGGAATATGTTTAATGTACTATCCAACACCTTCCCTACTATCCACGGGGACTGGAGTTGGAATAGTAAATTAAACAATTCACTATCCAGCGCCTAAAAGCACTATGCGTTGTAATGGTATGCGTTGTAAAAACAGCGTTGTAAAAGCATGCGATGTAAAAGCATGCGTTGTAATGTCATACATCCGAGTCCAACAGTGATGGTGGCAGCATTTCTACCGTGCCATCTGGAGACAACCGGGTCCACATCCCTAAAGGTCTTGTGCCTGACTTTATTGTGGGAGACAATATTGATAAGTGGTTTGAGGTTTATGAGATTCCTTTACAGATGCACAGAATCCTTGAGGAGGATTGGGGTCTAGTCTGTGGAGGCATATCCCTAGTGAGTGGGGGGACACCCTACTGGCCCTAGAGAATGAGAACAGAATGAGGTATCCGCTATGTAGGAAGCCTGTGCCAGGAAGTATTCTCTGACCCCAGAAAAGTACAGACAGAAGTTCAGGGACAGTAACAATCTGGGCCAACAGACCTGGGTAGAACCAATAACCCAATTTCTTACATGTGCTTTTGTGTATCAGAAGCCAATGGAGCTCCCTGAGGTTGGTGTGATGTGGGTTCTGTGTGGGCGGTGGAAGATGAGTCTGGCTGCCAAGTTTTGGTTGGCTTGTACTCTTCTACTGAGTTGCTTGGTGGCCCCGGAAAAAAGGGTGTTCCAAAGTCCAGCGTGTGTGAGTGGCAGTTTTTCTAGTGTTGCTTCAGAGCCAAATATAAAGATCTTCCTCAGCATCTGCAGGGTGTGGGAGCAAGATGCAGTGATGGCATTGACTTGTGCTGTCATGTCTAGTTTGATGCAAAAAGAACAATTGATGGACAGAATGTTGAACAATGTCAAATATTCACCTCAGTATAGAAATCTGGATCTAATCTATTGTTTTTCTTCTCCCCATGACATTCCTATTTAAACCCAGCCATATGCAAATCAGTCTTGACCCTGATCCCCATGGGAACAATTCAGCCAGAACTGCTAGGCCAGGTCCTCCCTCATCAGCCAGGCAAGCTTGACTCCAACATCATGGAGAGCATGGGACCCACATCTGGGCATACCTATCCCACTCGGAGTGACAAATGAAAAAAGGGTAATTGATGGAAAGAATGTTAAACAATGTCAAACATTCATCCCAGTTTATAGATATGGGCCTAAATCCATTGTATTTCTGCTCCCAATGCCATTTAAGTTTAAACCCAGACATATGCAAATCGGTCTTGACTTTGTTACTCATAGGAACATTCCAGCCCGAACTACTGGGTCAGATCTTCCCTGGACCGGAAACAAGTATCCTGGGACCATTTTATGGGTTTCACCCCTCCTCAGCCAGGCTAGCTTGACTCCAGTGGCATGGAGAGCAAGGACCCACATCTGGACATACCTGCCCCACTCAGGGTTACAAAGCTTAAAAATAAAACTATGCACTGGTTGACTCAAAACAGGCCGCTCCCTGGTAACATTAATGGGGAGATCGTACATGTACGCCGGCTAACTTGGCTGGGGAGCCGAGATAAAGACATTAAGGGCGATCATATTGAGGTCAATTTTAGAGATCCAGAAGCGGTTAGGCACATCCTTAGTTGGATGCCTGGGAACCTGGGTAAAACAATTATGCCCTGTGACCTTACATATTTCTACCCTAGAGTCCTAGTGGCTCCCTTGACACGTCCCTGGTTACCCCCTGTTATACCAAGTAATCCTGTTACTAATTTTAACAACCAATACATGTCTTAATTGCCCAACTCCATGGCCCCAAAGAACGCTTTTGGGTGGGAAACGGTCCCCCATAGGGGCTATGGTAGTAATCCTGGGGGATTGGTTCACACGTTTGAAACAAGGGGGATGGAGCATCTGATCCCCTTTACACCTCTGGAATACAACAATAGATTTGAGGCCCTATCAGGCCTCGACGATTGCGAATGACGGTTGGATCTTCAGACCAACACATCGCTACTCCCGAGGAGTAGTAGGAAACACAAGAAGCTAAGTAGTGGTAAACAGACCAGTTCAACTACTACTGTGTACTTCGACCAGGGGAAGGCGGGAGGAACTGCTGCCAGTAACAGTTGTGGAAATGATAGGCCGCAACTGGATAATCCAACTCCTGGTAGTGAGCGGTGTTTAGACAATATCTTGCCTGATAATATACAAGTTCATGCACAGATCTATAGTGACCAGATCGGCACGACTTCACCATTCTCTGTTCTCCCAAACCAGGATATGACACCTGCACCTGGGCCCCCTGTCTTGCAAAAGGCAAATGACTCCACCACCAGGGTTCTGGATCCCATATCCAAACTTCAACCAGGAATCTTGAAGGTCTTGTCATGGAATGTTGCTGGCATTGCCAATAAAATTCACACTGACGAGTGGGATTCCATAGTGACCAACAGTGATGTATGTCTCTTTCAAGAGACCTGGGCCAGGGAATCTTTGTCCAGAACGGGATATGCAATCTTTGAAATTAAGGCCAGTTGGACTGGTAGGGGAGGCCCTCAGGTGGCTTGGCGGTGTGGGTAGCCTGTCACATCGGCTGTACTGCAGAGAACATAGAAACATCCTCGCAGGACATACAGTGTGTTATATTGAAGTGGCCTAACGCCCCTAAGTTAGCAATTATAAATGTGTACTCCCGTCCTGTTGGTCCAACCATGGAGTCTCCCACACTGGAGGACCTTTCGTCCTTTTTGGGCCAGTTACCTGCAGATTGCAAAATTGTGATGGGTGGCGACTTTAACTGTCATTTTGAACCCTTAGAAGGGCTGAGGGAGGGAGCTCTCACTGCAGAAGACGACTTCTGGGGCGTCCCGGTGTGCCAATCTCCCCATCCCAAATCATGGTCCCCACTGGCGGTACAAATTATGTCCTTGACGCTTAATTCAGCGATAAGGGCGTGTAATGGACGAACAATCTCAGATACCCCCTCTAATTGTACCTTTAATAGGAAAGACCATGAGTCGCGTCTGGACTATATTTTTGTAGACATTAGTTTGTGGCCCAAGGTCGTGGATTTTAAAATAATTCCACGTACAGACAGTGACCACAATGCACTTCTTCTACACTTGACGCACTCTGTTTTAGCACCCGGCCCCCAGCCCTCTGAGATTAGGGAGGATCCATGTAATTTGGTACTCACCTCGAATAGGCGTAGGGTTAAATGGGAGAAACTGGCAAATTCAAAAGATAGTATTAGGAAACTGTATGAGCTAGCACTCCCCATGTTAGAAGAGCTGGACAAATTAATTAATTACTCTAGCTCCCAGGACTTTAAAAAGAGTTTAACTCAAATCCATGAGGAGCTGGTGGGTGCTTTGGGCGAGGTCCTCTACCCAGAGGCAGTGCGGCGCAAGCAAAAGACTCAGGCCTCTTCCTGGTACAACTCAGCCTGTAAAAAGGCCAAGACTGAACTAATTACAGCAGTAAAAGCAGGTACAAATAGGACTAGAGTGGCTGAGCTTAGGCGTGAATACAAGGATGTAATGGCCCGGGCAAGGTCAGACTGGGACTGGGATAGATGGCATGATCTCTCTGGTGCCCTTGAAATGAGGGACTCAAGGAGATTTTGGTCACTGGTAAATACCTGTTCAGGTGAACCAAAAGCTGCAGTAGAGCCCAATATCGCGGCCTCAGTGTGGGAAGTCCACTTTGGCAAACTTTATGAAGAGAGCTCTGATGATACCAGTGATGTGGTTGCTGCCCTCCTGGCCCAGCCTAGTGATAAGTTGGAGTTCAGTCTTGGGGAGGTGGCCAGTGCAATAGATAGGTTGGCGTTGGGGAAAGCACCGGGACTTGATAAGCTGCCTGGTGACCTTTTTAGGTCCCACTCTGAAATCTGGGCCCCGTATCTCCACATTCTTTTCAATTCTATTGCAGATGGCATGGAGATCCCCTGTACTTGGCTGGGGGCGGAGATAGTACCTATTTTTAAAAAGGGCTGTCCCCTTCTCCCAGTCAATTACAGGCCGATCAGCCTTATAGACGTGCCTCAAAAGCTCTTTTCCCGCCTCATATTGGACCATCTTCTGGACTGGATGGAGGATAGAGATATTCTAAGTCCCCTTCAGGCCGGCTTCAGGAAAAAACGTCCACCATGGACCAGATCTTCCGCCTTGTTCTCCTCTATTGGAAAACTGTGAGGATTGAGGGCGGGAGGCTGTACATGGTGTTCGTAGACCTGAGGTCAGCATTTGACCTAGTCCCCCGAAAAAAACTCTGGGAAGTTTTAAATGAGATGGGAGTCCCGGCGCATCTCTTACAGGCCATAATCAGACTCCATGAAGGCAATTTTGCCCAGGTCCGGTGTGGGAGGGGCGGACTTTTGTCAAACAAGTTTCCTGTCCTTAGGGGAGTAAGGCAGGGTTGCGTTCTGGCGCCAACCCTGTTTTGCCTCTATGTTAACAACGTCCTAACCCATCTCAGTAATGTCAAGGACAATGATGCACCCTTTTTGGCAGTCAGGAGGGTGCCGGCTATCATGTTTGCTGACGACACCCTCCTGCTTTCCAAATCTCCGATGGGGATACAGCGGACTCTGGATGGATTTGGTCTTTTTTGTAGACAGTATGGTCTTGAGATAAATACAGGGAAGACCAAATTCATGATTTTTAACCCTTCCCCTAAGACAAGATCAAATCCTTCTTTAAGCTCTGTAAGCCTGGAAAGGGTAAAAACGTTTCAATACTTAGGGGTGACCTTGCATGAGAACCTAGCATGGGAACCACAGATAGCAAGTTCTCGGATTAGGCTGTCTCAACTGTCCGGGGCGATTCTGAAGGTTACGAACACCTCCACCTTCAAACCAATCGCCCCGGCAATCGAAATGTATAAAATGCAAGCTAAGGCGGCTGCAGTATACGGCAGCGAGCTGTGGGGGCATAAGGCTGGAAAAGCGCTGACGAGCGTAGAAAATAACTTCATGAGACGACTTCTGGGCCTCCCCCGTGGCACACCCTTGACTCCTCTAAGATTAGATATGGGACTCTCACCCATAGGGGAAGACCTTGAACTAGGCCCACTAAGATTTTGGCACAGGCTCTGGATCACCAATGAGCTTAAACACTACAGGCAAGATCTTATCTATGTACTGAATTTAAATCAATGTGGCAAAATTCCATGGTTGGCCTTTGTAAAAAAGGAATTGCATCGCCTGAGTCTCCATGAGATCTGGGAGGCTCCCGAGACAGGCTGCCATAAAGTTTCTCGGAAAAGACTTATAGAAATCCACAAAGAAAGTAGTCTTGCTTCCACTGTGCTTGCACCCCACAATGAGATTTTAACCCAACGTTTTCTGGAGTCCAAAAATTCTTATCGTTTTGAAAATTTTATGGACATCATTTTCCCATTATTGGCTAGAAAGTTATTTGTTCAATGGAGGCTTGGTACTTTGCCACTCAAATCCTTTACGTGTAAATGGGGCAAGGGGGAAGATAAAACATGTCCCGGTTGTGATCTTTGTGAGGAGGAGGAAATTCATGTTCTGTTCTTCTGCCCAGCCTACAACAGACCCAGGAATCATTGGCTAGCGCCTCTGTGTAGGAACTTGGGCATAAGGAGCCATGCAATCTCATACAGAATATTGAAAACCAATACTTCCCCTCACATAGTATTCGCGATTGCAAAATTTCTAATGGCCATGTGGCATACCAGGAGGAAATTACTAAAAAACTGATCATTTAAGGATGGCTCTGTTATATATACAGTGTTGTGAATGTATCTCTGGCCTAACATCTGGGAATTGATTGCTGCTCTTAGTTATTTATCTCTTATAAGAATGGTTTTACGTGATGTTTTACTAATATGTATTCTTTTAATGAATGATCATATGTATCTTTTATGGCCTCAATGGCCGAAATAAAGAATTTTTGGATTGGATTGGATTAGTTACAAATGCACAAAGAACAACTGATGGACAGAATGTTGAACAATGTTAAACATTTACCCCATAGACGACCTGACTTGGCAGTTCAGGTGGACTGTTCCCATGAGGAACAGGGTCAAGACTGATTTGCATATGGCTGGGTTCAAACAGGGGTGGCGTGGTGAGCAAAAGAACAATGGATTAAGCCCAGGTCTTTGTGACTGGGGTTGAAAGTTTGCATTGTTTAGCATTCCGTCTATCAATTGTTCCTTTTGCTTATGTCTAGTTTGATGTCCATGAAATGAAATTTCCAAAGTTCTTGGTCATGTTGCGGGGTGTGGGTCTGAGTTTGGCCGGCCACAGTTGGACTCCCATGGGGAGGTGTTGTTGCCAAAGACCCCTACTTCTGTCTTGTTGGTGTTGAGCTTGAGACAGTTGTCTCTCATCCAGTTAGTGAATTTAGCAATGCAGGTGGTGAACTTGTTTCTTGCTTTGGGGGCTTATGCATGAGGGAGAGTGTGAGTTGAGTGTCATCAATGTAGGAGAGCATGTTCATGTTGTGTGCACGAAAGAGGTCAGCTGGAGGTATCATGAATGAGTTGAAGAGGGCGTGGCTGAATGATGAACCTGGAGGCACTCTGATGATGAGTTTGCGGGCTTCTGAGGAGTAAAGCGTCAGGCTGACGGTTTATGTTGTATCCGTTAAGAAGGTGCAGATCCAGTGGAGGGCAGGTCCTTGGATGTCAATATGGGGCAAGCACCTGATGAGCATGAGGTGTGAGACCATGTCAAATGATGCATTGAGGGCCTGAAGAATGAGTGCTGCCATTTCTCCTTTGTCAAGGATCATGCAGATTCATCTATGGAGGCAATTACTACTGTTTCTGTATTGTGATTGAGTCTGAATCCAGACTTTATGGCTTTGAGGAGCTGGTGGTTGGTGGAGTGGTTGGTGAGGATCAGTTGATTTGTTTTTTTAAGACCTTTGCTGGGTATGGTAGGAGGGAGATGGATCTGTAGTTGTAAAGTGTGGCTGGATCAGTGGATGGATTCTTGAGCAGAGGCATGTTTTTTAGTTGCCACAAAGGTGGCTGAGTCGATGGAGGCATTGAGGGTGTGTGATAGTGCTTTGCTGATCAGAAGGAGTCCTTTGGTGAAGGTGTGCTGGGGGCAAGGGTCACACCGGGCCCCTGGTTGATGGTCTTTATGGTAGCAGCGATTTTGACAGTGGTGACAACAGGTCACCAGTTCAGGTTCGTTCTTCTTCCATGATGGAAAGTTGTGACACTGATAGGGTCCGGTTGAGGGTTGAAGTTGCTGTATATGTAAAATGTTTACATAAGAATTCCAAGATTTTGGTGCTAAGGTCTTGTTAGGGGGTGACGTTACTGGAGGCGCTAATAATTGTAACAAAATCTTTGGTGATGGCAAAGATTTCCTTGCTGTTGTTAGTGACAGCATCAATGCAATCTTCAAGAGATGCTCACTTGGTGTTGCGTGTATGGTGGTGGTACCCTCTTAGGACTGATTTGAAGATGTCTTCATTACTGGTGCATTGATGTGCTCCAATTTCTTGCAGTTGCATTCCGTCAGCCTCAGTTTTTCTGTGTACCAAATGACCTGAAAGGCTCTTGTTGTTAGGTTGTGCTTGAGGGGAGCCAGTGTGTCGGCGCATTTGGTGATCCAGCTGTTGAGGTTCTTGATGGCTTTCAGCAAGTTGCTGGTGTACTTGGGCCAGTGCATGGAGAGGGTGGAAGCCCACTCCTCTTCTGTGATGCTTTTCCAGTTGCTGTGGCAGTTCAGGTGGTGGTAGGTCTGTGGTGCTGTGGGATGGGTATGCTAAAACGAACTGAACTAATATTAATGTCCACAAATCCAATAGACTGCAGTCTGTCCTATCTAGGGATGACAGACACATGAACAACTTTCATGGAAGTTCCCTTTAAAGTACATGAAGTCTGGTGGACAACCACTGTTGGTTTTGAGGGCTGTCCACCAAACTTAAAAACATTTCCAAAAACAAACTCCAAAAGTGACAGTTTCTTATTGAAAAACACAAATCTAATGACTCTCACGCACTGTTTTCAATCTGTGCTGTCTGCAACAAATGTACTAACTTGGAGAAGGTCAGATGTATGCCCTTTAGAGAGTTCAGTAATGTAAAAATAAGTACACTGGTGTCCCTTTTTCTCAACCTACATGTTCATGATATGGTGCGCCTGCAGCCCACTTTGCCTAACTGACTAGAAGTCTGGTGCTGGACTTGTGCATGAGAAGGTGCAATCGAGGAAGGTTACAAATAATGTCTGTTCACACATGTTAGATCGTTCTACACAATTGCTCATATATAACAAAGGCTTTAATTTGCCCTTCTTAGCTAATAGTATTGTTGACATCCCCTACGTTTTTCATGAGGTTGTTCCATGGACATGTCCTCCCTAGACTAGCTGTAAGTAAGCTAGCAAATTAATAGGGATAGCCAAGACAAAGCCAAGACATGGGTCTGGATGTCTCCAAGACCCAGAGCACGAGCCAAAATATCAAAATGGTGTCATATAAAACATGCAACCAATGTCTGTAAAACTATATCAAAGGATTTTCATAGTTCAAGAAAGTACACTTCTTTTATATGCAGAACAACATTAGAGTATATCACAGCACTCTGTGGTATTTGTTAGAAGAGACAAGAACTAATAGTTTCTCAACATGGACTTAAAAACTTACTTTCATGGTGGCCTAAACACACCGACGATGATGCAGTTCATCAGGAACTTAGAGGCAAGTAAGTTGTAATGTACCCTAAATGTGGCCTACATTGGCATTATAGATGGAGCAACATTATAGTCTATTAGACCATATACAAAATTGGTGTCTGTACGTTGCACATCTTGAACTGATGTCTATCAAACTGCTCTCAAATGTGATGATGAAATAAAAGAAGGCACAGTGAAATACATTATAAATCAGAAAGTCATTGTATTTCGGTGATCAGTTCCCCTACCAAAGCAATAAAAGCACATTGGTTAGGTCAAAACACAGTTCTGAAGTTTTTGTGCTCCACCCCTTGTAGCCACAACAGAAGCAGCAGCCAATGCCAAGAGAAGTGCTAGTTAAGTTCAAGAAGTATTAACAATTTTAAAGTCGAGAACAAAACACATTACTATTTCCAAACCAATTTAGTAACAAAGAGAAAATGTTCAAAAGAAAAAAGACACAAAAATCATTAACATGGGTTGAGAAGAACTGGAGAAATAAATTGTTAAAGTTTTAAAGCAAACAGTGCCCAGAAAAAGTGAGGTACCAATCAAAAGTCACTGTCCATTGTTGTCCCAGTCATGATTTCAAGCCATCTGCAATACAGCAGATATAAGATACACCAAGTGGGTTTTCCAAGTCAAGGGTTTTATTTTTTGATTAGTCTCTGAAATGAAAGTCAAAACCTCCCTCCGAGGCAAGGTCCAAGGCTGTGGCCTGAGAGTGTCTCTCCCTAAAGCTGTTAGTTTTGGTGCCAAAAACTCCAAAGTGAACAGACCTGACTTTGTAACAGACCATTTTACAGGTCAGATCGTTTTGCCGCCTTGCCCTGGTACAAAATTTCACCTCTGAACATAGTCACTTTTTTTTAAGACAAAAAAAACCTAGCTGGGCTCCACAAGGCTGGATGTCTTTGCTGTAAGGGCCTGCTGAACCAATTTTCAGTCTGGCAAAAAGCTCTAAGCAGTACAAGCCAGGTTTTCTCACCCACTTTGGGTATGACCCCTGTAAGCAATTTGTCCTGCTCCTCTGAATGTTGAACAAATGACTAGTTCCACCTTTTTTCAAAGTGCTGGAAACATTCCTTTTGGTGTGTCCTGCAGCCCCTAATGCCTCAGGACTGTGATCTACGCATAAGGTCTCTCTCCAGCCAATGGCTAGAGAAAACTTACCTAATTTTAGAACCCTTTTTCTTATCCTTTCTTTTTCACCCACACCTTTTCACTGCACTGCTATTCAGTATTCCACCAGACACGCCTTTTTCACATCATATACAATTGCTGTGGTTTTTCCTGGTACATGGCGTGTCATCAGGCCAGTACAGGTTTTTTCACCTTTAACAGCAGAAGGCAATAGTGTCCAAAGAGATCCCAGATGATGAAGGGCGGTCTCGATGGTGTACTGATGGGAACTCATTTATAAGATAGTTCTCCGTAATATTGTGTAATTGTAGCTGGGTACTTTGTTTGTGTCTGTAGACTCTCTGTTGGTTTATGTTGGTGTCATTTCTGTTCAGGGGATCCAACATTCAGAGTCTTTAAACAACCCCTGGGACCTCCATTTGTGTTTAGTAGAGAAAACTTACCACAGAATCCTAGCTATTTTCTCACAGTCTTCTGCCTCTTTTTATGCCAACTACATCCTCCTTGTTTGTTGGAAATGGCCTTTTCTAGTATGCTTTCCTTTGACTTTTTGCTTTTCTCCTTCCCAGTTTTCTGCTGATCTAGGTGCTGTCACTAAGACTTTGAGCGCATTTGACAGTGCCATTCAGTCCCATAGTACTCTGCTTGACATATACATACTGGTGATTGGTATATACATTATTAGCTGATTCGAGTTAGCTGTAAGTCCCTTGTCTAGGGGTAAGACATATACCCAGGGCATGTACCTCAAATGTTCCTCCGTGGGCCTGCAGCACTGGTTGTGCCATCCACTGAGGTAGCTTATCGTTTGTGCCACAGGTTTGACTTGGTGAGGTCTGTGTGCACAGGTTACTGTTACTCTGCTTGGCATTTAAAAAGCTATGTGCCAAGGTTCTGCATGTCTCTTGCTATATCGAAGTTCTCCTGGTGACAAGGTGTGGTGTTGGGAAGAGGTAAGGCGTGTGTGAGTTACATGTAAAGGTCGTGAATGGCACCAGATATTGTGTTCAGTACGACATTGGCCTGCTTTTCACATTGGATTAGCATGGGGGGTGGAGGGAAAGGGTATTGAGCAGTATTCCCTACGTGCAGAATAGGAGGAGTATAGTGTTTAGTATCAATGCGCTCATAACGATGAATCCTCTCCAGTAGGGCAAGTGGATCCAACATTACTTATTTAGAAATGTCACTTTGGGAAAGGGGACATTTCTATGCTCATGCTTGTTGGCCTGTCTCTAATTTACATCTGGGTGCTGGGGGGACAGCTACTTCTGTGCATTCCTGATAGAAGGCCATTAACTAGAGGCTCAAGTGAAACTGCAGACCTCTAACTCTGAGTGGCCTTTCTGGGATGGTTAAGTGGTGGGACCTGCATTCCAAGGGGCACAGTCTTGGCCCCACTACAGATAGTGATCAAACCTCCTGTGGTAGAATGGCAAACAGGACAAAATTTAGAGAGGGCCTGTGCATTTCAAAGGTGGCGTTTTTAACTGATTGTATCTTCAAATGCCATTGTGGGTATAACTACTGGGGCTCTGGCCTCAGACGTTAGAGATGCTTTTGGATTTGGAACCATACTACGCTGGTACGACCATGGTACATCGACAAGAGCAGTCATTAGGGCAAAGGGGACTGCAGCTGGATTATCTACAGACTTGTGATGGCCTGGAGCTTTGCGTGCTCCAGGAAGGGGACTATAACCTTTGTGATTTTGCCTGGACGTTGTTGGCCTGCAGCTAAGTGGCAACTGTCAAGGCCTGGTGCCCTAAGTACTCTCCAAGAGCCAGTTGGTTGGCCTCCTGTCCACGAGATCCCAGGGACACAAAGGATTTTCCCGCTTCCTCGAGATCGTAAGGACAGCTCAGGGTGCTGCGGAAATGGGTGGTAGTGATCGTCGGTTAGGACAAGGACCATCCTGAAGTACACCCTCATCACACTGTGTAGAGGAGTGTGCTCACCAAGATCATCAGCCCACCTGAGGTGCCGGGACGTGAGGAGATTGAGGAGTGTGGAGGAAGCTTGCAGAGTCAGAGGGACCCGTGCTTGTAACCAGGGGACCTGTGCTAGCTTGCACTCCAGAGTGTCTGATGTCCAAGCGGTGTTGAGGGACCTGAGCTGAGAGTTGAGACTGTCTTCATCGTCCAGATTGGGGGGATGACAGTGCCTGACATCGCAGCCTCCCTCTCCCTGGTCCCACGCTACAAGGAACTTTGTTGTGGAGACCATTGTGATGGGCCAGAGTGGATTTGTTGTGCCTGGTGGGCACCTACGGCTGGCTGTCGGAAGATATGGCAGAACGCACCTCCACTTGTGGGGAAACATTTCTCCAGACTTGGAAGTGTGCCAGCATCCTGCATCACAACCATTTTTATGGGGGGGATAACGATCCCACATTCGTGCAGATGCCACTGGGATCCTGGAAGTCTAATCCAGATGGACGAAACTAAGTAACTGTTTCTTTCCGTTATAGGTGGTTCCGACAATCTAATCAACATGGCGCCAGCAGGGGCAACGTGTATCGTTGGCTGGTGTAGTTAAGTGACTAAGGGGCTGGGTCAAAGACCTGTAAGTGCACGACCATTGCAACTGTTGGGGAATGCGATATTGGGGATTGTCATGTTGGATGAATATCTCTGAATAGGGAATGTATGTTCATGCTGTTCTGCTGCTGATGGGAAAGTTCGACAATTACATATAACTGTAAAGTGTGCATATTATGTGTATCTCATTTTGATTTCAATGTGTGTCTAATACAAAGACCCATGTTTTATACATCGGTGTGGAGTCTTTTTGTGGCGTACGCAGTTTGTTGCGAGAGTGGTGTTGTGCCAATACTTTACACTTGGGCCCTACGGATAAGCCTGACCATTCGGTGCCTAGCTACTCAAGGGTGAGCACAGGTTATTGAACACGTGTATCATTCTCATCCTATCAAGGATGGTGGATTCTGACTGGCTTCAATGCATCCCAGCCAGCCGGATACTGCTGGGTCTACCATTGCCTTACTACAAAATTACCTAGCAGCACCTGATTTAGGATAACAGAAAGTTGCTGTCTCCAGGCAGACCCTGTCTTCAGTTCCTCAACCACTGCTCTTTCTAGAGGAGCCCTCCTCCCATCTGACAGGGTTAAAACCGGTTTATCTCCTACTATACTGGAGTGTGACTGTCTGGAAGGGTCCTAGTAACTAATAGGAGACGCTCTCTCAGGCATCTCCAAGTCAAAAGAGGAAGTAAGAAAGCTGCCCTGTGTTCAGCCAACTGATCTTGCCCACCTCTAGATTTTGTGATAAGTGTTTGGTAATTAACATTCCTTTGCTCTTCCTTGGCTCAGAGGTAGGTGATTGTCCTCTTAGAGTTGTTAACTCTCCTACCCAAAGATGTGTAATCCATCTTTGGAGGTTTGATGAGTGGCGGAACTATTTTTAAACCAGTTCTAGCTCAAACATCCCAAAGTGCATTTTTACAAAGTGATTTGTTTAGTTAAGTAATCAAAATCTGATTCCACTATTAAATCCGATTTTGAAAATTAATTAAGAAATAATTTTTAAGCATTTTTCTAGCATTTCTCCAACTAGAGATTGGAAATAAATATTTTAGTACCATCTAGACCTGTTCTGTGAAAATCAAACAAAGCCTAAACAGTGAAATCGGTTTGGGGTTTAATTTAAGTGTGAGAGCACCATTCCAACAATATGTAATGTACCATTTTTATATGTATTTCATGCTACCCCAAGGCTTACTTTAAGGGCAATGTATGACTATATAAAATTGGCTTTTCCAATGGAATATGTCGATTTAGGGCCTGGTGCCTGTTTGACTTGAGCACTTCTCTATCCATCCTCAGGCATGGACTTACATAATGCAGCACAACACAACACACATAAGTGTTTTCAAGAAAATGATTTTCCCCTCAAAGCAATTGTAAGAAAACTGCAATGTTTAACCTTTGCGATTGTGAGTTTTACTGAGAACTGTTGCACCTGTAGTCTGAGTTATATAGCCTTTTAAAGTCTACAAAGTTGCATGGTTCAATAGAGATTAGGTTGACCAGATTGCTCCGTGTTGGTTTCTGAGGTTTACATGCAATAAATCAGTGCGAGTTGAGAATTGGAGTCTATGTTTGATTCAATTGAAGCAATCGGGCCAAAGTTTCATAACAGTGATTTATAAAAAAAGAAATCCAGCTACAAATAAGGAGCCACCTGGCACCCGTAACCACAACGAAGACTGTATGCACACTCCTTCCAGCTGTTTTCAATGACGGACTTTTCAATCTGTGTTCCAGCAATTTATTTGAAATAGTTTGTAACAAAAACATGTTATCCTGGTTCTTTTTAAGAAATATTTTAGGAAAACCTTTTTAAGGGCTGCTAATCAATTAAGGCTGGAAATATCAGTAAAGATTCTTATGTTGGAGACGTTCCTCAAATTGTAGTGGTTTGTAATTTCCCTTTCACTATGTCTGAGGAATCCATTGCTAATAGAGTTAAGGATTCTGCACGCTTGAGATATATTCCGACAAAAATGTTTGACTATGTTAGATAATTCTTTCATATTTACCTTGTTGTATATGCATTACGTTTTTCTTTATAGAAGGGAGATATGTTATATTCTTAGCATCACATTGGGGCATATTACCAAGCAATATTATGCCCCAATGTGATGCAATAGCGCGAATATCTCCAAAAGTTGGTAATAGGAGATAGCGATGTTAGCGACTGTTTCCAGTCGCTAACATCTTGGCACGCCCACTTTGCATGTCATTAGTGATAAATATCACTGACATGCAAAGTGGGGCCCAAGATGGTCGCTATCTCCTACTAGCTGTCGCTAACTGGTGTTAGTGACAGCTAGGTAATAGGGAGATAATTTTATCTCCGCTTTCTTGGCTTTCAAAGCCAAAAAAGCGGAGATAAACCCCCTTGATAATATGCCCCATTATTTCCATCTGCTGTCTCTTGCATCTCATTCTAGTTCTATTAGAATGCTGATTCATCATTCCAAGCTCCCAGTCAGTCAGTTGTTCCCTGACTCTGTAAGCCTGAAAGCTGTGTTGCTGTGCTGCAGTTTTATATATTAAATTTTCTTAAATTTAACTTGGATTATCGGAATCTTTTACCCTTATTCGGGAAAAAAGCTATCAATATGAAACATTCTTCATCTCAAGTTTCTTCTTTGGGTTGTTGAACGCTGCACCAGGAAACTCGAAAGCCAAGATGCCATTGCCTAGAAGCAGAGGATAAAGTTGTCTGTGGAGCTAAAAATTTGAGTTTGGACACAAGGAGCCCGCTGACTTCCTAGCCCACCTTCTTAAGATTTATTTGCTTAAAAGTGCTTGCTTAATTTTGGGATTCATGTAGTGCATCCAAACTGCTGTTTGGAAAAATATGGCACCTGCTATCAATATAAATACAATTGAAAAGAAACCAACTAAGATACGGCCCGATTTACAGAGTGGTGGATGTGTTTATCCGTCATAACATGACGTATATCCCATTTGCCTTATTTCATTTGCCATAGGATATAATTAACTAACGAAAAGGCAGATGGGATATCCGTCACGCTTCGGTCAGAGTAACCCATGCGGCAAACTCTAAATCAGGCCAATAGTGTTTTTAATGCGCAAATGTTTTTAGGGGAAGACATGGGGCTGCGCTAATGGGATGTTGTATGCAGTTAATCATCATTCATATCTCAGTTTCTAACTATTTCGTCAAAAGTGTTTTATGTGCCATGCAGGCAATTTTTAGCTGGAATCTTCATTCATATGGGAGCCAGTTGTGAGATTTCAGAACGGGGTTAGGCGGTTGTTTCTTTTTAAGCCCATGATGAGTCTTGCAGCAGGGCTGAGCGAGGCTCTTAGAGGAGCCAGTTTGAATCTAGGCAGTCCAGGGAGGGTTGCACTTCCGTAGCCCAACCTGGGAATCACTAGGGCTTGCACTGCATGCTTTAAGTCGTGGGAGGGGAGTAATGGTTTTAATTTTCTTAGAATGTTCATTTGGTGAGGCGCTCCTTTGGTGGCGGCACTGATGTGCTCCTGCATGTTGAGGCTCTTGTCGAGAATTAATCCCAATGATCTAGCTGAGTCAATTACCTGTGGAATGCAATTGAGGGCTGTTAGATGTTTCAACCATTCTTCAGTGACAGATGAATGGTTGAGTGGGGTGATTAGGAGGAATTTGGTTTTACGAGAATTTAGTTAGCGGTGATTGGAAGCTAGCCATTTTTGAGTTTTCTGTTAGAGTTGTATTGAGGGAACTGCTGCCTTCTGGGGTGGAGACTTTTATGTATAGTTGGGTAGCGTCAGCGTCGTCATGTAGTATTGGATGTTGGCTGAGCTAAGAATTTCCATTATCGGCTCCATGAACAGGTTGAAGAGAGTGGGCGTGAGCGAGAAGCCCTGTGGGACACTGTTGGACTTGGGCCTTAGGGCAGGTTCACCCCTAATCTTTTTGCTTTTATTTGTGACCCAGTGTTAGTGATTTTTGGGTCTTGGCGCACTTTTTCCCTGTGTCCCAGAGTAAATTGCGTGCGTGTAGTATGGCTGGCCTGCCCTCCCATAGGAATGCATGGGGAATGTGTGTGTCCATGTTAGTTCCTGATGTGTGGGGAGTGCAGGCTCGAGTTTGGTATGTATGAACTCGTGAGAATGAATGCTGCGCAATGGTATGTGCGGCTTGTATGTGTCTAGAAGGGAAGTGCTACTTCTGGACATTGATGTATGTGTGCAGTGAGGGTGCTGGAGCGTGATTGGCTGGAGCTGGCTGGCATGCCAGGCTCCAGGAAGTCTGGATGGGTCTGCCCGGTGGTGAGTGTGAGATCAGCATGAGTGATGTGTGGGAGGAGTACACCTGGGTCCTGGATGGGCTGGGTTTTTCCCCACACAATGCTGGCTCCGCCCCCCTGTGGTTTGTCTAACGACCCAAGCCTCCCCAGTGAATGAAAGGGGTGGTTGGGCCATCAAGGGTACTCCCCAGCCAGCTGCAACTGGTTTCCCCCCACCCTGCACCCTGAAACAAAGAATTTCTCTGTATAAAAATGGGGCTGTGTCCCCACAGAGGTTGTTCTGCTTTTGGATCCTTGCCAGAGGGGGCTGTTGCTGCTGCTGGGGCCAGGAGGACCGCCACTTGGCTTGTCTCCCTGCCTGGAGACCCAGTGTGCTGGCTCTGGCCCTGCTCTTGCCCCCCCTGCCTGCCTCCAGACCTTACTGGGGCTATACTTTTGCCAAAGCGCCTGGAAGCGCTTTCATTTGACTTATAGCGCTAGGAGCGCTTTATCTTCCTCCCTGGCACTGGGAGCGCTGGATTTTGCCTTGAGAGCGCTTTGGAGCGCTTTATTTTCCTGCCGGCGCTTAAGTGCGCTCTGAGTGCCTTGCTGGTGCTTCAGCCGGTGCCCACCCGGCATTTGACCCCAGCGCTAGTTGCCGATTGGTTTTTGGCGCGGTTGCCCAAGCCGCTTATTGCCCTTTTCTCTGTGCTGCGCCCTTTATTGAAGTTACGAGGGAGCCTACCCCTCGGATACTGAGACCCCGCCTGCCTGCCTGGAACGAGCCGCCGGAAGTGATTGGTGGGCCGGCCAATCCCTGCGCGGCCCGACCGAGAGACCCGGAAGTCCCGCCCTGCAGCCGCAGAGCGAGAGAGAGCCGGGCAACGAGGAGAGAAGCGCCGCCGGCGAGGCCCCGAGTGTGGAGAGAGGAGCCCCGCAAGAAGACCGGCAGCGAGTGCTTCCCCGCCCCAGCAGACCCGGTGAATGAGGGACCAGGTCTTGGTTCGTGTCTGAGCCCCGAGAGGCTCCAGGCATTCCCTATTTGGTTAAGAGCCAGTCGAGGCTCTGGGGGCATTACTTGAGCCTGAGTCCCCCGTGAGGGGCTCCAACGAAGCCCACAGTGGTTTGAAAGCCCCGAGAGGCTCCCGCCCCCCCTTATTGTTGGAGAGCCCTGAGAGAGGCTTGAGTGCCCCATTTGTTTTAGAGTCCTGCGAGAGGTTCACAGCGGGCACACTTAGTATTGAGAGGATTGTTTGATATTACCTTTTCTAAAAGTGACCTGCTTAGGTGATTCTTTCTGTGTTATTCCCCTTTGCTAAAAGTGACCTGCTTAGGTAATTGTTTGTTTTATCCCCTTTGCTAAAAGTGACCTGCTTAGAGGATTGTTTATGGTTTATTCCCCTTTGCTAAAAGTGACCTGCTTAGAGGAATGTTGATGTTTTATTGCCTTTGCTAAATGTGACTTGCTTAGGTGATTATTTTAGGTTTCCTTCCCTTTGCTAAATGTGATTTGCTTAGGTGATAGGTTCTCCTTCCATAGGTCCTGATGATAAGGTCCTAGTTCCCTGCGTGATTTCCCTACAGTGTTTAGGGTGGCGTAGGAGGTATTTACCCTTTACCAGTAGTTACTGGTTGTATGCTATATTTACTATTTCTGTGTTACAGTCATTATATGTTTATGTGCTAAGTGTTATACCTACAAGTGCTATTTCTAAAAAGTGCATACCCCTGACAGTGGTCCAGGTGGCCCTGTCCTGTACATAATCCCTTGTAAATCTTGCCCGTGCCTGTTGGCACATTGTAAAGTGTGTGTGTTATCTAATGTGTTTTTATTATTATAATACAAAGGCTATTTTTGGATATAACCTTGTGTGGAGTTTCCTTTGTGGTGGGCCTAGGGTGTTGTCGCTGGGGTGCGCGCGCAAACGCTTTACACATCGCCTCCGAGATTAGCCTTGCTGCTCGCGTCACGTTACCTAGAGGGTGAGCAGGGGTTATCTTGGTGTGTGACTCCCTTGCCCTGACTTAGAAATGGCGATCCCTGACTGACTTTGTCGTGAGTGTTGGCCGGCCGGGGGTCCCGTTTCTAACAGACACCTAATGTGACTTGAGTGGTCTGCGACAGTGAGTGATTAACCTTGACTCTTTGAGTCCTGTTTTGGAGATAGGAGGTGAACCAGTTAAGGACTGTTCCTGTTAGCCCCATACAGTGTTCCAGAAGGTATAGTAGGTTGTCATGCTTAACCATATAAAATTCCTTCAATAAGTCAAGGAGGATTAAAATGCAGGATTGGTTTTGATCCAGCATTCTTGGTGCATCATCCACCATGTGTGTTATTGCTAATTTGGTGCTGTGCCCTGGATGAAAGCCAGATTTATATTGGTCTATTAGTCGGAATTGATCGATGTGGTTATAGAGTTGGATGTGAACACATTTTTCAAGGAGCTTTGCCAGGGTAGGAATATTGGACATAGGTTGGAAGTTGTTTTGGTTTTTTAAGATAGGGGAAACCGGACTGGCCTCTAGGTAGTCAGGGATAGTGCTTTGAAGGAGGGAGGCATTAACAAACTTGATCCAAAGTGGAAGTACCAAGGGTATGATCTCCTTGAAGAAATTGGGAGGTAGAGGGTCTTTGAAGTGGTTTGAGGGTTTCAGTGATGTTAGAATCGTGTGAATGGCACTTTCCTCAAAGATTTTGAAAGAGATCCATGAAGTGTTTTTGGAGAAGTGCCCAGTGGAACACCAGGGAACAGTAGTCCGGTAGGCAGTGAGGATGGCAGAGAACGTTGTTCCAAGGCCGTCTGCAGATACTTTCTCATGCTTTCTGTCTTCTGAAGAAAGAAGGAGGTGAATTCCTTGCAGTTTGGTAGTGGACTAGATACAGCAAGGGATGGATTGGATGCGTAGTTTGATTTTTATGAGCTCAAAATGTTTTCACCGACTGTTGCTGGCTTGATCCAGCTGGTTTCTGAAGAAATCTGCTTTCGCATTTCTGATGCTTTTTTAGTATCTGTTCCCCAATGATCTTAGGTGCTGGAGGTGTTCAAGAAATGGAGCTGATATCCACTGATGTTCAGATAGACACAAGTTGCTTCTTTCTGTATTGAGGCTACCATTACACCAAGGTTTGGAGTCTTTTGTGGACACTCTTTTTTGTTGGAATGGAACAATTGAGCCAAGAACAGTGTCCATGGAGTGAGTGTAGTGATTTGCAAGATTATGGACATCTGACATCTCACCAGGAGGAGGCAGGATGTTGTGGCTGAGAGAGGTCAGTACATTATGGTTTATGCATGCTTCTTTTCCAGAGTCTGGGATTCGTTAGCTGAGCTGTGTTGGTTATCACATCTTCCATGATGAGGAATGTGATGCAGTGGAGGTCAGTCCAATCACAGGGTAGGATAGATTCCAGTTGATTGAACTGGGCTTCAAAATGATAAGATCTAAGGCCGGCCCTTTGTTATGTGTGGGCCTGTCAGAAAATTGGGTCAAGTTAAGGTCAGCAATGAAGGTTTTGAAGCGGTTAACTGCAGGTTCATTCAGATCATTCCAGTGGAGGTTTAGGCTTCCGAGGAAGATTTGAGCACACTGTTTACCAGTGTTACTTACAAGTTTAGGTAGGGATTAGAAGGTTAAGATCATGTGTGAATATCAGTTCAGCAATATCCCCCACATGTTTTGAAGCAGAGCTGCAGTTGATTAGCATGTCTTTCAATTGGGGTTTGGAGTGTGCTGGGGTAGACTTTGTGAGACAACTCGCCTAAGGTTGTGCTTGTTGACTGCTCTATAGATGAGCCTAGGAGCTCTATGAGGGTCACCGGGATCGCATAGATTATTCTCTGATTATCATTGTTGTCAGGGTGAGCAGAGTTATTTGACAAGAGGAGGGTTTAAATATTGTTGTCGGATAGAGGGACTCTCCATCTAATCGGTCGTGTGGGCGCATTGGGATGGGATCTAGTTCTCCAACTTCATTTCATGGGCGCCATGGAAGGAAAGGTCAGGTTAGAAGGAAGGTGTGTTGGAGATAAGGCAGAGTGGTTGAAGGGTTGGTCATGAGTGAGAGTATTCATCCTTATGTTCCTAGTAAGATACTGAAAGTTGTCTCTATTGTGAAGTGAATGAGTGTATGTAAGGCTGCTTTGAGATCTTGCAAGTTTTTTTGCAATCGCGTCCAGTCTGCGTTCAAGTAAGGTATGGATGCGGGTTTTCAGGTCTTGAAGCAGTGGGATCGGGGGGCAAGGGGTTGATGTCTGATGTAATGGGGAGAAGGCATACGGGAGGGTGGATTGGGGGTAGAGGTACGATCGACGTTAGGAGGAGGAGAGCTCAAGAGATGGGAGAATGAGAGTGCCAATCGTATGTTATTGGGAGTTAATGGGAGATCATCACTCCGGGGAGACAGTGGTTGAGGCAATGGTGGTGGGTCAAAAGTATAGCCAGGGTAACTTGGCTGTGGATGTCTTACATAATAATTCTGGGTGTGGGATGAGACTGCAATCTAGTGTGGTGGGCAGAGTTATCCGACCTACAGGGTGATGAAGGTGAGTTAGTGATGCCTACAGCGACACTATGGACTAGAACGGCAGAGGAATCAGAATTTGATGCAGTTTTCTTGATGAGAGGGAAAAATTCCTCGAATAGTTTAAGGTAGTGAATGATTTGAAGACTGGATGCGGATAATGCCATTGTTGTAAATGGTGATGGTGACTGCTGCTCAGCATGCAGATGAAGGGGCTACCGACAGCTTTAGACCATGTGGTGTTTTCTTGGTTGTAGAGATCAGAATGAGTGAGACCAGGCCTTTCCTCCATTGTGCTATTTTAGTTTTTAGAAAAATAAGTTCACTTATTATAGCTCCTTTTTTCGCACACATTTTGTGGTAAAGATATGGGTAAAGGCACATGCTTGCTAAAGATCATACTCTTACCCTGTAAACTGTCCCTTTTTCCCCTGCCCTGAGCCCTAAAAATTAACTGCAAAGCAACAGTTGATGGACAGAACGCAGAACAATGTCATACATTCACCCCAGTACAGAGATCTGGGCCTCAATCCATTGTTTTTTTGCACTCCACACCACCCCAGTTCAGACATGGCCATATGCAAATCAGCCTTGACCCTGTGCTTCATGGGAACAGTCCAGCCCAAATTGCCAAGCCATGTCTTTCCTGGACCGGAATCAAGCATCCTAGGACTGGTTTCTGTCTATCAGCCGTCTTCAGCGAGGATAGCTTGACTCCAGTGGTGTGGAGAGCATGGGACTCACGTCTGAGCATACCCATCCCACTCGGGGTGACAATTGCAAAACAACAGTTGATCGACAGAATGCAGAACAATGCCATACATTCACCCCAATACAGAGATCTGGGCCTAAATCCATCGTTCTTTTGCACTCCACACCACCCCAGTTCAGACATGGCCATATGCAAACCAGCCTTGAGCCTGTGCCTCATGGGAACAGTCCAGCCCAAACTGCCAAGCCATGTCTTTCCTGGACCGCAATCAAGCATCCTAGGACTGGTTTCTGTCTATCAGCCGTCCTCAGCGAGGATAGCTTGCCTCCAGTGGTGTGGAGAGCATGGGTTTCACGTCTGAGCATACCCATCCCACTCGGGTGACAATTGCAAAACAACAGTTGATGGACAGAATGCAGAACAACGTCATACATTCACCCCAGTACAGAGATCTGGGCCTAAATCCATTTTTTTTTGCACTCCACACCACCCCAGTTCAGACATGGCCATATGCAAATCAGCCTTGACCCTGTGCCTCATGGGAACAGTCCAGCCCAAACTGCCAAGCCATGTCTTTCCTGGACCGGAATCAAGCATCCTAGGACCGGATTCTGGCTATCAGCCGTCTTCAGGCAGGATAGCTTGACTCCAGCGGTGTGGGGAGCATGGGACTCACGTCTGAGCATACCCATCCCACTCGGGTGACAATTGAAAAACAACAGTTGATGGACAGAATGCAGAACAATGGTATACATTCACCCCAGTACAGAGATCTGGGCCTAAATCCATTTTTTTGCACTCCACACCACTCCAGTTCAGACATGGCCATATGCAAATCAGCCTTGACCCTGTGCCTCAGGGGAACAGTCCAGCCCGAACTGTAAAGCCATGTCTTTCCTGGACCGGAATCAAGCATCCTAGGACCGGTTTCTGGCTATCAGCCGTCTTCAGCCAGGTTAGCTTGACTCCAGTGGTGTGGAGAGCATGGGACTCACGTCTGAGCATACCCATCCCACTGGGGGTGACAATTGCAAAACAACAGTTGATGGACAGAATGCAGAACAATGGTATACATTCACCCCAGTACAGAGATCTGGGCCTAAATCCATCGTTTTTTTGCACTCCACGCCACCCCAGTTCAGACATGGTCATAGGATGCTTGATTCCGGTCCAGGGAAGACATGGGCTGGACTGTTCCCATGAGGCACAGGGTCAAGACTGATTTGCATATGGCCTTGTCTGAACTGGGGTGGCTTGGTGAGCAAAATAACGATGGATTAAACCCAGATCTGTGACTGGGGGAGAATGTTTTGCCATTGTGCAACATTCCGTCCATCATCTTGTGTGTTTCCCTAAAAATTAACCCTATGCCCCAAAAACTACCCAAATCCCAGTCCGCCCGCCTTGAGCCCAAAAATGTGTCCCCTACATCCCTAAAGTACCCAAACCTAGCCCCCCACCCTGATGTGTAAAACTGTTTGCTAAAGATCATGCTCCTGCCCTGTAAACTGTCCCTTTTCCCCCTACCCTACCTTGTGTCATAAAAGTTAACCACACACCCCAAAAAACAACCCTGACTCCAGCCCCGGCCCTGAGCCCTAAAGCTGTCCCCCACATCCCTAAAGTATCCCGACTCAGCCCCCCGCCACCCTGAGGCCTAAAACCGCTCCCTGCCCTGTAAACTGTTCCCTTTTCCCTGCCCCTAGCCCTAAAAACTGTCACCCGCCCTAAAAACTACACCGACTCAGCACCCTCTGCCCCGAGCCCTAACACTGTTCCCTGCCCTACAAACAACCCTGACCTCCTCCTGAATACTAAATCCTATCCCCACCACAAAACACTACTGCCCTACCCCCAAGACCCGGCCCCAGCCCCACTTACCTCACTGTGTGCTCTCATGATTCCTAATAGTCCTCCCTTTCCCTGTCTTCCTCTCCCGCTCATCCGGTCAGCATCTAGACAGCGCATTGCCTTAACTTGGTTAAGGTATATGCGTGGTTAAGTGTAGTTCGACTTAAGGAACAATGGTACGCGTGGCTGAGACCGGGTTGTTAAGGCCGAGTCCCCTTGCCAAATAGCAGGAAACACATATCCAAGGATATTCAGCATTTTCTATGGGGCAAATGATTGATTTGGAAAATTAATTATATTGAGGACTGCATTTACCACAATGCATTAAGAGAGCTGGTACAGACAGTTCACTTCCCTCCTCCACTATTTAAACACTTTATCATAAACCTGGAGTGGGCTTTAAGTATGCCCCTTGCTCAAGACAAGATGCCTTTTTTGTCTATTTCAAATGCTCCTGATTCAATGGCTTTCC
The DNA here is from genome assembly GCF_964261635.1 of Lissotriton helveticus. NCBI lineage: Eukaryota > Metazoa > Chordata > Amphibia > Caudata > Salamandridae > Lissotriton > Lissotriton helveticus. The sequence continues at coordinate 352,483,915 of NC_136065.1, read as the reverse complement.
TGCCTATCACAATGTGATGGCTGTCCTACAATTGTTTAGCACTGATATATATACATATTGCTTTGTAATTTCAAAATGATCGCCACATGTGCCTTGATGCAACATGTTAGCCATCATAGAAGTATACAAACTATTATTACAGAATGGTTGCCTGCCTTTCTTGGCCTTGCAGGGCTTGAACTACAACTCTATAAGTATTTGCAAGACCAGTAGCAAATACGCATTAGCAGGGCAAGACTGATTGTCTTTCACAATGCTTGTTTTCCCTTACGTTTATTCTGGCATGTACCACTAACTGGCAGGCTCTAAGGCCTGGTTCTCCTCCACAGCTGAATACCAGGTAACTGCCTGTCGATGCTGCTTAACTTGTATGCTTTTGGTAATCTGATGCCACTACAACAAGCCACAAATCCATAGAACGGTTTTATGGGTTAGGATGTGGAAACCCAACAGGAATGCAGACACAATCTCTATACATATATAATTCTCACTCACTTGCACAGACTCAGCTTATTATTATGACTGCCTCCAGAAAGGAGAGATATGATTGTGTTAAATGGGCACCAATGTCGGTTTTATGTAGAGGAAATGTTGGCAGTCACAACTCTTTGCATCTCTTCATCTCGCTCCCACCTTTCCCCAGTTTAACTGAATCATCATGTTCCTACATCACCAGACTGCTTTGAAATCAGGATAATTTCTGCAGAATCAATTGTACAAAGACAGCATCAAATGTTTGCGACTGTCACAGCTCTAGTGACCGATCAGTAGGACCAATTGTCCCTATTGTACAAGGTTGTTTATTTAAATATTAACATGCCTTACAAATCAAACATCTATTTTGTGCTCCTAGCTTCCAGAATAATCCAGAACATGGACCCTACAGCTGAGCCCTGCAAAGAGTTTTACCAGTATGCCTGCGGGGGCTGGCTGAACCGACACGTCATCCCAGAAACCAGCTCCCGGTATAGCATCTTTGACATCTTGAGGGATGAGCTGGAGATAGTCCTGAAAGGTAAGAAGGGCTTAACCCTTACTACCACAAGAGTATACCGCTGCAATTTTGTTAGAGGAGTAACACTCAAGTATTGTTTTGGGGATTGCCACTTAGGTCAGATGCATTGATGCAGTTTTCCATGTGTGTTACTACCACGTCATGCACCAATAAGCTTTAATAAGATCTAGAATGCATCATTTGCATCAATAGGCAAGTGTGCAGGTAACATTTGCAGGGGCGGATCATAGTGCATATAATTAAGTAGGTACAAAACTGTACTTCACCAATGAAAGGTTTTAGTAACTGACCTCTGAGTTGGGGTGCATTCACTATAAGGACATGAAGAAGTCAGAAGATGCAATGTCATTGTCCTCATTCCTGTGAAATCGGTGAAGAAATAGGTGTAGCTTCTTTCTCCCTGTAAGGGAAAAAAAGTTTGGAGTTTCTTTATAGAGGAAGGAAAATTCAGCATCTAACTGGCCATATTTGCTGAAGTATTGGTACACCATGTAACTTGTCCTGCTTTCGTGGTATTTCCTGCTTCAAAGCCGAAAGGTAGTTCACGAAATGGAGGAGAGCCTTTAAGTTGTTACACAACAATAATAGTTCCTGGACAAATTACTTCTAAATTCTGTTTAGCACTCTGGGAAAATGTTCAGTGGTCAGACAAAGGGGACGGTCGAGAGATACCATCCAAAAAAATGGGTAGTATGAAGAGTATTGCTTTACCTGAAAAGCTGTGCCAGGAGTTAGGGGTCAGTTGTTAATGAATACATGGATAGAGTAAATAGGTTATGGGGAGGAGGCAGTATGCGAGTTATTGGGTAGGTTGGGGCTTTAAGGTTCCTTTTTTTGTAAAAAGAAAATATGCAACCATTGAAAATTGAAACTACAACAGCCATTGATTTTCCCTCACACTTAATTAACATTATAGGTCATATGTTGTCATACATTTACAAATACTTTTTATAACCATCAATAAAGTTGTTTCTCTTGACTAGATGTTATACTGGAAGAGTCAGATTCATCTAGGGCATCAGTATCCCCAATGTATTTACAAAAATAAGTTGCATATTCGTATTTATAAAATTGGAAAAACATATTTAAAAGATTATCCCTGGAAAACAAGTTGAGTTATATTAATATGGTTCATGTTTATGTTTTGTGTAAAAATCTCATAAAGCATAAAATATATACCACCAATTTGATGGTTGCAGTGAAAATTATGTGTGTCAGTGTATCATATAGGGTAAAATTTTATTGTATAATTGTATGCACAAAAGTGACACCTTAGTCTTGGGAAGTGTGTCCTCCATTCAGTGCATAGAACATGTGGAATACCTAATTCGAATGAGATTACAAAATCAGTAAATATATATAATGTATGTATATTGGTATAGTTTTGATTTGAGTGAATCATTGTGATTTATATGATGATAGTTGGTATGCCACAATAAAATATATGTAAGTTCATAAGTCTTTAGGGAGTAAGTGAAATAAAATGAGAATTCACGTGGTCAACTGTCAGAAATCAACAATAGTTTTGGTCTGTTTAAGTACAAATGAGATATCATTTTGCAAAGTAAAATCTACTCATGTGCGCATCATATGCATTCTTAAATGTTCTCTTTAGTGCCACTTTGCGCTGCCTAAAAGGTGTGTCAGGGGTATGGTTCGGGAAATGACATTCTAATATTGTTCAATGCCCATTCAACTGTATCTGTTGTCGTATTTGCAAAACAATCTGCAGACTTATGTTACAACTGGCCATTTCAGACATAACTGATGGAGAGTGTTTGGGAAGGAGACTCACTCACTCCCCCACATGTTAATTTGTATTTCAAAAAATCCTAATTCCAAAGTAGCATATTTTATGCATATTTGTAATCCTTTCAAATTTAAACTAAGGAAGTTGTCATATTTTTTTTGTGAATGCTAAACACGCTGGGGTCGATTAATTTATCAAAACTCTACACAGCTCTGATGAAAAGCTGCAGAAAGTCATGATAATGTTTTGACTATTAGTGCAAAACATTTTCTGCTGGAAAGACCCTTAAAGTAGAGCAAATAGCATGTTGCTCTGCTTTGCGCTACTTTGGTCAAGAACCCATTCATGGGTGGTCCTTTGGTGTTCCTATGCTACCACTCATGGCTTTGATGTGAAGCCACATCTGTCGGATCCGGATTAACAGCGGAAAATAACAATTCCATAATGGCAGCCATTAAGCAGGAGAACTACATTAGTTCTCCAATGTTTTCGCTGGTTGTATGTGTGCTGCACTGTACAACACATATCCAATGTGCAAAAAGGAAATAAAAGTGGCTAATCATAGGGTTTTCAACTGCAGAAGTATTTTTATGTTAAATGATAATGTGAATTAGTTGTATACATTTATTTTAAATGTAGAAAAAAAATGAAAAAATTGCCACAACAATATTGACTCATTTTTTAATTTAATCTTTAATAATTTAAATATATTACATTTAAAAAACTATTTTCTCAAATCTAAATAAAAAAAGGATTCCCACCTAAATTATGTTTTTAATATGCATTAATAATTATTAAAAGTGATGTACAGAATTAAACAAAAGTAATACAAATTTTACTTATTGTAATAAAATGAATGTTACAAAAGATTTTAATTAACAAAAATATATTTAAATATGTCATAATCAAATAATTAGTATATACTAGTTTTATATAATTGTTTAACCTTAGATTATATTTATTTATGTTTTTAATAATTTTAAATAATGTAATTAAATTTAACATTATTTAGTATAGGTTTTTTTTAAAATCCATACCGCCATTATTTTCTATGCAGTGTGTTGCAGTACCAGTAGTTGGCCATGTGTGGTGCTGGACTTACTCTAGTTCTAAGCCTGGGTAATTCACTACTTTTTTGAGTTCCTTATTGGCTGTAGTAACTTTGAAAGTGCTGCTTCTGAATAGCAATGGACTTATTCTTTTGTGGGCAGTGCATGCCCTTTACTAAATCCCTCCATATCCTAAAACCCCTCTTACTCCTTCCTAAATCCCTCCCTTTTAGTAGTAAATTTCCCAATTTTTGATGTCACTCCTTTTGCCCCTCCCACATTTACTACTACGGGCCGATTACGATGTCATGAGGAAGGGCTCCGGATGGGATTCGGTATTGCAGAATCCGATTTGGAACCCTTGTTTCCGAACAAATCGTACAGATTTCCCAATGACCGATTACGATGTCTGGAAACTGTAAGGGAAGTCCGAATCGGTTCCGAAAGGCATTGGGTCAGTCCGAATCTTTCAGAGCCAAATCATACAGCTTGTTGGGTACAGTTTCAGGACATGCAATTGCGATGACCGATTAGGATAGCTGTTCCGATTCGGTTTGCCCTAGATGAAACAGCTGTCAGAATCGGTCTTTGGGGGCCTATTGTGGGCCTCCCTTCACCCGGAGGCGTACGAATGTAGCCCGTTGGGGTACCCAAGGGACCCATCTTTCCAACCATGCACAATGTGCCAGGCACCCTCCTGGGTGCCCGCCACAGGGTGCAAGGTTTTCCCCAACCACCCCTTTTGTCAATGGGAGCCTGTGTTCTTGTTCAGAACACAGGCTCCCATTGAAGTCAATGCAAGTCCGAGCGAACAATGTTGGGAAGCATCGTAATCGGTCGTCCGGACTCACAGGACCCGATTCGCTTGGAAACTAGTCTGAAACCGATTAATTCAGGACAGTTTCCAAACTAAATCGTAATCGGCCCATCTTGGATACTCCACCGAGCTACATTCATATGCCTACAGGTCAAGGGGGGCCCGCTACAGGCCAACAAAAACCGATTCAGACCGCCATTTTGTCTGTGGCAAACCAAATCGGAACGTCTGTCCGAATCGGTCATCGTAAGCATTCGTCCGGAAACCATGCCCATAGAGCTGTACAATTCGGCTCCGAAAGACTCTGACTGACCCAATGCCTTTTGGAACCGATTAGGACTGCCCTACAGATTCCGGACATAGTAATCGGTAGTTGGGAAATCTGTACGATTCGGACGGAAACAAGGGTTCCGAATCGGATTCTGCAATATTGAATCCCATCCGGAGCCCTACCTAACAACATCGTAATCACCCCCTAAGTAGTTAGCTTACATGTGTCTGGATCTTCCCATAGAAAAGATAGGAGAGGTGGAGGAGGAGATTTACACTTGTAAATTTGTCAATAGCATTTGGTAATACTACTGAACATACTACAGAATACAGTTTGTGAATAGGCCCCAATGTCTGGCAAAAGAAATGTGTGAGACTTTAACACATAATAGCAAGGAACAATCGGAGGAAACCTAAGAAAGGTATATGTTCAGATGCGAGATTTCCAACATACTCTCGGTCATATTTATCATTTATTCATGCAACACAGTAAAACAACTTGCTGTGCTGTGTAAAAGGGAGTGGGCAGGAATGCGTCAAATCTTGATCGATATTGCTCATTCCTGCTCTCTTGTTGCGCTGGTGCACTTTTGGCTGCCTAGCACCAATATAGGCACCCTTGCACGGTGCAAGGGTGACTGTGTTGTAGTCAGATTGTTTTTGTGCAGGAAGGTGCAACTAACACTAGAGACTGAAAGGTACACAGGCCCAATAAAAGCAGGAAACTCTGTAAGCTACAGGTGCACCAATAATCAAGAACTTCATAAGACTACATTCACGTGAAACTTTCTCAGAGCACTAGGTAACCTAGGAGAAGCAAATTCCGTTGCTCACCAATCATTTACTTCATTTTTTGAATCAGCTATTAATAGTGAATGCTCTTGCTAATTAATTCAAATCTCATTCTTTCTTAAATAAAGGATAACATTTTTGTAACCATTTTCTATCTAATTAAATGGTTGGCTTTTACACAGAAGCTTTGAATGTGACAAGCCAAAGACAAAGAGTTGTAATATAAGAGACTTGTGACTAACGTAATCACATCCACTCTTTTTTATGACTTTTCAGTGACTTGTGTAGGAGAGAGACAGAGAACCACAGCATGTGACTGAAATGTAAGATTAGCAGGCAGTCCAAGATGTCAATTTAGCGCTGGGTTTTTGACACAGAATGAGCATGGTCTCCAACATTACTTTTGCTTAGTCATTATTTTCGTTGCCTTGTTTCTGTGTGATTGATGTGGCCATCAATGGTTAATCATTTTGTGAACACTTTCAATACTGCATACTCTTTAAAGTTGTTCAAAAGGTCCTTGATGATCTCAAACAAGACACCTCTTATTTGATTGTTTTTTTATTTTGGGCATTTTCTCTGTAGGTGTGCTTGAGATGCCAGACCACGAGGACCGAGATGCCTTCAAGAAAGCTAAAACACTTTACAGATCTTGCATGAATGAAAGTAAGTCCTGGCACACAGTTTCCTCTTGATTTCCTGCAGCTCCTGTTTATTTTTTAAAGTGGTCGGGTGTAATGTGAATAATCAAATATTGAGAACATTTTGCAAATAGTGTTTTTAAGAACAGCTGTAACATAAATTTGCTCTGGTACCAAAGACTTTAAAAGAGCATTCATAAAATATTGAAGGGCCTTCATGATGTACACAGTCATTGAAGCAAGACATAGGGGTCAACCATATTCCAAAAACTACCCCTACTGTGCCTGGGCCAGCATTTTATCATGGATGTCCTACATGTTTTGGGTACCCCTTATCAAAAGAATTACATAAAATATGCATGTGTGAAAAAGTTGTCATTAACTAAATCCAGACACATAAGGGCCGATTCTGATCCTGGATTTTTATTTTCCATACAAATAGGATTTGTATTTTTTTCCATCCAAATTGTAAAAGTCCCTTCCAACCCGTGTAGTACGATTCGTACGGGAAAAATACATACAGATCGGCCCGATCCTTACAAATCGGATCGGGAAAAGCTGTACGACACGGACTTGTAAAAAAGACCATACAATTTGTAAAAAGGCTGTCCAACCCGTCAAGTACGATTCGTACCGGGTTGTCAGCATACGATTTGTATGGAAAATGGCCCGTATACGGGGAATGACTCATACCAGGCAACGAAGCAAACCCCTATATGCCTCGTACCCTGGCATGACTCGTTCTGGGGGTACGACTCATACCGGGGTACGGGTCGAATAGGGGTATGAGGCATACAGGGGTCCCCCCACATGCGAGGCGGGTGTATGGTGCGTACCCATTAAATAAATAAATAAATAAATAAATAAATACCCCAACATCGCGCATGTACGTGATTTTGAGGTACGGTGCGTACATACGTGATTTTGGGGTACGGTGCGTACATACGCGATTTTGGGGTACGGTGCTTGTACGGTGCGTACACGACCAGTACCCGTTCATCGCGTATGTACGCACCGTACCCCACTTTCCTTGTCATCCGTACGCACCATACATACGCACCGTACCCCTGTATTCATGGGGTGTACGACGCATACATGAGGGGATCTGTCTCGTACTGTTTTCGGGGCGTAAAAGTTTTTCCGGCACTTTTTGGCTCTTGTAAAAAAAGAGCCGTACGGAGTGCCGTTTGTACGAATCGTACTTGCCGGGTTGTAAACTGCTGCCGGGAATACATGGGAATGTCGCGTACAGAGCAATCCGGAATCGCTTGTATATACAAGTTGTATGGTCTTTTTTACAATTTGTATGGAGTGCGTCTATTTGTACGGATCGTACTTCCTAGGTTGTAGGGGCCTCCTTACAAGTACAAGTTGTATGGGGGAAACGCTCTATACCACAATTTGTACAGCGTTTTTCCAGGATCGGAATCGGCCCCCATGTGTACCATCCATCAAACATTGTTCAAGGTCAGCATTTTGTCATGGATGTCTGCCTTTCCCTCCACCGAGCCATGGTTATCCTCCCTATGACCAAGAATTATCTCAAGTATGTGAGCACCAGCATTTTACAATAGGTGTGCCACATGCCAGGAACTAATTGCTGTGTGCCAGTAGCAGCATTTTGCCATAGGTACCCTATATACTAAGAATTGTGTTCATTATGCCAGCACCAGCGTTTTGCCATTTGTTCCAAGAATTTCATCTAATATGCCAGTTTCAGCATTTTGCCACAGAATTCCTCATTTATCAGGAATTTACCCCAATGCGCTGGTGCCAATATTTCGCCACCGGTGTTCTTTAGGCTAAGAATAACATCCATTATGCCGGCACCACCATTTTGCCACATATTTCCCAAAAGTCAAGAATTACATCTAATGTGACAATGCCAGCATGTAACCCTGGTGCTCCTTATGCCAAGAATTACCTCCAGTATGCCAGCAATTTGCTATAGGCCCCTTCATTAGCCGAGAATTCCCTTCAGTGTGTCAGGTCCAGTGACAGATTCACAAGTTTAATACACACACACTCTCACTAACTCACCTTGTTCACTTATATTCACTCACTCACTCAGCCTTGGACTCAATCACACAACCATTCTCATTTACTCACTGATGCTCCCTTATTCTTACACCTTCACACTTTCTCAAAGTAGCTTACACTCATTCTCACTCCCTCTGTCATTCTCACGAACCCTTACTCTCACTCACTATCAGTCTCACACTCTAATTCTCTCTCTATTGTCATTTGCTGATTCTCACTCAGTGTTCCACAGACTTTCACTAATTCCCTCCTTCTCTCACTCACACATTCTCGCACACTCTCCCTTATTCTCATTTAAATACACCCCATCACTCTCATTCATTCTCACTCACTGCCAGTCACACTCACACTTACTCTTACTTACTCTCACTCTCGCATTCTGACATAGTCTCTTTTATTCTTACTCACTGACATCCATGCATTCTAACTCATATTTAAAGTGTCAGAAATTCTCACTGACTCCTCTGTCACTCATTATCATAGGCACACACAGACATAGTCATACATACTCGTGCTCACACACACTCACGCATTCACACATAAGTGCACACATTAAAAAACATTTCAGGGGATGTTTTCACTTAGCTTCACTTGCCCATGATGGTCCTCTTCAGCTACTGGTGCTGGATAGACCTGTCTTCCCACCTCGGCCACTGAAGCAGTAACCTGAATGCAGGAATTCTGCACAATTATGCACAGGTTCTAAGCTATCAGCTTCTTGCATTTTTACCTTCATCCTCTCCCATTTTATCACAGAGTGGGGAATGGTCAGTGAGGCCCTAATTGACGGGTATCCCTGGGCATTGTAGTGCTTAAGCCTAAAGTGCCAAGGGCCACGTGTACCAGTGAAGCAGCAGCACGCCACTTATGGGGAGGCCCTAGGTCATGTCAGGCCCTGAGGATAGTACTTGGAATTCGCCAGCGCTTGGATCCTCTCTAATGGCTGGTGCAGGAACCTCTGTGCGCCTGCGCCAGACATCATGCAAATTTAGGGGCAGATTTATGATGACTGGCGCATCCCCAGGGATGCGCCAGTCATCCTGCGCCGCTGCTCCGCCACCCATGGTGCGCCGCATTTACAATGCGGCGCACCATGGGGCAAAAACGGCACAGATGCGTGACGCATCTGTGCCGTAAAGGTGGCGCATTGCTGGAGCTGCGTCGCAAGCTCGACGCAGCTCCAGCAAGGCTCGGGGGTGCACCATCTCCACAATGCTGCGTCAAGACCTACGCCTGCTTCAAGCAGGCGCAGGGTTTTGACGCAGCATTGTCCTGAAAGTGACTTTGTGAAATCTCATAGATTTCACTCAGCCACTTTTAGGAGGCGTTCCTGCGCAGGAACGCTCCCCTCTGCGCAGGAACGCCTCCTTATGGCGCAGGGCTTTACAACGTGACGCATCTCCTAGATGCGTCACATTGTAAATAGGGCGCATTATTTGCGCCGCCGTTGCGTCAAATAAAGTGACGCACCGGCGGCGCAAGGCCTACATAAATCTGCCCCTTAGTGTCTCGGGCTGCTGCTAGTAGGAAGTCTTTTTATCTTACCATTTAGTTAATAATATGCCATTATTCACTTTCCTTAGGGCGAGCTGCCACTGCCGATTTCTGAGCTGAAATATGCCAAGTTTGCATACTAATAGAAAAAACTAGAGGTACACAGTTAAAACGTTCTCATGTTTTGTACTTGTGTTTTTTAAAGTGCTTCAAACAACTAGATTTCATCTCAGATGACTTGTGGAAGGGATAGAAGATACCTAAAAGTCATTACCGGTGACACAGAGGAGAGAGCATAAATCAACATTAATTAGAAAAATATGTGCCAGGTTAAGCAATGTTATGTTATGTTATGTTAAGCTGTTTTATAGCGCGCACAATTACTACCGGAGTATCCTGGCGCGGAAGAAGGAAACAAGGGAAGTATAGCAGCCGAGCCCTGAAGTAACATAACAATTTATACAGCTAATCTAAACAGATGGGTTTTTAGTGCTTTCTTAAAAACCGTGAAGTCCACCGTGCTGCGCAAAGAGACTGGGAGCGCATTCCATGCTCGCGCAGCTCTCACAGTCACAGAGTGCCCACCCAGCCGGATGCGCCGGAAACGCGGTACTTGCAAGAGGTGTTGAGATGCTGAGCGCAGATCTCGATTGGGAGTGTACCGCAGGAATCGTTTCATCAGATAGGCGGGGCCACGCCCATTGATGGCTTTATGGGCCAAAGTCAAGAATTTGAAGGTAATTCGATGCTGCACCGGAAGCCAATGCAAGCTCTCCAGGTAACTCCTAACGCTGATCCGCTTGGAGATATTCCCCAACAATCTAGCGGTGGCGTTCTGAATAACCTGGAGCCGCCCTATCAAGTAAGCCGGAGAGCCACTAAACAGAGCGTTCGCGTAGTCCAGGCGCGAGAGAATTAAAGCTCTCGCGACTGACTCGCGGGCAGAGGCCGGCAGAAGCGGAAAAAACCTTCTAAGAGACTTCAGGGTCCCAAAGCAGCTTCCAGTGAGCCTCTTAATGTGCCCCTCGAAACGGAGGTCCTCCCCGAACCAGACCCCGAGGTTCTTGGCCAAGGTGTTTGAGGCACCTGGAATGGGGAAGCCATCTGGCCACAATAGTGACCTAAAGTCAGGGGGAAACTGGCCATAGAGCAAGATTTCCGTCTTGTCCTCATTGCACTTCAATTGTGATGACGCTAGCCAATTGAAGACTGAGGACAGACAATTTTGGATCTGCTTTGTATCCAGTGCCTCACCTGGCCAAGTGAACAACAACTGCGTGTCGTCCGCGTATGCAATAATTTTGGCTCCCCAATGTTCGGCTAGTTCAATCAGGGGGGTCAGATATATATTAAAGAGCAAGGGGCTCAATGTCGAGCCCTGTGGGACCCCTGTGCGGAGTGGTCTAGCCGAAGATGAAAACGGAGGGAGCCAAACCTGTTGAGATCTAGCCAACAGAAATGAACTCAGCCAGCCCAAAGCAAGATCACAAATACCTATGTCGGCAAGCCTGGACAGGAGGCGTTGGTGGGGAACAATATCAAACGCGGCAGAGAGGTCCAATAAAATTAGAGCCGCTCTGCCGCCCCCATCCAAACATTCCCTGACCGCCTCAGAGACTTCCACCAGGGCCGACTCCGTACTGTGGGCAGTGCGGAACCCGGATTGAGCCTCGTGCAGAGCTCCAGATCCTTCCACAAACTCATTAAGCTGTTGGAAGGCCAACCTCTCACCGATTTTAGCCAAGGCAGGAAGCAGCGATATAGGCCGATAATTGGTCAGTACCGCCGGATCAGCGCCGGCCTTTTTCAGCAGAGGTAGGAGCTTAGCTTGTTTCCACTCTGCAGGCAGACTGGCAGCTTTGAAGGAGAGGCCAACTAAGTGCGTCACCTCCTCAATCACCACATCAGCAGCAGCGGCCAACACTCTTGCTGGACAGGGGTCAGAGGGAGACCCCGATTTTAAAGACTTGATCACGGCAAGAGTGTCAGTGATAGAAGGTGGAACAAACTCCGACAGCTTGGTCGAGGGAACCTTCCGAGGAAGAGGAAAGTCCTGTGGGTTAACAAACGGGCTGGAAGCAGCAAAGTTTGACTGGATAGCTGCTATTTTGTCAACAAAAAACCCAGACAGGCTCTCACACCACTCTTTCGAGGCTGGAACTATCCGCTGCTCCGCGCAGGGGGCCAGGAAGCTGTTCACAATTGAAAAAATCTCCCGACTGTTATTATTAGCTTTAGCAATTCGGTTGGCGTAATAGATACCTTTGGCCTTTTTAATACTGGCATAATAAATTTTCTGTTCCTTACGCAGTATTTCCTTGGCCAGAGGACAATACGATTGACGCCAATCCCGCTCGAGTCTTTTACAGGACTGTTTATGGAGACGTAGCTCCTGGGAGAACCAGGGTTGTGAGGCGGTGGAGCGCAGTTTACCTCCCCTTCCTTTAGAAGAGGATGAAACCCCCGCAACCATCCACTCATTAAAGGACGACACTGCTGTAGTGAGATCATTACCCAGCGCAGGCCGATTCTCAGCTAGGTTGGCCACCAGAGTTTCGTTATTGATTTTATTGGCACACCATGATTTAATCCTTGCAGAGGTAGTCCCCTGAGAAGACCAAGCAAACCTAATTAGCTGATGGTCGGACCACGTCAAAGGTTCAGGGGCATCAGCCTGGAGGAGAAAATTGGAGCAGATCACATCCAGGGTGTGCCCACCCGAGTGCGTGGGTAAAGAAACCCACTGAGACAGGTGCACGAAATCCAGAAAGTCTAAAAAGCTTTTGCTCTCCGGGAGACCCGCCTCATCAATATGGATGTTGAAGTCGCCCAGAAGCAAAAAGGTCGGAAATCTGAGGGCTCGGGGGGTGCAAAGCTCAGTCAGAGCCGTAAGAAAAGCGCCCACTGGTCCTGGGGGCCGATAAACCAGGGAACCCCCAAGGGTAAAGTGCGGGGAGAGAACCACTGAAAAATTCATAACTTCGCCCCCCTCCAGGGTTATCGGGGGGTCTACCTGAAGAGTTAATGAATCTCTGAGAATAATAGCGACACCCCCCCTCTTCCCAGTGCTCTGTCCCTCCTATGTATTTTGTAACCATGTGGGACCGCTAACTCGACATCCGGGGCACTGGCCTCAGTGAGCCAGGTCTCCGTTACAAACAAAAAATCGAGCGGGCTGTCGACAAGCAGCTCGAAAATATCAGCAGCATGTTTACACATCGACCGCGCGTTGACTAGGGCGGCCGAGAAAACATGGGGGACTGGCTCCCGTGCAGAAGGGGTGGAGAGAGTATCCAGACAGCAAAAACCACAGATCGAACACTGGTTGAGCCATGGACAGTTCCCTACAGCGCCTCCCGCATCCAAGCAACCAGCAGGACGTAGAGACAGCAACTGCTCCCTAGTGTACCTGACTGCTAGGTCTAGCACAGTCCTAGCCTGTTGACCAGCCCGCTCTGCGTCCGTCACGGCCGAGGCGCGGACGGGCGCAGACGGGCTGACCTTTGGCTTACCTTCGGCGCGCCTTAGGCGCGCCCGCCACGCGCGGCCGCTGCGCGACAGGAAAGGCATGGTAATTTATGGCAGAGCGTCACTCCCCCAGCTAGACCGCTGCCACAGGTTTCAGCCGGGGAGAGGACTCCTGCTAAGATGGCCGCCCGCCCTCCACATAAACGGCACACAGCCGCGATGGAACGGGGTCGGGTAGGCTCACACAATGCACAGCAACTGTCAGGTAAGTTTAAAACATCCCCACAGCGTTTCAACAATTTTTATAGCTGCCCCCAGCAAAGAGATCTCAGTGTCTCAAAGGTGGAAAAGCCTTGAGGGGCTTTAAGCCTCCTTAGTAGATGTTCAATGTAGTGAACTGAGGCCTGGGTCGAGTAATCTTTGCATCGTAAGCCACAGGTGATAATGGTTGCTTTTTTCATATGCATTTATTGGGACAAGTTCCTCGGGGACCCAGTAAGAATATTTGTACAAAAATCCAGGCGAGATAATACCATGGCGAGGACTAACACAATGCCGCGGAAATCCAGTTTGACCGCCAGTAGCAACACAACTTTCCTGAGACTTTTTAAAGCATGGGCACTCTTTCAGAGGGGCCCCTGCTAGAGACACTTTTGTTCTGCAGAGAGTCCTGCCCTGATCTTGAATAATTATTGAATTGATAATGTTTTCCTTTCATTTAATTTTAATATGGGTGATGTGTGAGGGTCTATTACAGACATTTTGCAGAGAAATGTTGTGTTTATGTTTCATGCAAGATCCATAGAAAAAGTTTCTTTTAGATTAAAACAGGACCTCACATATGAGAAATGGGAGGATGTCACAAAGATTATTTGCAGTATTATAAGTGAACTTCGGATATACAATATTGAAAATACACGTCCCCATCCCTGAATATAGGTGTAAACATATTTAGAATTTGGACGAGTGTGCCTGCGCACTGTCAGTAACTTGGCTAAAGAGGGCAAGAAAGAGCTAAATTTGGATTGTAAATTCAAACCTGTTCCAATAACAGGCCCCCAAAATATGTTTGGACAAGGGCTCAGTGGCAGCTCCTCTGCTAAGGCGGAGGACCATCACCCCACTGCCAGGAGCAGCAAAGAAATGAAAAAATAAAATGATAATAACGGAATGTTAGCAGTGTAGGAGTGGTAGAACATTCCTGTGCCCAATGACTGTTTGGTTTGCCCTCTCGGGCCACCCAAAACCGTCATGCACACTTCCCTGTTCTACATGCAGGCTGCATTACAGCCTGCATGGAGAACATGCCCACCCCTCCAGCCCCTGGCTGTGCACTGTGTCTCGGTGCTCAGACCAATCACAACGCTGCATTGCAACATTGTAATTGGCCTAGGGGTGAGAGCTTGGCTGCCTGCTTCCTGTTCCGACCTGGAGTTGGACACAAGCAAACAGGAGTGAAGACGCAGGACCCGGCAACGGCGGCAAGGTACGTTTTTACTTTTTTTTTTAAAGCAGTCGCCCCTACCGCCTCCCCCCTCCGCACACACACACCCACGCACAAGCCATGTAAATGTGTAAATGTATTTGAGCTTGTAAAGCGCACTGCTACCCGTCCGTAGGTTTCCTGGCGCTGTATAACTCTGGGGAACCCGTCCTGGCTTTCCCTGTGGGATGATCCCTGCTGGGAGTACCTAAGGTGGAACCAGGCATCCCCGGAATTGATGGGGCCGTTGTGGAGATTAGGCAATGCCCAGAGTTGCCGAGTGGAACCCCTGATTAGAGTGAGCACCGAAGCGAGAATTATCGAGTCCGCTGACCCCAGTCCACGACCCTGCCGTGTCGGGAATTGAACCCTGGTCCCGGGCCGACTTCTGCTCCCGGGTCTGCCGCCTCTAACCAGTGAGCCACACCACAGCCATGCCAGCCGCTCCTTCCAGGTACCCCAAAATACTTAAGATGTCCCTGCAACTTTTATAAGTTGTTTAAGAAGAGAACACATGGTTTCCATAGCAGGAACTATTTTGCCCCGAAGTAAAATGCAATTTTAATTGTGTTTCCACCACGTAGCACTTCTAATGTTCTTTTTGTAAACAGTTTTAATGCGTTTTTTATCGGTGGCCCAAAGAAGTTCTGCCATCATGCAAGCGAAAAGCATGCAAGTCTGCCATATTTTGTTTCTCAAAAAGTCATACACAGCTGCTGATGAGAAGTGGTGGTTCACCCATTGCCTGTTTGGGGGTGCGTCTTAATGTCGGCATGGGGGAAATGAAATTACATACTCCATAGGAACTTGAGTCAGCCACGTCAGGAGAAATCGAGGAGGCCTCCTAGAGATGTAAACCACACCTTTATGTATGGCACATTAAATAAAGTGTAGGGTGGTAATTGTGAGCAGATTTTCTTCTAGAGAATTCAGATGTTTGTGATTGTCTTGTTTTATTAGGTTATTATTTTGAAGAAGCCTCTTGAATGTGTTGGCACAATACAAAAGCAAAAATAAACTAGCGCTTTTGATCCATGTATATGTGAAATGAAAACGTAAAAAGTCATTTAATTTCTTTTAAATCACATGTACTGATTCCATGTACTAAGGGGTACCAGTTGTTAACAAGCATTTGTAATATAATAGGTCTTGCCTTTGGGACATTAAAAGTGTTTAGCAATGCAGCACATTATCCTGGGTTCTGTGCACCCAGGGACTGAAGAGCTATACAATTGCTTCACAATGCGTCATGCAGTGTGATTTAGGTATACATGCTTGCATTATAAAACCATGTACCTTCCCTCTTCTACGTCACTTTGGATCGTTAAAGCAACAAAAATGCAGTAAAAGTGCTGCCCAAGCTCCAACAGGACACACACAGAAGAGTTATTATATAGGCTTATCATGGGCCAAGATGCAGTTTTATCGCATCTTCGGTTCATGGTTAGATTGGTAACACAAACAAAAATAAGCTTTGAAGATGGCGCTCTGTGTTTGAAGGAGTATTCTAAAAGCAGTAAACTTTATCCCCTCCCAAAAAGTAAAATGTGAAAACAAGCAAAGTTTTACCGCAGTTGTAGGACTGTTGCTGAGGGTCCGAAAATTGTAACAGAGACTAAAATCAGGTGAACAAAGCTAAATAAAAAAAAAGATGTGTTCCCCTAAATAAAGCGAACATATACTGAAAGGCGGCAGATGATAAAAAATAACACCTGTATGTATTTTTAGAACATATCGACAAACAGTATGTATTTATCCACCCCAAAAACACATCAGAAAACAAATGAAGTATTCCTGACTGGCCAAGCCACCGTTGTATGGCATATGGCGTTCGTGGGAAGACTTGAAACACAGACATATTTTAGTTGTGAATAAGGTGCTTTATGTTATTTAAGGGGGAGCATAAATGTGTGTAAAATGCTGTTAAGTGAACAAAGCGAAGAAAATATTGCAGTCCCTTAAAGAAATCCTGCAGGTACTGAAAGGAAGCTGATGTTAAAGTTATTATTTATTTATAAAGTCAATGCACAGCATAGCCATTTATCTTTATTTGAATTGTAATTTTGTAATATGGAGCAAAGTTATTATGCGCCCAGTTGAGAATTTTAGGGGCATATTCTCAAGGACTTTGCGCCGAGTTATCGGCACTTTATCGCAGTCAAAGTGGCGATAAATTTATCGCCCCATTTACAAGCAGGTGCTAACAGCTGATATCACGAGTTTACCGGCGATAGCAGCCGCAAAAAACATCGCCACAGATGACCCCGGCAACTATCGCTAATGAGATGCAGAGTAGGCGTTCCCGTGCAAAAAGTCGCAACAACACCACTCCGCAACATATTCAACGACCTGCCAGTTCGGAGATAAGATCCCAAAACAGGCGAATTAGCAGCAGGAATTTAACACCTCTCTGACCTGGTGTAAAGTCGGACGACAACTGCACCAGAAAAGGGAGCCCAACCCAGAGCCACACCTGAAGAATAACAGATGCCATGGCGCTACTGTTTATGCATCCCGGAGCCCCAAGAGGGCAATAACACCCACTGCCACCACCCCCAGGCCCGGCCCCACAGACTACCACAGAGGCAGTGCAGACCAAGACAGCGGTCCTTCAGAAAACGCACCAGCCTCACAGACCCAACACCAGAGGATGTCATTGCCACTAAAGGCTAAAAAGTACAACCATCCTCCGCAGGCTGACGGTAGCCACACAGCGGACAACTAACATCCCTCCACAGACAAAGCTGCTGGGTGTGCTACATCTGTTGACCTCATGTACCTTCCAACCAACAACTGCCAGAGTCGGAGGTGTCTCCCAGACAGCCCTATCAAAGTTCATCACAATTGTCCTGGATGCCATCATCGGTTTGGTACCCCAGCACCTCCACTTCCCCCACACTGAGCAGGAACAGCTGTAGACCAAGCAAGGCTTCTACGCCATAGCTGGCTTCCCGCACATGTTGGGGGCAATTGACTGCACACATATCCTACTTGTGCACCCTGCCTACACTGCACACAATTACCGCTACAAAAAGCACACGCACGCATTCCATCAGTGGGTAGGCAACAGTGGACCACCGGGGACTCTTCGCCAATGTCGTCGCCAACCTCCCAGGCAGTGTGCATGATACCTACATCTTCCGACAGTCCATCATCAACCAGCGCTTCCAGGATGGCACCTACGGAATGCTCTGCCCATTGGTAAGTACCCAATTAACACACCACATTCCACAACTTCACATTCCTGCAACTCACAACTCTGGTAATGCACACGTTACAAACTCACATACAACATGCCAAACAACATGCCCAACCACCAGATACAACAGCACAACTTACTGTGGTAACCTGGGCTAGCTATGTACATGAGCCAACAATGGCATGGCACCCCAGCCACACAATAGCATATTGTGGGAAGAGGTGGGAACCAGGCATGTGCGAAGGAGGCAAGTGACCCATGAATGAGAATGTACACAGTGCCAAGTGTGGCGTGGATGTGCCGGACAGACTGCAGTATGTAGACCACAGACATATCCATGTTGACATATACTGCTGGCGTTTGGAGTGTAGTGGACAGTGGAAGCAACCATGTCACTACAGCCAGTGGGGAAGATCATGGAAATGTAGCTTGTTACGTCCCCCCTGTAAGCATGAGCCGAGTGGGCAGGCCCAGCATACGCCAAGCCAGCGTAGGGGTGTGAATAAAAATCACAAAGCTCTGGGCATGGTTCTCTTACGGAATGCCCAATGTGTCTGCCAGGGCGGCGCCTCTTACCCCGACACGAGGCTGATGCCGTCGCCATGAGCGGGGTTGCCTGTGATCCTGTCTGCCCGCTGCACCCCGAGCCGCTGGTCCCCGAAACTGTCTTGGCCACCCCTGTGCACCCAGGCCTCACTGCTCACCTGCCGACACTGGCATATGTCAAAGAGGGCCCACCATGTGCCGTGCAAGCTCCAAGCCGGAGGCCCACGACCTTGGCAGCATCCTCTAACCATCACAGACTCTGCGACACCGGCCCGCAGTACTCCTTTCTCGTTAACGAATTCCACTGCCTCCTCCGGCCTACACTGCGGTTGGGTAGGTCACACATTTGGAACGGAGTATTGATTTATTTATGGCAGAGTTTATATCAGTGTACAGGCCTCATCGCACACTGCATCCCCTTTCAGCTCTGGTGCCACTAAGTCTGTGCCCGACATTCATGGACACTTTCTGGTTGAACTTAGGTGGTGACTGAGTCTATGGACTGGGGGTTGTCTTCATCATCATGTAGGTGATACTGACTTGATGGTAAAAACGAGGCTGTATCCTCCCACTCCTCCATTTGCCGCTTCCTGACAGCTTCTGCCCTCTGCATCATGACCTGAAGGGCACCTTCCACTGTTCCCCGCAACGCTCCACTACAATAACCTTCGACATCAACGAGGACCCATTCAGCTTGCGTGGCCCTACATCAGTGCACCGCAAGTCACCGTCCAATGGTGGTGTGCCTGTGCCAGCCGCAGTGCATCCAGGGCCACAAACTCTGTGCTGCTCAAGTCATAGACCCTGTCGGATTGAATATTGGATAGCCTCTGGGTTGATGGACTGGGGGCCATCACCGCCATGTGCCTGTGGCCCTGCGCTGTCCGCCACCTCCGGCCTCATGCGGTCCACCTGGGCTCACACATCAAATTGAGTCCTGACCTGGCCGGACATCTCATCACCGCAGGATGCACACGCCACCACCACCAGGACCACCTCCAAACAACAACTGCCAGAGTCAGAAGAGTCTTACTGCCAGACTATAAGAGTTGCTCACACCTGTTGTGGGTGACATCATCAGCTTGATACCCTGCTTAGCTCTTCAGGTGCCACTAACTCAGTGCACCACAAATCATTGACCATTTCTGATTGAGTTCTGTGCTGTGGACAGCTAACGCAGCAGTTCAGTCAGTGTGGAAGACCTGGGACGATGATGAGGAAGATGATGGAGGTGTAACACACCCCACTGCAGCTGCAGCAGGATTATCCAGAAAGGACATAATGCTAGACAATTTGTTCACATGAGGACATTCAGCTCTGGTGCCCCAACCTCAGTGCGCTGCAACTCACGGACCCTTCTAATTGCATATTGGGTGACCTCTGTACTTGCTCCCGCTACCACCATGATGCTTCGCAGTTGTTTCTGTTATGCTGGTCTTTGCTGTTTCCGATTTAATTGTGATCAATGTTCAAGTTGTTGCCAGCACCAACCACTTCATGAGGGCTGACTTACACTCACCTCACACACATCCAGCAGAGGTGTCACTGGACATGTGACCTTGGCATTAAAGGCGCCGGGCGTACGTGCCCGCAGCCAGTTCCAAAAACTATCTGAGTGAGTCTGTGTCATAATATATTCATGAGGGCCCTGGTCCCTACAACATTACATTGCGCTGTGTACAGCAGACGCAAACATGTCACCGCAGGCACGTAAGACCTTGGACATGTAGCTTTGTTGTCCCTTACTCAGTACAATAGAGGAGTGGACTGGGCCGGTGTACGCAAGTCCAGCGTGGGGGTGTGAATGATTATCCCGGGGCTCTGGGCATGGCTCAGTACTGGAAATGTGCAAATGCATGTGTCTCTGCTACAGTGTGGGTCTCCAATGGGGAGTGTAAGTGGTCCCTGATGGGACTTCGACACCTACGTATGTGATCTAGTTCGGGTTCCATGAGGTCGAACCCCACCCGCACCTGTTCGACCACCTCTTTCTGGCAGTCTTACACCTGGCCTTGGAATGCGATGTGTGCTTCGGTGGGGTGCTTGGAGCCAGCCGTGGTGGTGGGTGCTTCCAGCTGTGTGGTCTGTGCATGGGGGTGGGGTCTCCTCGATGCAGCTGTGCTGCCCTGCTCCTGGAGGTGGGTTGCGTAAGATGTCCATGAGCTGTTGGAAGGCATCGGTGTCGAAGGTGTGGAGGTCCTCTTCAGCATCGATGACGAGTTGTCGGGTCTGCCCTGCTGGAGGTATTATTTGTCCCTCTGCAATGTAAAGGGGAGATGCATTGTGTTGACATGAATGTTGATGCATTGTTCACGTTTACATACAGACTGCATGACAATGTACATTGTGACTGTTTGGGAGGAACAGACTATTTGATGCAGGACAGTAGACATTTGGACTACATGACAGATGCGAGGTTGTGCACGTACATTCATGATTGGCTAGTTTATACGCACAAGTGGACCCAATTTTGTGTTTGGTTCTGCAGTGTAAGTTTTTCACTTTGTACCCCATAGTCGACAATGTGGATGTGTTGTTATTGCTATGTGTGTGTGCTGCATTGTGGGGGGGTCGCCCCTGCAGCAGTGATTTTGCTGCCCCTTATCCCTTTGAGCAGCTGTGCCTTTGACTTTTGTGCTTTTACAGTGCTGAGATGTTGGCGACTTGGGTCATTTGTGCTCTTGGGCGGTTTTTGTACTCTTGTGCATTGTTTGTCTGCAGATGTATTGTTGAAGTCAGGGGTTGTTTGTGCACGTGGATGTGTCAGAGTGTGAATGCTCCTTTCCGGATCTGGTCCACACTCAGCCACCTCAGTGTCGTGGCGTGCACAATATCATGATGATTGTACTACAGACATGCTGATCGTCATGTAATGTCACTTGCATTGTCAGTGTGGCTCACAAATATGCATATGTGCTGTGTTTCCCACGTGTGCATGTGTTGGTTGTGAGATTGTTGATGTGTGGGGTGGGAACCCTTTGGGCACATGGTGGAAGGGGGCCTACTTGGTGTTTGTATGTGTGCTGCAGTGTGCCACAGGGATCAGGGACATGATCCGGGGTCATTATGGGTGTGCAGTGTGCTACACATGATTGTGCATGTGTGCCATTGTGACTATCTCCCCCGTCCCCCAGTCCCTGGTCGTTACTCACCCTGTTGATGTTGTGTCAGGTCATATTGAGCTGTGTTCGGACTCCCAGCTCCTTGCTCCGTCTCCCCACTGATGACTGTGGCCACCATTTCCTCCAGCTCCTCCTGTGAAGCAGGACTTCCACCTCCTGTCTCCGTGGCTGCCTTCCTGTTGGCAGCGGGTTTCTACTTGGTTTGGCTTTTCACATCATGCCAGCGCCTCTTGGCCTCCTCCATTGACCTCCTCGACACTCCGACTGCATTCAAGTTGTTCGCAATGGACTGGCATGTCTCTGTTTGTGTTGCCAATGACACAGTGGAGATGACGAACATTTTTTGTTAGTGTTCTACCTCCTCCATGACGAATATCTGGTTTTCCTGTGGACTGAACCCCGTCTTCCTCTTCTCCTTGGCCTTCCCTGACCCCAGGGTTTCTTGCTGGTGGTCTGTGAGATTTGTGGGGTTCGCGTTGGACTCTGCACTCGGTCCTGGTGCATCCATGGTGCTACGCAGTTCTTTTCATTCTCTTTTTTTTTTGCTCTTCTTTTATGGTGCATTTTCCCACATGACGCATGGGAATTGCAGGCCTGTCGCTGGTTTTGTTGATTTTTGTATCACGATTGGCCTCATCGCTACTATTTTCACGTTTGTGTTTCACTGTTTTTCAGCGTCCCATTAATTTTTACGCGGTCATTTGATGCGTTATCGTGAGACTATCGCATGGTACCGCTGTGTTGAGAATACAATGTTAACACAGCATTTTTTTCCCGCAATAGACTGCGATGTGAAGAGTTGCGTTAAGCTAATTTTGCAATAATTATTAAACGTTCTTGAGAATATCCCCCTCAGTTGTTTACATACTATTTATAAAAGTAGAGGACTTGCTTAATAAACAAAAAAACTATTCTTAGGGATTCCAAAGACATTCTGTTTAATACATTGGTGAATTTTTTGGTTCTTTACTTTATGCTTTTAACGTTATTTGCTTTAAAACATATATATGTAGATATCTACCTATATGGTAAATTACAGTCTAATACCTAGACACCGCCTTTATCACCTCAGGATTGTCACAGCAGGCCTGTCTCCCTCCTGTAACACCCACTACAAAGTAAAGTGTTCTTAAAAGAGTCAAAAGCCTTGGGGTCATTTACAGCTTCACAGCAACTTCCTGATCCAGCCCTGCATGCTGGGACAGACTGATTTTTGGGGGAGATATGCAGCGCCTCAAAAGTGCCGTCAAACAGGGTCAAATGTAAACAATTGTGTGACGAATGAGACTGGTGCTTGAGATGGGCCAATAAGGTGGGGCAGGCTTGACAGGGGTTAGCTAATTTGTATGGATAGCAGTACGTTTGAAGGAGCAGTAATGTAAAGCACTGGCATGGCACCCCAGCCACACAATAGCATATTGTGGGAAGAGGTGGGAACCAGGCATGTGCGAAGGAGGCAAGTGACCCATGAATGAGAATGTACACAGTGCCAAGTGTGGCGTGGATGTGCCGGACAGACTGCAGTATGTAGACCAGAGACATATCCATGTTGACATATACTGCTGGCGTTTGGAGTGTAGTGGACAGTGGAAGCAACCATGTCACTACAGCCAGTGGGGAAGATCATGGAAATGTAGCTTGTTACGTCCCCCCTGTAAGCATGAGCCGAGTGGGCAGGCCCAGCATACGCCAAGCCAGCGTAGGGGTGTGAATAAAAATCACATAGCTCTGGGCATGGTTCTCTTACGGAATGCCCAATGTGTCTGCCAGGGCGGCGCCTCTTACCCCGACACGAGGCTGATGCCGTCGCCATGAGCGGTGTTGCCTGTGATCCTGTCTGCCCGCTGCACCCCGAGCCGCTGGTCCCCGAACCTGTCTTGGCCACCCCTGTGCACCCAGGCCTCACTGCTCACCTGCCGACACTGGCATATGTCAAAGAGGGCCCACCATGTGCAGTGCAAGCTCCAAGCCGGAGGCCCACGACCTTGGCAGCATCCTCTAACCATCACACACTCTGCGACACCGGCCCGCAGTACTCCTTTCTCGTTAACGAATTCCACTGCCTCCTCCGGCCTACACTGCGGTTGGGTAGGTCACACATTTGGAACGGAGTATTGATTTATTTATGGCAGAGTTTATATCAGTGTACAGGCCTCATCGCACACTGCATCCCCTTTCAGCTCTGGTGCCACTAAGTCTGTGCCCGACATTCATGGACACTTTCTGGTTGAACTTAGGTGGTGACTGAGTCTATGGACTGGGGGTTGTCTTCATCATCATGTAGGTGATACTGACTTGATGGTAAAAACGAGGCTGTATCCTCCCACTCCTCCATTTGCCGCTTCCTGACAGCTTCTGCCCTCTGCATCATGACCTGAAGGGCACCTTCCACTGTTCCCCGCAACGCTCCACTACAATAACCTTCGACATCAACGAGGACCCATTCAGCTTGCGTGGCCCTACATCAGTGCACCGCAAGTCACCGTCCAATGGTGGTGTGCCTGTGCCAGCCGCAGTGCATCCAGGGCCACAAACTCTGTGCTGCTCAAGTCATAGAC
The DNA here is from genome assembly GCF_964261635.1 of Lissotriton helveticus. Taxonomy (NCBI): domain Eukaryota; kingdom Metazoa; phylum Chordata; class Amphibia; order Caudata; family Salamandridae; genus Lissotriton; species Lissotriton helveticus. Next base: position 352,459,671 of record NC_136065.1, on the reverse strand, counting down.
CCTGTCGGATTGAATATTGGATAGCCTCTGGGTTGATGGACTGGGGGCCATCACCGCCATGTGCCTGTGGCCCTGCGCTGTCCGCCACCTCCGGCCTCATGCGGTCCACCTGGGCTCACACATCAAATTGAGTCCTGACCTGGCCGGACATCTCATCACCGCAGGATGCACACGCCACCACCACCAGGACCACCTCCAAACAACAACTGCCAGAGTCAGAAGAGTCTTACTGCCAGACTATAAGAGTTGCTCACACCTGTTGTGGGTGACATCATCAGCTTGATACCCTGCTTAGCTCTTCAGGTGCCACTAACTCAGTGCACCACAAATCATTGACCATTTCTGATTGAGTTCTGTGCTGTGGACAGCTAACGCAGCAGTTCAGTCAGTGTGGAAGACCTGGGACGATGATGAGGAAGATGATGGAGGTGTAACACACCCCACTGCAGCTGCAGCAGGATTATCCAGAAAGGACATAATGCTAGACAATTTGTTCACATGAGGACATTCAGCTCTGGTGCCCCAACCTCAGTGCGCTGCAACTCACGGACCCTTCTAATTGCATATTGGGTGACCTCTGTACTTGCTCCCGCTACCACCATGATGCTTCGCAGTTGTTTCTGTTATGCTGGTCTTTGCTGTTTCCGATTTAATTGTGATCAATGTTCAAGTTGTTGCCAGCACCAACCACTTCATGAGGGCTGACTTACACTCACCTCACACACATCCAGCAGAGGTGTCACTGGACATGTGACCTTGGCATTAAAGGCGCCGGGCGTACGTGCCCGCAGCCAGTTCCAAAAACTATCTGAGTGAGTCTGTGTCATAATATATTCATGAGGGCCCTGGTCCCTACAACATTACATTGCGCTGTGTACAGCAGACACAAACATGTCACCGCAGGCACGTAAGACCTTGGACATGTAGCTTTGTTGTCCCTTACTCAGTACAATAGAGGAGTGGACTGGGCCGGTGTACGCAAGTCCAGCGTGGGGGTGTGAATGATTATCCCGGGGCTCTGGGCATGGCTCAGTACTGGAAATGTGCAAATGCATGTGTCTCTGCTACAGTGTGGGTCTCCAATGGGGAGTGTAAGTGGTCCCTGATGGGACTTCGACACCTACGTATGTGATCTAGTTCGGGTTCCATGAGGTCGAACCCCACCCGCACCTGTTCGACCACCTCTTTCTGGCAGTCTTACACCTGGCCTTGGAATGCGATGTGTGCTTCGGTGGGGTGCTTGGAGCCAGCCGTGGTGGTGGGTGCTTCCAGCTGTGTGGTCTGTGCATGGGGGTGGGGTCTCCTCGATGCAGCTGTGCTGCCCTGCTCCTGGAGGTGGGTTGCGTAAGATGTCCATGAGCTGTTGGAAGGCATCGGTGTCGAAGGTGTGGAGGTCCTCTTCAGCATCGATGACGAGTTGTCGGGTCTGCCCTGCTGGAGGTATTATTTGTCCTTCTGCAATGTAAAGGGGAGATGCATTGTGTTGACATGAATGTTGATGCATTGTTCACGTTTACATACAGACTGCATGACAATGTACATTGTGACTGTTTGGGAGGAACAGACTATTTGATGCAGGACAGTAGACATTTGGACTACATGACAGATGCGAGGTTGTGCACGTACATTCATGATTGGCTAGTTTATACGCACAAGTGGACCCAATTTTGTGTTTGGTTCTGCAGTGTAAGTGTTTCACTTTGTACCCCATAGTCGACAATGTGGATGTGCTGTTATTGCTATGTGTGTGTGCTGCATTGTGGGGGGGTCGCCCCTGCAGCAGTGATTTTGCTGCCCCTTATCCCTTTGAGCAGCTGTGCCTTTGACTTTTGTGCTTTTACAGTGCTGAGATGTTGGCGACTTGGGTCATTTGTGCTCTTGGGCGGTTTTTGTACTCTTGTGCATTGTTTGTCTGCAGATGTATTGTTGAAGTCAGGGGTTGTTTGTGCACGTGGATGTGTCAGAGTGTGAATGCTCCTTTCCGGATCTGGTCCACACTCAGCCACCTCAGTGTCGTGGCGTGCACAATATCATGATGATTGTACTACAGACATGCTGATCGTCATGTAATGTCACTTGCATTGTCAGTGTGGCTCACAAATATGCATATGTGCTGTGTTTCCCACGTGTGCATGTGTTGGTTGTGAGATTGTTGATGTGTGGGGTGGGAACCCTTTGGGCACATGGTGGAAGGGGGCCTACTTGGTGTTTGTATGTGTGCTGCAGTGTGCCACAGGGATCAGGGACATGATCCGGGGTCATTATGGGTGTGCAGTGTGCTACACATGATTGTGCATGTGTGCCATTGTGACTATCTCCCCCGTCCCCCAGTCCCTGGTCGTTACTCACCCTGTTGATGTTGTGTCAGGTCATATTGAGCTGTGTTCGGACTCCCAGCTCCCTGCTCCGTCTCCCCACTGATGACTGTGGCCACCATTTCCTCCAGCTCCTCCTGTAAAGCAGGACTTCCACCTCCTGTCTCCGTGGCTGCCTTCCTGTTGGCAGCGGGTTTCTACTTGGTTTGGCTTTTCACATCATGCCAGCGCCTCTTGGCCTCCTCCATTGACCTCCTCGACACTCCGACTGCATTCAAGTTGTTCGCAATGGACTGGCATGTCTCTGTTTGTGTTGCCAATGACACAGTGGAGATGACGAACATTTTTTGTTAGTGTTCTACCTCCTCCATGACGAATATCTGGTTTTCCTGTGGACTGAACCCCGTCTTCCTCTTCTCCTTGGCCTTCCCTGACCCCAGGGTTTCTTGCTGGTGGTCTGTGAGATTTGTGGGGTTCGCGTTGGACTCTGCACTCGGTCCTGGTGCATCCATGGTGCTACGCAGTTCTTTTCATTCTCTTTTTTTTTTGCTCTTCTTTTATGGTGCATTTTCCCACATGACGCATGGGAATTGCAGGCCTGTCGCTGGTTTTGTTGATTTTTGTATCACGATTGGCCTCATCGCTACTATTTTCACGTTTGTGTTTCACTGTTTTTCAGCGGCCCATTAATTTTTACGCGGTCATTTGATGCGTTATCGTGAGACTATCGCATGGTACCGCTGTGTTGAGAATACAATGTTAACACAGCATTTTTTTCCCGCAATAGACTGCGATGTGAAGAGTTGCGTTAAGCTAATTTTGCAATAATTATTAAACGTTCTTGAGAATATCCCCCTCAGTTGTTTACATACTATTTATAAAAGTAGAGGACTTGCTTAATAAACAAAAAAACTATTCTTAGGGATTCCAAAGACATTCTGTTTAATACATTGGTGAATTTTTTGGTTCTTTACTTTATGCTTTTAACGTTATTTGCTTTAAAACATATATATGTAGATATCTACCTATATGGTAAATTACAGTCTAATACCTAGACACCGCCTTTATCACCTCAGCCTTGTCACAGCAGGCCTGTCTCCCTCCTGTAACACCCACTACAAAGTAAAGTGTTCTTAAAAGAGTCAAAAGCCTTGGGGTCATTTACAGCTTCACAGCAACTTCCTGATCCAGCCCTGCATGCTGGGACAGACTGATTTTTGGGGGAGATATGCAGCGCCTCAAAAGTGCCGTCAAACAGGGTCAAATGTAAACAATTGTGTGACGAATGAGACTGGTGCTTGAGATGGGCCAATAAGGTGGGGCAGGCTTGACAGGGGTTAGCTAATTTGTATGGATAGCAGTACGTTTGAAGGAGCAGTAATGTAAAGAAGACATTTCACTTCTTTGATAAGCCAAAATGCTGGTGTTAAGTTCAATGCTTGTGATGGAACTGGTGCTTGTGCATAACAGATAATATTAGCAAATTTTACGTAAATAACATTCATATGGATTTTGCTACAGACGGTGTAGTTGTAGAGTTGCTCACTTGTGTGGGATTGAAAGCACAATTTCTGAACCGTGTTTACAATTTATTGTGCTCTTCCCGTTGCAATGAACTGTTTGAAGTTTATAGATTGAGCTAAACATCAGTACTGAGGGAAGATATACATGCTAACTGCAACCGGTTGCAGTTCAGTAGGGTTTACACTGACCATGATTGTTTCAGATTAAAGCTACACAGGACTCTTGCTCCACCTTAGTCATTATGGCTGACCATAATTTGCCCTGATAAAGGCATGAATATATCCAAATCCAGCTATAATGAGACTCAGTCGAGGAGTGGTTCATCCCATAAGATTAATAAATTTGTATGATCTACTGGACAAAAAATACCACCCTGAATGAGGGTCTTCGTTTATCCATTCACCATGAGGGCTCACAGGTGTGGGTCACGCACGAACCCTTAGCATGACCCCCATCCCTTCGAGATCTCATGATCACAGCACGTGAAAGGCGAGCACTATTATCTCTACATATTGCGCTGGATCTGCTATAAACGTGGGACCCGCAATCATAAACCAGCTACAAATCGACTTAGTTGGATTTCCAAGTGTTCATATATTGTGCCACCCCATAAGACCAATAAAGTTGTAAGATCCACTGGACACAAAAAACTACCGAGTAGGAAGGTATCCGTTGAGCCACTCGTGCGTGAGGGCTTTTGAATGTTGGTTAGAGTGTGATCTGTAGCAAAGAGCTGACACAACAATCATTTCTCATCAATTGGAGATTCCAATGCCGCGGGTTGGCAAGCGGCGTGTACCTTCGGTACTACACATCCCAGAAACCATTGTGCTGGGATAAACGACTACGCAGGTTAAGTGCGATATTTTCATAGATACTGCGATATAATACAAGTATGAGCATTCTTGAAATTGAAGTACATAGATACTACCAGTCGATTCGTCGACTTGCCATAACAATGAGGCTGCGAGACCACGCATAACTACAATTCCCATAGTTCCCGGCGACAGGAAGCCTACACAAGTAACTGACGCGGCGTTCCACGCACCGAATGATTATGACAGGAAGGACGCCGTCATAAACTGCCGGTCCCCCTCTGACTAGCTCACAATTAATCTATGCTCATAGAACCGCTATTTTCTTATTGCGTATAACTTAGGTAAACACGACAAGCTGACTCTGAGCTGTTCATTTTAAAACAGATTCCCCATGTGTGGCAAACCACCAATATAGGACAAGAAAAACACCTGGTGGGTTGCACTGTCCAGCATTAAGTAAGTGGATACCACTCCCTGCTAATGTACATGTACCTTGTGATCAGCGAAAATACTCATTAATTGTTGTTATACCATTTAGGTGTTGCAGGCAAAGGTGAAGAGTCTGAAGAAGAAGTGGTTACATAAGACTGATGTAAGTGCCGGTTGTGTATATAGTCGAGTAGTTAGCTTATTAGAGAAGTCGCCTTCCCAAACCTCATTGGTCATGGTTGTGGTCTGTGTTTTTTTGATACAGTGTTCAACGTCGGTTTGAGTAAAGCTTATATCAAGAGAAGATAAGAGTTGACGAAGAGATATGAGGTGGTGAGAAGCTTCCTGTTTAAGAACAAGGTTTAGAAAAAATCTTTTTTGTTTCTTCCTTACAGCTTTTTGGTCCTGAAGAGAACTCTACAACCAACAAGAGTTCGAAACGCGTAGACCATTTTTTGTAGCCCTAAGAATATCTAAATCAAGATTGAGTTATGCATAAAAAGATGAAATGTTGATATTGTTCTTTCTATGGCATTGTTCTAAAAGGATTGAACTTCAACTATATTGTAAATAGATAATGATAGTTGTGAATGGAGTGTAAGAGTGTTTGAGTGTCTAAAAATGTGATTGAGTAGATTGAGAGTTTATTGAGAGAGATTAAGAGTGTGTATGGGGAAATTGGGAATTTGCACATGTAAATGTTTTAATGTGATATTTGTGTTGCGATCATGAAAACATTTAAATGTTTTGTAAAATCGAAAAAAAGTGTCTTTTGACAAAAAAATAAATAAATAAGAGATTGATTCAGACAGAACTAGGAGTCTTCAGCACATGTTGCTTGGTTTTCAATATGGTGGCATTGATTAGACTATAAATAAAAGAACAACATTGGTGTTTGTTTTGTTATATATAATTTGTAAAACAGTAAGTGCAAGGTTCCTCTTCGGGAGGCTACCTTAGCTCGCACTACCCATTGCCCCTGCCAGGGCTTCTAATGGCAGTACCAACACAACTACTAACCATCACTCTCCTGCAAGTCTGACATTTCAGACTATCCCAGGTCATCAAAGCTATAAGAATGGCTTGGGCAGCAGGTATTAGTCATGTTTAATGTGTTTCGAATTAAAAAGCAACTGTTGTTTTGCTGATCTCTAAATAATACAAACAGTTCCACAATGTGGCAGACTGCCAAAAGCCCCGGTGTTAACAATTAAGTGATGGTGCTGATCACCCGAAACCACCGGCACAAATTAAGCACTGCTCTTTTTACAGTTCCTTATTACATTAGAGGAGTGGACTAACATCCTCAGGATGGGCAAACTAGATTTAATTAGCTGATCGGACTGCAGGGGCATTGCAGGGCTAGGTGAACTGAAGCTGTCTGTGTTATAATACAAGTTACCTAGTCCAATTTCCAGGATTCCAACTATTTTTTAATCATAGTGCACACTGCTTCTTTCACATGAGTTTTTTGAAAGCCACAAGCATATATCCAGCTCTTACAACAAAGGGCAGAGCAGTTTAGCTTAGTTTCTCCTTCTACTCGCCTTCTTTCAGTTTTGTCTTACTTTCCAGTTGATGAATGATGAATCAAGTTTGAGATTCGTCTAGGTTATTTTCTATAGCATGTTAGTTTTGGGGTTAAGCCCTTGATATCTCATAGCTTCCTTTATCCTGCATGAAGCTGTCTGCCATGGCCTGGTGCTCTTTCCTAGTTCTTTACACTTACATTAGTGTTTATGCATGTTTACACTTTTTTTGGTTTAGTATCAGTACTTGCCATTATGCCTTATCGTTTTCATGCCCTTTCATGTATTTATTTTTGCACTTTTATAAAAGTGCTAACAAACCTAGCAGAGTCAGTGGCCTATACAAACCAACAACATTTGAGATGAGGCCATCTTCTACAAGCACCTGATAAATACATTTCAGTAATGTACAAATAACTTAACATAAAATTGCTGTAGATAATCCACAGAATGGATAATACGAGGGAAAGTGGAAAGACAAACAGGGTGAATTACAGAGGAAGTAAAAGCAAGCATGATATGGTGAGAGATTTTTCAGGGAAGGAAAGGCTGAACAATTAGATATGTTACAAAGGTTCAAAAGAGGCTGGGAAAACAAAGTGTGTAAGGAAAGAAAGAGGTTGGATGGGGTGAAATATAAAGTGTGATCATATAAGGAAAATCAGTGGATGACAATAACAGGGATGCAGGTTGATTGAAAATAATGTTTTAATAGATGTGTTATGTGTTTGCAGATAGTCAGTTCTTGCATACACTAAGGCTTGAAAAAGTGGTAAAAGTCATTTTAATGACTAAATGGTTTGATATGTCTTTTACATCACTGGCTCCTGCTTCAGATTCAACATTTATGTATACATGGACAAATGAGAGTCAATTCACATTCAAGGATTTGACTTTCCTATAAAGGGACAGGGGTAAGGTAAATCTGTGAAGTTCTACTAGCCAATCACTGCAGATGTTTGAGTTATTGGGTCAACGTATATTCGTACTTCAGGATAGTGTGCATAGGTGACCTCATACCACTTTTGTCAGTTTGGTTTGTCCAGGTTCTCTTGGTTTATTCTGTCTATTAACTTTTGACATTTAATGATTCACATCTCATTGTGCTGTTGGTAACTGGGCATTACTTTCCCATGTCACAGTCGTAGGTCCCCTTTATCCATGTCTTTGATTGTTGTAGTATTGCTTGGGTAATACAAACAGAACTTCCAGGGCAGAGGTCAGGTTTTTATGACCTCATGGCAAGCAAGGGAAGTTGTTAGAGGATATTGACAAGGCAGGAGTCAGAGTCATGAAAATTACCAGTACATAATCTGAGCGTTACTGGTGTGATCCAATCCTTATACATGGTTTTTCACTTGGTGCCCATGATGAAAGTGCCCATAAAACACATGGTAAATGTGCACTTCGTTGCTCTTCAGTGAGGCAAATCCTCTCTATATGAAATGCACAAGGCCGTATTGTTCAATAGTACCTTTTGCACTACATAGACCCCATCTGCAGCATACACTGCATATTTCTAACCTGTCTTGTTCCTTGATCTCAGAGCCCCTTTGGCTCCTCCCCTTTGAATAAACAAACAGTGTTAAGGTAGACATCTGCTCATGGAACATAGAGGGTTTGGCAGCAAAAGTGGACGATCATGAATTCCTAAAATACATTGGAAGATATCAGATAATCCTCTTTCAAGAAACATGGGCACAGGAGGAAATTAGGTTACCAGCATACTTATGCTATAGTAAACCAGCAATTAAAACAAAATTGAAGGGGCGAGCAGCAGGAGGTTTGGCCATACATTTTTTCAGTGGTCTTAAAAATAAAGATCGAAGAAGTGGAAATAAACCATTCAAACATTCAAGCAATTAAGGTCTGGCCGGTTGGCCCAGAAAATAAGATCCCTTCTTTGATGATAATAAATGTATACATTCATACTCTTGGCAGCAAAAAAAATGAAACAATAGAGATAATACTGAGCCTATTAATAACACTAAGCACGATGAATCCAAACCCTTGGATAATCTTGACAGGAGATTTCAATATGAATTTCTGCCATGGGGCGCTTAGGGATCAAATATTGGAGGAGATTGATCAATTTTGGCATATCCGGGCAATTGATGCAAGTAAACAACAATTAGACAAAATGGGTAAAGATACAGTGATAAACCTGGAGCATCACGGCCTTTGAGTTTTCAATGGCCGAGTGGATCCGGACATCCCAGCTCAGGCGACCCATTTTACGGCACAATACAAAGCTGTTATAGATTACACTTTAGTGTCTCTGCCATTATACCAATCAATAACAAGCTATAATCTGGGAAATAGACTGGAAAGTGATCACCAATCACAAATGATCAGCCTCAATCTTCATATTATCCGACATGAACAAAGCGCCCCTGAGTTAGGGGACCCTATGTGTCTGACCTAAAGAAGGATAAACTGGACTGTAAATAATATACAAAAGATCGAATAGCAAGCAAGAGACCAGTGGGAGGAAGAGTTAAATAGATCAAAATCCATTGACTCTCTGGGAGCAGTTCATAACTAATCTAGTGGAGAAAAATGCTGTGTGTTCAAAAGCATTGGTAACATCGGCTACATCTTTTCCCAAAAAAATGACTGTTCAACTTAAGAGAGCGAAAAGAAAATTGAACAATGCGCTGAGGGTCCTAAGAAATCAACCATCTCTAATGTCAGGAGTAAGATATTACCAAAACGGAGGTCACTCTATATAAAAGAAGTATGGATACAAACAAAAACTGAGCTTGATCTGTTCTGGTGCAAAATTAATTATGCAGCAAAACATTAAGATGCACGTGAAATTTGGAGACTGGTCAATCAAGCCAATGGTGGGAAACAACAACAACTGATTACAAATATATCGGAAGAAGTCTGGGAGAAGCATTCGGGATCAATGACAGGTTACACCAGAAATATAATAAAGCCAACAGAAGTAAATACTCCAGAAAATACAAGGGTCAATGATAATGAAAGGAAAAACGCACAAATGTCCCAGCGGACAACAATGGAAACAATTCTAGCAAAAGTTCTAGCAAACAGAGTAGTGCACCAGGGCCAAATGGCCTCCCTCAAGCACTATTTAAAAAAAATTCAAAATATTGGGCAAAGAACTTGTCAAACTTGTTCAGTTATGTTTTATGGAAGGAATAATTCCCAGACAAAAGGAGGGGTTCAATTTTGACTCCGATTTACAAAGCTCGTCAAGTCTTGGATCCTGCTAACTATAGACTTATAGCTTTATTGGATTGTGAAGCAAAGTTTTTTGCTAAGTGTCTGCTAACAGAACTCAAGGCTTGGGTTGCTGCCAGTAATTTACTCCCAAAAAATCAAACAGGGTTTATTAAAGGGATGGGGACGATTATTAATATTCAAATGCTAGTTTTTATAATGGAAATGGCCAGAAGTCATAAGATGAACCTTCACTTATGTTTTATTGATTTTAGCTCAGCTTTTGACACAGTGCACAGAAATATTCTTTGGAACAAATTAATGAAAATGGGAATCTCACTGAGTTTGTTGAGAGCGATACAATTGTTATATACTAATACTTGGACGCGAGTGAGGTTGAACCAAGGCACAGTTTTGTCAAAACAAATGGTGATAAATGACGGGCTGAAGTTTGTTTTGGCCCCAACCTTATTTAACTTGTATTTAGCTGGGATTTCATCAAGGCTTAGTGAAATTAATTCTCACTCTCCGACTGTTGCATGTTTTAATATTTCACATTTACTTTATGCCGACGATATTGTTTTAATAAGCTATACCAAGGTGGGTCTGCAGAGATTAATTAACGAAAGTGCACAGTACGCCTCCACTCATGGCCTAAAGATTAACTTAAAAAAGACAAAAACAATGTTGTTGACTAGAGGGTTGGCTGTAAGACCAAAATTGAGAATGGAAGGTACTGTATTAGAATCGGTCACTGAATATAGATATCTGGGTGTTATAATAGATGCTAGGGGCACGGGTAAAAACCAGTGCGCTGCACTACAGAGCAGTAACAACTCATTAATGTATACACTGATGAAAAGTTTCTTTTAATTATTTGGTCTTAATAATGTATGAAATGTAAGAAGAATTGTATAATGTTGTTTTAATTGTAAGTTTTTAGTAACTGAACAATACATTTTTCATTCATTCATTCACAAACAGTGAGCTACAACCTATTATACGTTAGACGATAACATCTGGAGATATACGTTCAATTTCTAGTTTGTGTTTTTTTATTAATACGGGTAAATAAATGCCAGCTGTTTAATATCGGAGTGCTTCAATAATAAACATGTTAGACTTATTTCTATTGCTCAACAGGGTGTTTTGTACATGGCAAATATATAATTTCATCATTATCAACAATAACCGGAAGGCAAATTGGCAGGTGCTTAGAGCTTTTGCCAGATATCCATTCTGTCTACAAGATGCATCTTAGAAAAACCTCCCTGCACAATGTCAGTTGATGTTTGTTATTCACAACTAGCCCTGGTACATATGACCAAAAGCGTTCTTAGAAAAACATAATAACTCTGCTCTTAATGGGAGAATATCTTAATGGGACAACATAAACCTGTTTCACCGCCCATTAACTGGCCCTCAGGCAGTCAGAATGTGCCTCAACCTTCACAAATTGGACCATATCAGTCCGGCTCTAAAGCACCTTTGCTGGCTACCAGACAAAGACAGGTTTAATTCCAGGTTGTCCGCATCAGCCATGAAGTCTCCTGATCAAAAGGCTCGAATTATCTGCAGTAGGTAGACCGATGCTGTACGCTAGCCAGAACTCTCCTCTCTTCGTTTGTCATTTTGATCCAAGACTCATTCAAAAGGGTGAAACACCAAAAAAGACTCCTGAGTATGCAAGGCCCAAGACTGTGGAATATCCTTGATTGGTTCTAGAGACTTGAACCTAACCACGGTTGCTTCAGGATACTATTGAAATTGGAACTGTGCAGACCTTCATTCAACTCTAAGGGCATATATGAAAGGGCAGAGATCCCAGAATACCAAATAAATACATCAATATACTTAAAGACAGGCACCATGCTTAAGAATCATTTTTTTCTACATATGAAAGAATGGAAATGGCTTTTGTTCATATGAAATGCACTTGTTAATAGTACAATGCCATACCATAGGAGTTTGTGCAACATCTTTTGAGTATTTCATTTTAAAAAGACCTTTGGCAGCATATCTCCCAGAAGCATTGCATGTTAAAAATCTCAAATTATGTTTTGCAGCTTTAAACATTGTGGCCAAGAGGTGACAGCGCCCAACTCTGCCAAATTCTGAGCATAATTTTAATTATTACTAACAATCAGAATTCTACATTTATATATGAAGCTAATTCAAAAATGTACATTTTGATGGAGTAAGAAATAATATTTTTCTTTTCCGTCCTTCGAGTCGAGTTATTTTTATGGGTTATACAGAAAACTACTGTTGATGCACAAGTGTCCTCCTTGTTGTTTTCCCAGTCGGAGGATAATTAGCATGAGTTCTTAGCTATGTGTATGGCAGCCTCATCTAACTGATACATTCATTAATGCTGTTCCTTTTTTGTGTGGAAATCACCCTTTGCAAAATCATGGAAAAATATGATAAATAATTCAATATTGTTTCTTACATATTTAAAACTAACATAAACCAAATTATTTCCTACACAAAACAACACTTCAGTCCAATTAAAATAATGAGCATGTATTATTGATTCATTGTCAAAAACATCTTTGGCATCTACAAAGCCATCACGACCGGGACCACACTGGCAGACAGGCTCGCCATCTTCGGCTCTCAGCACACTCGTAGCCACAACACCATCAGATTGAAGGTGAAAAAGTGAAAAAATAAAAATAAATAAGGCAAGAGGGCTTACCCATCTTTGCACCCAGGATCTGGGACAACATCGCAATATCAACCGCAACTATCCCAATCCTGCTAAAGTTTAGGAAAGTGTTGAAGAATCACCTCTTTAAAGAACACTATAATATAATGCAAAAACAGTCCACTTTCACTCTGTGGGCCTGATTCTCAGACTGCACTATGTAGTACATATTGTACTAATAAGGATGTACGTTGTTACAACGCATGCTTTTACCACGCATGCTTTTACAACGCAGGTTTTTCAACGCAAGTCGTTACAACGACTTGCATTGGGGAGTGCTGGATAGTGAATAGTTTAATTTACTATTCCAACTCCAGACCCCGTGGATAGTAGAGAAGCTGTTGGATAGTAAATTAAACTATTACCTATCCTAGAGCGCCCCCCAGCGCAATTCGTTGCAGTGACTTGCGTTGAAGAACCTGCGTTGTAAAGGCACTGCGTGGTAAAAGTTGCGTTGTAAAGGATGTTTCCCACTAATAATGCAGAGAAAAGCCACATTTTACCCAGTTCTGCCAAGTGTCACACATCTCGAGTTACACTAACGCATTTTAACTTACTGTACCGCATTACTGCAAGCAAAAACATTGTCACGCAAATCAGCTATAAAAAAAGACCACCAGCTCCACCCCATGAAGAGGCGCACTAGTAATGTAATAAATAAAAAGCGGTCTGCCAGTGCTCTAAAATTAGCTTGCTCTACCTGCGCCTCTGACAATTTTCTCTCACAGTAGTGAAAAAAACCTGAAATGCAACACCGAGGACAAGGCCCAGCCCTAGTTGTACAGCCAATCGCCATCACAGCCTGCAATGAGAGGCGACTGCCGCGACTCCTCTCCCCAGCCAGGACGGATTTCACTTCATCTAACTACGGCGGGCAGGGGCTGAAATCAATACCCTCTTCCAGTCTTATCAGGTCATTCTTCCCCTCTTGCCCAGACAAATTTTCTCTCAGCCCCAGTTGCACAGCCAGTCCCCTGTCGGCCCTGAATACGTCAAGAACTGAACTTCTCACACCTGACTACAACATTTGTTTGTCAGGGGTTGGGTGGTGGTGCACACAGTGTCTGTCCTGGCGCATGCAAAAATTTAATATAAAGCGCGACCTGGGATCACCAGTCCAGCTAGCCACACACCTGTTAGAGCAGCCCTCTACAACGCGGCTGGCTCCTCAGCTCTTCAGAGGATGGAGTCCTGACTCACAACAGACTAAGTGAGGCCCTGAGAGTATGGTTTAAAGCCTTCCTAACGCAACATGTAGCACGTCAGATCAGCACTCTAAAGCTTAGCAAGAAGCTGTGAGAGGTAATTAACCAATAAGTGCACGAGGCAGAGGTGGCAGTGCTTAGCTGCGCTGCAACATTTGAAAGGCTGCCGAGAGTGGTGGTAAGTAGTGGCGACGCCAACTGTTTCTCAAGTTATGTTATGGTGGTGTGGCTGGTCATGATTAAAATTGTACAGTTAAGTTGAGCTCTCCTGCAGTATTTGCCGATAAAAGCATAGCCAGTTGGTAAATGGCCAGTTGGAGGAGGCCTGACTAATCCCTAGGTGATCTGTGGCAGAGGGTGGCTGGGCTGATGACATCAGGACTATTTAATGGCTTAGGGTGATTTGCCTAATTTTTGTGCTGGCAGTGGGACTAGACTTCATTGCTTGATTTTGTTCACAAGAAGGTGTCACTCGTAGTTGTTGAAATATCACTCATAATTACACAGACGTTATGAAATTGTCACACATAGTAATCTCAAACCGTGGCAGCTATGTTTACCGAGGTAGAATAGTACATTCTTAGAAAGGATTAAGAAGCAATTTACATTTGGTAATGCCTGGTCTAAGGGATTATACTAAATAGCTGTGGAATGGCTCATAGTACACATAAAACATGGGATAGATTTACTATGAGGATTGTCTTGAGTGATTGTCCAAAAATGGATGGGCGTGATCTTGCAGGTTGAGTGCAACTACATGCAACATGTCAGGAGGAGAGAGAGTCAGCTAAAGGACGTAGTACGACAGGTGTCCAAGCCAGACGAGTTGAAGGAACCAGGAAGATGGAGTAGGGTGTTTTGATAAGTGCTTGGTAAATAGGTGGAACCTATGCTAGATACATCATTTAAATTTACCTCTGTAAAGCATTCATAAGATTTTGTTGGTCTCACATTCGCTCCTATTCAAACAGCCTTCATGCGCATTCAAATAAATGGAGGCAGGAGGTGACTCAACAATGATCATTTTTATCCACTGCCCATTTTTCCAGGGACACGATTTCAAATTTTCTGATAGCTTTAATCTTTTCCGATATGCTTTCAAACATTTTAGTTGGTGTTTGGAATAATTTATATTTTAAATACTTTTTCACTACAGGCACCACAGTCATATTTAGAAATGAATCTGTTAAATTCTGTTTTAAATACTCAAAATCTACAGGGATTAATTCAGACCTACTGCCCATGTTATGCTGTCCATTGTTTTTCTTTAACAAATTCCTCAATTTGATTGAGTGCCAATCCCTCTCATGAAGAACATAATCCCTCCCAAATTTGTTCATTTAAACCCTGCCTCTGCTGTTGAAATAATACTATTATTCTCCACAGTCTAACTTTAGACATGAAGCCTAAACTTAGCCTTCAGGTCTTAACTTAGGGCCCGATTCACAAAGGTAAATTTAGACCTGAAGTCTAACTTTAGAACAGAAGTCAAAATTTAGGCCTGAAGTCTAACTTTAGACTTCAGGTCTAAAGTTAGACTTCAGGCCTAATTTACTTTGTGAATCAGGCCCTTAGTGTTTCCAGTAGCAAAGCATCTTTCTCCTTAGGCCCTAGTGCCTCATAAAAATTGTAAGAATTTTGGCTAAGTAGGGTACATTACGTAGACAAAGGGTATCATATATATGACAGCCATACATAAAGTTTAATCCTGGGATGACTCAATTGGGATCTATTGTAGGTTATTTTGAACTTGTGATCTGGGCACCAATAAAAAATGGACTTTAGTAGGGAGAAAAGCCTTAAATGGAATAAACGTGGAATGCGGAGGAAACGGGCAAGAATGGAATTACTTCTACTGAATTGAGGTATGATGAGTTCATGGGCAGTAGCCTTGAGTTGCTAAGGAGCATCAGGAGGTGTTTGTCATCAGTGAGCGAAGAAATATAGTTGCAGGTTAGGCTATTGAATTAATGTGAGGTACAAGCAATGAGGCATCTGTGGTGAACGCCTGGGACTTAACTGGAAAAGTGAGTGAGGGGTAAAGTCCATCAACATTGACTTCAGTTTGTAAAAAGGGGGTCAGATTTGGGAGAGCTAATTATGATTATGAACTGTGTGTTCTTTGTATGTTTAACACTGTACAGTTCTTAGACATCCAAAGATGTCATTTCTTAGACATCTTCTTAGCATGAGGATGTGTACTTGAAGAGGTTCTTAAGTAGAGTTGCACATATTCAGCTTACTTGTGTATAGTTCCTCTGAAATCCGCCAATGAACTGCTTAGGGGATCACGGTTTAAGCTATACATTGTTGGAGCCAGGATATGGCCTTATGGAATGCTGTATTTAGTAGCTGAGCTGAGCTGCCCAAGATGTGTTATTCAATCTTCACAAATTGGTCTTAGTATGAAAAAACAAGAGCATAACCATCTTAAGACATGATCAAAGAAGCCCTTTCTTTTTCCGTATGCATTAAAAGAGCTTATCCATATAGAGGGTGACAATTTAATAACTGATGAAAGATCCAGAAACATTAGTAGACATGATTATCTACAATATGAAGCTTGTTAACAAGTACCTTTAATGTGGCTGTTTTGGAGCTGAGCCATGAGTTAAACCCTGTTTGCGTTCAGTGAGCAGGTGGATTATGTTATATAATTAGTTTGTTGTTTAGACATACAGATTTGGCGCATTTTCCATGTCAGAGCAGATTGGAAACAAGCCTAAAGATAGCTAAGATGTTTGCATGACAATTTGTTTTTTTCAAGATTTTGGCAATTGTACTGATTTTCATGAGGTGGGAATGGTACAATGGGAGAGTAAGGTGCTTATTGTTAAGCACATTGTATTTTCAAAAAGATGAAAAATAAACTTTATGATATTGGCTCAGAGGACATCTTGGTATGATTCTGTGTATTATACCTTCCTTTAAGAGTGTGCTTAAGAGGTATCTTTTCCTATGCTTCTAGTCTAACTCATAAATGGTATTCTAAGGCTAATATCCTGAAACCAAGAAACATTTCATATGTCATTGTTTGACCATTATAAGGCCATTAAAAGACTCTATTAAAGAGTTATTAAGTATAATGCAAAGATGGACATACTTAAATTGTGTGATTTATGAATACTGTTTCGAAATCACAGTCAAATCTCAGATGGACTGATGAGGAATGTTGGTTAAAAAAATTGGTTTATTTCCCAAATGCTGAGAAAAACAAATCAGATTTTTAACTATATATATTTTTTGTATTTTTCCTTATATTGCACATATCTTTAGTGCATTATATGCTAATAAATAAACATAAAGAAATAAATATTCTAGTCTCATATTTTATGAGGGGATCGATTTTTCCGGTTATGCATATGATGTGGTCCACTGTAGCAAAATATATTTTCAAAGGATAAATCCCATTGATGACAGATAATGACTTTTAGTTATATATTTTTTTCACTGGTGAAATTCTTGATTTGTATTGTCATTTAATGCCCAATAAAATACACAGTACAGGGAGTAAGTTCATTTTGTTAGTGAGTAAAAAGAGGAATTCATTGCATTTGAGGAAGCTGAGTAGAATTGTCTAGAGTGTACATATTGGAATTTATGACTTTGAAGATGGCACCCAGTGAAGTAGGAATGGCAGACATGTATTTCTCAATGAGGTTAGCTTTAGCGTTAGAAAGGTTGGTTTGCATTGTTTCCTGGTGACTTTGTGAATAGGTGAGCAGAGGGCACTACAACTCTATTCAGGGTGTGCAGCTTTATGATTAGTTGGAAATAGGAAAGTCACTCAACCAGGGTTGGTTTGGTTAATCTGATGGTATTTAGGTTTATGGGGAACATTTAAATTGGTGGTATCCTGAATAATCTTGTTGGGCTGTAGTAGGGCAGCCTCTGAGTCATGGATCTGCAGCTCTCCCATGGTGGATATTGATACTCATCATTGTTTTTTTTTAAACATTTTTATTTGCATTTTATCATAACTGAACAATACAATCATGTAATCAGCAGTTCGCACATCCCCGCCTCCAACCCACCACCCCCTCCACAGTACATCCGTTAAATATGCCATATCGATCCGACCCATTGACCAAAGCGCCTTGTTGCAATCGTCTATACCTCCTAGGCACAGGAGTTCCCGGGACGACCTCGGACAGACGTTTAATTGACCACTCTCCAAGACTCCCTCACAGTCCCCCATCCAATCCATGGTAATGTCTCCATTTTCCCCATACCTTACGGAACTTCTTCGGGCATCCCCTTGCTCTGTAAGTGACCCTCTCGGCAGCCATATATAGGTCTAAGCCTCTCCTCCATTCATCCAACTCCGGCGGTTGTGGTGCACCCCAACACTTAGCTATGTCTCTTTTGGCTACCACTAACGCCAGTATTAGAAAGATCAGTAGGGGGAACGCTAAGTCTACGTCGTTAGTCATACCTAGGAGGGCCAATCTGGGCTCTGGTTGGAGAGGAGTCTCTAGCACCGCACTCAGTTCCTTGAAAACTTTACCCCAGTAATCCTGTATCTTACTACATGTCCATATGGTGTAGTAGAAGTCCCCCTCCATGTCTCTGCATCTAAGGCACGTTGTGTTCTCTGTCCTCCCCATTTTATGGAGCCTTACCCTGTCGTAGTAAATTCTGTGTAGCACATTAAATTGAATGAGGCGCAGCCTGGATTTAATTGCCACCTCTCTGGGATGCATCAACACAATGTCCCAGTCGACATCCTCCAGGTCTCCCACCTCAGTCTCCCACTTCCGTCTAAGCTTGTCCAGATCCCCTAGCATGTTATTCGTCAGAGTCTTATATGTGAGTGAGACCGCTTTTTCCTGGATGCGCTCCTGTAAGAGGCGTCCATCTAAAGGTGCATACTCCGGGAGTTCGTCTGCCTGGATATTTTGGGGCCGCCAAGCATGTCTCAGCTGCGCGTATTTGAAGAACTGTGTACGGTGTAGTCCAAAATCTGACCTCAGGGCCATGAATGATTTCAGTTCCCCCTTGGCCACTATATCCCCCAGAGTGGAGATACCTATATCATCCCACCTCTGGAAGCCCTTCAATTTGTTAAATTCTGTTAGCCATGTACAATGCCATATTGGCGTCTGTCGTGTGGGTTTCATTCCCCATCCAGTACGTGTCGTCGCCCTACTCCAGAGTTGCAAAGTAATTCCTGTAGCCGGGAGCATCTGCCCCCGCCTGGAGCCCCGTATAAATAGTACATCAATGACCTAGATGACATCCTGTGTCTTTCAAGGGCGTACGTGGGATGATCAGCCTGCGCGTGTATCCAATCATTAATCGGGGCTAAGTGTTCTGCCCAATAGTATGCTTCCAGGTTCGGAAGTGAGATCCCTCCGCTATATTGATGTCTCTGGAGAGTGGTCAACGCCACTCTGGGTTGTTTACCCAGCCAGAGGAAAGATCTCAGCTCAGCATGTATCGTCGCAAACACTCTGGGAGGGAGTGGATAATATTCGATCTGGAGGGCGTATAAAAACTAGGGCAATGTGATCATTTTGAACATCGCTGCCCGACCCAAAAGTGTGAGTGGGAGCTGCTTCCAACGGGTTGTGTCCATTGTAAAGTTCACTAGGATTCGTTCCAGGTTTTGTTGATATGACAGCTGCCGATCCAGGGTGACATACACTCCAAGGTATTTGAAACCCTCTATGGTCGTCAACAGTCGTCCCGGGAGGTCCGGCCAGTTTCCCTGCCCCTTAGGGTCGTAGAGAACCGATTTGTGCCAGTTAATCTGATAACCCGCATACTGTCCGTACTGCTCCAATTACAGGAACAATTCCGGTATTGTTGTCACTGGGTATGTGATGTACAAAAGGATATCATACGCGATATTTTTTCTTCCGCAGAGTCCATTTCTCCCGTACTGAATCCCCTAATGGCTACATTCTGATGTATCTTAGCGGCGAGCACTTCTATTGTCAGCGCAAAGAGGAGGGGAGATAATTGGCAACCCTGCCGGGTCCCCCTCCTCACCTGGAACTCTCTTGACATTACCCCATTCACTTTGACCCTGGTGTTAGGTGCAGTATATAGCAGCCGAACCCACTGAGGGTATTTGGGGCCAAACCCGAATTTTTGCAAGACAGCCTCAAGAAACGGCCAGTGAACCGCATTGAATGCTTTCTCAGCATCAAGGGATAAGAACCAGTGTGGGTCCTCCCTCCCTTTACCCTCCTGTAGCCAGTTGTGGGTACGGCGGAGATTTAACCTGGTGGCTCTCTCCGGCAGGAAACCCGTTTGATCTAGTCGTACTAGGTCCGTTATCACCGAGCATAGTCGTAATGCCAGAATCGATGCCAAGAGTTTCGCCTCTGTATTCAGGAGGGAGATGGGGCGATATGATGCACAGTCTTCCTGCAATACTCATCATTGTTAGTCATCTGCAGAAAATAACCACTAACTAATTAATAGATTTTTAGTTAGACCAATGTTTTGCAGATTTATGGAACTGTATCTTATGTGCAAATCTAGCATGACTCTGCCTCCAGAGGACAAACATTAAACCCCACCAGTGCCATATCACAAGTATGTTTCTATTTACACTACAAACTAATTATTAGGCATGAAACCCACGCCTACTCTTTCCTTTTTCCAGGATCAAATTTTATTTTGAACTGTTTTGTCATTTTCCTTTTCAGGATCCTTGTTTCTTGGAGTAATTTTATGCAGCAAACAGTTCTAGAGAAGTTACCAATTTTAAATGTATTGACTTTGTTACAGTTTCAAATATGTCTCCCTTTCACCTAGCATCTCTCTCTGTACCTTATTCTCATTTTCCTCTTTTCTTTACATGTATGCTAACCCTTGATATTGTGTAAGATAATAATATTTAGTTAGCCATTCTTCAAATGATTAGTTTAAATTCATATGTTATATGTACAGTTGCTTGGTTGTAAAATCTACTTGTTTTCTAATTTGTCTCAAGCGTATTTCAATGTATAAAAAATACACCCACGTCCTTAGTACATTTAAATTTTGCAATGTTTTGTAGCTTTTGACAAAATATCCACCCTGAAGTACTTTTACAATGCAGTTTTTTAACGGTCGCGTCTTTGTCATAATTCCGACAAAGGAACTGCATCAACCTTGTACAGGTCTGCATCAATAAGATGATAGAATTCTTGGGCTCATTATAGTGGCAGTCGGACACTCATCAAACAGCCATCGCTGCAGGAAATTACCATGGAGGCAGTCAGAAACATGCCTTTTTGCATTGAGGCTTGTGCTGCGCACGGAAAAGGGTCCGCAGCACATGCTCCAATGCCAAAAGGCATGTTTGTAAACATCCCTGCACCCTGTGGCAGTCACCATGCGGTGCCTGCCACACAATGCAGGGATGTGTAGGGGGCACCACAGGTGACCCCCAGGGCTCCTTGAGGGGCTCCTTGAGGGAGGACCACAAAGTACAAGTGCCCCAAATAAGCCTTTCTGCAAGCCTCTTTACATCGAAGAACCAACGTGAAATGGCTGGAGTAAAGGTGGATCGTAACACCCCCCCTTGGGTTGGCTGAGAAGGCACCACCTCCATTGTGGGGAATGCGATGTGACTGACAACCCGTCGAAAGCTGTCAGTCAGTCCCTGGGGCAATGCGGTCCTACCAACCGCATCGTAATACAGCAATCTGACCGCGGTAATAGATGTCAGTGGGACCGACACTGACTGCATGTCGGTGTCGGTCCCACTGACATGGTAATCAGCCCCATAGTTCTTAACGACCTGGATATCGTTTTCAATGGTAAGGAGATCTGTGAATTGGCCCCTACAACCTCAAACTAAAAATCTCATCGAGACAAAGATGTTAAAATGTGAACTCTTTAAAGATGCTTTTAAACAAACTTTTTTCATGACCTCATGGTAAAGCCGATTAAAGGTGGATTCAAACAGAGAACACTATAAAGTATGTGTACACTACTTGCAGCCCCAACACCCTCAATATACTACCATCGTTTACACATAAATTCTTCTAACCAGACCATGTATTTGCCATTGCAAAGGTACCAGTAGTACTTCTTACATTCTCAAAGCATAGGTGTCGTCTCAAATCCTCTCTTCTCCATTCCAAAAGTGTATGTTTAGTAAATGTATCAATGTAGGTATAGTCACTTCAAAATAAATAAATTACAATTGTTGCTGCTGTAGGATATCCCTTAAATATGTAAATCACCTTGACGTAAATTAATGTTTCCTGCTGTTCTTTCACTTAGGTGTCTTGTAGACTAAAGGAAGAAATACAGCAAAATACAATGTATGTATCTATCTACAACTATAATATTGTTTATAAAACATGGGATTCTGCAAACCCTGTATAAATGTCCATCTCTAATTTCATTATAATTGGCGACTTGTGGTGCACTCAGTCACAGATTATAAAGAAAAGACGTCAGAACTCAACTGTAATAACTTATTACAGTTTAGTTCTGATGTTACAATGACTGTTGCCTGAGCCAGCACCTGAGGTGAAAGGCAGGATGTATGACATTACAACGCATGCTTTTACATCGCATGCCTTTACAACGCGGTTTTTACAACGCAAACCTTTACAACGCATAGCGCTTTTGGGTGCTGGATAGTGAATAGTTTAATTTACTATTCCAACTCCAGTCCCCGTGGACACTAGGGAAGGTGTTGGATAGTAAATTAAACTTATTCCCTATCCTAGAGCGCCCCCCAGCGCAATGCGTTGTAATGGTTTTCGTTGTAAAAGTTGCGTCGTAAAGGCACTGCGTGGTAAAAGTTGCGTTGTAAAGGATGTTTCCCGAAAGGCAAGGCAGGTCATGGAGCATAATTAAAGCAGCTATTTAAAGCTATGAAAATGAAAGGTTGTTTTTCTTTATTCTGCTCTGTTTTCTAGAAGAAAGCATATGTTTATCTTTTGCACCCTTTAGATAATTATAGAAAAGTTAAAGCCTTTCTGCATGTTTCTGCAAATTCGGACCTTCTGCTCCCTATTTAAAAAAAGAAAAAAAAAACGGCTTGTATTGATTTGATTTCAATATGTTTTGCAACACATATCTAACAGGTTTTTGATGTGTTTAAATTTGCGCTAGACGTTCTATTTGTATTCTTCATGTTTGCAAGCATGCTCTCTCTTTCAAATGAAAGAGCTGTGCACCAAGGATTTAAGTGGTTTGTGGGAAAGGTGATGGTGTCACCATGTCATTTATGAAATATAATACCCTGTGCCGAACTTGACAAGTGTATCACAAGTCAACTTGGAGTTCCAAAACCTGATAAGGGAACTTGGCCTCTGGCCTCATTCATCTATATGGTTATGAAACTCCCCGATCACTTAAAATATGCATGTCATGTACAGCAAGTGGTACTTTATCCCTTACATCATAATAGAAGAACGTAAAAACACGCATTGATTAGTAGTCATCATGTTAATGCAATACTGATAGTAATTATTCTCTTAATGGAAGATCACCAGTTTGTATTATTTCCCTCAAAATCTCTGTGCACTTAATATTTCATATTTTGTTTGGGTCAAAATATTTACCAGGTTAGAGCACATAATTCAGTTTTCATAGTGAGAAAGGGAAGTCGACCCACCTAAAATGACAACGGTGTTGGGAGAGGTAGTTCTCCAACGGGTTTTACCTGTGGTGAAAAAAAATAAGTGCAAATACAGTAATTATTACATTGTTCCATTTGAAAGTGTAATTTTGTTACATCTGTTAATACCTAAAAATGAATGCTTCCATGAAGCTTCAACTGTTGCAGCTTTCCGGCACTGCTCATATAATTATTTGTAAAATCCAAGAAAGTCAGACATTTGGTCCAAGCATGAAATAACCTTGGAGGAGCACATTTCTGACTTTCCTTGTGAACATCGGCCCGATAATCCTTTTCATAGCTGAATCCTTGCAAATAAAAGTTTGTGTTCCAGGAGACATTGTTCAGTAAGCTGCTTACAAATATGCCATATAACTGATAATTGCTTTCTTAAAATTCAAACTTAGCTGGTTTACATTCCAAAACTTTTTTTTTTTTTACGGATTGTGGTACTTACACCTTTTAAGAGACAAATGCATTATTAAAAACGAGCTCTGTTCCATTGAAACATAAACACATGAACTCTCATAGGGATGTTCACGCATTTTTTAGTCCTAGAGAGGTTCTAAAAGTAGTTTTGAAATTGCATAAGCGCTGCAATGGTCCCTTCCTTTGATCTATTCTCCATGATGTCTGTTGGAAAGTTGGAAGTCTAGGAATTGGAGCACTTTCAGATTTCATAGTCTAACCAGTGTTCAAAATATTAATCGACCTGACCAGTTTTGTCTGTCAGCGACTGCTACTGTTTAAAATAACATGATCGGTGATTACCTTTAGTCTTACTTTTCAAGCTGATCCTATTGCTTGACGAAGGGGATGAGTGATGTTGCTAAAGTCTGACGCACCCAGACAGATGCCCTTCTTGGGGTTTCTGAATCCTGCACATGACACTTACCTTGGTGTTGCCCGCTGTCTGGAGAGTTCTCAGTCCATTGAAATCCAAAGGATGGAAATAGACAAAGAGAATAAGCTCCTCCTTGAAAAGTATAATATTTGGATTTGTAGATTGGAAGCAAATGAATCACTTTAAGGGAAGTAACTTTTTTTAAAAGTGGTAGCAAAGCTTGTTTTGACATGATGTACTTTCAGTCCCACATTCAGAGACACCCCTTTCTCAACATACTGATTTGCAAATGTTTATATTGGAGGCACCACTCCTGATCCACCCTCCACCTATAGGAGACCTGCATGGACCAAATGAACAGCGGCGGAGGAGCCTGGGGAAAACCTTCGAAAATATGGTCACCCCCAAAAAATGCTTGATATAAATGTATTATGAAGATGCCCAACCTCCTGTCTCACTTACCCATCTATCCCCTTCCTACAAATTGAAATAATAAGGATTTCTGCTGTTTGGCCTTCACGTCACCTCTTTGAGAAAGCACACTTAACCCACTATGTATTACGAAGAAGGGAGCAGCTGCAGTGCTCATAAGCAGCCGTGACAGAGCTGCTGCCAAGTCTGACAGAAATCCACCGATTCCCAAATGTCTGTAGGATGCAAGGGGTGTGGATGAGATAGCAGGCAGTCATGACCTGGTATCCAAAATGTCATCCCTTCCTTTGCGTTTGTTGAGTCCAACAGAGGTAAAAGGAAGACAAGAGAGGAGACAGATCAGTGGATTCCATTAGTGGGTTGTGTGGTATCACAGCAATGAACACCCAGTTTGTTGTTCACTGTCGTGATCCCACAGCAGTGAAATATTGGGAACAGACTGTACATAACACCACAGTTGCTGCTTTGGGAAACGGACACTCAAAACATTCGGTATTTACCTACAATTTACCTGGAGGTAAGCATTTCATTCAAGATGTATATTTGTATTCATATGTTCTCATACTGTGAGAGAAGGAACTTTTCTAAATTGGGAGTAAGCTAAAATCGACTTATGTTGTCTGAAGTTTAACTGTTATTTGTGTGCTTCTGTTCCAGGCTACATTGAACAAAGGGATTCCTCTCCTCTCCTCGAACTCATTGCCGTAGTTGGAGATTGGCCAGTGGCCTCTCCTCATTGGAATATCACCAAAGGTAACTAGTGCGCATGCAATACTGCTGCTCAAGTTGACAAATAAAATCAGATAATCTAATATTGTCTGAGGGAGCACTATATTGGGGTGGTAGAGGTGGATGGGTTGATGAAGTACAAAGGCATTGAGTCTGGCATTAGGGAATTTTAAGGTCAGTTCATGTCTTTGAGATTAATTTACAATGTATGTTTCGTATCTTGTCATCATTTACAATGTATGTTTCGTGCCATGTCCATGCCAAGAGCAGTGCCAAAAATGTCCTGAAGACTGGTCATGTTAAAGCCCATGCAACCCTGAATATAGTACTCAGTGCATGACTGAGCATCTGCGCCAACATCATAGTTCTAGTGTCTCCAGGCTCCTGGTGATGGCGCGCTGAGTTACCTGCTCAATTACCATACTCACCTGGGCCCATAAACATACACACTTTGAACAGGTAAATCCGGCCTTTACCATACGCCAATCAGAATTTTAATTTTTCTTTAGGACTTTACCAATCCTTGTCACCTGCATTAAAGTCCTAACGGATCAACAGTGTTAGCATAATAGGTAGAAGATAACATTTACATTCATAAATAACCACAGACTCGGGTAAAGTTAAACACTTTATCTATGTAAATTCTTAAATGTCATAGTCCATACAGATACAATTAAAGCCTTTTCGATTAGGAAGATGATGATTAACGCAATGATATGTAGAAATACTACGAGATTTCTTTTAGGCATTGATACATAGGAAGGGAGAAAAAGGGAAACAGCGCCGTAACATACCCACACAGATTTATATTTACCTAGCATGGTGTGAAGACCAGCCCTGGCCACGGGCTGGGACAAAGAAGACAGGACTCCCAATAGTTCAAATGCCAACAGGACAGGACAGGTGCGATGCGAAACAGGTGAGGACCAGGACAGGACTGATGCAGGACAGGTACCCTCAGCTAAGTGCAACGCCAGCGTCACACCCCTCTCTGCGACTAACAGTCGAAGCCCGATTGGGTTATCGATTCTTGTCCCACAGCAATTTATCGATTCTTCTGATAGAGTGCTCCGCCAGCACTTCTGCTCCCGATACTTCTGACAGAGTGCGCCGCCAGCACCTCTGCTCACGATCTCCTATAGCCTGCGTTGGGTCAGTGACAGGTCAGCTATTCGGACAAGATGGACAATCTAACTAGCTAAGCCTACCTTAGTTATACCATTTTCCAGGGCAGTGTACCACCCCTCAGTGTTGCAAATTCCTGAATTACCTCAATTCGATTGGTCAAAAGGCGAGGAGAGTTCATCACACCATACCAGTATGAGATCATTTTCGTTCAATAATTTAAATTAGCATTCCCACCCATAACTTTATTTTCCCATGCACTTTTATTCCACCCAGCATTATTGTATCAAAAGATTTACAATGTATTAACATTTTGTATTATTCTCTTCCTCCGGAGAGTTCATAAGGTGAGGTTCCCAGGCGCATGGCAAGCAAGGCTGTCACTGGCAGAGATTCAATGCCAATGCTTCAGGGATTTCGAGTTCTTCTGCACACACGCAGCTTTTTCAATATGGAGTTCAGCAATGTTACATCAGGCCCAAATACGAGCTAGCAGCCAAGTCAAAGAGAAACAATTTTAGAACAAGGAATAAATGAATGCACTGTATACCACTTATCTCTACTCAATTCCCATTACTTTATTTTACCTATAGCATTAATAGTCAAGCAGAACGAACACGGTTTAGTTAAAGCCGAAGCAGATGCATTAACATGTGAAACATGAAGCAGCCATCTTTAATTCTAGTGCGCAGCTGCAAAGATTTCCCACAATAGCAGAGGTACGTCACACCACTTGAGTATGGCAGATGCATGCGTAGTACAGTTCCGTGTTTTCGGCTGCCCTATTAGATCACTCGGGTTACTGTTAGTAAAAGCACATTGTCAAGGTTCCCCTAGATAGTAGAAATGTCGTGTGGTGCAATTATTAGTAAGACAAACATGTTGATTAATACATTATGTGTTATTTAGAGAGGGTTGTGTCAGAGCAAGTCTCTATACGTATGAAACCTTGCTCCATCACTGGTCACCTGCAGGTTGTTCTAGAAACGTCCTGGAACACAAAGAATAAAGGGCAGGACTCTAGAATCCCAGGATGAATGAAGGAAGGATGTTGAACTGGGGCTTCTTCATATAACAAGTAAATTAAATACATTTCTGGCAAAGGGGCATGGATAAGCCATGTAACCGTCGCTTGCCAAGATGGTTGTCTGTCCATAGGATGCTAAATGTTCCCAGTCTAAAATGAAGTAGAGTCCTTTCTGTGATATGAATTCTTGTCTGAATAACGTTTAACCCCTTTGATGCTGCTGATGGACCCCGGCCGTTCCACGTGACTGTGGGCGTGTGCAGATGGGCCATCTGAACCCCGCCCACTGATTAGAATGCCAGCAACAGGGCGGAATTTGTGCCGCGGTCAAGGTGTTAAAAGACGCAATCACAAGAGGAACATGCATCAAACACATTCAACTGATTTTGGTCAGAGTTTTTGCCCACTTGCTACTATTTCTGCCCCAAACGTTTCATTCTAGCATTTTGCTTTTTTTCTTGATTCCTACTCTGCAATTCTTCCTCGGCTCCTTTGTCCTTTCTGAGGTCCGGTTGAGTTTGGTACTTAGAGATTGCTTCAGTATTAATCACCATCTTAAATGAAGAACTGCACAATTGATGAGGGTTTTTTTTTAACCCTTTTTGGATCTTTCTTCCTGACTGAACCATTTAGAAAATGCTCTTGATACCTTTTAAGTATTCTATTATGGGTAGAGTGGCACCATGTCTCCAGGGAGGAGATGTCCTATTTTAGGGCAATCAGGAAGGGGGCTACCTATCAGCAACCAGACACTCACTCATATAAACTCTACAAGGCTGGCCCCAGCAACATGTTTTTCTTTGCACAGAGCAACAATAATTAAAATTATTGCTCATCTTAAGTCACGCTTTGTTAAAGAATAATTACTAGAGAACAAATAATTCCACATTTGAAGAAGAAAAGGAAAATATTGCAATTAAAAATTAATTTTAGCACCAATGATTTAAATAAGGAAACAACCTGCTAAATGTACAAAATTCTATTGCATATCTGTGCTGTGTTGAACATCATAGTTTGCTCACTGTATGAGAAGATCTTTAAATGTTGTGGTATGATCATTTCTGTATATCAGATAGTAAGACAGGTAATCATATACAAAAAATAATTTCCACCTATTTATAAACAAAGCAATATATCCACAAATGCATTCAAACCTAGCCGACATGTTTCATCCCAAAAAATGTTTGTAAAATTGTTAGATAATTCCTTAATCTTTTATATTTATGAATGACAAAACTTAGATTTAAGAAATGTAAGGGTATGTTAAATTATTAAAAACTTAAGAAACTGTTCATTAATGGGTATTGTCCCTACCTCTTCCCAAATGCATCCCAACTATACACTTCTATAAGAAATTGGGTTACTGGTTGAAGGGGAATGTGTAACCTTACTGAAGCAGCAATCATAATCCTTGTCAGGGTGAGGCACAAACAGTACCCAGATTAACCTGTGCTCAATTCTTTGGTAGCTTGGCACAGAGCAGTTAGGCTTCACTTAGAGGCAACGTGTGAAGTATTTAGGCAGCACATCAATCAGTAATAAAGTGACAACACAACACAAAAAGAATCCCACGCAAATTAATAAAAATAGAGTGCATTTTTCTAAAAAAACTAGCTCAAAACTCCAACCTATAGAACCAGGGAGATACAAGTTGAAAGATTTCAGTTAAAATAATGCCAAAAAGCACAAAGGCTCAACTGTGGATAGATTGGCGTCCCAGACTGGGACAAAGTAACAAGTTCAGGCCACCTGTGATGGAGTGTGGGCTGGCTATAGGGACCCAGTTAGGCCTGCTGACCAACAGTGCCTTAAATCCTGGTTTGCGGAGTATTGTCAGATACTTGCCAAGGATGTATCACACAGCCGCGGAGATGCATAGGTTCCAAGGAGCTGTGAAGCTGCAACGTGAGAACCTGATTCATCATCAAGGCTGTGGGGTGATGAGGAGTCCTTGTGTTGGGAGAACCTTTGCAGCAGAGGCAATGCAACAGTTCTGCTCTGGATTGCGGCACTCAATAGAGGAGATGCATTGGTTCTTCTGGGTTCACAGATGGGCAGGCAAGGCACCTTCAGGTCTACTCCCAAGGGTCCAGGACTAGGGCTGCACTACTTGGCAGGGTAAGACTCACAGATAGCAGAGGCTAGGTGCTAGGTGCAAGGTTGTTGGAGCCTTCTGTCCCTAGTGCCTAGTCAGGAAGCCAGCATTGAAGTCGCTTTGGGGTCCTGGGTTTAAACAGATGCAGGTTCAGTCATTCTCAGCCAGGTAAGATGGCAGAAGGTCAGCACAGCAGGGTATCAATTCCTTTCAGATTAGCAATCCAGCAGAGTAGCAGACCTTTCAGCAGCACTGTAATCTTTCTTCCTGGCAGACTACCCTCAGGTCTAGAAGTGTACTGAAGAGTTGGTGTCTGTGGTTCAATATTTATACCTGACCCTTCCTTTGAAGTGACAGAAGCTTCTAGAGATGTCCATTTGCAGTCCCCAGTATCTTGCCCTCCTTATCCTGACTCCAGACTAACTACTGGGGTATGCAACCCTGTGTGTTGAGGGAGGACACAGCCAATTCAAGTGCAAGCAGGGCTGTGCATAGCTCCCCCCACCCATCCTGCCAATGATGGCCCATCCAGGCACACCTAAACTCTCTATTGTGTGTGACTGTCTAGGAGGAATACACAAAGCCCAACTGCCAGCCACACGCAGTCATGTGACCCAGAGACAGGTTGCAGATACTAAATGGCTAAGGCAGGAAAATGCTGATGCCCTAAAAGTGCCTTTTCAAAAATTGTCATTTAAAATCCGACTTCACCACAAGAGCGGATTTTTCCTTACTATGCCAAGACACCAAACATGAACTGGGTACCTGCTCACCTTGGGAAATTAGCACTTATTAAATATAATAAGGTAACTCCAATGTTAGCCTATGGGAGCGTTAGTCCTTGCAGTAGTGAAAACCGAATTTCAAAGCTTTTCACTGCTAGGAAATGTCAAACTAAAATGAACATGACCCACTTTTTAAATGCACTGCACCCTGCCATCTGAGCTGTCAAATGCCTATCAGGGGTAGCTTACATGTATAACAAAGGAAGGTTTGGGCCTGGCAGAAGGTTTATTTTGCCAGATCGACTTGGCAGTTTAAAACTGCACACAGGCTGCGAAGACAGACCTAAGACATGCTTAATGAGCTACTTATGTGGGTGGCACAATCAGATCTACAGACCCACTGGTAGCCTTTCATTTATAGGTCCTGGGCACAGCCAGTGCCACTGTACTTGGGACTTACAAGTAACTTAAATATGCCAACTGGGTACCAGTTAAGGAGAGAGCACAAGCACTTTTGCACTGGTTAGCAGTGGCAAAGTGTGCAGAGTCCTGAAGCCAGAAAAACCGGTTCAGAATACAGGAAGGTGAATGCAAAAAGTATGGGGAAGGCCCTGCAGAAAGGGCCAAGCCCAACAACATCTTTATGCAGTACTTTGATTGCGAGTGATTTATGATTCTGGAGGTGCTGATAACCATACATAGTCAATGTCAGATTGTTTTAATGCTTTGATCTAACCCTTTATTCTTTAATGTAAGTATTGTGAAGAATTTCAGGGTTATGCGAGGCTATGCAAGTGAAAGATTCAAACATATCCAATACAATGTATTGCTCTTCTAGGCTTCTAATTACTGTAATAAATGGAATACTAACACCTTTAAAGCGAAATAATACTTTGTTCAGCCCTTTCAGGCATGCCCTTGCATCCTTTGTGATAACTTCTCATCTAGCATGTCCTAGTACAGACCACTTTTAGGCTTAATTTTGGCACAGTGACCACTAATGTAACTAAGGTCCCAAATTTAAGCAAATGTGTCTGAACAAAAAAACTCTTCATTATGCCAGCCAATCACCACCTTTGGTGTGAGATGGTTCACAAACCCCCACAAACTATTTACTCTTAACTTCTAAAGTAACATATAAGTATACATTGTACTTACAATTTTGAAATAAATGTACTTAAGAGACTTGCAGTAAAGTTGAAAAATCACCAAAAAGACTGTGGCCTACCAGCACATTTGAAATTAGATGCTGTTGTGTTCAGATCCTTATGCTCTGCACTATGCAAACAAATTGGAAGTTTAAGATGAAATCTACACCTGTCCTAAAGAGAGCTATCATACCTTTAACTTGTGAACCACTTGTCTAAGATGTCTGAACCTTTTTCGGGGGATGGGAGACATGTTATACAACACAACAAAACACAGCAACCATAATTAAGGAGGAGCTACCACCGCTGTAATTTGTATATATTTCTTGCTTAAGTACTGCAAAACGTTCAGGATTCCGACAAACACATTTTTGGGACAGGTTTATGCAGACTTTTAAAATGATGCAAAGGGTATGAAAAAATGCTAAACTTACCCAAAGAGGATCTACTAATCCACTGTAATTTATAGCCATTTCCCCTAAATATTTAGCAAATGCGTAAACATGAAAATACAAAAACATTTTTACAATTGATCCTTAGATCCACAATACTGTCATTGGTGAGGCTTTTAGTACAATCTCTTTTTTATTTCATATGCCTAAAATTAATTCTCAACTAACTTTAGCAGACAAAGCGAGTCTTCAGCTTAAGCATGATACAGCAATACCAGTTATACTAAGGTTGGCACATCTGGACATTATTGTATCCTCACATTCTACAATAGACGATTAACATGCAGAATTGCTCACTTATTTATATCATTTCTGAAGGGCAGTTGAAAAGCTGGCATTTTCATAATAACTATTAGACATAGCGTTTATGTATACAAAGCTTTCTTAAAGTACTGTGAAGCTTGGCAAAGACATCTAAAATAAAAGGAGGAAATTCTAAAAAACACTTTTCAGCGCCAATTTATTTCTGTACATCCATAATTAGACCGCCCATTGCTTTCTAACTCTTCATCCACCTCCTAAGCACAGCAAGAAGTGGTTTTGCACGAACAAACTTGTCTGGGCTGTTTTAATTTGAATCCTCATATGCTCACAAAACTGTCACTGAAACAAGTGTTATCACGACAGCATTTAATGATTCATGGGGGCGAACTGAGTGCTGGGATGTGAGGCACTGTGCTCTTTTTGTTTGAAAATGCGTCCTTGAGCTAATGAAATGACGAGCTCTGGCTGATTGTCCCTGCACCAAGTGAGTGGTACAGAGACCTAAGAAGACTTTAGGCAGCTTTTCCAGCACCCCTAAAAGAATGTGTTGTTCTCTACTGAAGGAGGATTACTATGCTGAAACACGTCTAGAGATACACAACACTGGCTGCACCAACAAGGATGAAAAACTAAAGACTCCCTGAAGTAACTGTTACCATGTACTGCATTTACCATGATACATTGGGGCAAGCTGAGTGCTGGTATGTGAGTCAGTGTGTGCCCACCCTTTTTTTGTTTGAAAAGGCTACCTTGAGCTAATGAGCTGATGTTTATGTTTAGGGTATTTATAGAGCACATGGCTGCCCAAGGGCTTCCCAGCACCAGCAAAGCAAACCAATACTGAGGCTAAGAGAGGTTAATGGTACAAAGATTCAGCTTACACAAATCTACACTCCCTTGGCATTGAATTCCATAGCTTGTGTGCCAGGTGTGTAAAAGATCTGCCGCCCCATCCGGCTCTTTTGGTTCTGGTTGTTTTTAATAACTGTTCGGTGCCAGAACGAAGGCTTCTATTCGGGGCATATAGGTGTACCAGGTCTCTGATTTTGCAGGGGCCCTTGGTGTGTATGGCCTTGTGTGTTAGGCAGAGTGTCTTGGATTTAACTCTCACCTCAATCGGCAACCAGTGTAGTGTTTTTAAGTGCTTCCCCACGGCCGATGCGTGCAGGGATCACTAGTGTAAATCAGGCAACACCATGGGGTCTCCATAGATTGTAATTAAGGGTAAATAGACCATTGTTTATAATCAATTAAACAAACCGCATTTGTATAGCGCAGCACTGTTATCCCTATGGACATCTGATTGCTGAGGGTGCTGTGTCTCCGTCGAAAAGCCAGGTCTTGAGTTTCTTTTCAAAGTTCACCAGTGAGGGTGCTGTTTCGAGGTGGAGGGGCAGGACATTCCAGGTCTTGGCTGTGATGAAGGAGAAGGAGTGCCCCCCGCTGCGATGGATGCGGTGATGTGTGCGAAGGTGAGAGAGGCAGAGCACAGGTTTCTTGTGGGCATTTGGAAGTTCATTCGGTGGTTGATGTATGATAGTGCTTGATCAGGGAGAGCTCTGTATGCGTACGTGAGGATCTTGAACTGGCATCTCTTCTGAAAGGGACGCCATTGGAGGTTTCTGAGGTGAGGGGTGATGTGAGTCCATTTGGGGAGGTCCAGGATGAGTTGGGCTGTGGTGTTCTGTATGGTCTGTTGTCTTTTGAGGAGCTGGGTTGAGATTCCAACATAGGGAGCATTGCCAAATTCAAGGCAGCTGGTGACAAGAGCTTATGTGATGGTCTTCCTGTTGTTGACGGGGATCCATCTGAAGAGTCTGCAGAGCATGTGGAGGGTTCAGAAGCAGGAGGAAGCGACTGCATTGACTTGTTATTTTATGGTAAGTTGGCTGTCGAGGATGATGCAGAGGTTACTTTGTTGGTCTGTTGGTGTGGGCGTTGATCCGAGTTCTGCTGACCAGCAGCTGTGGTCCCCAACGGAGGTGTTTCTTTAGAAGAACAGTACTTCTGTTTTGTCGGAGTTGAGTTTGAGGCAGCTGTCTCTCATCCATTTTGCCACGATGGCCATGGCATTGCAGAAGTTGTTTTTGGAGTTTGAGGGGTCCTCGGCGAGTGAGAGGATTAGTTGCGTGTCATCAGTGTAGGAGATTATGATGAGTCCATGGGATCTGAAGACATCTGCAGGGGGTTCATGTAGATGTTGAACAGGGTGGGGCTGAGGGATGATCCTTGGGGTGTGCCGCAAATGATTTTTTTTGGGTGGGGAGGTGAAGGGAGGCAGTTGGATTCTCTGAGTGCGTCTTGAATGGAAAGAGACAATCCACTTGAGGGCGTTCTGCTGTATGCCGATGTTGTGGAGTTTTTCGATGAGGGTGTTGTGGGATACAGTGTTGAACACAGAAGAGAGGTTGAGGAGGATTAGGCCACACTTTCTCTGCAATCGAGGAGAGTTCTGATGTCTTCTGTGGCAGCGATCAGCACGGTCTCAGTGCTGTCGTTGTCATGTAATCCTAATTGTGAGGTGTCAAGTAGGTGGTTTTGATTCAGGTGTTCGTGAGCTGCTGGTGGATGGCTTTGCTGAGTACTTTTGCTGAGTAGGGGAGCAGAGAGATTGGTTGGTAATTTTTGAGGTTGCTGTGGTTGGCAGAGGGCTTCTTTAGGAGGGTTCTGATCCCTGCTTGCTTCCTTTTGTCTGGGAAGGTTGCTGTGCAGATGGAGGTGGTGAGGATGCTGGTGATTTCCAGACTGAGCGGTTGGCTCCTAGGTTGAAGAGATGGTGGGGGCAGGGATCGTTGGATGCCCCAGAGTGGATGGACAACATGACGGCTGTTGTGGTCTCGGTGGTGAACAGAGACTGGGTCGTTCGGCTGGTGTTCCCTGGTTGGTCAAGGTTGTCGAGGCTGAGAGTGGGGAGTTTGGTGTTGAAATTGTTGTAGTCGGTGGTACTCTTGCTGTGGAAGTAATCTGAGAAAATGTTGCAGATTTCTTGGGAGGGGTGGATGGTGTTCTCTGTGGATGTCAAGTTGGAGTATTCTTTCACAATTTCCTTCATGTGGTTGGCTGTGCTGTTGATGGGGGCAGTGATGGCTGCTCTCTTGGCTTCCTTTATGTGCAGGTGGTAGTTGCTGATGGCTGCTTTGTGAGCTTTTCTGTCCAAAAGGTCCTTGGTGGCGAGTTGGTAGCAGTTGAGTTTGGTGATCTGAGCTCCGGGGTGTACCAGCTGGCCTGTTTCAAGGTTTTGCTGGTTTTCGCTGGTTTAAGTGGGTCGACTATGTTGCTGCATTTGTTGATCCGGGTGGAGAAGTCCTGGACACCCTGGTCAAGTTCTGCTGCAGTTTCGGGTTGTGTGGTGCAGAGGGCTTGTGTGCATGGGGTCTCAGTTGCCTTACACCTTCTGTTGTGTGGGTGCTGCAGTGCTTGGAGGTGGGTTGCTGGTTGTCGAGATGGTTAAGTGAACGATATCATGGTTGGTCCAGGTGTGTTCTGTGATGTCAGTGAATTTTATTCTGTAGCTGGAGGTAAAGATAGCGTTGAGTGTGTGTGTGACTTTGTGCTTGGTTTCAGTGACCAGTTGGGTGAGGCCGATGCTGTTGCGGTTGTTGAGGAGGACAGAAGATTTGGGGTTGTTGGGGTCATTAATGTGGAAATTGAGGTCACCGAGCTGGATGTAGTGGAGGAAATGGATAGTAAGTGGGGTGATGAGGTTAGAGATGGCGTCGCAGAAGGCGCATGGGGTCCCGGTGATCTGTAGAAGAGGGTGCCTCTTATCGTGGTCTTAGCATTGGTCTGTAGTTAGAAGTTGAGGTGTTCCATAAGAGGGGTTGGATCTTCGTTGGTGGGGGTGCATCAGATGGTTTCATTAAAGATGATGGTGATGCCCCACCGTATTTGTTGGTGTTGTCTTCGTGTATCATCTTGTAGCCTTCAGGAGTGGCTGTGGCGATGTTGAGGTTTGAGGAGAGGTTGAGCTTCATTTCGGTAACGAAGGCAGTGTCCGTGAAGAGGGTGGTGATGGTGTCCCAGGTTTCCATGGTGTGTTTGCAGAGGGAGCAGATGTTGATCAGAAAGCATTGGAGTGGTTCCAGGCTGTTCATGCTCATCTGAGTGGTAGTGGTGTGGGATTCATCTGGGCTGTGTCACAGGAGAAGCGGAGGTGTCGGCAGGTGTAGGTTCCTTTGGTAGATTGTGGTGAGGAAGTGATGCAGCAGGTGTTTCAGTGTCCGGGGATCATGTCCAGGAGCTCCTTGGTAGTGTATTGGTGGGTGGCAGGGAGGACAGGAGTCCTGGTGCTTGGCATGGCCAGGCACGGATGGGTGCAAATGTACTTGCCTTTGGTGTGCCTGGAGTGCGGTCGTGCAGTGGTCTCTATAAGTAGCTCTGGGAGGTGGGAGGTGCTCTCATGGAGGCGGGAGGGCAAGGAGCGAGAACAGCAAAGGGGTGGGGAAAAAAGGTAGGCACGGAACCAAGCAAAATGAAACCAAATAAACCCAGTGAAACAAGATTAAACCAAGTAAAACAAAAATAAACCTAGTAAAATTAAACCCACTAAGCAGGGATTTAATTAAATAAATTAAATGTCCACAGGAGAAAGAGCCTGAAGCCAAACCAATATGATAGTGATCAATGTAAATATAATTCCTACATATTGTAGTATATTTATTTCACAGTGTGCCCATATATAATTAAAGGTGCTGTCCTATCATGCAAGGGTCTTCTAACTCATAGATGCTAATGTGTTATTACAACATATGTAGACTATCAATACTAAAAGAAAGCAAGAAAAGGGGGCACCTTAAAGATCCTCATTTGGGCAACTGAGGAAGATAAACATCAAACCAAACTTTCTACTGTGCAACCCAAATTCAAATCAGTTATGAGGAATTCGCACAATGGTGTTGTACAGGCATATGTTTATACAGGTTTTGTCGAACTCCATAACATCTTTTCAATGACAAAATGAGTGTTGGCTAGATGCTGTTGTGCACCACTTGCAATTTGGGAGTCAATCAGACAGGATACAATCAAACAGGATTTATATAGCGCGGCTACTCACCCACGAGGATTTCTAAGCACTGAGAGCCTTGCTGCAAAGTGAGGGTTCAGTTGAACAGCCAAGTCTTGAGTCCTTTCCTGAATTCCAGCAGAGTGGATGAGGTCCAGTGCTGGTGTCTGGAGGGTTGGTGGAAGTTCATGCGGTGGTTGATGTATGCTGGTCCTTGAATATGAAGGGCTTTGTAGGTGTGAATCAGCACCTTGAATTAGCATCTCTTCTGAATGGGGAGCCAGTGGAGCTTCTTGAGGTGGGGGTGATGCGGTCTATTTGGGGAGGTTGAGATGAGGCTGGCTGCTGAATTCTGTATGGTCTGCAGTCTCTTCAGTTGGCGTGTGGTGATTGATTCCTACATAGAGTGCGTTTCCGGAGTCTGGTTACTAGGGCTTGAGTGACGGTTCATATGTTGTTGACAGGGAGCCATTTGAAGGTCTTACGGAGCATCTGAAGAGTGAGGAAACAGGCAAAAGAGACTGTGTTGGTGTGGCTTTTCATGATGAGCTTGCTGTTCAGAATAATGCCAGGGTTGCAAGCATGATCTGTCGGAGTGGGTGAGAGTCCTATTTCAGAAGGCCACCAGGAGTCAATCCACAGGGATGCGTTGTTCCTGAAGAGCAGCTCTTCTGTTTTGTCTGTGTTGAGTTTTAAGCAGTTTTCTTTCATCCAGTTGGCAATGCTTGTGATGCACCTGTGGAAGTTAGCCATTGTGGTGGAGGGGTCTTCTAATAGCAAGAGGATGACCTGGGTGATGTCTGCATTGGGTATGATCTTTAGTCCATGAGTTCTGATGATGTTGTCCTAGGGGGTCATGTAGGTGTTGAGCAGTGTAGGGCTGAGGGACAAGCCTAGAGAAATGCTGCAGAATATGTTCTTGTGTTAGAAGTTGAAATATTATAGGCAAAATCTTTGGATTATTCCGGTGAGAAAGGAGGCAATCCATTTGAGGATGTCTACTTGGATTCCAATGTGGTAAAGCCTCTTGATAGGGGTGTGGTGGGATACAGTGTTGATCGCGGCTGAGAGGACGAGGAGGTTCAGGGCTGCTGTTTCTCCCTGGTTAAGGAGGGTTCTGATGTCATCGGTCATCGCGATCAGGGCGGTTTTAGCGCCCAAACTATCCCATAACTTTTGTATGGTCTTGAAAAAAATGTGTGAAAGCACTCCCTCAAACCCCAGTGAATGTATATTTAAAAAAACGCCTGTGAGTAGAGCCGGCTGTTGTATTTAGGCCCTCATTAAACACCATTCTAAATGCTATGTATGTCTTATTATGGTACCTTCTTTCATTACTTGCCTCACATTTGACACAACTTTTTACTTTGTCAATTGAATTTCACACAAGCTGCACTTCATATGTTCACTGCATAAGGAGTCAAGATGATGATAAACCAGCATTTAATGGAATTAGAAAAAGGCCTACATGGATTGCGTTGAAAATATGCCTTAAAGCTGATACTACAGGCAATAGTTGAAAATGAACTGTGATGTCATTTTCATGTAGGTATTCGCATAAGCCCTACTCAGCACTAGCTTTCTTTATCCTGCCACCATAATGAGGCACAACTATAGGCTGCTGCTATATCAGTACACCTGATGTGTGGATACATGGACGCTCACAGACAGGACCAGACTGGGACTCAAAAGCAGCTCTGGCACAATTTTCACACCAGCCTCTGCTCTCTTCCTATCTCTTTCTTCCCTGTATCCTGTATCTTAGTTTCTTTCCAATCTTTCTCTTTCCAGGGGTGACACCCCCCCCCCCGCCAGCACCCTCCAAAACATGAAAAACAAGCAATAATAAAACAGTTTCAAAACCTGTTTTTAATCGTTTTATTTTCCTTGTGCTGAGTCTTGGAAGGGGTGGGGTCACAGTGACGACAGGCACTGAAGGAACTTGTATATGCACTCTCTTCAATGCACATGAGGGTTTGGCCAGCCGTCTGAGGCCGGCCAAACCATCATGCGCAGTAAACGTTCTCTCCAACCAGCAACGGTGCAGGGTTGGAGAGAGCAGGCACAGACTCCCATCTGTCCTGGAGTGTAAATCGAGAGTGCTCAGGCCAATCCGGAAGCTGCTCTCATGCATGAGAGCAGCTTCAGGATTGGCCGCAGGGCAGGCTGGGAGCGTGTGCCTTCGGAAGAGGAACGGAGCAGACAAGCGCAACGTGATTGTGGAGGGAAGCAGGTAAGATCTTTTATTTTTTACATTTATCCTACTCATCCCTCTTCCCCTCCCCCTGACCCCGCCACGCCTCTTCGAACCAACACGAGTAGTGACTGTCTCTTTCACAATCGCTAGCTCCCTATCTTTTTTTCGCTTTTTGGGGCATATTATCAAGGGGGGTTATCTCCGCTTTTTTTGCTTTAAAAGCCAAGAAAGCGGAGATACAATTATCTCCCTATTACCTAGCTGTCGCTAACACCAGTTAGCGACAGCTAGTAGGAAATAGCGACCATCTTGGGCCCCACTTTGCATGTCAGTGATATTTATCGCTAATGACATGCAAAGTGGGCGTGGCAAGATGTTAGCGACTGGAAACAGTCGCTAACATCGCTATCTCCTGTTACCAACTTTTGGAGATATTCGCGCTGGGCGCGAATATCTCCAAAAGCTAACACCTGCCCTGAGCAGTTCTTAGCCATGTTATCCAATGGGAGGTGGATAACATGGCTAAGAGCATTAGCTCGGTAATGCATGAATATCGCTGACTTTTCAGCGATATTCATGCATTGCGGCCGATTTTTATCGCATTTGCGATAAACTTTGGTAATACCAAGGTTTATCTGCGATAAAAATCGCCGCAGCTCAGCGGTAAATTTTTGTCTCTAACCAAGCAATAGCGATAATTATCGCTATTGCTTGGTAATATGCCCCTTTGCTTTTTGGCTGCTGTATCTGATGTTATAACCCCCAGATAGCTGGAGACAGAGCTATAACGGTCGTCCATCAAAATTCGTCCTCCAATGTCTGTAGACCCTGCAGGACAATGGCCGATGGAATAAAAGACCAATCTGCTTCTGCTCGCAGACTTCTTGTGGCAGGAGAATATTCTTTGCCGAGCTCTTTAATGAACACTAGCATGAGGTGTAGTGCTACACTCCAGAACATTTTCAGAACCTTGTCTGTAAATATAGTACTGGATGAAACGAGAGAAAGCAGTAAGGAAATGCGGACATATTTTTCATTGAGTCCTAACCCCAAAAAAATGTTCCTAGAATTCTTTCGTGGATAATGCAAGTATTAATATAATAAATAGGCCTACTGCATGATTTAGTGGATGTTAAAGGAGGAAGTCACTATAACGAGCATGGGAAAAGAAAATGCTATTGATATTAATTTCCACATTCCAGTTTGTAGAGAAGTGCACGAGTTGTCTCTGTCTTTCAACATTATATGAGTGAACCAATTTAGAAATAGTTCATGTAAATCAATAGTGTCAAAGTAGGAGGGTCGGATCCATGCCCTATTTTGAGGATTCCCATATAAGATAAACTAACGTGGTTCCACATTTACATGTTAATAGTTATCCTGAAAATCTCCTAAAAATCCGATCCTGCTTAAACTCAATTGGACAACTCTGATTTACATTAACCTCTCATTACTGGGCCAGTGAGGGTTTTTGCGACTTTCAGAGTGAGTGGAGACAAATATAGGGACATACTAAAGGTACATATTTTGAATGTAGAACAATATTTCCTAAATATTGAGAAAACACTATAAATCTCTGTTGATGGATCCTCTCTGATGCATGTTTCTTTTTGTTCTCCAGAGTCAACCTGGGTCTTAGAAGAACAGCTAGCCATCCTGAACTCCAGATTTAACAAGCGCGTGCTCATCGACATGTTTGTGTGGAACGACGACCGAGACTCCAGCAGGCACATCATCTATGTAAGGAGCGCTGCAGAACTGGGATTCTGTGTCGGCTGGGAAGGGCAGTCCTACCTCCTCTCACTATTTAAGATCTCATTACAGTTTTATGTATATGTACATTTAAAGATATTTAAGAATGTTGGAAAGGGCAGCTCCACCTTCTCTCACTATTTTAGGCCTAATTACAGATTTATTTTCATTTTGATTTCCATTACATGGATTACATTATTTATTTATTTTCTTATTATTATTTCTCAAATTATTTATTTATTACATTATTTGTATTTACCGGGAGATTTACTTGGCAGGTGTGAGCTTGGGGACCTAGGGGGTGGATATATCGATTCTAGCTAGCATCTCCCCATTAAAATCAATCAAGTTATTACAAGCATTTGCCTCCGGAATGGGAAATAGCCACGCGAACTTGGAGCTACTGGGTGCTTTTCCTATGGTTATCTGTGAATCCATGGGCAATTCCGCTGACATTTATCACTTGTTACAAGCAGTAGGTAAATGACAGCCGATTTGCCACTTTGGGTTTTTGGCATGGGGTTGATAGAATGTGCAACATGTATGGAATTTTGTTAGAAATGGGGTCTCTAGTTGTCAGTGGTTTGCACCCCGTCCAAGTGGGAACTCACACTCGAGTCAGGGTAAGTGTAGTGCACACAAATTTTACCTGTGCCCACCCTAGGGTAGATTGGCATAGATCAGTCAGACCAAACAAAAGAAACAATGTACATAGGCTTTGTGCACACACACACAATAACACAATGAGACCACAAAAATGTTCCACATCAGTTTCGAAAAATAGCCAATATTTCTCTTAGTAAAACGAGACCAGAACAATATAAATACAACATACAAAAATCAAGATATGAACCCTTTAATATTAAATGCAGTTATAGCGTTTAGAAAACAATAGCTCCAACTGGGGCTATTTGGTTGCGATTCACCAAGACGAATCCGCAAGTTCAGTTCGACTGCAGTGGAATACGGGCTAGCTACAAGGGTCGCATGGACCCCAGTACAGTACCTTGGATGCATCACAATGTCAAAGACGGTGCAATGTGCAGGGGAGGTGTCACCAGGCAGGTGATGCATCGGTTCCTTACTGTTTGCAGGTCACTGGCAGGTTGGTGCTCGGGTTACGATGCGTTGCACAAAGGAGGTGAGGCATCACTGTAGCAAAGTGATGTGTCAATTCCTGGAGTCGGTGCAGGTTAGTTGAGCCACTAACACCCAGGGATGATGTTGGGTGCAGGGGAGGTGATTCGTCAGTTGCAGCTGCGAGACCTCGGGTACTGAAGGCAACGCAGTGTTGATTATGTGTTGATTTCACAGCATGGTGCATCGATTCCATGGCATCGTTGTCAAACCACCAGGCCACAGGTGCTGCATCAGAGCGGTGCGTCATGGACTTCGGTGAAGTGGTGCTCTAGACTCATGTAGTGGCGGTACTTGAGAGGCGCTGATGCACCATAAGGGCTTGCATTGTAAACCGCAGTCGCTACGTTGTGCACTCCGCGAGCAGGGACCACGGTTTTGGTACAGGCAGCAGCGATGCATTGATTTCACAGGAATGCACTGGCTCCAAAATGACGCTTGGAGTTGATGTCTCAATTTCTTCGTTGCAGCTCCAGGATAGCCTCTAAGGGTCCAGGACTGCGTTTGGCACCACTTGGCAGGTCAGGGCTCACAGCAAAGGGGCCCAGGTGCTGGTAGCAAGATGCAGGTGAAATCTTCAAT
Source organism: Lissotriton helveticus (assembly GCF_964261635.1). Taxonomy (NCBI): domain Eukaryota; kingdom Metazoa; phylum Chordata; class Amphibia; order Caudata; family Salamandridae; genus Lissotriton; species Lissotriton helveticus. The sequence continues at coordinate 352,416,867 of NC_136065.1, read as the reverse complement.
GGACCTGAGACGTCCAACAGGAGGCAAGCTCAACTCAATGTCTTTGCAAAACTTTAGAAAGCAGGATGCAGAGAGTAAAGTCCGGTCCTCTCACCCCAGGCAAGAAACAGCAGACAGCAGGCCAATTCAGCAAATCAAGGTGCAAAGTGTCTGTCCCTATAGGCACTCCAGCAGCTCTTCTTCCTGGTAGAATGTCCTCAGTCCAGAAGTGTTCCTTCCCTCACGGTGTCAGAGGTCCAGTACTTATACCCATTTTGGCCTTTGAAATAGGGAGACTTCAAAGAAATATCTTTGTAGTGCACAAGACCCTGCCCTTCTTGGCTCCAGACACACTATTGAGGGGTATGCAGTTATTTGTGTGGGTACAGGCATAACCCTACTCAGATGCAAGTGTCAACTTCTCCCACCACTCTAGCTCAGAAAGACCAATAACGCTGGAGATGGGCCATCAGGATATGCACTGCACACCTCTCCCCTCTCTTTGTGTGACTGTCTAGAGTGAATTCACAAAGCCCAACTGTCTTCCAACCAAGAGGTGTATTCTAGGGGCAGGCAGGGGCACCGAATGGTTAAAGTAAGAAAATGGCAACTTTCTAAGAGTGACATTTTTAGATCTGCAATTTAAAAACCAACTTCAATATGTATATTTAAATTGGGAGTCCAGAAACACCAAGCTCTAATTTTCCATCGGCCCCCAATTGGAAGATACCTGTGTAAGATACATGTGTAAAATGTTGCAGGGCAGCTTCAGTTCTAATCTATGGTAGAGAAAGGTCTAGCTTGAGTTAAAAGCTAATTAAGCTGCTTTTCACTACCAGGGCATGTAAACCCTAAAAGCACATGTCTCACCTTTTAAGTACACAGCAACCCTTGGGCTACCTAGGGCCTACCTTAGAGAGCCTAACATAAAGTAAAAAGGGAGGGTTTGGGACTGTAGTGTAGTTCCTATTATCCCAATAGGCTCTGCGCATTGGAATAATACCTCCAATAGTATAGACCTAGACCAGATGTTAACTAGGTCTTCTACTGTCGATATTAGACTTAAAGTTTTGGGTTTGCCAGCTAGCTCAGAGTTCACTAGAAACTTTCTCGAATAGACAAGGAGGAGTTGAACCTCCCTGGATAGACAAGAAGGGATTTAGTTTCTGACAACCATAGAACATGACAACTTTGCTCTCCCCTAATCAAGAGTATATCTCTAGAGTCGTGTGAAAACAAAAGACAACTTATTTTACTCAGTCAGTATGTGCATTCTTAGTTTCACCAGACTGTAGAGAAAAGGAAGAGACGGGCGTGTTCAATAAAAGATGTTATTTATTGATCAGTCTCTTTTCTCGTACAAGAGAAATGAATCGATATTATTGCAATACTTATGGTTAAGTAAAGTGCATACAATAAAAGCAGAATTATAAAATAATACTGTAAAAACATTGATATGGTTTCTAAGCCATACGTTATTTAAAATGGACAGAATATGTATATACACATATACATTTTACTAATAGTACTCAACTGGTGCTTCTAACTACGCCTACCCCAGTGTACCTGACCTAAGCCTAATACGTGGGCGGGGATAGAAAGTAGCAGTTTAAGTTAAGTTTGTTTTGCCAAGTGACTGACTCAAGAATGCTCTGCAAGGGGTGATTCAGCTCTGTACCTGCGTTCTAGGATGGTTGAGGGATAGTATCTCTCGTCTGAGGTCTCGATATTCCAAGCTGCCTGCGAGGGCTGCTCGGAAGCGCCGGAGCTGGATTTCTCGGCAGGAGAAGGGCAGCTTCGCGTTCTCAGCGCGTCAGGAAGGCGGGGCAGCACCAGTGGGCTTCGCTCTCTGCTGGGCTTCGGCAAGTCTCGCTGCTCCGATCTCGTCACCACCGCGTGTGTTTGCTTAAGGCAATGTCGGTAATATTTATACCTGTAAGGTGCCGAGATTGACGTAAGGATGGACATAGATACGTCAATAAGGATGTCATACGAGCTGGTCGTTAGCACATTCTTTTACTGAAGTTCTCGGGGAAATCAAAACAATGGCCGCAGGGTTTTTCCCAGGTTGTCATAGGTTTGATTTGTTTTGAGGACTCCGTATGCCTTATCAGGGGCTGGAGGAATATTGCTTTGCCTAATTAGATGGCAAGCGTTATGACCTAATCAGATAACGCGCTCCTGTGCCGTGGTCTGGCGTAATCAGATAACGGTTTCTGCATCATGGGATGGCTGCTAGTTAACTTGTTAACCAGAATAGGGTCAGGAATAGGGGGATCGATACAGAACCTATAGGAATACATCACACCCACTCCACGCTAACTATGGCCATATTTACGAATCTAGGCATAGTAAAACATACTGTAGAGTATCGTGTATACCTACCACCCCAAAATACATATAATGCATTTCGAAATTATGTAATATACGGGAAAAGAAATAGTCACATGTACTATATGCACTCAAGCAGTAGAATAATGCTAAATTAATCACGCATATGTATACATTATTAGTAATCGAATATGAGAATTACACATGAAATGGCTCTTAATACAGAAGAAAAGTTCGAGACCACTTCATCACAGTTCAAGAAAAAAATATTTATGAACATACCAGCGGGCAGCTAATGTCTATGAAGTTTCTAAAAACAGAAATTAGTTCTCTAAGAATAGTTCTTACTTTAAGCAAAAGATAAGTGTCCCGAAAAATGTTAAAAAATATTTTGGGGCTGCTAAAAAAATTGCTGTCCGTGGACTGGAGGAAAAGTTGATCTTGTTACTTTATTATTAAAGTTGAAGGCCAAATTCAAGGTGTCGGGAACGCCGTGTGCTAGCTTGTTCAAGAGTCATTATTTCTGCTCTGGTGAGAACATCATATCATTGAGACTGCTGAAAAAGCTGTCAACAGCTTCCTGTGAGAGTTCCACTAACTCGGAAAAAGATGTAACCATGCATTCATGTGCATGATTGTCTCCATTGACGTTTTGAGTAGTATTGCTGACAGAAGGTTGTACCTGATCGATGCTGCTTTCATCTTGATCTTCACTACCCCTTAATCGTAGTGGTGAAGTTTCCACGAATGCCGTCATCAGGATTGGCAGCCGTTGAGGGCAGCACAATGCATGAGCCTTTACCGGACCCAACAATGTTTCTGCATCCATTGGCGCATCCGATTGTAGCGTCAGACAGGTGTCCAACACGCATTCTTGTTCGCACAGCATGCACCTTAATACAGGTAAAACACATCTTTGCCATATCGGCCAAAATGAAAGAAACCAAGTCATGTTCAGGTCTCTAAGCCGGGTTAGTCCCAGGATTTTTGATATCCGGTCCCGGTATCCAATGGCTCGGATTGTTTCTTCCCTTGTCGCGGGTGTTTTGTCTGTGACATGGCTTGCCATAACGAAATATAAGGACTAAGAATAGGATTCCTGCAATTAGTCCCAAAATGAGGGGAACTCCTCCAAAAATTGAATGGACGAAGTCTGGAAAAATACCCAGTATGGCTTTGAATGGTGTTAATGCCATCGAAAATACTGTCTTAAATACATTTGAGACTCCACTGGTATCAGAAATATTTAAGATTTCATTCAGGATTTCTGCGAAATGTATGGGGGAATTAGTTGATAACAATGAGTGAATCTCTGCAGTCGTCCTTGCGACTAGGAGATCATACGTTTCTTGTGATGACGTGAGCCTGGTCGGCGTCTGAAGAAGCACTGTTTTCATTCTGCTTAAAGTATCAACTCGAATAGAAGTAATTTTCAAGTTAGGCCATGCCCTTGCCTCCCTGTCTGGAAAGGAGCTGGGGAACAATAAGCGTCCACAGCACATGACCTTCGCAGTCGTACTAACGAGATAAGGAACCCCGGGCAGTAGACTACAACATCTGCGATCCACAATTAGAATGTAACTCCCGTTATAGAGTCTTTTAAAGAATGGTTCTATCTCTGTTGCAGGTGCGCCTAGCTGGTGACATGAAAGGTTATTTGAGTTCCCTTCACAGGCTCCATGCAAACTAATTCCATTACACAGAAGTGTACCGCTTAGTGACATCGCACAATTATTGCCACTAAGAAACACTTTCTGTCCTTTATTACTGACACATGCATGTGAATAGGGCAAGTTCCATGTTGTCATAATGTACCCTTTTCCTAATTTTTCGTACATGCCAGCCTGTATATATTTTTGGCAGTATTGAAACCTGAAAGTAGATATCGGAATATTAATTATCCCATGTATTATCCATTCAATGACAGGTCGTTCTGACATTGTCAATGGTAATCTCTCGAGTTTCTCAATGCTCAGGATTGTATAATCAGCACCCTTTTGTGCCATACTGATTTGTTTATCAGTAAGGTTAAAGATATGGAATAGTGACGTTGTGTTGATTAAACGCCAAGGCACATAGCCTGAACGCAGATTTTGTAACGTCCAGCCAAGCTGTACAATAGAACGCAATTGAGACTGACCGTGTTGTAACAACAGTAAGTCTTGCGATATAATGTCGATTGCTGATGACACAATGCTGTCCAATGAAAAGATTCTGGAGGACAGAGTCATTAACCCATTGTCTACTACAGAAAGCGATTTTTCCAAATTAATACGGTCAATTTCCCGTATACTTTCTGCTGTCTCAATTTGAGTTATCTTCCAGGCCTCGTTGTAAGCTGCATATATAGAGGCTGCTATGAAGCGTTTTTGACGCTGTTTGCGCGGTCCCATAATGAAATCACGCAAGTCAGCACCATCAGTAAGTAAAGTTAGGTGTTGCTTAATTTCTGTCAGTGTGGACGTTTTTAGCCATTGAAGGCAGAGTTTGCCCACACTGTAGGTGGTGATTATCCCTGGGTGTTGTCTTTGGGAATATCTAGGGTCTGGCCTGGTCAATGTGAACCCCTGTGTTTTGTTCAGGAATCTGTCTTGACAGTTATTAGTATCTGTGGGCCAGATTAACCATTGTTTCCAATCAGGATTTGTTCTGTTTTGGTCTAATACACAGTTTACGTCTATCTCTTCATCTGCAGAGTTATTGCTGTTCATTGTTGGTTTTGGAATAGACGGTTTATTTAAGTCTTTGATTTTGGCTAATCCAAGACAGGTAGTTTGTTGAATACTTTCATTCAAGAATATAATTTGTTCTGGGATCATGCAGGCTCTAAACAATGATTCTATACCTTGTACTTGCCATTCTTTTGTACCCCAAACACTTTTTACTTCCACATTTTTATCCCAATAATCAAAACCAAATGTATTCATCTGTTCAAAAAATGAGTCAGAATATATCAATTTTGTGTTTGTAAGCATGGTTTTTGTTCCTGTCTTATTTGACAATTTAAAATAAAATGTTTCAGCTTTACTTGTATTGAACCCTGAAAAATAAGAATATTTGTCATAAACGGTTCTTGAGCTTCCTTTTGGAGGGGTTGCACAATGTTCCCATTGATTATAATTTAAAACATTTCTAGGTTGTGCAGATTTATGTAAAAAATGGTTACCATAGTGGTTGTAGCAGTACATACTATCATAATTAGATGAACCCTGCAAATAATCATGTTTGGTAAATTTAGCAGACATCACTAGATCAGACATCATGTCATTAATACTTTCAAAGTCCCAATCATCCGCAAATGAGTTTGATTTTACAAAGTCACTCAACGAGATCTTAATTTGGTGTGGATATTTGAGGATCTCAACCGGACCATAAATTTCATAGTCAGTATTGTCCCATGCTACCCCACCCGGTATAGGATTGGCTGTGAAGTTGACTGAAGAAAGTTCTCTTTTCTCGACGTGTGAAGACGTGTGTGGCTTGAGGATCAAGTTGATTTTCTGGCTTGCTGTGTCCATTTTAGCATATTTTCCCTCAATGAAGCGTCCCAAGCATAGTATCATGATGAGCCAAAGTATCAGGATAAATACACCAAAGGACACCCAAAATTCAATCCATGGAGAAATCAGATAGGTTTCTTTCAGCTGTTTCAAAAGTTCCTTAGCTTTATCTTTAAAAGTTTTTGTTGATGGCTGCGTCTTTGATTCACTGAGGTCTTCAGAAGAATCATCAAAGTTGATGAAGTAGCCGGATGCCGTTCTGTCTATTGTTCCAATTGCTTCAGGATTACCGTTTCTTGCAGCTTCAGCATATTCATTTGTTACTTCATTGTAGGTTGGTGTGTCTCTACTAAATGTTTTTATTTGGATTTTCAGAGGTGTGAGTTCCATTGCATTGTTGCATAGTCCTTGTTGTTGTTCTGTAGGCGTTTCGAATGTGATTAGCCTTTTAGTTAGCACCTCTGTACTTGTAGCAAACCTTGGTGTTCTACTACTTATCGGGAGTCCACTTGGCCTACTGTTTGTTATCGGCCACATGATTGTGGTTTTACCAGGTCGATGGATACAACTCGGTTCTCCTTTTTACCAGCAAGTGGCGGTAGTACAACTGATCTTGTCCCGTTGATGGACAAGACAGGAACTGCTTTTCTGTAAGAAGGCCCAAATTCCTTCTTTACCGCGATCTTTTCTCTGACTAGATCCCCGATTTTTGGAATCCAGACATGTCTTGCTGGGACAGGTGGTGGTTCTTCAGTGGTTGTTGGCTGCTGTTTCAACTTTATGTTGCTCAGGTCTTTTCTTGTTTCGTTTAAGTCCTGTAAAATAGCCAAACGATCTTTGATATCAAAGCTTTTTTCTTTCACCACTGAAGTCTGACTGTCAAGATCTAAGACTAGCATCCTAGTCCCAAACAGTAATTCGTACGGACTACTGAATCCCCTCAGAGAATTTCTTGGCAAGTTGTTTAGACTACGTTGGACACTTATTAGATGTTTGACCCACCCAGCTCCCGAACCTAATACCTTTGCTGTTATAGATTGCTTTATGTCACGGTTTTTTCTTTCAACCATCCCGTATCCCTCAGGAAGGAAGTGAGAAGAATCCCGCTTCGCTATGCTCATTTGGCCGTGCTTTCCCACAAGCTTGAGGGCTAAAGTGAAAACATTGGTCAAACGTAGCATGCTCCTAGCGTATATGCTATTTAGACTCGCAAATCTTTGTATAACAGTCCCGGCGTCAGCCGAGTGCTGGGGTCTACATTTATAAGTGGAAACTAGTCTTTATTTGTTAATGGGACGCATTATTTACACTTGTTTCACTGATTATTGTTTAGCCCTTATTGAGTGAAACGCCATGGTATTACCCCGTTCCTCTCGCCGCTGCGATCTCTGTTGCAGCCCGGGCATTTTTTTACAAAAATGTGATGATGCAGGCTCATGCCTGGCCACCAGTACACTGATTGAAGTTCTTCCAGAGAATCTTTTAGTTTGAGGTGTCTGAGACCCTCGCCCATATGTGCGTCTGCTATTAACAAAGTTCTCCTGTCCTTGTTTGGAATTACTCTATCCCCCACTCCAGGGATTCGAGCAAAAGGAACGGAGTTCGCATCGATTATGTATGTATATTTGAGTGGGTAACTGATCGGTAACGCTGAGCAGTCGCCTTTTGATGACGTTTTCACCGCCAGCATTGTTTCACCGTCAATGTATTTTACTGCACGCTTTTTTCTAGCTACTGAAGCCGATTCAGTTGCTACCGCTGTGGCTTTCTCAGCCAATGAATTCCCTGCAACGTGCACGCCATCACGCTGATGACTCAGTGAGTGTATCACGTGAGTCTTTTGTAGTTCTTTCTTTAACAGAACTATTTGTTCCCAAAGCAGTTTTTGCTTTATTGTTGCACCTGTGTCATCTTTGTAACCGTTTTGAATCAATTTCTGTAAATCGCTGTTATATGATTTGACGCAGTAATACGAATCGGACACTATGAGTGTCGGGAATTCGCGATCTGCATTATCTAGCGCCATTTTCAATGCTATTATTTCAGTCTGTTGTTCTGAATTAGTTTCTACTGAGTGTGTTTTTGTTAATAGAGGTCTTAATATACCTCCGCGCCACACTTCTTTTGTAATCTCACATGTGGGGTTGTATGCTTGTTCACCCCAAACGGATGGTTGAGCATGTCCGTCTGTATAGATTACACAAGCGTACTGTCGTAATGGCAGAATGTCGATTGGCAGAGGGATTATTCTTTCATATTCTAGATATTTTAGTTCCTCTAGTTCTGGATCAAAGTAGTATTTTACTTTGTCCATTGTAATGGAATTCACCCATTGTATCCATTCCGGATTCAATGCTGTTGTTGGTAAATTACACGGGGTTGTTAATGCCTCAAAGGCTGATTCTGCTGTTCTGACTGTGATGTGTCTACCGTCAGCTTTATCTTTTTCTCTAGCTATTGCGGTCTGAACTGCATGAACAATGTTTTCTTTAATGCTGAATTTCTTTTCAGCTTCTGTGTACAAGTGTGATTTGAATGCAATTGGTACCTTTTCTCCCTCATTAGAGGTTAGGTATGTGAATCCGCATCTTCCTGGGATGACTCGAATCACAAGGTTGCGTGTGTTATCACGTGTTTCTAATTTTGTTTTAATTAACATATCTGTTTGTAAGGATCTCAGAATTTCTGTGTGTTTTTGAGTCCAATTTGTTTTTTTTAAATCTGGTTTTATTAGATCATAAAGGGGTTTGACCCTTTCTGCGTAATTTGCAATGTATGTTCTTCCGAAATTTAGGAAGCCTAGAATTGACTGTAGGTTTTTTAGTGTTCTAGGTGCTTGGAGTACGGCACATTTCTCTAGGAAATTGTCAGCCAGGCTTTTGCCTTCACTTGATAATTCATATCCTAAGAACAGGACTGTTAGATGGGCAATTCTAGATTTTTTAAAGTTGAATTTGTAACCCTCAGCTGTGAACCCAAGTATTATGGTGTTCACTCTCTTCAAGTGAGTATCCAAGTCATCATCTGTTAGGTATATGTCATCGACATAAGATAATGCTTCGTCATCATAGGTTTGTAGTAACTCTGTTACCCTCGCTGAGAATACTCCTGGGCTGTTCTTGTACCCCTGGGGTAACCGACAGAATTCTTTTTGAGCACCATTTATTGAGAACGCTGATAAGTATCTGCTCTCTGCTGCTATATTTTGACAAAAGAATCCATTAGAGATGTCTAATGTTGTTTTGTATTTTTTGCGCACTATGTTATTCATTAGTGCAGCACTATGCGAGTTTTGTACTGCAAAGGTTTTGCAACATGAGTTAAGGTGTCTGTAATCCAAAACTAGACGATATGAATTGTCTGGTTTGGAGACAGGAAACAAAGGGTTGTTCATTTGTGAGGTGCAAGTTTCAATCACCCCCTGGTATTCTAGTTGATCTAGAATTTCTTTTACCTGTTTTTTAGCTTCTTGCTTAATTGGGTACTGCCTCTGTGCAGTAGGTTGTGATTTTAACTGGATTTTGTGAGGAGGAGAGTCCTCATCCCATCCTACATGATTTTTATATAAAGCAGGAGCTTGAGCTACTGCCCACTTTCTTGCAAGTGTATATTTTTTATGAATTGGAATATGATTTGAGAAGGCAGGCATAATTATTTCTTCGCCATGTGGGCACTCCCTGACGAACTCTGGTGGCCAATCTTTTTCAGCTAGAAGGATGTCATAGCCCTTGGAGAGATTATCCCAAAAAAGGCCCCTTATTTTCCTAGTCTTATCCCCTTCTATACGTAAAGTTATTTCATATATTTTGTGAGGTTTGCTAACTCTGGTGTCTGCAGTTTCCACCTGAATGTATTCATTCGTGTCCACTGTCTCCAGATGATTCATAAGGACTTTGCGTGCTATGCTGACTTCTGCTGCGCTGTCTAGCATTGTCTGAGCCCACTCTCCGTTTTTCAGCTGTGTCCTCAGTATTCTCGGCATTGTTGAATACTTTAATACTGGCTACCTTCTTCTTTGGAAACTGTAATTTTTTATTTGGATGAGCAGGTTCCTTGTCTTTGGACTTGACGTGCCCTTCCCTGGGTTCCGATCGTCCTCTTCTTTCCGATTTCTGCGAGGAAGTCTGAAAAGATTGAGAGGGACGTGTATCAAAATCTTGATATCTATCCGGTTTCTTTATGTTATCCCTATTTCTAAGGTTGTATTTTTTCACAGAGGGCTCCCTTTGTGGAGACTTGGGTCCTTGGTCCGGAGATCTTTCTCTCCGCCGAGGAGACCTTCCTCTGGACTGGAATCTCTTTTCTTTTGGATTGGATTGTTTGTTTCCATCCCAGTTCTTCTTTTGACTGTTTAGATTATTTTTAATAAATATTTTTTCAGGACTTTCAATTAGTTGGGGCTTTACTGGTATTCCACCCAAACTATCTCTACCTAGTTCTTCATAGGATTTTTCTATAATTCTGGCAATTTCAGCTGGTTGGTCTGCTATATCTGTCTCTTTTAACCTCTGGCGGATCGCCACATTCGCTGCTTCTCCTTTTATGTTGGCTAGTAATATTGCCAAGACCTGCTTGAAGTCTTTTAGTAATTTCATACCGAGAGTTAAAGCGGGTTCTCGACCATATTCGTCTTGAATTTGTTTTAGCACATCTGGTATTACTGACATGGATGGAACTCCATGTGTTTTTGTGTAAATGGAAGCAAAGACTGTACCCCAAGTGTCACAGTCCTCCACGTGTGGTGCGATTCCCATTGGAAGACAGATAGTCAGAATCCTGTGTTTATCCACAGGGGTGGTGTCTGGAAACACCGCCTCTATTTGGGTGATTTTTTGTGCTAACCAGAATGGTATTTGTTCCCGTTTAGCTGGTACTTTACCTAGGCAGGACTGTATGTTCTGTGGTGTAATTTTATTTGTGTTCCCCTGATGTGGGGTCAGCTGTGGAATTTTAACTACAGGTTGGATGGTTGAAGTCCGCATTACATATTGGACTAGTTGTCTATATATTTTAATTAATTGTTTTAGTTGTACTAAAACATCTGCTGCAGACATCCTTTCGATGTCTGGATGTGGTGTGTATCCGGCTAGGACCGGCCACGTTGCTCCTGGTCTACCTAGTGGACCGAGCCTGGTGATGTGATTATTATGTTTTAGGGCGCCATTAAACAAGAGCAGGTGCTCTTGGAATTTGAGTGGTACTTCCACTTCTTCGAAAGGAGTGTACTCATTAGGAGGTTCCTCTATTTTATAATAGTGGAACTCCTTTGTTACAGCATTTGCTGCTGGAAAGTTTATCCATGAATAGAATACCTCTGTCTGCCGATATTCGTGTGCCTCAATTACGAATATGACTGTACCACCTCTTGGTGTCAGTCCATTGTCTATAAGTTTTAACGTTATAGATCTTCTTATGTTGACCGGGATGAGTTTTATATCCGGGTCTGCTTCTTGCATAGTATTATCAGCTTCTATTAGTTCAGCTGCTAATCTAGCTTTCTCTCTTTCATCATCACTTTCTGGCATTTTACTGTCAGGAAGGTTATTCTGTTTGTTTGCAGATCATGTTTCTTATGGAAACAAAGATTAGATGCACAATATTTTGGAACAGTGTATCCTTCAACGTTGATTGAACCAAGAACCATACATAGGAGTTCCCTCCTGCGAGGTTTGGTGGATTTTACCTCTCACCCACTCCAGACGTCTTTGGAGTATTATGGGAAAAAAGGGGTCTGAGTGAAAGAGCACGACTGAGTTACTCTAAAGTCTTGCGATAGTTTTATCGCCTATCCAAACACGTTGGGCGCCATGTAGTGTAGTTCCTATTATCCCAATAGGCTCTGCGCATTGGAATAATACCTCCAATAGTATAGACCTAGACCAGACGTTAACTAGGTCTTCTACTGTCGATATTAGACTTAAAGTTTTGGGTTTGCCAGCTAGCTCAGAGTTCACTAGAAACTTTCTCGAATAGACAAGGAGGAGTTGAACCTCCCTGGATAGACAAGAAGGGATTTAGTTTCTGACAACCATAGAACATGACAACTTTGCTCTCCCCTAATCAAGAGTATATCTCTAGAGTCGTGTGAAAACAAAAGACAACTTATTTTACTCAGTCAGTACGTGCATTCTTAGTTTCACCAGATTGTAGAGAAAAGGAAGAGACGGGCGTGTTCAATAAAAGATGTTATTTATTGATCAGTCTCTTTTCTCGTACAAGAGAAATGAATCGATATTATTGCAATACTTATGGTTAAGTAAAGTGCATACAATAAAAGCAGAATTATAAAATAATACTGTAAAAACATTGATATGGTTTCTAAGCCATACGTTATTTAAAATGGACAGAATATATATATACACATATACATTTTACTAATAGTACTCAACTGGTGCTTCTAACTACGCCTACCCCAGTGTACCTGACCTAAGCCTAATACGTGGGCGGGGATAGAAAGTAGCAGTTTAAGTTAAGTTTGTTTTGCCAAGTGACTGACTCAAGAATTCTCTGCAAGGGGTGATTCAGCTCTGTACCTGAGTTCTAGGATGGTTGAGGGATAGTATCTCTCGTCTGAGGTCTCGATATTCCAAGCTGCCTGCGAGGGCTGCTCGGAAGCGCCGGAGCTGGATTTCTCGGCAGGAGAAGGGCAGCTTTGCGTTCTCAGCGCGTCAGGAAGGCGGGGCAGCGCCAGTGGGCTTCGCTTTCTGCTGGGCTTCGGCAAGTCTCGCTGCTCCGATCTCGTCACCACCGCGTGTGTTTGCTTAAGGCAATGTCGGTAATATTTATACCTGTAAGGTGCCGAGATTGACGTAAGGATGGACATAGATACGTCAATAAGGATGTCATACGAGCTGGTCGTTAGCACATTCTTTTACTGAAGTTCTCGGGGAAATCAAAACAATGGCCGCAGGGTTTTTCCCAGGTTGTCATAGGTTTGATTTGTTTTGAGGACTCCGTATGCCTTATCAGGGGCTGGAGGAATATTGCTTTGCCTAATTAGATGGCAAGCGTTATGACCTAATCAGATAACGTGCTCCTGTGCCGTGGTCTGGCGTAATCAGATAACGGTTTCTGCATCATGGGATGGCTGCTAGTTAACTTGTTAACCAGAATAGGGTCAGGAATAGGGGGATCGATACAGAACCTATAGGAATACATCACAGGACTAGCAAGTAGGTGTACCTATCAGGTCGACATGGCAGTTAAAAACTGCGCACCCAGACTCTGCAGAGACAGGTCTGAGACACTGCAGGAGGGCTTCTCATGTCGGTGGCACAATCAGTGCTGCAGGCCCACTAGTAGCATTTGGTTTACAGGCCCTGGGCACATGTAGTGCACTGTACAAGGGACTTACTAGTAAACCAGTTATGCCAGTCATGGAGAAACCAAATGCCATTACATTTTAGACACAGAACACATGCCCAGAGTCCAAGCACACAAGCAAAAACAGGAGACCAAAAGTAAAACGGATGTCCGATGGGTGGCAGTGCGCTTTATAAATTTACCTTACATTACTTACATTACATTACATTACAAAAGACAGGAGAAACCATGCAAAAAGATGCAAGATCTAATAAATGTCCTGGCAGTGGGAGGGCTCCATGCTAACCCATTTGTATAGGAGTGTGTTGGGTGGGGGTCAGACTCATGCTCTGCCGCTAGCCCTTTCCCAGAGCCACAACCAGTACAACCATGCTGAATGTTTGAGGAACTGTCAGTGGCGACCGGCACAGGTTAATGTGGTCGAGCGGGGATGGGGAGGGGATGGGCCAGGGTGGGAACAGGGGGAAGTCGAAAAACGACAGAATAGGTATAATTGAATAAATAAATAACACCTATTCCGTCGTCTGTCGTCTTTCTCCCCTGCCGCGCCCTGCCCCACCCACTTGCCTCGCTGGGAACTGTTAACTTCAGGTGTGGGAACCAAAATGTGTGAGTGCGAATTTCCAACCTTCTTCTAGTTTCGATGTGGTCTTGAATCTTATAATTTCACATATATCTGCTGCATGATCATAATATGCAACACGTCTCTGTCCATGTGTAGTTATACAAAACTTTTTAAATTTGGTTACCCAGTGCTATATTTTCAAAAGTATACAAAAAGTGATGGAAGAAATGCATAAATTACTCTCAGCCACTGGCAATTACTCAGGGCCGTATTCCAGTAAATTGTTATGTTGCACACTATGCAACCTCAGTTTGGACCCAGCCATATTCAAATCAGTCTTGACCCTGCACCAGTTGAACAGTCCAGACCGAAATGCTAGGCCAGGTCGTTCCTGAACAAAAACACAAGTATCTTAGGGCTGGTTGCGCCCTTATTAGGCCTCATCACCCGGGTATAGCTTGGTTCCAGTGACAGTGTGGACGAGACCCATGTCTGGGCATACCCATAAGCATACAAAAAAGTGATAGATGGAATGCTCCAATTCATCTCAGCCAAAGTATGAAAGTCAGAAAGTAATTAATGTCATATAGGACATTCGTGCGAGACAACCAAGAGTTTTAAATTGTGATTTCATGTATTAAATGTCTTGTTATTCAGAAAACCCACCCATACCATTTATAGTAGAGCTCTTGTTCCATTTAGGAGTATAAACATTTAGCATAAGTGTGGCTAATATAAATTTACTGTACAACGAACTAGAAAAAAACACAATTTGCATTTCCAAATAAATCTCACGACCAGCAAAACAATTTTGTAAAGGTTCACCATCATTTCCATGGTGATCTTTCATGGTGTTAACACTACCACTTATGGTAAAGGACAAGCTGCTCCACCGGTGTCACAGGATAAGACATTGGCAGACAATGTGGCTGAACCAGAGGTTCTCCAGCGGTCAATTGTCCATCGTGCACGGACTGATAACTGGGTGACCAATGGCCTTATTTAGAGTTTGATGTTTTGTCCATTGCATCAGAAGTGCCATAGGTTATGATGCATTTTTAACATGGCGGAAGGGAGATCCTCTACATTTGTGACAGATTATCCCATCCGTCATACTCTTAATAAAGCCATAAGTGGTCTGAGGTGTAGATGGAAAATCCACCATTTCTGGTATATTCTCCTTTACTTTCCTCCTCTAAATTGGGCACTAAATTGACAACTGTGGGAAAAAATGGAGACCTGAGCGCTAATCGTAAAAAAACTGTGAGGTAACAGGTAAGACTCTTAATTTCCCAGAGCTCAAAGTTTATAAATTAGGGTAATTGTAACATTTGCTAAGCACTAACATTAAGGCCCTCATTACCATGTCGGGAGGAATCACTTCTGCCTGACACTGCATCGGTAATGGGACAGACCACCTTCAAGTCGGCGGTCCCGACCGCCTCATCAAGATGTGACCGAACACTGTTAGGTCTCATGCCTACATTTTACTATGGGAGCATGCAGTCTGGCCATAAACCGGCCATAATGCATGCTCGCATAGTAAAATGGGAGGTGGGGT
The DNA here is from genome assembly GCF_964261635.1 of Lissotriton helveticus. Classification (NCBI taxonomy): domain Eukaryota; kingdom Metazoa; phylum Chordata; class Amphibia; order Caudata; family Salamandridae; genus Lissotriton; species Lissotriton helveticus. The sequence goes on along the minus strand of NC_136065.1, from coordinate 352,401,608 downwards.
TCATCCCTGCCCCAAGTACCAGGGATCAAAAGGGGCACCATAGATGCCCCCTTGGCCTCCAACCGGAGGCCGTGCACCCAAGGGGGCCCTGCTTGGGGCTCCTAAAGACGCTTTTATGTCAGACAAACTGGCATGGAAACCATGTCGGAAACCGTCATCGTAATTTCAAGGACGGAAAGGCCAGCCTTTGAGATTACTTGCCGCATTCCAACTAGCCGACGGGCTCTCCAAGCCCATCATAAGCCAGACAGAATGACCAGTCGGATTCCTTTCCGACCACCTCCATCAAAATGAGGCGGTCAGAAAGAAATCCAACCGGTCCATTATGATGCAGCTCGGTAGGCTCTGATCATCGGTCAGAGCCTTCCAAGACACATCGTAATCGGCCCCAAAGTGTTTTGTACGAATCATCAACTTTCATTTTCTCATTGATCCTACTGCTTTCAAAGACCACTATCTGAAATCAAGACAGGACAGGAAAAAGCCAGTTTAAAAACATATAAATTCATACTTTAAAGCATGGGTACTCACAGACATTTTCTCAGGGGCCAAAAAGTATGGTTATGGTGTGACCATGGGCCGCAATAATACCAGCATGGTGGCAGTCAGATGATATGGGGTTTGTAAGGTGGATGTAGGGAAGCGAAGCATGTACATGCAGTGGCTGTATTGCACAATGCGAAACTAGAAAACCTGGGATCAATCCCGGCTTACCCACTTGAACAAATTGTGTGATCCTAGGCAGTTGGTTTTTTTCGCTTTGCCTCCTTTTCCTTCTCTTGTGTTTGATTTAATAAACTATGCTGTTGTCCATTTATAATAGCAACCCCGTTCACCCAGAGCGTTTACATGACAACAGGCTTGCCTCTCAGTTGACTATTGGCATTGTTGTCAGGGTCAGTGGAAGTATGAATCTTTCTAAATTAATGTTTGAAAACTATAATTTAACAGAAATAAAACCTCACAATGCAGTGATTTCATCAGATGTACTAAGATGAAAAAAATCTGTATCTTAACGAAATACCCTTTTTTTATATTTAAGACACGTTATCATATTTTAACACGTTTGTTGTAAAAAGTCTTTTAAAAAATGAAGGTGTTTCTAAAGTTGAGTGCTGCAGGACTTTCATTCTGAATGTTAGTGCTGAATCAAGGTAAACAGCATTCCAAAGCTGCTGTTCACCAAGGGGCCCCATGGAAAGGTCAGGAGGGGCACAAGTGGACCCCAGGTCGTATTTTGAGTATCACTATTTCAAAGAAAATGATTTGCCTTATAACTTTAGGAGCAAAGACGCCCGGTGCCATTATCAAGGACACTCTATATCTGGTGCCGCAGTTTTAAATAGAACACCTCTCCATTCCCCACTGCGCGCTGCTTTTTTCTAAATCAAAGGAGCCATTGAGAATCTTCCATTTTTGGGAGAACCCTGTCACTTTTTTGAAATACCAAATGTTTCCCAGGCTTTTAGTGTATTTTAAGCCCTTTCCTCTTTCCCTTGGCCTTTCATGTGACGCGCGCTCTAGCTGAATGTGCTCATCACGTTGACTGACAGCTCGCCCTCCTCCAGCTTCTGTACAATAGCTGTCATTGCCATTAGGAACATATCAGGTTATTTTCTTATGACAAAAAGCTACGTCCGACAAGAATATCTGCCAGGACAATAGAGAATAGCTTAGCGTGCTGCCCTTCTCCAAGATGGTGCCTAAAATTAAGATAGAATAAGAGATGGCAAGTGCCCTTAAAGGGGCCATCCAGTTAATGGTGTCACAATACATCCCAAAACCAAAGCAGACATCATCAAACAAAGCAGCATTCTAGAATGCTTACTGTTCATGAGTATTAAAGATGTAAGACTGAGTAAAAAAAAAAACCTGTCTTTTGCTTTTCACTGCATGGCCCCTTGAGAAAAATGGCTGCTGTGAATATGAAGAAGATCACGAGGCACCAGAGAAACTTTTGTCACCAGATAGAGAAGCAGCCTCCGCTGCAAAAAGTAATATATAAAAGCCCATTTGAAGAAACAGCTAATGTTAAATTCTATTATGTCAATAAAGTCTAAGGGACAGATTTACAAAACCATTTTGCATCCACAAAGCCTGCGATTACAAAGTAAAGTTTGCGATGCAAAGAACAGGGGCAGGTAATGATCATCCTCTTCTGATCGGTGGCTGCCGACATCCGGTGGAGCAGAGGGTAACGCAGGGGGCCAGGGCATATTTCAACAATTTCATTCACTCAATACCGACTTTTTATTTTGTAAGCAGCCGGAGCTTTTAAAAAAAGGCTGTCATACATTGGATATTTTGTGATGCGACGCAGCAGTACATCAGTCACACCCCTCAGTAAATGTGGGGTAGCAAACCTGCCAGTGTGCAAAAAACACAGGGGCATATTACCAACGATTAGCGATATTTATTGCTAACGAGGCTTAGCAACGATTTTTTTATCGCTAAGCATCTCCGGAAATTATCGCGGAGATAACTTGCTATTAGCAAGGATTATCTCAGAAGTGATAAAAATCCTTGCGCTAACAGCCAAATGAGAGATTATCGCTGGAAAACCAACGATAATCTCTCGAAGTTTGGCGTTAGCTTGATGATAGGGGCTCACAAACTTAGCCATGATATCCACCTTCCATAGGATAGTCAGGAAAATACCAGGTGTAAAAAAAGCAGCGCTAACCGCGGTTAGCCCTGCTTTTTTTTATCACTAACAGGGTTAGCAAAATCCTTGATAATAGGAGAAATGTCGCTTAACAACATTTCTCCTATTATTTTTCTCCGGAACACCCCCTTTGCATCTCATTAGAGATGCAAGGGGTACAGGGCCGGACTGGGAACTGAAAGCAGCCCTGGCAAATATTGCCAGGCCAGCCCCCGTCCTGCGCGTGGCGAGCGAGCGCAGCGAACGAGCCCAACCACTACTAGGGGGATTTGGGGAGGAAATTTGGGAAAACGACAGACCAAAATGGTGTATTTTAAAGCACATTTTTCATTACATATTCAATTGTATTAACTGATGAAGTGTGGTCCTGTGTGGAAACCAAAACAGGCGAGGAAGCCATCATCATCAAAATTTAGGTTACCCAAGATTATTCCTGCCGCATCTCTTGAGTTCAAAAGTACCCGCTGGGGGCTCACGTCTTTAGCAGTTAGCATATTACCTCTCCCTATGACATCACAAAGATTCCAATACTGGGCTTTCATGTGAAAATGTAATGCATTCTTGGTGTTGCAGTCTTCATTTTCTCTAATTGAACTAGATAGACTAACATGCTTAATACCAATGCTTTGTAGTTAAATGCCCAGGGCTGCAAACAGTTCAATGTCATGCATGTAGGTGGCAATCTTAGCTGTGAGATCACAACTAACAACCCCTCCACCTTAAACTCCATTCCCTCCCTTTCTAGTGCAGGCCCTGCCCTCGTACCTCCATAGGACTCAAGTTTCACAGGCATTGCATTCTGGGCCTATGACCCTTTTTATTCAAAAACTACATGGACCTTGGAATCTTGAAAAAGCGTCTGTCACATTTTGATGCCACATTGTACATAAAATATGAACCAGGTGATATTAGGGCTACATAAATACGCCACACGTGGGATACCTTCACTTAATTAATATGCTCCATTGTAATGGGGCGATATGTTTTGTAGGTTTCTAAGGGGATTGTTTTAATTTCTATTGCTTGTGATGGGCAGTTCCTTCCTATTTGTCACACACAGGCCAATCAGCTCATTGGAATGCCATTTATGTGCTAAAAGGATTTTCTTTACTGACCCTCGAACCTGCACCTATTCGTGTAAATTCAATGCTAATGTTATCAGTCAGTTACACAAGGCACTTCCCGTAATCGGTGCTGCACGTCTGATTACTTGTTGGGTAATCTATCACTTTTCAGAAGTAACTCTGAACGCGCGTGCTTGCCCAATGACTGACCTCACCTGGGAGGCTTCTTTGCTCAGCCCCCCTCCGAGCTGTGCAAACAGTTCCCCCAAAGCCCTCAGAGATCATGGGTTTGTAGAGGCCTGCTGGCTGCCCTGTGGTCCGACTGTAAAAGGGTCACCCAAATGGCGCAGGGAGGGAGGGGGGAACGGCTCCTCTATGTGACGACGTTTTGGCTGATTGAAGGCCAGGAGATGAGTTAGTGGACTTTCAGGGCAAAGCAGAAGGAAGAGGCATCGAGGCAACAGTAGCTCACAGAAGCAGGCTGATGTGCATGCAGTGTGACGTGGTGGATCTGTGATTCGCAGATCATCCACCACGTCACACTGCATGTACACCAGTCTGCTTCTGCTGCCAGTAGCACGTCATTCACACCCACTGCACTACATCACTAGCAGCGCCAGCATTAGTAATTAAATTCCCGGGTGCGCTGCTGCTTTACAAGTGTTCTGTGACGTCAATGTCACTCAATGGTGCGGTTGCACTCGGACTCTGAGGGATAATACATGTGCAGGTTACACCACTGTGATGATGCTGATGCACCAAAGATAAGATCGGCGAAAAGTGCGTGATAACTGCTTCTCCCAAATAAATGGTAGGCCTCAGGCCACAAATGATTTATTACCCGAACGCTCCGACCTGACCTCATAGCCTGCCTAGAGCCAGGCCAGCCATCACCACCTCGCGCCGCCTCCAGCTTGCTCACAAATCCACTGCACTGCCTGCAGAACCGGGCCGGGGCCTAACGTTTTGCTTTTGACGCCCCCAGACAGTGCCATAATCAGAGAATTTCATGCATACAACTGGGCGGACACTCAGGAGACTCACCTGTGGGCGGCAAGCCCGGGGGCAGAAATAATTAAATTACGGGGTCGGGGTGCCTCTCTTTCTCAGTTGTCTCTCTGGCTCTCCGATGCCTGCCTCCTCGACCTCGCCTCACCACCAGTCATGCGCACGTTTTTATTGCGTGACTCAGCGTGCCCCAATGCGCATGATCACATTCACCAGGCCCACTCCAGACCCAACCCTAAGGGTGAACATAAGACCGCGGCGGAGACATTCACTACTCGATGCGCGCGTCATCATAGTGCAGCCACTGCCAGGTAGATTTTTAATAAACAAATGATAATAGCCTACATTAAATCATTTCACAAGGAGAGACACAGAGTGCAAGTAGTTTGTCAACAGTCGGACTACTAAACTGATTCTGACCCGTCACGGTCGGTCAGGTCAGGGTCCACATCGGCCCCTGCAACAAAACCGGCCCCCCTGTCATAAAACCGGCCCCCGCCCCATCCAGCCGACCGGGGGATTGCCCGGTGCCCGGAAATGCCAGTCCGGCCCTGAAGGGGTAGCGTAGAGAAAAAGGGTGCTAACATGCGAAATTGCATGTTAGCACCCTGTTGCTGATAGGGAGATAATTTTATCTCCGTTTTCTTGGCTTTTAAAGCCAAAAAAGTGGAGATAAATCCCTTGATAATATGCCCCACAATCTGGTTTGCGACCCTACCTTCGTACATCAGGTGCTTAGTGGGCAAGTTTCTTCTGGCAGCGCTGATCATAAATGAACAGGCAAACTACCACTTGCACCCAAAAAGAAAATACACTTTGAGTACAAATTGTATCTGACACAGGGATCTGCCCTTGCAAAAGCGTTGGCCCATTTGTGGTATGCAAGATTTGCTGACATTCATCATGCCATTTATCAGGGAGAGGATGTAGCCTTATGGCTAGAGCAGTCGACCTCGAAGCTGGGGAACCGGAGTTGTGTCTTGGCAATGACGCTCCACATCCTGTGATTCTGGGCAAATCACGTAATCGCCCCGTGCCCAACAAAAATATTGTGACCTTCTGTAACAGAACTGGTACTCATGTAAAGCGCTCTATAGAGGGGTATCACAAATCAGAGACAAGGAATTTGTAAAAATCACATCCAAAGTGTGGCCCGCTACATGCGTCGCCCCAACCACTTTCTGATTTATACCCGACATGGATGGATCAGAAATAAACTGTGCTGCATCCGGGTTGGGTTCTAGACGGGAAGTACCTGAAAGCAGAGGGGACAGAGTCCAAACCACCTGGAGGTGTCCAGCAGGAGCACAATGCAATTCTGATTCCTATCTACACTGTTATTCTGGGGGCTTCTTTTATTTCAAACACAAGGTACAGATGGTAGCCCTTGCTCCAATAGCCCTCCTGTGATTTCTGCCTTTCAAAACTCTCCCCTTGAGTCGTTGAAATGATTTCCAGGGAAGCAAAACACATTTTTATTTTCATGCCATGGCTCATCATCTGAGCGAGCTGGGCTCACTGCAATTATCCAAACTACAAATCTTTGCAGATAGAATAATATTACAGTCTGGCCAGATGCTGATTCCGAAGGTCAACTCTACTTTCCATTATGATAAATAGGTAATCCTTGCCTCTTTTTGTCAGCTGTGCCTCTATGATGTGATTTGGACTGTCCAGATGTACCTCAACAGATGTTCAGGATCTAGTTTTATTATACCCTTTTCAAGCAAGATCGCTGTGACAAACACGGGTCATTGGGTAAAGTCTGTGATTCCCCCTGAGTACAGTCAGTCTGGGTATCTACCCTTGTTCACTTTGAAGCATGGAATGCGAGGCATGCAGCAGCCTCTTTCGCCATTTCTGGAACTTTCACGACTGCCACTTGGTCTTAACCATCCCTCTTCGTTTCTCGCTGCAAGCTTGATGTGGTGCCAGGAACCGACCCATCTTTCAGTACTATTGTCCTATCTGGTGGTATTAGGTCCTAACTGGTGGGTTTTTCTATAGAGGTGATGCAACAATTGTGTTGATGTTGCCTTACATCCTTCTGCTGGTTTGCTTTTTCTTGGGCCTGGGGATTGCAACAAAGTTGTTCGCTTTTGTACTTCCTCAATGAATTAGAAGTGAGACGAGGAAGAGAACAAGGAAATAAATGCTGGATTACACACTATTAATCATTGCCCAGACTCTCCCTTCCTTGCCCAAGTAGTTACACTCCTATCTTCTCATCTAGAGGTGCTTTATCTGCATTCTTTGTGATGTTGGCTTGGTATGTGTGCAACCCTCCATCGGGTTTTGTGGGTTCAGGAGCCCTCTATGGCTCTGTATTGAGCAGGGTGAGGTAATGGGTCAACATGGAAATTTAGAGAAACTTGGATATGGGGTGTCAGACAAAGGAGGCATGGCCTCTCATTAAGAAAATATGAGAAGGAGGGAAGGGATTAGGATAAGGATAATTAACAGTGAGTAATCCAATAAATACAGCATTTCGCCCCTTGGCCGAGAATCTTAATGTCAAGGGAAACTATGTTGAGGGAGACAGAACTGCGTATTGCAAAGGGTGGGTGCACCTAACCAGATGGGGGCTAAATATCATCTACAGTTAACTTCCACCCGGTAAAACTCTTGAAAATCTTAAGATGTGTGCCCTCTTCCTATATTCAAAGTGAGCAATTGATATGCTTATCAAAGCTGTGGAAGTGACACTGCCGGCAACATAACCTGTCTCCTGAAACATTTTGTGAAAAGCCTTTGTGAGCTAACCATGACATCAGAACTTCCAAAGAGGGTATGGTCAATGGACTAATGTATCTAGTGCAGGGGTACGTGTTTGACCTCAAGGTTCAAATCCCAGCATGTCCACTCCGCCTCTAATCATTCTGAGGTTCATAAAATGAGCACCTTTGAGGTGGATAACACTAAACATGTCATTTAGATTAAAGACACCCTTCATGAGAGGACATGTGCTTTACAAATGCTTGTGTTAATTCTATTATTTACATTTTTTTACTGTACCTAAAATCAGACTTAGAGCCGGATTTATATATTGGCCTAGAGGGTAGTCCTTTGCAACGGCAACGAAGATCCCTCCCCGCCAATGTAGTGGTCTGCGTATCAAATTTAATATGGGAGGACCTAAAAGTTTTGCCTTCTGCAGAGACTACTCTGACTCCACTGTGACTTTTTTGAGGGGAAATGGCATTTCTTTTTTTTTTTTATCAATTTTTATTCAAGTTTTTATAACATATAATTTATTGCCCCTGATTCCCCCCCCCCCACCCCCCATGAGGACAGGTACTTCTATTGTTACATACATAGGTATTTCAGTACACGAATACGATTTCCTTAAGGAGGGAATAAAGAGAACAGAAAGTAAAAATATTAGCATCAAAACTCAATACACTCTTAATCATACATTTCCTTCTGTCATGACTTAATGAGACACAATTTAGTATTATCAAAAAGGTTGGATTGCGTTATTTGGTGGTTAAAGAATTTAGCATTTAACAATGGCTTTTTCAATTCCTGTATTCAGTGCGCCTGAATCCAATCTAGCAGAGGTGCCGAAATTTTCATGCCTCTCTTCCGAATATTACGCCCCTTTTGTTTATAAATGGCGACCTCGAGACTACATGTCGCGAGTAATCTAGCCTTCCATTGAGGAAAGGATGGTGGAGTGGGATCGAGCCAGGCTGATGCGACACATAGTCGAAAGATAGCCATTGCCACGAAAATCAGCCCTTGAACCTGTCTAGGACGTTCTTTATTAGAAATGCCCAGCATAATCTCTTCAGTTGTTATGTTAACCCTAGCATGGGTAATGTCCGAAAGAAACCCAGATATTTCATTTATAATATTTGTTAGGATATTACATGTGGTGAACATATGAACACTGTCTGCAGCGGGGAGCGCACATCGTGGGCAAGTAGTGCCCTTACCAGTCCCCCATTTAGCAATTTTATACGGTGTATAATATAATGAAAAATATGTTTTATAAAACTGCGCCTGTAGTTTTATGGACATTAAGTAAGTAAGTGACAAATCATATGCAATAAGGGGAATGCTGGGTGGAACTTCTAATTTAGTTTGCCATGCCGACCCATGTTTGTCCATATCATCTGGGAGTAAGGCGTTAAAACTTTCATAGATCTCACCAATTCTTGGGGGCGTGTTGCTGCGTATATTGTCTATGATTTGGCATATTTGAAATTTAATACGACCACCCCCCTTTTTTAATAGGAAGTCTGTCACCTGAAGATATTTAAAAAAATCCCTGTTGGGGATGTTGTAGTCTTTTTTTAATTCATCAAATGATTTAATTCCCTGAATAGAAAAGAAACAACCAAGTTGCTCTATCCCTAATGCACACCAGCTCCGTACATAGGAGTCATGAAATATTTCTGGGAGATCTGTATTCTGAAACACCGGTGTGTAGTGTGAAAATCGGCCAAGACCAAGTAGTTTTTTAACCTTTCCCCAGACTTTGACAACACTATTGATGGTTTTGAATTTCACTTTTTTAAGGTGATCATCATTAACGTGTCGCCAGAGACAGCCTGTGCTCCCGTTCCCCAGGATAAGTTCTTGCGGTGTGGGAATACTCAGATCATCTGGGTTAGAGTTTAGTAATCTTATGCTGTAATTCATAACCGAAGCCCAGTAATAAAGCATGAAGTTAGGTAAAGCCCACCCCCACGCTCTCTAGGTAATGTAATCCATTTGAGCGCTCTCCGTGGCTTGCTATAACCCCATAAAAACCGTGAAAACATTGAATCTATATTCCTAAATACATGTGGTGGGAATTCTAAACATATTGCCCGAAAAAAATACAAAAACTTAGGAAAAAAAAACATCTTCACTAAATTAGTTCTACCTCCAATAGATAGGTGCAAGTTATCTAGACGTGACAGTTCTCTCTTACTGTGCAACATGAGTGGCTCCAGATTAATATTTACAATGTTCCCAACATCAGCACCAATGCTGACACCCAGATATGTCACCTTATCAGTTACTCTCGGATTTCTCATCACAATCTTAGTATTAAGCACGATTTGTGTCTTACTGGAGTTTAGCTTGTACCCCGAAACTCTACCGAAGTTCTGTGCTTTATTTTCAATCCAATTCATAGCATTTGTAGGATCCCCTGTGACAATGGCGATATCGTCAGCGTACGCTAAGCATTTTGTTTCTAGACCACGCACACATATAGGGGAAATTAACACGTTTTTTTCGAGCCTGTGTATGAACCCATCAATATAAATGGCAAAAAGGAGGGGCGAGCAGGGGCACCCCTGCCGTGTCCCCCTGTTGATTTTAAAATTGTCGGATAACTCCCCATTGATCAGTACCCTGGCACTGGGATTAACATATAGCTGTTGGATCGCTGTAATATATTTCTTACCTATGCCACAGTTTAGCATGGCGGCCCACAGGAACTTCCAGGAGACCCTATCAAACGCCTTCTCTGCGTCAAGCAGTATAAGCGCCATAGGGTCTCCTGTCGTTCCCGTGTAGTCAAAAAGGGATATAGCTCTTTGCACATGGTCAGTTGTAGATCTACCTGGTATAAACCCGTGTTGTCTTTCAGAGACTATATTATGGATCCGAGGTGCTAGCCGTGTTGCTAATAATTTAGAATATACTTTGGAGTCCCCATTAATCAATGTAATTGGTCGGTACGACCCCATTTCCTGGGGATCTTTGTTTTTCTTGGGGAAAACTATTATTTTGGCAAGTGACCAGGATTTCGGTGGGTTCCCTCCTTGAAAGATGTTTTGAAATGGTTCAGTCAAGTTAGATTTGAGCTGTGGTGCAAATTTAATATAGAATTCAGTTGGAATCCCATCCAGGCCTGCAGCTTTCCCAGTGGCTAAGGACTTCATAGATAGTAGGATTTCCTCCCAGCATAATGCGCTATCTAGGATCACCTGATCTTCTAATCCCAAGCCCTCTGTCACTGATGGATCTATATAACTCATGGGATCCTCGCATTCATTCTCATCCTCATAGTACAACTTCTGATAAAATACTTGGAAGGCTTTTCTAATATCTGCCGGATCCGCCTTCAAGCCAAGCGCAGGATCATTAATTGCTTTAATTAGAGTACTGGATGTCTCTTCCCGGGTTCTAACCGCCAAATGATGACCCACTTTCTCGCTCAATTCATATATAGTCTCCCTACAGGTAGTTGCTCTCACAACTGCATTCTCAATTAAAATTTCCGATATATAGTTTTTAGCAATTGCCACCTTGTTCACCTCCCTGTCTGTCAACTCGCCATCCTGTACTGCCTTGATCAGACCTTCTTCCGCTCTCCGCAAATTTTGTTCCAAGGACATCATTTTTTGTCTTTCTATATAGTTACGTCTGAATGAAAATCGCATAGTTTCACCCCTGACACATGCCTTCATAGTATCCCAAACAGTTTCTATTGAGGTGGACCCCAGATTATCCTCCAAAAAGGCCGGAATCCAGTTCCTCATATGCATGCAATATTCTTCGTTATTCAATAACGCTCTTTCAAACGTCCAACAAGTAGCTGGGGGTCTATCAGCCCCCACTGTGATGGTAAGTTCTAGTGGGTTGTGGTCCGAGAGAATTCTCGGGAGTTTTTTTATTTGGCAAATTGATTTTAAAGTACAGGACATAAGCATGTAGTCCAGTCTTAAAAGCCTAGAGTGAGGGTGAGAATAATAAGTATATCCAGGATCTCCCGGGTATGTCTCTGACCACCCATCTATTAATCCATGGAGTACACACAAGTCTTTCAGAGATTGATATACTTTTTGTTTCCTACCATGATAACCAAAGCCTGGGTCAGATAGCCAATCACCAGGTAGATGAATGTTAAGATCTCCACAGACAATAACAGGGAGGGGCCAATGTACCAGTTCGTTGGAGATCTTGTTCAACACTTCCTGATCATCACTAATATTGCCATAAACAGTGCATAATGTCAATTTGCTTTTCCCTTTATTATAACAGCACTCGATTATCACATATCGCCCGAATTTATCCGCGATTGAACGCGAGAACTGGATCCCCCCTCCTTTTGCCAAAATGGCTACCCCTTTTGTACGAGACCCCTGAGATGTAGCAGAGATGAGTCTATATCCAAGTGTTTTCAATAGGTATTGCTGTGACCCCTCAATGTGAGTCTCCTGAAGACATATGATATCTGCAGCAGATAGCTTAAACCCTTCTGCCACTTTCTGCCTTTTCTTAATATCATTCAGGCCGCATATATTCAATGAAAGTATTTTTAATTTAGTCATCCATATCTTTCAAAGTTACCAGATAGATCAAATGCGAGCCCTCAACACAACCTTTCCTCCTTAGCCTCCATTCCCATCTCCCCCTGTATACCTCTTGTGCCCCTTGTGAAAGTTCCGGTCCCTGTCCCCACCCTCCCCTCTCCCCCTGACACCCCTCTGGATCCCACCTCCCTGTCCCTACACCCCCCGCCCCTCCACCATCTAGTGAGACTACCTGTTCCCTTGGAACCAGGTTGTGGGCATCATGTGATTCGTTGGCAGCTGGTGTCTCTGCGTCCTAACCCCTGTTGCTATGGGAATAGGGGGAAGTTTGTTATTTAGTCGTTATATTTTCTTAGATTCATTGTACACAAACATAACATCTGTCTATGTAGCATAAGATACCCCCCTCCTTCCCGCTTTCTCAAAATGTCTTATTCCTTATGCGGCAAGTGTCTTGTTGATAGGTATTTAGTTACGACCTATTTTTCGGGATTTTTGCCCCCTCCTTTTTTAGGTTTTTCTTTGCCGTCTCTGTTTTTTGTAATCTCTTCGAGATAGGTTTGCGCTTGAAGTTCGCTGATAAAACTTCTGATGACTTCGTTATATATTATTTTCAGTCTGGCAGGATTCTGTAGAAATACAGTGGCTCCCAGCTGTTCAAAAGGAGCAAAGAGTTGCCGCAGTCGCCATCTTCTTTCCACAGTCGCGTGGGCAAAATCGGGTCTACTAAAAAACATATACCCTTTGTGTTCTCTTTTATGGGTTGGGCGTGCCAGGTCAAAAATGGCTTCACGTAGAAGAAAGTTGCCAAAATACACCAACATTGCTCTTGGGTATTTCTCTGATGAATGCGATCGTTTGTTGAGGGTTAACGGAAAGCGATGGGCCCGCTGGATTTCTTTGTCCCAGTCCCAAGTGGTGAGCTCCGGAAAAGATTCTTTAAAGAGGGATATCGTATAGCACCTAGAGTCGTTCCCCCCGACTCCCTCCGGTATTCCCAAGAGACGTAAGTTATTCCTCCGGGCCCTGTTTTCCTGATCCTCCACTTTCATCATCAGGTCTCGCACAATTCCTTCGTGTTCTTTTCCTTGTTTCTGAAGAACGGATACATCCTTTTCGAGGTTCTCTGTCCGTAGCTCGACCGATGCCATTCTATCTGATATTTCTAGACAAGTTTGCCCCACCTTATTGATTGCTCCTTGAAGTTCCTTGTTATCAAGTTTCACCACTTCTTGGAATTTCATAATTGAATTAAATACATCACCCAGGGAAGGTTCGCTTTGACCTCCCATCTCATGGGATGTTTTATGTTCAGTTATGTTTGTGGCTCTTAGCGAGTTGTTTTTTGGATCGGACGTTGATATACCTTGTGTAGGTGGATTCCTATGACGATGATCAATCCGATCGGTGTTACTTCCTTGATCAGTGGTATCTTCATCAATACATTTATTATGTCTCCTTAGTCTTCTTTTCTTTTTATCTTTCCTTTTCTTTGTGCTATTGTCTTTAGGAGAGTCATCCATCTTTTTGGAGTTGGGATAGGAATTAGAGTCAGAAGTTTCTAAATTTTCAGATTGTATCTGTTCGTGGCTCAATCCGTGTGGCTCACTTGATGTGGACATCCCCGTCTCATATACTTCAGACTCCGAAGGTGACTCTGACTCAATTTCAGATCCAGCCCTGTCTGGGACTAGAGCTATATTGCCGGGGTTTCCATCAAGGCTGGGAGACGGATCTGTTTTTTCTAGCTCTGCACAACCTGAGCTAAGAGGCATTGGTAAGAAGGCAGTTGGAGCAGTGAGGTTCTTTGTCTGTAAACATTCTTCAAGCGGTGGTGCAGTCAAATCTGCAGTTGGTCCTTTAGGTTCGGCTGATGTAGCCCTGTACATCTCTGTTGCTATTCCAGTCGTGTTTCTCCCGCTCGTGGCCACCGGGATCTTACTCTGATTACCGGGTATTTTGGACAGTTCGCATGGGTTGCTGTCAATTTCTGGTAGTTTCTCTTCCGCGGATTGTCCTTTAATTACTGGGATAAAGATGGTTGAGATCCGGGGTTGAGCATCGTTGGCCTGACCGCTAATTTTGGTTGCTGATTTCAGGTTTTTAATAGCCTGTAGCCGCTTGGCTTTTTTTTTGCCAATAGTTCCAGCTTAGCTGCTGTCTGCAGATTGTCAGGACCCTCTTCTATATTATACTCCTTGGCCGTGTCCTTTTCTTTATTTTTATCTTTTGTTTTGTCTTTCTCCTTGTCTTTCTGCTCCTTCTGTTCCTTCTGTTCCTTCTGCTTCTCTTTATCCTTGTCTTTATCTTTATCGATGTTTTTGGATTTTTCGTCTTTGTTTTTAGCCCCCCTTGTCTCGGGTCGCCGTGTTAGATTAGCCGGGCCTTGTATGCTTGCTTCTTCGAGCCGGTTTCCTGCCCCCGTGTGTTTGTCACGGTTAGTTCACTCTGAGTGCTCTCCCTGGAATGTTCGGATGGTTCATACCCCTCCACTTCAGCCATGCTGGCCACTTTCTCCACCGTCGATCTCTGGCACCGCTGCGGCTTCTCTTGAGCCTTCGCACACCAGTTCATATAAGAGCAGACTGCTCTCCCAGTAGTTCTTGATTTCTGGCTGTATTCTTTTGTGTATTCTTTTTTCCTTGTCTTTGATAAATTCCAGCACAAAAACCAGCAAGAGAGCCGTTTCACAGTGCCACCAATCCCCGGGCGGGACACGTACCTCAGGAGTGCTATTTCTTGGCAACCAAACCCGCTGGGGCAGCAGCCTGCATGGAGATACACTAGGACCGAGCCTAGACCTGCTCAGGAGTTCCGTGTGTGTATGCACTGCATCGAGTGCTGTCAGCGTCTTGTAGTGTTTCCCTGGTATCTCCCTGGCAACGTAGACCGGGAGAGCAGTGGAGCACCGAGACTGAAAAAAAGGTCGATCTACCTCGAGGTTAGTCCGAGGTAGCCAGGGCAAAGTCAGCGGCTCCCAGACAGTCTTTTTTTCCCCCGTATATCCTGACGGCGGCTTTCCTTTCGCAGACTTTTACCAGAAGCTCCTGAATCGAGCCCCCTGCACACCCAGACCCAGCGTCTGTAGAAGACGATGATGGGCCAAACACTGTATCACAGTTAGTATAGAGTTGAAAGCTGCTATAGAGCCGTAGGTTAACCCGGCACTCTAGCTCTCACAGACCCTGCTTGAATCCGGACTGCCGCGGCATCTTTCAAATAATAACATATGTCCAATACCTTTTCCCTGACAGCACACGGCCCCTGAGACGCCACGTCCATGTCAGTTGCAGGGTAGGCGAGGTGCAGGCAGGCGTACGGGCATGGTGTGGGTATGTGTGCCATAAGGATTATATGATCCACTTGTCACGCTACAGCGTGTTGTCTTTTACTCCCCCGTTTGCTGGGGTTATTGCCTGAGGTTCTATTTATCTTGTCGTGCCTTGTATGTCGGTATGCTTATAAGTCTACTGGCCCATTCAGTTTGTCAGAGCTTACTTGTTCACTTGCTAAGCTGTCCGTGTCCGTCTCCGGCAGAGCCCCTCAGCTAAGGCACATCGTCGCCATCATTTTCCAGTGATCTCGAGGTGTACCTCTGTTGTCGGAGATTTTTTCACAGGCAGTTTACAAGCAGTTCTCGAGAAGATTGTTGAGCTGAGCAGTGTTGAGACCCATTGCAGCAAACTTTCCGCGTCTGCATTGAAATGCCATTTCCCGGAAAGTTTGGGAAATGTCATTTCAATGCAGACGGAACAGCACTTGCCTGAACCACACATATGCCTTAACCACGCATATGTGTGGTTAAGGCAGTCAGCGGTCTACATGTGTGGATGGGCAGGGAG
The DNA here is from genome assembly GCF_964261635.1 of Lissotriton helveticus. Classification (NCBI taxonomy): domain Eukaryota; kingdom Metazoa; phylum Chordata; class Amphibia; order Caudata; family Salamandridae; genus Lissotriton; species Lissotriton helveticus. Next base: position 352,385,773 of record NC_136065.1, on the reverse strand, counting down.
AGGAACAGGAAGGATCGGGAGAGGAAGGCCCGGGAGGTGGCTTGGTAAGTGGGTCTGGGGCCAGGTTTTAGTGGGTTGCAGGGGTAGCTTTTAAGGCTGGGGGCTGACTTTAGGGCTCAGGACAGGAGGAAGGGGCAGTTTTCAGGGCTTGTGTTCAGTTTTAGGGTCAAGGGTGGTGGGGGTGGGGTTGGGGTAGTTTTATTGGGCATGGTCCGGGTTGCAGGGCCAGCGTATCGGGTTTTTAGGGTGCAGGGCAGGGGGGGCTGGGGTGTGCACTGTGCCACTCATATCCCTTTACCAATCATGCCTTTACAGCGAAATTAATTGTAAAGGCATGCTTGGTAAAGATACAGTCGTGGTTCAGACCGCATTCTTTAGGCAGACATGGTTGTTTCATACAACCTTTTTTTAGGGAGTAGAGACCGTCAGAGAAATGGCTACATGCCTACCCGCCCAGATCAGATGGGCGGATATGTAGTCATTTTTTTATTGTTTGTTACCACCAAGTTAAACTTGGCAGTAAGGAACAGTAAAATCGTAATAATGCTCCCTCTGCCATGGGAGAAGACTCCCATGGTGAGCGGAACATTATTATTATTTTTTTCAAATTGAAAATCATATTCGGGATTTTCTTTTTTATAAAGAAAAATGAAATACTCTGTGCTACATGGCTGCATCCTGCAGCTGTAGCCCCGTAGCTGAGAGTGGCCGGCACTGCGGTTCCTGGCAATGCTTGCAGGCGGTCATTTATAAATGTGGTGGGCAGTCCTCCACCAGGGCAATTTACTCCATTTCCCTGGCCGATCCATGGGCCGTCCTCCAGGATTGAAATCAGCCCCTTGGTTTCATTAAGTGTCTTAGTACTTAGAAGTTACTTAATTTGATGTATCCCTCATTTAGTTCAAGTGTTTTAATTAGCTGCAGACAAAAATGAAGTGTCTCTAATCTTGGAAGTTACTTAACTTGATTTATCTTTCATTTAATTGGTGTTTTAATTAGCTAGACACAAAAATATTGTTCCAATGTGAACAAAACAATTCCATTTCTGAGTTCTGCATTGCTGGATAAACCTAAATTATCCGGGGTTTAGAGCCAATATAGGTCCAGAGGGAAATGAAATGCTGTTTATAGTTCTTTGTGACATTATTGCTAAATAATTCCTGAACAAACATATATCGGTAAATTATTTAAAAACAGCTGGGAAGTGAAAGGCTGTGAAGGAAAAAATGCTGAGTAACTGTAAATTTTGAATTACCTTTTAACACATTTCAAAACACAGCAAAAACAATTTAAACTCACTGAACAATAATGCAAAAGGTTATAGTGTAAAGTAAAAGCTCGGTGAGCCAAAGTAAAAGCTCGGTGAGCCTAGTGAGCAGAAAAGAACAGTAAAGTGCCTCAACACAAAAATAGGGAAACTGTAAAAGAGCATGAATGAACAAAGTAAACTGCTCATGGGGAGCCAGCATCAAATATCACATGTACTCATTTGCTGCACACACTCCAAAGATGCTGAGGGGCTGATTTACTAATGTTTGTGCGAGTGGTTATATGGTGCAAGACAATTTTCCTCTGGAGTCTGTGGGGTATATTTACAAGCCCCTTGCGCCGCCGGAGCATCACTTTTTGTGACGCTCTTGCAGCGCAAACCACAAAATGAGGTCACGCAAAGCCACTATGCGTGGGTTCGAATGGCCTCCTATATGTGGAGTAAGACAAGGCAGCGCAAATTGCTGCATTGCTTAAATCTGCACGCAGGAGGTGTTCTATGGGTCGCTGTTCCCACACAACACCCATGGATTTTGACACTTCCCCAGTTTTACAAGAGCATGTAAACCTGGGGTAGCGCCAAATCCTTATACCTCCCGAGGTTGATGAGTAACAAGGAGAAATATCTTTATCTTTCATTCTGCAGCACGCATAGAAAGAGAAAAATGCCTCTTACTATTGTTTCTGTGCAGGAAGGTGCCCCTTCTAGCATGAAAATAATCCTGTCGACAACACACGCACCATTGCATCATGGTGCAAGGGTACCTGCGTTGGTGTTAGGCTGCGGAAGCGGCGCCATCGCAGGGGGAAAGGACAGGAGTGCAACTTAATACATAAATACAGTGCATTCCTGCCATTTCACTTTGGTTCAGGCAACGCAGAAAGGTGAATTGCTGGGCTGCCCTATGCCAAATCCCCATAAATGTTTATTTTATTCAGCTTGGAAATTCTCTGCGTTCTGTTTTATGTTGTGTTGTATTATGCTTGCCTATGAAAAACTTTAGTAAATCTACTACTTGCCATTTATTACATCAAATATTTGCAAATATGCCTTATGCAGCCAACTTCCTTATTGTACTAAACCAATGAGTAAGAATATTGCACATATATTTCTTCTCTCTATCCCCTTCCTCTGCGTCTATATCCAATTTTCATTCTGTTATGACCTTCATTCAGGACTGGATGAACCACAACCACCTGAAACTCAATCCCGATAAAACAGAATTGGTGTTGACGGGTGGTTGCTCCAGTCCATGGTCCTCTCTCTTCTGGCCCCATTCTTTAGGTCCTCCACCCATTCCCGTTTCCTCTGTTAAAACCCTCGGCTTTAAACTTAATGATCAACTTTCCCTTTATTACCAAGTTAGCGCGGTTGTATCTTCAGCTTTTCTCTCCCTCCGGACAATCCGCAAAGTTTCCCGTTTTTTCTCCCCATCTGCCCTCAAACTTATACTTCTGGCGATGGTGACGTCCCGCTTGGACTACGGCAATGCCCTCTCTTGTGGCATGCCGGCGTACCTCGTGAGGTGTCTCCAGTTGGTCCAGAACCAGACAGCTCGCCTGGTATTTAACCTACCCCGATCACATCACGCCACGCCCCATCTTAAGTCTTTGCACTGGCTCCCCGTTCAGCAACGTGCCCTATTTAAGCTGGGCTGCATCATTTTCAATGCCCGGTCCGGTTCTGCTCCTGATTTTATCGGTTCTGCAATCCACGACTACACCCCGACTAGAGAACTGCGCTCAGCCACCCAACAACTTCTCATAGTCCCCCGCTTCAAACGAAAAAAATGGGGAGGATCAAAGTTTTCTACTGTGGCTCCTGCCTTTTTGAAGTCTCTCCCGTTTCACGTGAGATCTTGTCCCCAGTACTCCCTTTCCGCAAAGCCCTTAAAACTTTTCTTTTTACCCAGGCATTCCCCTCTTAAATCGGTCCTTGGCTCCTAGTTCTTTTCGTTCCTTGGGTTTGTAGTACTACATAGCGCCATGAAACCGCTCGGTGTACGCGCGCTCTAGAAATATTTTTAAACTCAAACTCATTTATAGCGCCATAAAAAATTATTTTATTTTCATGCGCTGTTAACTTGTACAGGAACAGTGAAGGGCACTATGTCTTGACCTATAATTTAACCTTGGTATTATCTCTGCTAACACAGGGTTTTCAATGGTCATGTTTTTATAATGATTAAAACAGAATCTGCTTGTCCTATGGCAGACATCATTGCCTGATCTGCATCTATTTTTTTTCGAATTGGTAACCAACTACAATATGCTCCGATAGGTCCACCAAACCATTATAGCATCAGTTATAGAAAATGCATGTTGAGTTCACAGGTGAGTGGGAAGCAGTCTGTAGGAAAAGGTCTTCGTACAGGCTTAAATGGGTCCAGCCCAGAGCGACTGTGTAGTAGGTAGACATATGGTATGCCAGAAGAGTGCACCTGCGAGGAACCCGTAGAGATGGGCAATATACAACTATCAATAGTAAAAGGGCTGAGGAGTACATGGAGAATAGCAAGGGGTGACCAAAGGGATCAATAAGCACCACACATACACTGGATTGCAGAAGTCACCCAGCCAGGAGTGGTGATGGCAAAGCGCATTTGTGCACTTGATGTTAATGAATCCGGTAAAGAAAGCCTAAACTGTGTTGCCGTTGGTGGGTGGTTTGGGTTACAGAAAATGGGAGAGATGAGAGAGGTTAAATTCAGTGTTTGGTGTGGTGGCAATGAAATCAGGGTTGATAACCCTAGGTCTTAAGTGGCCCTCAAAGGTCCAAACTGCAATTACTACATATGTACATGCCCTTTACCTGACTGTAGGAAAGTGCCCCTTTTTATGTCTCGCCTATGCAGCGCGCATGCGCTGCGTTGGAGAGAGACCTAATGCCATCGGCACAGCTTTGGGGGCAAAAACGTGCACACGTTGCATTGCTAGCAATGGCAACGTGTGCACGTTTGTAACCCTGGGCGTAGTACTTCGCTACGCCCACGGAGTGAGCATAGTGTTGCCTACTTCGCCATTTGCGAAGTAGGCGTAGCAGGCAACACTACGCCCACTACGTGGGCGTAGCGAAGTTGCCCGACACCCGCCTCCCTCCCGCCCTCCCTAAATACTTAAATAATGTTTTTAAAAAGAATAAACACCACTTACCTTGTCGGCTGCGTCTCCGGGGCTCCCTCTGGTAACCGCGCCGCCATCTCGGACACTAATGCGCATGCGCGGCTGCCCACGCATGCGCATTTCTCACGAGAAATGCGCATGCGCGGGCGGCCGCGCATGCGCATTAGTGTCCAAGATGGCGGCGCGGTTACCAGAGGGAGCCCCGGAGACGCAGCCGACAAGGTAAGTGGTGTTTATTCTTTTTAAAAACATTATTTAAGTATTTAGGGAGGGCGGGAGGGAGGCAGGTAGTATTTAGCGAGGGCGGGAGGGAGGCGGGTGACGCGTAGTGGGGCTACGCGAAGTGCGTAGGTGGACGTAGTTTCTGGTCCACTTCGCGTAGCTTCGCGTATCCCCACTACGCCTACTACGCCCAGGGTTACACGTTTGGTGATTTCCTTCGGGAGCACGCAGCGCCATATGGTGGTGCCTTGCTGCACGCTCCCGCAAGGGAATCTCGCAGGCCCCCTTCTGCCGAGCGAGGCACGCGCTGTGCTGGTTTCTTCTCCCTACAGGTAAAGTACATTTACTTCTTTTGGGAGTTCTCAGGGGGAGGTTCTGCTATTACCGATGCGTTTATGGTGGGAGTGTTCTGCTGGTCCGAGCCATTTTTCGGTACGGCCTGTGCATTTTAGGCCATTTGAAGTTTGCTGTCTGGAGCATTCTCTGGGGTCAAATATTTTCGAATGCACATGCTTCCTGTTTGACGAGTGAGCGCTGAGAGGTGTGGCTTGTTTGCCTTTCTTACGAGTGTGTTAAAATTAACCCTAAACTGAAGCCTTTAAATACCGTTTTTTTTAAAGGCCCTCTCGAAGCTATAAGCAATTCTAGTGTGGTTCTGCCAACTGCAGTGCTACTGACGGCTCTTATAAAATGCCATATAAAATCCCTTGTCTCATTTCCCCTCATTACTTCTCGGTATTCCTTCCATGAATCTTCGCGCGTCTCAGGCCTGCGAGTGCGCAGTAATTAATCTCCAAAGGGCACACCCCCATCATTAAGCACCCATTATCCGGCCCACCTGCATGCGCAGATGAAGGAGCGGCCAAGTGCCCCAGGCATTTATTGCCATTACAAATGACCATAAAAAATACGAGCCTTTGGTTCAGGGTCGGTCCACGTTTTTCCCATTTTGCCTTTTTAGAACGATCACTGGAAGGCCAGCAGGTCCCTGTCGCAAGTCGAATCTGACCTTGCAAATCTGTTCCTGATAAGGATCGGCAGTATAATTTCATTCCACACAAGCAGAAGGTTAGCTCTAAAATATTTTACACGAAGTGCACATTGAGAAATGGCAAATTAACTTCAGGGCTCTGGAGGAGAGCCTGAAGCTAGCTCCACAGTGGGTAGCACAAAGTTCATTACTCGGCGGCATGTGTACTATGATGGGAGTGAACTTAGAATCATCCTTAGAAAACCCCACCCATCCTGAGCCAAAATATCTTTCTCTTTATTTTATCTACCTTCCTTTAGCTGCTTGCTCTATTTTATTCTACTGCCGCTATTATCTTCTGAGAAGGCGTGCCCAAAAAATAGATCACCTTCTTGACATCCTCCCTTAGCACACGGTACATCTCTTGTCAGGCCAGTTCTCTAGGGCATATGTAACTCAAGGGCACCCACTCAGTCCTTGTGACTCTAGTATTTCTTTAGACTCTCGTACCACAGACACAAAATACTACTGCAAACTCACTGAATAGCTAAGTGCCTCTTTGTTAGGGTTTGACTTTCAGGGGATGCCATGGTCGAACAGTCAAGGCTAACTTTTGGAGGGCAGCATGTGGCAGAATGTTTAGCTCAACTAGCACATTTGACACACACAATATATGCTCATGCTGTATTATGCCTTTTTAAAACAAGCATTGGCATAGCCAATAAGTCTCGCCTTTGGGACCTTATACGTGTTTAGCCATGCAACAATTACTGTTGTTGCAGTAAGGATATTGTGCTGCATAACTAAATACTTAGAAGGTCCCAAAGGTGAGACCTATTGGCTATGCCAATGCTTGTTGATGTGGTCACCCCCACATTTTGCCTGGTATTCGATGCAATTTTGACTGGAAGTGCACTGGGTTCCTGCTATCCAGGTTCCCAGTGCCAGATCTCTTTCCCAAAACTGTACAAATGCTCCCCCAATTTGCAATACCTTAGGCACCCTTGCAAGTCCCTAGTAAATGGTACTTCAGGAACTTAGGGCATGGGTACCAAAGAGGGTCATTGCAGGCTATGTGTAGGCAAAAGTGAAACCATGACATGGCACCCAGCCCTGTGTGCCATGTGTCCAGACACTGCATACATTATATGTAAGTCACCCCAACAGCACGCCTCCCAGCCCTAGGGCAGGGTGCACTATACTGCATGTGTAGACATATCTGCACAAGCTGATATGCCCCTGTCCTGGCCAGTTCAATTACTGTCAGTACAAGTGACCAGGTGAGGCATTTTAAGTACATGTGCTGGACATTAGTGAAAACCCCCAGCTACATGATTGCTGAAACCAAAGATGTTTGGTATCAAACATCTTGTATTAATGAACCCACACTGATCCCAGTGATGGCTTTATTAGTACATGCACCCAGAGGGCACCTTAGAGGAGCCTCTTGAAAGCCTACCAACAACTACTGAGCTACCTGGCAGGTCCCAACCAGCCTACCACCACAGATGAGTTTCTGACCCCCAGAAGTGAGGGCCAGTGCTCTCAGGAGGTCAGAAACAAAGCCTTTTCCGGTGAAGGGCGTTTACACCCCTTTTCGGCAGGATGACCTGTAAATTTGCATTCCAAGGCAGGGGGCTTCAAAGAGTCGGCCTTTGGTATGCAAATCTGGCTTCCTTCACAGGGATGCCACCCCCCTGACCAGGGCCCATTTAGCACCTGCACGGAAAATTAGTAGTCAGAGAGGTGTTTTCACCTTCGGGCTAGTTCCACCCCTAATGTGGGCTACTTGATGTGGACATGAAATTTCAGACACCGTCATCATTGTGATGGCAGAATTAAGAACTCTGGGACAGGGTTATGCCCTGTTCCCACTGGAAGTGGTCATAAAGGGGGGATAGTGCCCTCTGGGTTAAGTAGCCCATTGCGGATGCTGGTGAGCCACAGAAGCAGGAAGACCAGCAACTGACTTAGCACTGATCCTGCCAGCCAGTCTGCTGCCCTTGACAAATGAGCCAAAGACGACTCGTCCTGCAACTGCCTGTGCCTTCAAAAGCCTGGGAGCACTTCCAGCCTTCAGCCTTCAGCTAAAAACCCAGGATCTCCTGTGGAGAAGCAGAGCTGCTCCCCTGCATCCTGCAGGCACCCCAGAAGAGCAGGGAGGACTCCGGACTGCCAAAAACCCAACACTGAATCCGTGCCCCCTAACCCGAGTTAAAGCGGGCCAATGGTGTCAGTGTGGTCCCTAGACCTTCCAGACTTGAAGTCCACTTTGGGTCCCCCAGTTGTGGACTTCCTGACATGGCCTGCAGCCTCGTTGTGCAGGACCCTTCTACCACGTGAGTCTCCGGTTACAAAAACCCGATGGCTCAGGACACCTCTACACTCAGTCACACCGGCCCAAGGAGAAGAGGACCAAACGTTTCCCAGCGCCCCGGGTATCGTACGACCTGATCTCCCCTGTTAGTGCAGCCGAAGTGGTGCTTCATTCCAATCCGGCAGCCTCTTTGGGACTGGACCAATCCCCATTGACTTCAACAGGGAACCAGACTCTCTATTGTACCTCTGCACCCGGCCATCTCATTGCTGCACGAGGTGACCTGTTGGTGCTGCCTTGGACCTTGCTCCATATGCCACTTAAGTACAGAATATTGTTCTCATTAGTCACTTTTAGGAACTTGTATGCAGTATTTGTTTTTCCTCCAATGGATAACATTGCCGCCTGTACATAAATTCAGTCAGCTTTTGAAAACTGCTAATATTTCTAACTAGAAATGTACTTACCTGATCGTATTTATTCTGGTGCCTAAATATATATAAAGATAGGTGTTATTTTTATGAATTGATGTGCATTTCCTTATTGACTTGTGTGTACCATTTATTGACTGTGTGTGTATTGCAGATGTCTAACACTTCCCTCTGATAAGCCTAAGGCTGCTCGACTGCAATAACCCAAGGGAGAGCACCTTGGGAATGCTAGAGCAAGCCCTTGTCCACTTATAAGGGAAACCGGGACTCTCTGCACAGTATACATTTTTTTGGTGTACTATATATGGAGCCAGCTTCCTACACTGACACCTTTTTCCTCAATGTTTAGACTGGACACTCTGGGAAGAGATTAAGACAGCAGGTAAATGTCCCAGAGAGAGGGCAGTGGTCACATGCACTGTGCAGAACAGCTATATGAGCTGAAGGAAAATTTCCAATGAAAAAAAGACTCTTTATAGTTCAACACTGCCTGAGGAATAAGGATACTACTGTTTCCCATAAGGATTCCAGGAGGGTGGTGCGGTTTGGGAGGCAAAGTGTAGTGAGATAGGTTCAGGGCCAATAGCAGTATGTTTTAAGGTGGTGTAAGTTTAGATGCACAGGGTAAGGCTTCCTGATTTGCTTTTTCTATGCGTCCCTAAGGGGCTATCGTTTTGCTGGTTGAGATATTTGGGGGTAGATGTAGTGATTGCAGCAGGGAAGGGAGTGGTGAGCAGCCAAGATTTCAGCATCTTGGGTGGGTTGGATTTCATGGTTACAGACAAGGTAGGTGGAATGAAGATAGATGGTGTTGGGGTGTCGCATGACTCTCTGGAAGCTGGAGGAGGAGGAGGGACTGATTCTGAGTGGGCAGTGAAGAATTGGTGAGACCTGGCCGGTTGGAAAGGAAGGTGGGCGGATCATTAGGGTTTTGAGCTGGGTTTAAGAAGTGATCCTGTCAATAGCCCAAAGGTCATTCCATAAATGGCAGCTAAAGTAGTATATTTGAGCGAGTGAGAGTTGTGGCAAGCAGCCAGGGATTGTGTCCGGGGGTGTTGCGGGTTAGTGGTCACAGCATTGTTCTGGCATGACTGTGGCAAGCCAGCTGGGGCTATGTATGGTTGGTGACAGGGGATGTTGGTTGTCCCTCAAAGAGCTTTGTTTTGCTGTAATGGCAGACCACAATGTGTATGTTTTGCGTTGGATTGTGCAGAAGTGGCCACAGTAGATGCACTGTGAGTCACCAGCAGCCAGGTGGTGCTGCCAGTGTCTGTTACGACCTCTGTTTGAGAATCTGCTGGTGCATGAGGAGACCAAATATGCGCTGTATTGGGGGTCATATACATTGGTAAAGGAGCAAGTTACCAGGATTGATTGGAAAAGGGGGCAGGGGATTTCCAAAGGTAATGCACATTGTGTACATGACTTAGAATAGCGCATGACATTCTGTAGGCAATATGGTGATGGTGGAACAGAGGCAACTTACTAAAAAGAACAAGGTAAGAGCCACAGCTGGAAATAGGCAATTGGCATTGACTAGGTAGAAAGAGTTAAAGGATGCAGCCAGATGGTGTGCCACAAGGTTCACTGCCAGTCATCTAACACAATATCATACCCTCTCCACCCCTTGCAGAACTTGACGAGGGTTGCCTGAATGTCCTATATCTCACAGATTTTCATTGACCTTCAGCACAATGGGCCCGTTGAAAGTTTGGGGGCCCCCTGCACCATAGGATCTGTGTGGCCTGTGTTACGTCCATTCAATGCATAAATTAAAAAAGGGGGTAAAGTTGCTGAATGTGAAAACCAGCAGAACTCTGAGTGTTAGCTGTGAAGGTGTCATGGAGTAATAGTAAGGACAGCAAGTGGTAAGAGGGGCAAATTGGAATTTTAAGGTGGTAAGGGCTGAGATTTCAGACTGAGGATTGTTGGGAAATATCAAAGCAGGGGTAAATGGCAGTTTTAATGTTAAAAATGTGCCAAAAGGTGAGGCCAGAAGAGAAAGAGGTTGATCCTGTTAATGTTGATGGGTGAAGAACAGAGTGGGATGCAGGGTGAATACATAAAAGGGCAAAGAGAGTGTGAGGGATAAAAATGATAAGCGTGATGAACTAAGAAACAGGGGTTGCCGGGTCTGAGGATGCTGTGAGGACAAATGAAGGTTACGGACATAGGGTATACATGTCAATAACCAACATTATTTTTTGGCTTGGGTTTTTATCAGAGGATATGGTTATGACAAATTTTTCCAAAGGGGGGGTTTCCTCCTCTGGGGGTTATCATGGAGATTGCCAGTGGTTTCGATGAAGTCGTTGGCTCTAGCAGGGGTGGGGTGTGTGAAAGAAGCCACAAGAAGGAATAGTGGAAGAGAGACCAATAATTCGTAGCTAGTGGATGATCTAGCTGTGACGATTACTTCAAATGGACACAGTATGAAGCCTTCAGAATATGTCATGGGCAAAAGTAGTCTAGGACATGGGTGCGTAGGAGAGGAGAAAGGTTGGTATTGTAGCAGAGATGCCGCTTTGAGACATTATGAGGAGGGAACGACTGGGTTCGAGGCTGGATTTATAGTTGCTTCTCCCTTTTGCCAGATCATGCTGGGTTTCTCCTAATTCCTCAGATACAGTTAAAGGTGGAATATTGGACACAATAGACTTTAATGACAGTGGAGTGCAACTTCTGAGGTTGTTGGGCCAAAACAGAGGGCAGGGGTTAAATTAGGGTATGTTGAGGTAAACCTGGCTAGGGTTAAAGCACAAGACAGCAGTTCTGTAAGGTTTAAATGAGGGCAATGCATGAAAAAAAGATTAGGGACAGGAGTATATGATTGTTTGTAAGGCAAAGGGTGCGCTAGTCCCGTGTTTCCCAAACTTTCAGGTCGCAAGTCGATTTTTGGTGGCTTGCGAAAGTTCAAGCAATAAATACAGATACCTTTACATTGGGTATTTATATGGTCCCATTTGCTGCTTTTCAAAGACAGAGGTGAGATGTCAGGATAGTCTTCTGACAAATTCCTGATTATTTTTTTACATGGAGATCAGTGTGTACAAACTCCTCCCACTTTGCAGTCAGAGAAAAAAATAAAGTCAATTATGTGACAATCTGGATGGGGAACAGAAAGTTAAAAGGAAAGGCTGTAGAAAATATTTTTTTGTAACAGGAAAGCAAAAATGAAGCACATTTGTTATAATTCGGAATTGTAATGAAAACAGAGATTTTATAGGACCAATACAAATCAAGACACTTTACTTAGAGATGCACCTAGAATAATTATTCACTTGAACTCGATTTCCACACATCATCATATGTGTACAATCACATTTTATCAGTAAAACTGTATGTCTGTACAAATTTAGGGGCCATTTAATTGGAAAATGTGCTGTCTGTAAATGACTGTGTGCTACCAGCCAATGCTTTAGTTACACAAAAAATTCACCTGCCTCGTATCCATTCAATTTAGCAGTACGCCAACGTTTATTTTTATAATAACTGGGGGCCTTATTTATGAGGCCTTGAGTCACTTTCACACCGTTGGTGCGTCACTTTTTGTGACGCACCAGCTGTGTAAAAAATGCGCCATGTTGCGTCATATTTACAAAGTGACGCATCTAGGTAGATGCGTCACTTTGTAAACCCCTGCGCCACATTATACCCGCACCAGATATCATGTATGCAGGGGGGAGCGTTCTGACGCAAGAAAGAGGAGTAGAAGTGACGCAGTGAAATCTATGACATTTCACTGAGCCACTTCTAGGACGCAAATGCGTCAATATCTTACGCCTGCCTCATGGCAGGCGTAAGACTGACGCAGGCACATTTCACATGGGACTTGCCCATGTGTAACGATCCATTGCTGGATTTGCATCACTTTTGTGACACGCTCCACTCCAGCAATGCGTCCTTTTTGCGCCTTCATATACGTCAGAAATACTGATGTATCTGTAACGCGATGATGCGTCATACTGTAAATATGACGCATCATTGGTGTCGCAGGGAGGGCGCAATGAAAAGTGACGCATCGCTATTTTCTTAAATGAGGCCTTGGGTCATCTTTCTTAAATGTTTCGGAAGTATTGCATCATTTGGGGTTATTACCTCCTAAAGCTAAGGATTACCATTGTTAGATTATTGAGAAAGGGATGGGGTGTTAGGTAAGGGTGTGTGTGTGTGTGTGTGTGTGTGCGTGCGTGTGTGTGCGGGGTGCTATGAAGGAAAACAGTTAAAAGAAGTTAGGACAATTAGCTGGTCAATAAAAGATTATCACGGGGACTTTGAGCAATGTAAATAGATGTGTAGTTTTCCGCGAGACAGGTTTTATGGTTGAATAGGGTTTTAGTTATTCTCTTGTATCATGGAGACCTTTAGTTTACTCTATACATCTGTGTCAGGGTATGACTTGTTGGTGAAGGCCCGTTTCATTCAAGCAGACTTCTCTGCAATCTTGCATTGTTTTTCGTGATTGTGCTATCCTTCCTCATGGCAATGGGTGGGCAAGGGAGTGGAGCATGTGGGTCTGTGAGGGCAGAAGAGATGGTGAGAAATGTCAGGAGGAAGGAAAGGCAGAACAGGGGCAGCAATTAGAGAAAATTACCTCATTCTCAGTTGTACTTTGTAGGCTTCTAGTGAACATCTTAAAAATATAGACAGCCAAAATGAACTGCTCAATACCACCGATTTTGCAGTGTGAGTGACACAGGCACTGTAAGAAAAGACTGCATCAATCTAGACATGAGCTATTGTTCCCAATGGTGCACCAGCCATGACCTCCAGTGACCTGTGACCCGGTGATGCATGATGATGCATGCTTTAGTGGCCTGGAAAGGCATGGAAAGGCACACTGGAATCGAATTAAATAATGAATAGATTTCCAATGGCTAAATGAGGACAGGCGCAAACAAGGGCGAACAAAAGCAAAGGGGATGGCAGAATAAATCAAGGAAGATAAATGGAGGATCTCTAGCGTAAAATGGACAGCAGGGCATATTTCATGAAAGCAGATTGTTTCTTTTTAAGTTTGAAAAGCTTTATTGATTAGATTAAACAATGTAAAACATGAGTACAATAGCAAGGAAGGAAACAACATAAGATAAATAAAAAATGATCGAAAACATTGCAAATGGAAAGATAAACCCCAAAAAGGGTTAAAAAATGTACCAATGAGAAATGCTTTTACAACTTTTCAATTTTAGGGGGGGAGGAGGAAAAACAAAAAAGAAAAGAGGGATTAAGGGGAAGGGAGGGGATAGAGGTGCAAAGTGAAAACATCATCACATAGCAAAAATTAGGCGAAAAACAATGCAAAAAAATAAGAGAAATAACAACTGCGGATGATCATAAGGAGCGTCTGGACAAAAATTCTGTTAAAGGTGACCATAATAAATCACGTTTTATCAATAGTGGAAGTGACGAAGCACATGCACGGTCCAATCTATGATGGTGACAGAGTAGATTCCACAAAGCATTATAAGCAACATTAGTAGTGTCTTTCCAATTAGCAGTGATAACTTGAAGAGAAGTAGCAATAGAAAGGTCAATGAATTTGCGTGTATGCTGCAGAACATTCCAAACTGGGGCTAAGCCACCCAAAAAAATGGTAACAATATCGAAAGGAACAACAGTGGACAGAACTTTGTTAAGTGTGGACCAAACCCTGGACCACAATAATTTAACTCTAGGGCAGAGAAAAAACATGTGAAACAAATCACTAGTAGAACAAGAACAAGACCAACATTTTCTGGAGTCAAGTAATTTGAATTTGTACAGGTCATTAGGGGTATAATGGAGTCGATTGTAAAAAAAGTAAAAGGTCTGTGTGGTGCTGGCAGAGCGAGAGACAGAGTGAATTTTAGACCAAATGGAGTCCCAGGTGAGCAGGGAAAAGGTGTGGCCGAGGTCTGATTCCCAAGTTCAAGGCGGGTTTTGGGCCTATTTGTGGGAGAGGGAGATAATAACTTGTAGATGGCCGAGGCCTTAAAAGGGATATGGAAGTTTGGTGGGGAGGCAAGTAAAGGGGGAGAAGGGAATGATGGGACATCCTGAAGAATAAGAGAGGATAATGTGGGAAGAAGGTTAGTAAAGGACGAGAGATATTTAGTGGAAATACCAAAGGAATCCTGGAGTTCCTGAAAGGTTAGTAAAGAGCCATTAGAAAGGAGATGTCTATAAGTAAGAATTCCTTTATCGATCCATTCCTTCCAGAAAAGTGCCCGATTGCGGAGTTTAAGAGATTTGTTTACCAGAGGGGAGTGTTGAAATGAAGGTCAGAAGATGAAGAGAAAGAACGAAAAAGAGCAAAAGTCAAAGCTTTAGAGTGTTTAAAGATAGGAGAGACAGACTTCTGAGGTGGCTGGGTAAGATTGGTAGCAGTAAAAAACGAGAAGGGGAGAAGTTGAGCCAATTCCAAAGAGCTCCAAGCCGTGGTAGGTGGGGGAGAAGAGTCTTGGAGAAAGGGCCAAATCTGTTTGAGAGAAAAGGCAGAGTGAAAGCGGGAGATATTGGGGAAGTTAACACCACTGAGATGTTTAGGTTGTTGGAGGCGAAGTAGAGATACCCTGGCTTTGCGCTTGTTCCAGAGGAATTTAGAGAAGACTCCATTGATAGATTTAAAGAAGAAATGGGGAACGGAGACAGGAAGCATGGAAAGGCAGAAGTTAACTATAGGAAGGAGCATCATTTTGATGGTGGAAAGACGACCCACCATGAAAGGAAGAGAGGGGACCAACAATCAATGAGTGAGGAGAGTTTCTTAAGAACATCAGAATGATTCAGTTTAATGGTTTCTCTAATGGTACTAGCATATAAGACACCAAGACATTTAATATATCCGGGATTCCACTCAAAGCCTGAGCCATGAAACATATGAGGAAGACAGTGTTTGTTAAGAGGAAGGACCTCTGACTTATCGATATTTAACTTATAACCGGAGACCGAAGAGTAATCCCGTAGTAAAGAAAAAAAAGCGGGAAGGGCAACAATAGGATTTGAAATATAAAGCAGGATATCATCTGCGTAAGCCGTGTATTTGATTTCTACATCTTTGTAGATGAAACCGGAATAGGCGGGGTATTGTCGAATTTTCTCCAAAAAAGGTTCCAATGCCAAAATAAAAAGGAGAGGGGACAGCGGACAACCTTGTCTAGTGCCTCTGTGGAGGGGAAAATAAGGAGATTGAGAACCGTTAACCCAAATGGAAGTAGTGGGAACAGAATAGAGCAATTTAATGTATTTGAGGATAGTGGGGCTAAAACCGTGCCAACGAAGTGCACCAAACATAAAATCCCAATTAACACGATCGAAAGCTTTCTCAGCGTCAAGGGTAATAGCCGCTATTGGAGTATCCATCTTAGCAGAAAGGTGCATAATATTGAGAAGGGTCCTCGAGTTATCAGTGATAGATCTACCTTTGACAAAACCGGACTGATAAATATTGACTAAATCAGGAACAACGGAGTTGATGCGTAGAGCTAATAGTTTGGCATATATTTTACAATCGGTGTTGATGAGGGAGATGGGCCTATAGTTTTTACACAGGGAAGGATCCTTATCTTTTTTGGGGAGAAGAACAAGCATAGCTTGAGTAAAAGAGCCTTTAGATTCACCGGTAGCAAGAAAATGATTAATTAATTTGAGCAAATAAGGAACCAAAACAGTTTTGAAGTGGAGAAAGAACCGTACCGTAAAGTCATCTGGGCCAGGCGTCTTATCTTTAGGGAGAAGAGAAAGAGCCGTAAGAATTTCTGTTTCGGAGATGGGGGCATCGAGGGAAGAGAAATCTACAAGAGGGGCGGAAGGTTTAGGGATAGAATGGAAGAAAGAATCAATTTGTGTAGCGGAAGGATTGGACTCAGGCGTGTAGAGGGTAGAGTAATATTGAACAAAACAGTCAAGAATTTTAGAGTCTGAGGAATGAAGGGAGCCTTGTGAGTCCTTGATCGTAACAATTTTAGATTTTTGTTTTTTGATTTTGAGATAATTCGCTAAAGCCCTACCAGCCTTATTACGACCACCATAGATCTTAGCGTTAAATTGGAGAAGCTGGTTAGAGGCAGAATCCCAAGATTGTTTGTTAAATTCCATTTTCGCTTTAATAAGGGAGGACAGAGAATCAGGAGAGTTGGTGGTAAAATAAAGATGTTCGAGCTCTTTAATGCAATTAAGATAAGAGGATGCTTGATCACGCGCCTTCTTCTTTTTATGAACAACAAAATCAATAATACAACCACGAGCAGCAGCCTTAAAGGCATCCCAAAGAAAGTGGAAATCAGAGGAGGTATTCAAGTTGATAGAACAGAAATCTTCCATAAAGTGTGTGAAATAATCAGGGAAGGAAGGGGTAAGTAAAAGTGAATTGTTAAAGCGCCATCAACGGGTCTTGGGAATAGGGGAGGGATAGTCCATATCCAGGATAATAGGGGCATGATCGGAGATCAGGATGGAGCCTATTTCAGAGTTAGTCATGAATTGGAAACCATGGTGGGAAAGAAAAATGTAATCAATACGGGAATGGGAGGCATGCACAGGAGAAAAAAAGAAAATTCCAACAAATCGGGGTGAGAAATTCTCCAGGAATCTATTAAGCCTCTAAAAGAGACGGATCTGTGTAAGGATTTTTGCATCTTGGTAGGAACATAACGTGCTTGGGATTTACGTTCCAAGAAAGGGTCCATCAATTGATTACAACCCCCCCTACAATCAAATCGTCAGAGGCAATGAAGGAAAGAAGGGAAGAAAAAACATTCCAGAAAGAATTATCCACCCCAGTGGGACCATAAACATTGCAAAGGGAAAGATGAACATCATTAACAGTGCAGTCTAGGAGCAACCACCTACCATTAGAATCAGCAGTTTCTTTATGTATTTAACAAGACAGAGATTTATGAAATAGAATAACAACACCATTTTTACAATTGACAGCCGGAGAACAGTAAACTTCCCCAACCCATTGTCTGCGTAACTTCGACAACTCATCAGCAGTAAGATGTGTCTCCTGCAAAAAGGCAATTTGGCATTGTAAACGAGCGAGGCGAGACACAATACGTTGTTTCTTAATAGGGTTGTGGAGACCCTTAACATTCCAAGAAATGAGTCTGAAACCTTTCATAAGAGGAGAGGAGAGAAGAAGGAGAGAAAAAAAAGTCCAGCAGCTATGAAGAGATAGAGGAGAGAAGATAAAAGAAGGCATATAGTAACAAGCCCAGTGAAATGAAAAGAGAGGAGAAAAAAACAGTTATGGGAATGAATGAGAGAGAGTAGGAAAAAACAATGCATTACTACCACTTTAAGGTGCAGAGAGAGAGAGAGATTGGAAGAAGAGAGAAGAGGAGAGGAGCCAAAACCATTGTACAAAATGAGAGAAAGGAGTAATGACGGAGAAAGGATGAAGGAAACGGGAAAACATGAGTAAAAACAAAAAGGAAAAGAAAGGGAAAGGAGAGGGTAGTGAAGAAAAAGGAAGTGGGAGCTAAACGCTGCCCGAAAACAGACAGTAGAAAGAAGGATGGCAAGGGAAACCAAAACGGTTCCAGCCATACAGAACAATTAACGGAGAAAGGAGACAATAAAGTGGGAGCGGGAGCAGCAAGAAAAGACGACCGCACAAAAGGGAAAATGTCAGAAAACTCGGTCTGAGGAACATGAAAAAGATAGACAAGAAGAAGAACAGGGAGTAAAAGAAAAAGAACCCAAGACCGAGCACGACAATATAAAACAAATGGAGGTGACTTACCAAACAGTTAAGCAAAAACAACAGCGAATTGGAATAATGGAGACAGAGACAGCACGGTACGATGGAAGGGCTGACAACCAAAACATAGGACGACGAACCTAGAAAACAGCGGAGACAAAAACCAATTAGAACATATGCAAGAAAACAAATAAACAGCCCAAGTATGGACAATAAGTGAAGTACAGAGAGGTAAACATGAGGAGACTAAGAGTCGCTTTGTTCCATGGAGTCTTCTCTGTGGGAGTGGATGAATCTGCGGAGATCTGCCGGATCCTCGAAGCTATAAGACCTCTCTTTGTATGTGACCTTGAAGAAGCAGGAATGAATAAGTCCGTATCTAGAGTTTATGGAGCATAGTGTAGGCCGCAGATCAAGCAATTCCTTTCGACGTGACGCAGTCTGTTTGGAGACATCCTGAGAGAAAAAAAGTTTATGGCCCGACCAAAGTAGTTGCTTGTGTTGTTTGGCTGAATGCAAAACAGACATGAGGTCGGAATACAGAAGGAAATAAGCAATGATGCCTCTAGGTTTTGAAGAGGAAGAGGAATTTTTTGGGCCAAGACGATGCGCCCTTTGAATATTCAGATCTACATGTTTAGGCAGCCCAACTATTGGTATGACTTGTGACTTCAAGAAGAGGATGATTTCAAGAAGAGGATGATTCTCTGGATTGCCTCATACCCCTCTCTAGCACCCTCAAACGCACCAAGAGAGTTAACCCTTCCCCTTGGTACACCCCTGAACTGAATGTTCTACGGAAGGAATGCAAGAGAACTGAACGCACATGGAGGAAAGACAAATCAGCAGACAAGAAAGAAATGTTCCGGTCCACCTTAAGAACTTACAAACTTGCGCTTCATAAAACTAAGAGTTCATTTTTTGAGGAAAAAATTAAAAACGCATCCTGCTCCGCTCAAGAAACCTTCACTATCCTAAAAGAACTTCTTCATGTCCCAGATCCCCCAGTAAAACCCACGGATCCTAAATCCGCGGAAAACAAATGCATTAAGCTGGCTACTTTTTTCGACGAGAAAATCCAAAAAATCCTTTCCTCCCTTCCTTCTATCGACAGCGGTGGCACAGGCTCAGACTGCCGCAACCCCCTTTCTTGTCATGGCCGGCACGTCGATTCCTCGGTACCCTCTCTTGACACTTTCGGTGCAGTCACCACAGAAGAGGTAGCCACGACGCTTGCCACAATCAAGAGTGGCTCTCCCTGCGACCCGGCCCCCCTACGCTTCCTCAAAAAAGTGGCCCCCACCATCATCCCTCCACTCACGGCCCTCATCAATGCCTCTCTACTGGAGGGAGAGGTCCCTCCTAGTTGGAAAGCAGCTGTTGTAAAAGGGCTCCTGAAAAAACCTTCATTGGACCCTCAGGACTTAGCCAACTACAGGCCAATCTCCCTCCTCCCAGGAAATGGCAAAATCACAGAGAAACTTGTGAACAAAAAACTATCTCTATTCCTGGAAGCGAACAACCTGCTCAGGAACTCCCAGACAGGCTTCCGCCCAGGCCAGGGCACCGACACCGCCCTCCTGGCGGCAGTGGAGAAGGCCAGAAGCATTTTAGACTCAGGAGGATCAGTGGCAGTGATCCTCCTGGACCTCAGTGCGGCCTTCGACACTGTCAATCACCAGGTTTTAATCCAGCGGCTGAGAGACACAGGAGTGAAGGGCACGGCCTTGAAGTGGCTTGCCTCGTTCCTGGATGGCCGCTCGTTCCAAGTCTGGGAGAACGACAGCCACTCCCCTGCGGTCCACCTCCGTTGTGGAGTACCGCAGGGTTCATCAGTAAGCCCAACGTTATTTAACGTTTATATGTCCCCGCTGGAGGAGCTGGTCACCCCGTTTGGGGTGACGATTATCAGTTACGCTGACGACACCCAGCTGGTGGTGACCCTCTCACACCCCAACCAAGAACCCTCCAATCTTCACGGCTGTCTTACGGAAATCCATGGTTGGATAAACACCTCCGCACTCAAGCTCAATGGGTCCAAGACCGAAATCTTGCTGCTTGGACAAAAAGGAGCCTCCCTGCCACCCAACATCTGGCCCGCCTGCCTAGGCGACCCCCCTTCTCCCAAAAACGAAGTTAAAAGCCTGAGTGTATGGCTCGAGAAAGATCTGACCTTCAGAGTCCAGGCAAAGAAAACAGCGGGAATATGCTTTGGACTCGTTAGAGCTTGTAGGAAGGTGCTCCCCTTGTTACCCGCTATCTCCCGGAAACTGCTGATCCAGGGCCTCATTTTGTCCAGGCTGGATTACAGCAACTCAATCTACTTGGGAGCCCCGGAAGCCACATTCAATACCCTACAGAAAATCCAAAACGCCGCTGCCCGGCTCCTAACTAACACCCCAGCAAGATCATCAGCAAAACCTGCCTTGAAGCAACTTCATTGGCTTCCAGTCTGAGAGAGGGTGGTTTTCAAGGCCCTCTGCCTGGCTCATAAACTCCTTCACAACAAAGGTCCCCCAATTCTCAAAAATTTCATTACCCCTTACGCAGCTACCAGGTCACTCCGGTCAAACCAAGAGAACTTCATCATGGTACACAGAGTGAAAAAAGCCAGGTGTGGAGGCCGCCGCTTCTCGGTAAATACTGCAAAGCACTGGAACAACCTCCCACGCAAACTAAGAACCGAACCAAACATTCTCCATTTCAGGAAATCTTTAAAAACTTTCCTTTTCCCATGATCCCCCTCTTCCTCCGCTGCTGCTCCCTCTTGATTCTGCAGGTTCTAGCGCTGGGATGCTCATGGGTTACTACGCGCTCTACAAAAACCTTAAATAAAATAAATAAAAATAAATGATGTCGGACCCTACTGAATTCTCCGGAACACCGTAAATACGCAGGTTATTGCGTCTATTTCTATTTTCCAACTCCTCGGTCGTTTTCTTGAGTACTTGAACTTCCTTGGTGAGGCTATCCACCTTGGCGACAACATCTTGAGCGTCGCTGATTTTTTGTTCAACGTCGGTGACCCTTTGATCTAGGCTGGACCATTTGTCGTCTAATCTCTGCAGGGTAGCAGTAGTATCCGCAATAAAGGGACGAATTAGACGAAGTTCCTCCATGAGGTCCTCAAGGGTGACTGGAGACGGAGATTTAGAAGGAGACGGGGGATCCGTCTGGGGACGCTTGCCTGTTGATGTGGGATCCTTACGTGAGGAAGAAGCTGCGGTGGAGGCTTTAGCGCCATGCGCCTGCTGCATGGTGACTGAGATGAGAAAACAGCGTGAGGTAAAGAGCAAAGCAGCCCACCATGCGCTGTGAAAGCAAGGCAAATTGCAGAAGTGGAGACAGGAACACCCGCAGTAGAGAACAATGTACCTCCGTGGTAGAGAGTAGTGCGCAGAAGTGAAGCAGTGACGCACCAAGCAGGCAGGTTCCAATGGAGATGTGAGGGGCAGGAAATAAACTCCAAAATTAGTGCAAGAACACCTCAAGGCACCTCAAAGAAAAGCAAATGCCTCCTGGAACAATAAAGGAAGACATATGGCAGTTGAGAAGACAAATGCAGCAGAAGAAGCAGTAGAAGGACGTTTGAGGAAAAACGAAAAAAATAAAGAAAAACAAAATGGCGGCCGGAACTGAAGCAGCGACATTTATGCAGAATTCGGCCCCAAAAGATGCATTGTCGCAGTCAAGAACATACCCGTGTGCTGGGGGGCAGTTCCGACATCAGAATCCGCCGTTTCCGACCAGAAACGCTGTCGGGAAGCGGGACCTCCGTAAATGAAGCGCCGCCGAAATCGCGGAGCTCAGGGAGGGGCAGCCATCTTGTCCGCCGCGTCGCGCGCTCTCCAGCAGATTGTTTCTTATACTTATTTTGAAAGAGTAGGGTATTGATTTCAACGGTGATGGGTTTCAACCGTAATGTAAATGTTTCTGTCCACTTTCTCACCTTTCGTTAGCGCATTATAGACATTCTTATCCACAGCTGCAGCCTTTGGAGGTAAGAGCAGTGGTGGTGGGTGGGATTTTGACAGACGACGACAAGTGAAAATGTATTATTTATTCAATTTACCCTTGTGGTCGCATGTCAAATCCCCCCAACCTGGCCTCACCACTCTTACCTGCACAGGCCGTGGCTATCTTATTCAATGATGTTAGTCTACTGCATTTCCCCTGTTTGAAGCATGGGGAGGGGAAAGGATGTGGCCTAACAGCTAGAGTGGTTGACCTCGAAGCTAGGGAACTGGGTTCGAGTCTCGGCAGGAACGCTCAACATCATGTGATTCTGGGCAAATCACTTATCTTCCCGTGCCAACCAAAAATGAATGTGTACATCTGTAACGTGACTGGTGCTCATTTACAGCGTTCTGATACCTTCAAGTCGAGTTTACGCTAAATAAAAATCTTTAAAAAAGGATCAAAAATGGTGAAAGACCTAATTAGCTTTCTGCTGAAGTCCTACATCAGCTTTTCAATGCAGGAGAAAACAACTATGAAATAAAATGAGCATCACTAATGGCAATAAAGTTAGGGGCTTATTTATGAGCCCTCGGGTCACTTTTTGTGATGCACCAGCAGTGTAAAAAAATACGCCTTGTTGCGCCATATTTACAAAGTGATGCATCTAGGTAGATGCGTCACTTTGTAAACCCCTTCGCCACATTATACCTCCGCCAGGTAAAATGTATGCAGGGGGGTGCGTTCCGATGCAAGAAAGGGTTGTAGAAGTGACACTGTGAAATCTATAAGATTTCACTGTGCCACTTCTATGATGGAAATGCATCAATATCTTATGCCTGCCTCATGGCAGGCGTAAGACTGACGCAGGAACATTTAACATGGGACTTGCCCATGTTGAATGACTCATTGCTGGAGTTGCATCACTTTTGTGACACAGTCCAGCAATGCGTCACTTTTGCGCCTACAGATACGTCAGAAATACTGATGTATATGTAACTGCTTGCGACATGATGCATCATACAATAAATATGATGCTTCCTTCATGTCGCTATGAGGGCGCACTA
Source organism: Lissotriton helveticus (assembly GCF_964261635.1). NCBI lineage: Eukaryota > Metazoa > Chordata > Amphibia > Caudata > Salamandridae > Lissotriton > Lissotriton helveticus. The sequence goes on along the minus strand of NC_136065.1, from coordinate 352,362,732 downwards.
AAAAGTGACGCATCGCTGCTTTCAGGCAGCGATGCGTCACTTCTCATAAAAGAGTCCCTCAGTGCTCTGCCACATAATCATTTGAAAAATATTGTTTAAAGTTTTAGAGAAATAGTTATTCTAAGTGTAATTTGTGGAACAAATATGAAATCAGGGAGCTAATTCAAGCTGTGGAAAATTGCCTGTGCAAATGCCTTTTCTGTAAGCATTTTTGTAACAAGTGGTGAATTGTTGATTAATGATAGATTTATAATATAATCCCTTTCGTGTAGTAACAACCTGGCATTTATTTGACCCGGCGATTAGTGGAAATAAGCTGCTTAGCTTCAAGGAACTACAATAGTGATATGGTCGACCTGACAAGTGTTTAAGTATGCCCACCTTTATAATGCAGAATTCCTAATGTCGATAGCTGTTTTGAGCACCAACTCCATCTCAGCATATTATTTGTCTCTTGGAAATTCTGTTTAGGGAACCTACAGCTATCGGGACAAGAGATCTATGTGCACTTCCCCTGATGTCTTTTCTGATAACATGTGTTACATTAAGCCATCTAATATAGTCTTAGAGCCCGCCTAAAGTGTGCTCTACTGCCTATTAAAGGACCACTCCAGCTTTAAAGGCCCGAGCCAAAGGCCGTCAAAGCCCACTACAGAGGGCTCTAAGGCTATTAGAACATTCCACCCCTAGAGGGCAGAATCTTCTAATTTGTAACTGAGAGGCCTCATGGAGCCCAAGTGGTTGAAATCCCCTGGGCTCCGTGAGGCCTTTGTTCACAGCTGCTGCTGTGAACAAACATTGGAATGTTGATGCTCCGGGCTTCTACCGCACTCCATGTTTTTCAGTGGAGTGCTCAACATTCCAATGTTCTAACTTGTGTAGTCAGTCATACCATCTCATACTGAGAATATTGCACTCCTTGATGGTTAGGCTGCAGGTGCTTAGGGTCAACATATTTGTGTATCCTGGTGCAATAATCCAGCTTTCATTTATATGTTTTATGTTTGCACAGAAATTTAATAGGCAGTATTACTTTACCCAAATAGGACAGGTATTATGTGTGGAATCAATGGCAATATAATAGTTTTAAGGCAAGTCAATCCCTTTGTGGTTAACTGTATTGTGATTGCACGTCATATGGTCTCAAAGAGTTAGATTGATAAAAAAAAAAATGTATCATCTGCATTTTTGCTCCAGGAAGTGATTAGTTGTTTGTTAATAAAGAAAACTATACCACGGCTAAGAGACACTCAGGTAGCCTTTTTGTTAAAATTGTCACCTATGCTACATTACTTGGGTCGAAGGATCTAAGCCATCTGGTTGAGGATTGATTGGCTCTAGTGATGTATTTTGTTTCTCTCTTTATTTTATATTATTTATTTAGTTTTCACATTTAGAATATATGATATGATGCATAATGCTTATTACATGTATTTACTTTTTTATCACCTTAGTATGTATGACCTTGCTGAAACCTCAATCAAAATAAAGGGGTGGTTGCTGTTATTTAGGATCTTAGCTGCCCATCCTCTGTCAAATTAGGAAGCTATTTAAAGACAATACTTTCTAAAACCCTCAATAAGATGGCTAAATAGATTAACGTACCTACTACCCCCCAACAGCTCCATGTACCTGTATGTGTTGGGTTCTCAATAATGCGTATACTCTATCAGTATAATTGGTATGTGCCTTATCGATGTTCAGAGTAGCACAGTGAAGTAATGGAGACATGCGTTTGTGACTACTGTTCGGAATTCTTATTGCTTCAAAAAGTAAATGGAAATCTGACACTTCTTTTGTTGTACAAAGTAGCTGAGTGGTTTGTAGTGGCAGGTTCTTTCTAATGCCAAGTTGTCCTATGATGGTCTACATGGCCTTAACGAATGAAAATGACATGTTGTAGAATAAAATTAGTGAAAAAAGGAATGTTTGTAAGCTGGAAGTCAGAGCTACAACCCAAATGGATCTACTCAGCCTCCCATTCTGGAATGGTTGGTTGAATTTAAATGAGTACCATTGACTTCCCTGATAGTGACGTTTAAAATCCCATTCGGTATAGGTTACTGTGTTTGTAGGGCTAAATAGGTGCTCATTATTGTTATTCGATACTATATGAGATGTTGATGCTACTCTTGCTGGCTGCTAAGACGTGAAATGATCATTACTCAAAGTAATCGTAAGACCAAGTGACATGTCTTGCTTTGTCCTTTAGATTGACCAGCCAGTCTTGGGAATGCCTTCCAGGGATTACTATTTTAATGGAGGAAATTATCAAAGGGTAAGTAAATATTGTAGGTTACTTTAATATAGCAATGGTGTAGAAGGGAGACCCATGCTCTCTAATTAGTTATGCAATTTTTATGCAGAACAACACTTTCTCCATTTATATTTAGGTGTATGTCAGTGAAATGGTGGTGATGTTTACTAATTAGCCATAACAGGAGCATTCAGAACTCCTGTATTCCAACCACTCAATAGATCAGGACAGCCCTATTCGGTCATTATTTGAGATATCAACATATGTGTCCATCATGTGTCTGTTTTCAGAAGACTTAGAAATGCCTTAAGTGTATGATCAAACCGAACCAGCTGGAAAATCTATGCACTTTACATTTTGTTAAGCTTTGTAGAGACAATATCAACTAAATACATTTTCCTGCTTATTTTGATTTAATTGGGGACATTATTATTTCGCTGTGAGGTAAAACGTGTCTACCAACGCAGGATAACAACCTTGCTTGGGTGAAGGTGAATGTCAAACAAGGCAATGCTGTAACTTTTGAAATGGAAAATAGTCATCATTATCCGGGTGAAAGTATGAACTGAATGCCCATCAACGTCCACAGCTTTTCATCTGTCCCTTCAGCGATATGCATCCGTAACTAATTACCAGACTTTAACAGACCCCATTTCTGATCATCCTTACCCATTGTTGAGGGCCATGTGCACCAAAGTGGCTCCCATCTTTCCTCCACATTGCACAACGTCTAACACAGGCGAAGGTTCCAGGATGCTTTTACAAACACCCTATCAGATGAAGAAAGAACAAGGCAAACTATTCCTGAGAATTGAAATTCTACTGGGGCATTTGCTACAGCGATTGGCCCTGTAAATAAGTATGTAAATAAGTAAGAGGACATAATGTTGATATCAGATGCCCACTGGATTGGGGGTTTGATTATGGTGCAGTAATTCTACTTGCCAAATAGGAGCTCGATCCGCCAATACATGATGTAGATGCATATTCCACCGATGCATCTATAGACAGCTGAGTTCCAATCATTAAACAAATATATATAGGCAGCTGTGGGGAGAGAAAGACACAAATTATAGCATTCTGGTGCTCACAAGGGTCCATCAGAAGGCTGAGTCTGTCAAGCATTGAGACTGATGTCGGCGATTAACAGGGTGAAGAGTGAAGACACAGACTGATATTTTAAGCTATATGAAGGACAGGAGGCATCAGAGAATGGGATGAAGCAAGTATAGGCAGCATTGGATAGGTCACTATGGGACAGATATATGAACATACCGAATAGCGATTACCTAATTAGATTTTCTGTGAAACGCAATGAGGTAATTGCTATTCCAAATGTATGAAACATAGAGTTTTATTTAGCAATTTCTAGGGGGTCGCAAATCGATCTACCTCATTAATATGAATGAGGTAGATCTGAGGTAGATCTTAACTTGTGACCCCACAGGAAAAGTGCCCCATCCGAATACCAAATCGCAAACCCATTTTGCGATTCAAAAATAGGGATTGATACATGGGAAAAGCCATTTTTTGCATTCACAAACGGGCTGATACTGTGAACCGGAAGGTTTGCGAACTCAAAATAGCTACATACATGTGGCCCTATGTGCCATAATGAAAATATAGATGGTGTTGCAATGAGTCCATAATATAGATCATGGCAGGTTGTGGTCCAAATTAAAATTGTTGCCCTACTGGTTATAATGCATGATTCCATGCCAGTGCAGCATGTTTTTACCCAACCATTGAGGGCAAATGGGAATATGGACCAGTTGTTTCAAAGGCAAGCACAATCCCTTCATAACGTTAGTGATGACAGCAATAGCTGTCAGTTTATAGGTGAACATGCTGTGTTGAACCTTCTTCATCTGCCTTTTGTGCATCTCTTGGGATTTACATCCTTTACATTTGCATGCAGCTGAAGATGCTTCTGCCTCAGATGTTCAGGTTGAAACAACTCCAAGCTTCACCCCTTTGCTTAGCATCCACCATTGTAGCTGTTTCTGTACATCTGCCTCTTATATGCCTGATTTGGTGAAAGGACAGAGCCCTCCTAAATGGGTGTGGACTACAACTCAACCACTGGAGGGCACTTGGAAGTTCCAGCTAATGTTCGGCAAAAGCCAGGGGTGGCAGAATCCATTTGAGGCCACGGGGCACAGATCTTTCTTCCCTTGACCATGAGGGATGAATCATTTTAGCAATGATGTCCCATGGCCTGCCCTACTATAGCTACTGATAACTGAGCACAAAGTACACCCCTTGAGCACTTGACTTTCAGGATAGGGAGGTGACCATTCCAGTGCTTACTCATGCAAGTCACTAGGGGTGAGGTTGTAAGTGCCTCTGTTGCACAGAAGTGGTCATAATTTCTGGTGAGGTTGAGGCACAATAAAAACCTACCAGCCAAACACAGGTGAAGAGCCCACTCACAGGTTAACTGGTAAAGTCTCAGGAGTCTGTCTGGAGAATAGAACTGTCACCGGAGTGTGCACTCTGGGGTCCCCTGTCACATGATGCTGGGTGTCAAATGGTCACTTGGGGTGCCTTCCAGTGCAAGTGTGGGTTCTAGAGTTCAGTCCTTCTGTTATACTGCTTTGCCACCCAGGGATTGTTGGCTCCCCATGCTCTGTTCAGTAAACCATTGTAAAACAAAACAAAAGATAGCCACAAATGTCCAACATGTTTAACCCATTAACCGCGGCTGTTTTTTTGCGGCAGTGCGGCCGTTTTAAAGAACGGGCGGGGCTGCGTCGGCCGTTGAACGTGCGCAGCACCAGCCAGGTAGTGCTCCGAACGTCCGACGGCAGCACTTAACGGGTTAAAGCAAAATAGCCAGAGAGCAATAAAAATGATGCAAGCCAATGCTATTTCCACGGTTCCAGAGCTTCACTGTTATGTACCCCAACCTAGGCCTAAGTAGCAAAATGACCTTGCAACTACATTTGTCCTAGCTTGCGATGCATAACAGTTCTAGCACTGACCTTTTATCAAGTTATGTGCTGAATAAATGTCGATTGTTTTCCTTGAAACTAGACTCATTTATTATGCATGAGGATTCTTAGAAAAGTCTCCTGCACATGATGTACATAACAGGATTAGCATACTCAGTATAAAAGTCATAGTCATCTTCATCCAAGGGCGACAGAACTACTTTGCATAATTGAAAGTATTAATGTAGACTCTTTTACATAATCGTACTCACAACATATCGATTGTGGCTACCTTTGTGATATAAAAGAACCCTACCTTCCTTAGATTAGCAGAGGAGATGCTTCCACGTTGACACAAGACACTGATGTCCCGGCCTGCTGAAGCTTCAACACGCAATGGTCTGACATCCCTTCCTGGGTGTTCAACTCGATACAAGATGGGGTCCTTCATTCTCTGAAATCTGGCCAACAGTTATGGCATAAAAAGTCAACAAGAATACTTGCATCCGTTTAAACCTCAAAGAAACCCCTAGTGCCACAGTTATCAGTACAGAATCACAAGAATATTATCCAAAAAGGCAAAGTATAGTCTTAAAAATACATGATTTATTTAATGCAATACATTGTTCCGTACAAAAGTACCATAAAAACAGATTAAAAACGTATCATTTTCATAAACACATAAAAAAAGGAAAAACAGGTTGTCGACGCAGCGTTTCGGGTTTTGGATTTTACACCTTCAGGACAGTTTTTCTCCAGTAATTTATTTTTTACACAAGGCACCACCGTGCATTGGAGCTCACACTTCCAATTCTGGGGTCATGGAGTCTACTTCAACGACCATTATCGCCGGAGGCTGTACACTCGGAGCAGGGAGGCCGCTCTCTCGTTATCAGATGGTAAATTGAAATACCACTGCAGGAGGACAACCCCTGATATCTGTGCCAAGATGAGACATGCCCTTATCCAATCACGCATGTAATTTCAGCCCTCAAAATTGATATCGTGCCTTTTACTAAATACAGACAACGGTGGCTCCAGTGTACACATATACACTGTCCAAATTCGAAAATGATAAGGTTGTTTTTAACAAGAAGGATATTAATCTCCTATAATTGATGAAGTAGACTCCATGAACCCAGAACTGGAAGTGTGAGCTCCAATGCACTGTGGTGCCTTGTGTAAAACAAAAATTACTGCAGAAAAATTGTCCTGAAGAAGGTGTAAAATCCAAAAACTGAAACGCTGCGTCAACAACTTGTTTTTCCTTTTTTTATGTGTTTATGAAAATGATAAGTTTTTAATCTGTTCTTATGGTACTTTTGTATCAGAACAATGTATTGCATTAAATAAATCATGTATTTTTAAGACTATACTTTGCCTTTGGATAATATTCTTGTGATTCTGTACTGATAACTGTGACACTAGTGGTTTCTTTGAGCTTTAAACGGATGCAAGTATTCTTGTTTACTATTTACGCCATAACTGTTGGCCAGATTTCAGGGACCCATTTGTTTCAAGCATTTTCCTCCTTGTCCCTCATTGGATTTCTAAGGAGACCTCCTTTTCTTTTTCTAACGTCCTTCGTTCTCTCCCATCAGGTAATGGGGTTAGCTCTTTCGTAGGGGTTTCTTAGCTTTACGCCCATACATGCTTGGTGCACTTAGGTAGGGTCCGCATCATAGGAGTATGCTTGATTACTGTCATGTTTATATGCCTGCATATATTCACTGTTTTAGCACCATGGTAGCATTCTACCTTCCATTTACTCTGCTGGTGCCTGTAATCTTTTACATTTGCTTCTGTCTAATAATTGTCACAGCAAATATGTTTTATACTAGAATGACACTGATTCAGTAAATGCTTATTGAAAATGTCCCCACTGTTTATTCTGTGTATCTCTCTGAGCCTAAGTGAGCACGATTGACAGTGCGAAAAGTACTGTACTGTTTCCACCATCCCTGAAGGAACAACGGTTGTCATGTTTGATGGTTGTCAGAAACTATTCACCCCTTGGTAAGGTTAGGGGGCGTATTGTGGCACAGTGAGCTAGCAGGTCTAAAGGCTAACTTATCCTTTAAGGGTGTCCAGAATCAGTCTAGACACCAATCCCTTAGTTTATGTTACCTATAAACGCGCAGATCCTATCTATTTTTGGGAACTACACGACATTGCGCCGCCAACGTTGGTTTGGTTCTGATTAATTGTATCATGAAACATTAGCATTCATACAGTTTCTAATCATGTATAAATAATTTCATTTTGAGGTCACATAAACATTCAAAGGATCTCCAGAGACAGCAGATATTGTCTCAACAGTGAGGTGCCACTACCCCTTCAAAAACTGCCCGGAAATTGTTTAAAACGTGTGACAAAGTGTTTAAAGCTCAAAGAAACCACTAGTGCCACAGTTATCAGTACATAATCACAAGAATATTATCCAAAAAGGCAAATTATAGTCTTAAAAATACATGATTTATTTAATGCAATACATTGTTCTGTACAAAAGTACCATAAAAACAGATTAAAAACGTATCATTTTCATAAACACATAAAAAAAGGAAAAACAGGTTGTCGACGCAGCGTTTCGGTTTTTGGATTTTACACTTTCTTCAGGACAGTTTTTCTCCAGTAATTTATTTTTTACACAAGGCACCACAGTGCATTGGAGCTCACACTTCCAGTTCTGGGGTCATGGAGTCAACTTCAACGACCATTATCGCCGGAGGCTGTACACTCAGAGCAGGGAGGACGCACTCTCGTTATCAGATGGTAAATTGATATACCACTGCAGGAGGACAACCCCTGATATCTGTGCCAAGATGAGACATGCCCTTATCCAATCACGCATGTAATTTCAGCCCTCAAAATTGATATCGTGCCTTTTACTAAATACAGACAACGGTGGCTCCAGTGTAGACATATACACTGTCCAAATTCGAAAATGATAAGGTTGTTTTTAACAAGAAGGATATTGATCCCCTATAATTGATGAAGTAGACTCCATGACCCCAGAACTGGAAGTGTGAGCTCCAATGCACTGTGGTGCTTTGTGTAAAAAATAAATTACTGCAGAAAAACTGTTTATGAAAATGATAAGCTTTTAATCTGTTTTTATGGTACTTTTGTACAGAACAATGTATTGCATTAAATAAATCATGTATTTTTAAGACTATACTTTGCCATTTTGGATAATATTCTTGTGATTCTGTACTGATAACTGTGGCACTAGTGGTTTCTTTGAGCTTTAAATGCATGCAAGTATTCTTGTTTACAATTTATGCCATAACTGTTGACCAGATTTCAGGGACCCATTTGTTTCAAGCATTTTCCTCCTTGTCCCTCATTGGATTTCTAAGGAGACCTCCTTTTCTCTTTCTAACGTCCTTCATTCTCTCCCATCAGGTAATGGGGTTAGCTCTTTCCTAGGGGTTTCTTAGCTTTACACCCACATACATGCTTGGTGCACTTAGGTAGGGTCCGCATCATAGGAGTATGCTTGATTACTGTAATGTTTATATGCCTGCATATGTTCACTGTTATAGCACCATGGTAGCATTCTACCTCCTATTTACTCTGCTGGTGCCTGTAATCTTTTACATTTGCTTCTGTCTATTAATTGTCACAGCAAATATGTTTTATACTAGAATGACACTGATTCAGTAAATTCTTATTGAAAATGTCCCCACTGTTTATTCTGTGTATCTCTCTGAGACTAAGTGAGCACGATTGACTGTGCGAAAAGTACTGTACTGTTTCCACCATCCCTGAAGGAACAAGGGTTGTCATGTTTGATGGTTGTCAGAAACTATTCATCCCTTGGTAAGGTTAGGGGGCTTATGGTGGCACAGTGAGCTAGCTGGTCTAAAGGCTAACTTATCCTTTAAGTGTGTCCAGAATCAGTCTAGACACCAATCCCTTAGTTTATGTTACCTATAAACGCGCAGATCCTATCTATTTTTAGGAACTACACGACATTGCGCCGCCAACGTTGATTTTGTTCTGATGAATTGTATCATGAAACATTAGCATTCATACGGTTTCTAATCATGTATAAATAATTTCGTTTTGAGGTCACATAAACATTCAAAGGATCTCCAGAGACAGCAGATATTGTCTCAACAGTGAGGTGCCACTACCCCTTCAAAACCTGCCCGGAAATTGTTTAAAACTTGTGACAAAGTGTTAACGTTTTTGAGAATGAATCTGGATTCAGTAGCAAGGAGAATCAGAGTTCATTACAAAGTAACCCATTAATTTTTCACTTTGTAAGAATTTGCACAAAGTCTGCGCACAACGTCCCTTCTCAAGAGGACTTCACATCCTAGCTGGAGATTTCCTAACATTCCTGCCCCACTATGAATATTTTACACATGAGGTAAAGAAGCAATAGTGTCAGGATTGGGAGAAATAAAACCTTCAAATCTAACCTACCATAAACTCATTTCGTTCATTGGTTTCATCTGAAAGAGAAATATATTGAGTAAACGTGATGCCACTGCTCCGTCTCCAGCTGTCTCAACAGCAGTTCATCCCGTTTTAGTCTCATCCGCTCCTGATTAGCTTCCAGTTCTTTATGCTGTTCATTAAGCCTTGCTGGATAGGTCTCCCTCTTTTGTTTCACTGCATACTCTTCGAAGTACTCAGCTTTGTTTGAAATCCAGAACATGGTAACTGGTAGGCCTGGGCGGTAAATTCTGTTCCGCTTGCGGAATTTGGGCAATTTCGCATTCCGCGGAGAACGCGAAATTGCCCAAAATTGTGCGTTCCGCGACTTCGCAAAATATTTTGCTTGTTCACGTTCTCAAAATGCGTGTTCGCAAGATATTTTCCCCCAAGCACGCAAACAGCGATTGCGAACAGGAAAAAAACATTGCGAACAAGCAATCCCATGCGTTTGCGGAATTTCTGCGTGTTCGCAGAGAGTTTTTACAGTTTCACTGAGAATTGCGTAACGCGAATTCGCAAATTCCGCCCATCCCTAGTAACTGGGGACGATAGGTAAAGCCTCATCCGGAAATCCTCTAGCTTAACCACCCACTTGCAGCAGCCGACAGCCCTAGGACCTACACAGGAATTAATCAATTTGATACACTTTCTCTCAATGCAAGTAAAAAACGAGTGGGAACATGTGACAAGTAGAAATTTGTAAATAGCTACTAATGAGAAGATGACAGAATGTTCTTGTTTGTGTGAGGGAATTTGAGAAGTCCTTGAGAGAGAAATACAAGTAATATTAACAAGAGATGACTCTTATTTTCTAAAATCTTCAGTTCATTGAGTCGATTTGAAAACGAGGCTATACTTCACTAGCACAGTTCAATAAAATGTGCATTATACAGCAAGGAGTTACACAACCATAGTACATTTAAAATGCAAGCAAATGTGCAAAATGTTAGTGGTATTCATTCTTGTTTGGAATTACATTGCAAATGATCAATAAAATACAACAGCACATGTTAAAGGATGCATGAGCATTTCAATGTAAATGTATATCTATTAGAGGCATAGATACTGGCAGCTTCACTTTTGCTTCATCCAAAGTGGTTTGCTCCTCTCCAGACCAGGCACAGTCTTTGGGCCTGATTTAGAGTTTAAGATTAAAGCGTCATGCACACTTAGCATGTTCTCCACCCAGACTGCATTACAGACTGGGTGGAGAACATGCCCAAGCCCCCATTACCTGACTGAGCATCAAACCACGGTGCTCAGACCAATCACAACTCTGCATTGCAGATGTTGTGATTAGCTCAGGAGAGACTGGGTGCTTCCTGCTTACTCTTCGTCCCGGACGCAGAGGAGAGATGACGTGGGAGAGATGTGGCAATAAGTAGTGTTTTTTTTTTACTTTTCTTACACCCCCCTTACAACCCCAACCCTCCCACCACCCTGATCCGTGCCGGCTGCCACTGGCCATGGTGTGTTTTAGCATGCACTTTTTTGGGAGAGCATCTAGAATTAAACACTTTTACATTAATGAATCACAGTTCTATATCACGATCATTTGGCCAATTTTGCTCACTTGGGCCAATTATCAAACCTGCACCGAAACATTGATGTTTACTTATGGTTAGGAACGGCTGAATGTATGTTAGGAATTGAAAAATCTTGATCACAATTAATCAAGATTGGTGGACATCTCAATGTATAATCTTCACTTAGAATAGGGGAAATCAGTCATTGAAACACACACTAGGACAGAATTTTGTGTGTATTCTCAAACAGTCCCAAATCGTAATTTAGTACCAAAAATGTACACATAACCATGCTTTTAGGCTGGATAAGTTACCCAAATACCCTATCTTTTTATGGGAGCTAAGAGAAGGTATTTCTCTTCATCGAAAATATTTCCAAAATGAGAACAAATATCTCTGGCATTGTGCATTTTTCCTATTCCTAACCAGGCAAATTGTCCAGATTAGAGTACACAGACATAGACCTAAAAATCTATGCTTTTCTTAAATGTCAGTGCATACTAAGTTAGACTTTTGTGAATTCAAAAATAACGTTAAAATCTAAGAATACAGGGGCATATTACCAAGCAATAGCGATAATTATCGCTATTGCTTGGTTAGAGACAAAATTTTACCGCTAAGCTGCAGCGATTTTTATCGCAAATAAACCAAATGCGATAAAAAACGGCCGCAATGCATGAATATCGCTGAGAAGTCAGCGATATTCATGCATTACCGAGCTAATGCTCTTAGCCATGTTATCCACCTCCCATTGGATAACATGGCTAAGAACTGCTCAGGGCAGGTGTTAGCTTTTGGAGATATTCGCGCTTAGCGCAAATATCTCCAAAAGGTGGTAATAGGAGATAGCGATGTTAGCGACTGTTTCCAGTCGCTAACATCTTGGCACTCCCACTTTGCATATCATTAGTGATAAATATCACTGACATGCAAAGTGGGGCCCAAGATGGTCGCTATCTCCTACTAGCTGTCGCTAACTGGTGTTACCGACAGCTAGGTAATAGGGAGATAATTTTATCTCCGCTTTCTTGGCTTTTAAAGCCAAAAAAGTGGAGATAAACCCCCTTGATAATATGCCCCACAGTAGGCCTATGCCTGAGATCGATACTAACATTTAGTGAATCTCTCTCCAACCATCTTAATCTGTGCAATTTATTAGAATTTTACCATCTAATTGTAATCTCAAAATTGTGTTTATATAATTTCGTTTTTGCTGTTACTCTTTCAGGCCACAGTGGTAATAATACACTGGTATTTTTCATTATGCAATGATTTCTGTTTACACATCACTTGCCTCCTTTGTGCCTTGACCCATTTCTGAATGGTAACATGTGAGGGCTTTGTCTCTTTTGGAAGGTTAGAGAAGCCTATCTGCAGTTCATGATCACTATCGCCAAGATGCTTCGAGAGGACCTGAATTTGACCAAAGATGACAATTTCGTCCAAGAGGAAATGACACGGATCATGGAGCTGGAAACATTCATTGCTAATGTTAGTTTTCCATTAAATCTGTTGTTTCTGGAGGAGACCTGGGTGCATGTAAATGCAGGGAGCAGCAGACAGCAAATGTTAGATCATTTTGTTTTTTACTTCCTTAAACAAATCGTCTACATTTGATGTTGTATTCAAGGTTCCTCTCCCATAGATTATATTTTCATGAAATTCTGGGGCCTTCTGGGAAATCCTTAGAGCACGATTTGCACAGGTTTAGAGGGCAGGCAATAGAGTTGCAAGAATACCTATAAAAGTAAAAATATATATGTAATATCTAATGATGGCGACTCAACTATTATCGAAGGTTTATTGTTTCACATTTTTCACACTGCCAAAAACTTTGTAAGAGGCACACTGTTTCACATGTTACTCCCTATTTGTCACAAATAATGTGACTCCGTGGCTATTCCACTTGTTACAATCAGGAGGCAGTATTTCAAATTCTCTTTAATTATGCCTGCTTATGACTAGCACCACGAGTAGGAAAGTTGAATAATTTATTTTTCAGTGTTTAGGGCCAACATATTTGATAGAATAGCAGACACCCCTGCACACTGTCATGGTCATGTGTCAATGTCATATCTAAACTGTAATGTTTTTAACTTCCCCAGGCGACTGCTCCCCCAGAAGAAAGGCATGAGGTCACGCTGCTGTACAACAAAATGACCCTGTCTGAGCTGCAAGAGAAGTTTCCACTAAATGTAAGTTGTGGCTTTGTGGCATCAGGCCTTCAGGAAGTAAACTAGTAAATTAATTTGAGTTGAATTGAATTGAATGGAATTGATTAGAAGGGCACTTACAAAGAGCTGAATACACCCGGGTTTACTGATTTGGATTCTATTAAAACACGTAGTTCCATATGTATTAGTCTTCTACCCAGGCTTTCCCCTTGAGTAGCTCTTGAGCTACTGGGTGCTTTCCAGCTACCTGTCAGTAGTGCTCCTGCGTGTAACCCAGAGCTCCAGTAAGGCTGGTGACCTTATTTTTAACTTGCACTAACTAAGAGTACTTCTTTTTAAAAGCTTTTAAAAGCTACTGGCAACCTTGGCAATCTAATTGAATTGTATTTCTATTCACTGTTCTCAGGGGCGTAACACAGGCTCCTGGATCCCCTGTGGTGCGAGGGGGCCCTGCATCTGCAGGGGGCACCCCTCAGCACAGTACTCATGTCTGGCCGCTCTGGATAAAATCCAGAGCGGGGCCTAAACGTGTACATTGCAGAGGGGCCTCTTAAACCTTCGTTACGCCATTGATTTTTCGGCCGCGTTTCGCCATTCTCTGCACCTCTCCCTGGTCCACCACAGGTTTTCCCATTTGAGTGGAGGGAGATAGCGGATATAGTCTTTGTTCACTTCCCTGAGTTGGAGGTCAGCAGTCTAGCTGCTCTCCTCCACTATATAACTTCATGCCTGACACGACGTGCAGCGGACACGCCAAAGGCGCAACAAAGGCAAACACGTCTGTGCCTGTCCGCACCCTGCCGTCGCCAGGAGCCAGGAACCCTGCATGTTTTACACCCGATTTAGGAATCAGGCAGAAACTCACTTACGCAAGCCTCGAACTCCTCAATTTTAGACGAGGCAGTTTGGTCAAATGCACCGACCATCCATATGAAACGTCTAGGGCTCTCCCGGTGATGGAGGACCCTTCACCTGCAGGTCCTGCCAATTTCAAAGCCTCTCGATATTGGATTCCTAACAGAAACCTGGCTTAAACAAAACTCCACCCCGCTATTGCAGTGGCACTCCCAGAGGGCTACCGCATTCAAAGGCTGGATACAGTCCAAGGCGTGTGGAGGTATAGCCATCATTCATAAAGATTCACGTGCAGGTCCTGCCAATTTCAAAGCCTGAAGCTGGAACTTAAGCACACAGGTCTTATGATATCCGACTCAGGAAAGGGTAGACACCCCCCCCCAATGCAACTACTTATTCCCAGACTTCTCCAGGAAATCTAATTAGCAACTTTGTTCAAAGTTGGAACGGCACCTTAAGCAATGTTAGATCCCTGCCTAAGCACGCAGTTGAAATTTGGGATCTCCTTGCCTCCAAGAATCCCGATATTGGATTCCTGACAGAAACCTAGCTTAAACCAAGCTCCACCCCCGCTATTAAAGTGGCACTCCCGGAGAGCTACAGCATTAAAAGGCTGGATAGAAAGTTCAAGACGCATGGAGGTATAGCCATTATTCAGAAAGATTCCTTCAAAGTATCCATACTTGAACAATGCTGCAATGAAAAATTTGAAATCTTCGTTTTTAGAATTGATCTGCTACCCCAACATAGCTGGAAAGGTGGCCTTGTATACCGGCCCCCAGGCCCTCTCTCTGATTTCTCGCTCCAACTTATGGAATTAATTACCTCTCATGTCATCTCCTCTAAAAAAAATGTACTCATGGAAGACTTTAACATTCATAGTGAGAGCACCACAAACCAGAATGCCTCCATGCTCCTGGCAGATTTAGCCACTTTAGAACTTGGTAAGATCAACAACGGTACCACACACTCAGCAGGAACCACGTTAGATCTAATTTTTAACAACTTCCTCAGTATTTTCTGTGAATCTCCCTGTCCACTTACTTGGACGGATCACGCTGTAATCGGTTTTCAAATTAGGAGCCTCAGGGTACACAATACCCCCCCTTTGGCACCTCAGATTCTTCGTAGACAGTGGCATAAAATCACTCCTGATCATTTCCAGGATACAATTCCAGCACTTAGGAACCTTGACTCAGATAATGTTGAGGAATGCCTGGCTCGCTACAATTCCATATAGAAAAAAAGGCCATTGATCATCTGGCCCTTCTGAAACAGTGTCCTAGCTCGGCCAGGCACCCCCAGACAGCGTGTTATTCATCTAACCTACGGTCGCAAAGACGTCTGTGTATGATTCTCGAAAGACGCTGGCACCGTTCCCACGATGCACAGGACAAAGAGAGATATAAGACCGCTCTGACTCAATATCACAAAAACATAAAAATTGCACACAGAGCCCATTTTGCGTTACAGCTCAATCTGGCAGGGAATGACCCCAAAGTCTTGTACCAAATTCTTAAATCTTTCTCAAACCCGAAGGCCTGTAATAATGAGGTGGATCATCGCAAGCACTCTGTGATAAAGTAGCAATACATTTCTCACAGAAAATTGAGCTGATCTATGATAAAATCCCTTCAGCCGAAAGTCCTCAGCATGATTTTGCATTCTGCTGCTCTTCAGCCCTGATTAATGTGCAGTTGTGGGAAAATGTCACCCCTCTTACTGCCGGTGAAGTGGAGTCACTGCTGAATACAGTCAAATTAGGCTCCCCTCTGCATATTATTCTAGCCAGCACTTCTACATTGCTCTCCAAACAGCTGTCCCCCCAAAATTGCTCTATCCACAATCTCTCGATGAGAGAGGGTCAACTTCCTGCTGAATGGAAGGCGGCACAAATAATTCTCATCCGCTAGAACATCAAGGCCCCATGGAGGACCTATCCAACTATCGTCCAATTTCTCTTCTACACCACCTGAGCTAGATACTGGAAAAACGCATCAACAAACATTTATCTGACCATTTCGAATCCTCGGGATGCCTTGATCTATCTCAGTCTGGATTTAGGCCTAGGCACAGCACTGAGTCAGCTTTAATTGATGTTACCGAACACATCAGGCAGTCCCTGGACAACAGGCAAGCAGTACTACTTGTACTGTTTGATCTGTCAGCTGCCTTCGATACGGTCTCTCACCAGATTCTGCTCAGGAGACTTAAAGAATTTGGAATCCAAGGACAAGCCTTTCAATGGATGTCGAGCTTTCTCTCCCTTTGAACTCAGACTATCAACTTAGGCCCCTTCCATTCGAAGACCATGGGACTGACTAAGGGAGTTCCTCAGGGATCTGTCTCAGTCCCACTTTATTCAACATTTATGTTGCTCCATTAGCAGGTTTACTTAGGAAATTGGGCTTCACACCTATTTCGTATGCTGATGACACTCAGCTTTTACTTTTATTTGTCAAACATACTCCCAATACCCAGTCTACCTTCTCGGAAGGTATGATTACTATCGCTAACTGTATGAGGAATAATTTCCTCCAGCTTAATGCAGGGAAAACTGAGATCATGCTGTTTGGAGATGCATCATTGCTGTTGTCCCCAAACTGATGGCCAGCGGACTTGGGCACCGCTCCGGCACCCAAGACTGTGGTCAAGAACCTTGGCATCCGCTTGGACCAGAAATTGACCATGAAGGAGCACATTGCAACCACCGTAGGCTCCTGCTTCCAAGCACTAAGCCTTTTATGGAGAGTATTCCCCTTCCTCCCTTTGACCACGTGGAAAACACTCCTTCAAGCACTAGTGCTGAGCCGCCTGGACTACTGTATTGCCCTTCTAATCTCAGCAAATGAGTCCTCGCTGAGTAGATTACAAGTAGTCTAAAATACTGTGGCCCACCTTGCTTCGAACACTCCCCCCAGAACTGCATCTCTCCCTCTCTTACAACAACTTAATTGGCTCCCGGTGCACAAATGGATCACATTTAAGATATGCTGTATAGTGCACAAAACCTTGAATTGCAAAGGTCCCAGATATCTTGCAGGGGAAATCAAACAATAACTGGCACGAGGTCCCTTCGCGCAGGAGTCAAATCTCAACTTATTGTACCGCGCTTTATAAAATGCGCTTGGGTGGGAAAGCTTTCTTTCACTTTGCTCCTTTCTATTGGAATCAACTTCCCATCCATCTTTGGTAATGCCCTGATCAGCTTCAATTCAGAAACTCCTCAAAACTGTACTGTTCTAACCTTGTCTTCCCTCCGGGCCTACTGCAGCTCATCCACATTGCGGAGATACCCCTCGGGGTGATATGGGTGCTTTATAAATTAATAAATATCAAATACTAAATTAGAAGCTTTTGCTTGCTTTAATTAATATGTGTTCTCCAAGACTGAACGGTGTGTATCTCAGACGTGAAAGTGTATTTTCAGAACTTATAAACTGATGTTCTGTGAAAAATTGTTGAATTTCCAAAAGGTATTTGAAACTTTTATATGAATGATAAAACGTGGTTATCTTGTTTGATGTTGTCACTTTTACAACAGGAATGCTAGTAACTTTGGATGATTTTCATTGAATAAAAGCAGCTCTTATCACAGAAAAGGTTGGAGATGTGTGACGTAAGCCAAACTTCATCACCTTGCCCTTCCCGTGCAGGATTTTGTCAATCATTTACTCCCTCTGGTATTCACTGACATTGGAACAAAGGTCCACAGCTTTTTGGACCGCATTACAAGTCTGCAATTCCCATTTAATAGATGTCTGTTGATGTTCTGATTTCAACTATTCTACTTTTTTGTCTTCTAGTTTTTGCAAATTATACCACAGTTGTCAGTCCCATTTATGAGTTGGTAAGAGCACATTTTGCCGAGCTTTAGTGTCTATATGTTGGTGGCTTTAAAATGTTTGTAAAATATACCCTTGTTTAAGCATAGAAAGCAAACACAAGACTCTCCCACAAGCTAATATTTGCCAAAACACAGACAAAGTGCACCGACCACATGACATGAATTAATCACAGTTCCTATTTTAAAGAAGGAATATAATCATGCAATCACCATATTATGGCCTCATGTGACATACGCTCATTTTCACTGACATCGTTTGTGCTTAAGTTACTCAAAAATATTTGGAGAGACCTTTAAGGTTTTAAGAATCATGCTTATAAATTAAGAAGCAGTGTTTAATATCATGAATGTGTAATACATGTACTAGAAGGTGGATATAAAGTTAGGGAATCAAAGAGGCATACAGTCTTCTAAAGCTTTATCTCATAACACTAGCTAGAGTAACAGCCTTTTCACACAGTTCAAAAGTCAAGATGACTGTACTATTATTACCTTAGAGCACGCTGTAGTGGGATCTAAAGGCCATTAAGGGCTCACTCCAGCATTAAAGGCCCGAGCCAAAGGCGAGGGCCTTTAACAATGGAGTGGGCTTTTAATGGCTGGTAAAGCCTGCTGTGGAGGGCTCTAAGGCTAGTAGAACATTTTGCCACTAGAGAGCAGAATGTTCCATTTTGTAAAACAAAGGCCTCACGTAGCCTGAGGGGGTTTAAATTCCCTTGGGCTCTGTGAGGCCTTTGTTCACAGCAATAGCTTTGAACAAACATTGGAATGTTGATGATCCAGGCTTCTAAAGGCCATTAGAAGCCCAGATCACTCCATTGTCTTCAATGCAGCGCCCCACATTCCATGTTCTAATTAGATAGATGTTACTTAGAGAAAATGTAACTGCCAATATCCAGAAAGTAGGGCTGTGTTTACATTTGAAATAAATACACTGAAAATGGATGCAATCATTTAGAAAAACAGTTTTTTGGACTGCCACTTCTTTTCATCTGTTCTCTTATCTACAAGAGAAACCACCAGCAATTTCTACCAACTGAGTACTGAGATAAATAGTACATTAATGAATGGTCACTGTCATTGTTCCAAGTCTATGACAATGTAGAAGTGGTCGGCACCAGCTCTTTTAGCAAGCTTGGATTTGAAGTAAAAAATGGATCCATTGCTAGGCTTCTGATAATGATTGCAATGACATTACACAAATCTCATTTTCCACTCCAGGACTTCAACTGGACACTATTTGTGCAAGGAGTTATGTCTTCAGTCAACATCCAGGTTCAGGCCGAAGAGGAAGTGGTTGTCTATGGAGTACCCTACCTGCAGCAACTCAAAGCTATTCTTGCCAACTACTCTGCAAGGTACATTGACGACAAAGCTTGTTGCAATGCTAAGTTATCAGACTGGAAGTCTTCTTGAGCGTTTAGCATATAATTTATAATCTAATACATAGCATACTAAAATGAGACCTGGATGCCTCAGTGTTAGATATTCTCTTTATTCCATGATGTATTGTTTCTGCTCTTCCTGTGACAGAGTCTGGTGTAGAAATGGTGTTAGCTTTGATATTTGAGCTATCCAAATAAATACTCAGGGGCATATTATCAAGGACAGGCGATACATTATCGCCTCTTTTATCGTCAGGAAACTGCCGATAAAGCGGCGATAATGGCCTTGATAATATGCTCTATGAATTCCAATCGAAGCCCATGTTAGATGTGTTCACATCTAACATGGGCTTCGATTGGAAATCATAGAGCATATTATCAAGCCCATTATCGCCGTTTTATCGGCAGTTTCCTGCCAATAAAAGCGGCGATAATGTATCGCCTGTCCTTGATAATATGCCCCTCAGTTTTCACCGAGGGTCATTAGTTCAGAGATTTTATACGTTTACTGGTACCAGAGAAACACGTGATGCATGGAACTGAGACAGGGTCTGGTTTATATTGTCTGTATTCGGTAATGGGATATTTCAAATAAATAAAAAAAATGTTTTATGTATACTGTTAGGTGTTAATTGTAGCAGAGTGTGCCATTCGCTGGGTGGAAATTGGGCCAGCAAATATTTTCCCCTAAAGAGTGTAAATTGTTGTCTCTTTTTAAATGCAGCACGCTCCAGAACTACCTCGTTTGGCGACTGGTACTAGACCGGGTTAGTAGCCTGAGCCGAAGGTTTAAAGATGCCCGAGCCAACTATCGAAAGGTAATCAATACCAACAATGTTCAAAATGTGCATGTTCTACGCTTGCACTTACCGAAAGAAGCAATTTAATACACGGCAACATAGAAAAAATAGAAGAATAAACAGAAATATATTAGTGGGTAAAACAAAGGAGAATGGCTGGGAATTGTATTTCCCATCACAGTTGGTCATCTCTAGCAATCCCAGAATCTCTAGCAGGCATGATTGTGATAGGTAGGCACAAACAACAATTCAGGGAAATAACAAGATGGGGCACAGCTTGCTCACTCTGAAAGACCTTAATACAGAAGTGTGGGAGACCTAGCGCCATCTCAGGCTACACCCGGCACAGCCCCCAGTCTTTGGTTCCCACAGCCTAGCTTTGGGGGTTTAGCTCTCATTAGTGCAACAGGTTATCTGGCATCAGGGCCATGTGGTGCCACTTTACACCACAATGATCTACCTTATACCCAGAATGCTTCATCCTCATCAGATAATATAGGCATCTCTATTTGGCTATTTTTTTTCTTTTCGGAGTTTTTATATAGTGAGAACTTGACACAAAGGTATCAGGTATCAGAGCACTTTACATGAGCACTACTTGCATTACACAAGGACAAATTCATTTTTGTTAGGCACGTGGAGATTAAGTGATTTGCCCAGAATCACAGGATGTTGAGCGTCATTGCCGAAACTTGAACCTGGCTCCCCAGATTTGAATTCGACCACGCTAGCCATTAGGCCACATCCTCTCCTTGGCTTTTTTCAGTGTTCACCCACATCGGCGTTGCTTTGCCTCGGGTTGCAACGATCTTTCTGTATGGTATGACTGACCATAAGTAGATCGAGAATAGTGCTTACCACAGGAAGTAGACAAACTGATTGATAAATGCTGTTGAAGGCCATCCAAGTAAACTTTGCGTATGTCCTGGACAGGGATTTGGCTGGCATGCCTCTGAGGTGGGAAGATCTTTGTGATTAACAGGATTTGACCAAGGAGAGTTTGAGCTTCCAAGTCAGTCAAGCTGAGGTTGTCAGAACAGAACAGGGGATGACTTTGAGTTTGACTAGGGAATTTACCATACACCAATGTGGCGGAATGTAGACCCTCTCCAATGCAGGGTTAACAACTCTTTCAAATGTAGAGAGAACTTATCTACGCTAGGGATAATTTGTCTGACAGAATTTCCAGCATTGTTTTTTATTGCTGGCTGCAAATTTGGACGCCCCCAATCCACCCACCACAGTGGGCTACATTGTAACTGTCTGCATTTGTTCACTGCAACATGTAGATTGGGCATGTATTGATTTATTTACATCACCATTTCAAATACTGACTTCATTGAACTGATCAAATCAGACATTTTGCTGGACCTGTCCCTCAGGACCGGATGAATGCACTGACCTTGTGTCTGTTTGAGTTAACCCAGACCTTAGTTATGTCAGATAAGTATCTCAATTATCTGTCACCTGGAGGGCACTAATGTGGAGTGATATTTCCCTATACCTTACATAGGGAGAGTTCCACCCCAACTGTGGAGACTCCCTATGATAAATTATAGGGAAAATCAAAAAAGTTTATTTAATTAAAAAAAATGGTAAACAGATTTTAATACTAAGTAGCGATGTATATTAATGTTATGTATTTAGTTACAATGTAGAGCAAAATAAAAAAATGCTTTAAATCTTTAGTTAATGTAAATATGTTAAATTAAATGAAATGTATTTTTAAAAATAAATGTACACATAAAGTACAATAATTATTTTTTATTATGCATTTATAATTATTAAATGTGATGCATAGAACGAATTAAAATGAATTGAATTATATTTTAATAAAAATTAATTTTATCCTAAAATATAAATTCAAAAATGTTTGTTAAAAGTTGTTATAATTAAAGAATAAAAAAATTAAAGAACTTTCAACATTAATGTATATTCATTTATATGTATAACTATTTTAAGTAATTGAATTTCATTTAACATTATTATCATCGGTAGTCCCTACCTCCTTTATTTTCTAGTGGAGGGTATTTTAGTATAATAGGTTTGGCCATGTGTGGTGCGGCCTTACTACAGCACTGAACTGGAGCAATTTACTGCTGTTTTGGTCCCTGTTTGGCTGTAGAAAGTTTATAAGTGCAGTTTGAGAGTAGCAATGGCTTTTCTATTTTCTGGGTGGGTTCAAGTCCTTATTAAGTCCCTTCCTGCTCTACCTAAACCCCTTTTCACTCTCCCTTAACCCCTCCTCCCCCCAAGTAGTAAGTATTCTCCTTTTTTCAGTCACTCCCCCTGGTCCCTCTCAACTTTACTACTAAGAGGCCGATTACATTCTCACTAGGAAGGTCTCCAGAAGGGTTCCCAAATGAGCAAATCCGATTCGGAGCCTATATCTCAGACCAAATCTTCCCCCATTCCAAATGACCAAGTACAATGCGAAGATCTCGTCCACGTCTACCGAATCGTTTCCAAACCCGATCCTGTCAGTCTGACTTGTTCACAGCTGAATCGTGCCACGCAATGGAGCTGGCTTCTTAAGGAGCAAGTACGATGCACGATTCGGACAGCTGTATCGACTGAAAATCAGCAAGATGAAACAGCTGTGGGAATTTGTCTTTGGGGGGCTGTAGGAGGCCCCCCCTTCACCCGGGGCCCTCCGAATCGGTCTTTCCATGCAGGCACAGTGTGCTGGGCACCATAGGGTGCCCGCCACTTGGTGTACGCTTTTCCCCACCCACCCCTTTTTGCTATTGGAGCCTGTGTACACGTTCGGTATACAGGCACCCATAGAGTTCAATGGAAGTCCTAGCAAACCGAATCCATCACCATACGGGTGCATCGGAATCGGTCGCTAGGACTAGCGGAGCGCAATTCGCTAGAAAAGCCCTCCGGAACCGTGTCATACTGAGGGCTTTCCTAGCGAGATCGTAATCGTCCCCTAAGTAGTAAACTTACATGTGTGATTAGCTCTTCATATAAAAGATAGGAAAGGTGGAGGTGGAGATTTACACATTTAGGTTTGTGTAAAGCATCTTGCAGAACTTTAGGACTATTATTGTAGTACTATTGAACATACCACAAAATGCAGTTTGGTGTTTTCCCACCTTTAAACAAAGCAGGTGAATAGTTACTTTGGCAGACGGCGCATCTAACACTTTTTTGCAGATGCCCCACATCCACTAAACATTAAATGACTCCCTTAGTCCTTCTATGGTTTTAGAGAAGGATAGTCTAGAAGATTGATACACTCCTGGAGATGCAAAAGAAGACAACACTTTCTAATCCCTTTTGGGAATAAATTGGCTGAAATTGGATTACCAAGAAGCAGAGAGCTTCTGTGTTATGTAGGAAGGCATCCTAAAGTAGAAGACAAAGTATTAACAAATGATTTGCTTCTAGAGCAACCAACATGGACACATTGAAGATATCTCTGTACGCCCAGAGAATGATAATGGGTGTCTGGAAGAGATTCTACTTGTGAAGACTCTGGGCCAAATTAATCATCTGCCGGTCTTTGACCACCAGACTTACGGTGGTGCAGCAGTGACAGTACTGTGGCCACTGTATTATGGGACGGCCATTCGGATGCCACTGCTGGGCCAGGGAACTGCCTTTCCCTGGTGGTGGTGGTGCAGCGGACAGGTGTATACAACATGCAAGCCAGGACGGCTGCTGTCCGCTAAACATGTTTTGAGGTTCCCCATGGCAAGCGTTTTCATGGCGGTGAGCCTGCCAAGAAAAAGCTGGCGGTGGGCAAACAAAGCTGGTGCAGCACCGTCAAAGTCATAACCAGGCTCTCAAGTTTGGATCTGGATAGACCTGTCACCAAATGGCCTGAGAGTTCTTGGCAACACTTCAGCCACCAAAGCATAGACTGGCCACTATAAAATCTTCTGCCACCATAGAAAGAGCACTTTCAGTGGAATTGCACATTACCTGTAGGCCGGCCATTCTATGGTGCAATGGAGGGCTGGCAAACTTTTATTCACCAAAGGCAAACTGTAAAAGGGTGGGGTTATAGTTTTTAAAAGAACAAAATCAATGTCTTTGATGCACTAGGAGTTTTGTCTCCGCAACATGGGGGAAATTGGTAGTTTTTTCATGTCTTGAACCATGAGACTTGCCTGTGTGTTCTGGGCAAGAAAAAACAGAGTGAATATGGTGTCACATGTATGGTACCAAAATACCGACCACTAAATATTGGACTACAGAAATATTATAGCAAAAATATTGATATCCAAAGTATATATAGGTTTGTTACACTAAAACTCTCATATGTGTACCTTGACAGTATATATATATTAAAGTCACAGAGATGTGGAGTTAAGAATAGTAAATATATACTTACTCCCTCAACATGTTTGGTTTTGATAATTTTGCATTAATATTTGTATGGTAAATTACTTTGTGGTTGGTATTGTGACATGTAGCTGGCTTTCCGAAGTTCTTCCCAATTTATGTTGCCCCTTTCAAAACCATGAATGTATGCTGTTTAATACCGGTCATTACCCCATCGAAGAGGGTTTTTTAGAAGCAGTACTGGCGTGATTTCGCAATCAGCAACACAGTGACTCCCCACTTCTAAATGAGTTATGGAACTGGGAGGGTTTAAGATTAGACAAGGGCCAACTTTTGGCAAATACCCCACTATAGCCCTCCTCTAAAAGGCCCACTCAAGCACACAAACGGACAGATCTAGGTGAATATGAGAGGCCCTAAGCTTAGAACCATTCTGCTCCCAAGATGAATAAACTTGGGGTATTCTTAGTTACTTGATATAAAATAAATGTCTTTGTGAAATGAAGAAAAGCATTGTGAGCGAGCTTTCTTTTGCTTCCGAGACATCTTACCATCCTCTCCTAAACCCCAGTTGAAATAAAGAGATGCTCATTGTCTACACCTAAATATAAACTAATTTTGTCATAGGCTCTATATGGAACCACCTTGGAGGAAGCTCGGTGGAGGGAGTGTGTGAGTTACGTCAACAGCAACATGGAGAATGCTGTGGGTGCATTGTACGTGAGGGAGACATTTGCTGGTGAGAGCAAAAGGATGGTATGTAACTCACTTTCTAATATATCCTCTGTGAAATGTTGTATTTTGTTTTATTGAAGATATGCCTATTTCCTAGTAAAATATACAATAATTTATACATAGTCTGTCAACTAAATATATTTGAGCACTGAGCATAAAGTCTAAACATAAGGAGGTTATGCTCAAAGGACTTAACATTTTACGCACTGAAATGTAATCTTAAAGTATTCATAAAATTCAAAATGTACAACTGTATAAATTAAAAAGATGTTGCTGCTATGAAATTAGCGCAATATTTTATGTGTCCAGAATATTTGCATAAATATAAGCTAATCCAAATGTATTTTTGCGTACATGTTGTCTTTTTTAATGCTTTGGATGTATTGGTCCAAGGTGTTTGGTGATGATACAAATACAAGTCATAAATAAAAATGCATTCTTTTTTTTCAAAATGTCCCCCACCCATCAATTATAGATAACGATTGTTAGTAATGTCACTTTCAGAAATACCAGTAGCAGTACCAGGAACCCCCACAAAAGAAGAGCTTAATAACGTCCGATGTAGTGAGTTACAACCTGGCCTTCAGAAGCCAGATGGTTAAGTTATGGAACCAAGCTTCCAGGAACTTGGAAGTCAGCCAGTCATGAAGGAGCCGTATGACAACAATTCTACCACTGTGGAGTTTAAAACTTGTCACAAAGTGTGGGTGGTGGAGCTGGTAGAGCCCAATGCCCTCCAGAATCTATATAATAGACACTATGATGCAATAGAAAGAAAGGATGAGGCCACATACCTGGTGACCCACTCACCCGTAGGCAACCACACAGGATGCTGCATGTAAATCTTCACAAACCACACTTTGAGATTTCTGCTCTCAACATGCTGTTCGTGACAGATGGAGAAGAGGAGGAGGAGAGTGAACCTATCCCTGACACCTTGGACTCCAAGGAGAAGCATGGGTCTGTGGAAGGATTACTTCTTTCTCCCACTCCCCACTCTAACTCCTGAACAAGAGAGAGACTGCCACCAAGTGTTGGGGCAGTACTGTTGTATTTCCCCCCTTATCACTGGGACTACCCACCTGTGTCCCCCTGATGTAGTCTTACAGGTTGTCAGATAAGGTGAGGTCCAGTATTAAGGCTGAAGTGTCCAAAATGATGGAGTTTGGGGTGATAGAACCCTCCAGTAGCCCCAGTCCAGTTCTGTGGTTCTGGTACCAAAAGCTGCCCCTGCGGGCATTACACCTGAACTGAGGTTCTCTGTGAATTACAGGGGCCTAAATTCTGTGACTAAGACTGATGCTCACCCCCTCCCCTGGGCTGATGAGCTGATTGATCAGTTAGGGGCTGCCCAGTATCTCAGTACCTTTGATCTTACATTAGGGTACTGGCAGATTGCCCTAAAAAAGGGAGAAAAGAAGAGGTCAGCCATCGCCACTACGGAGGCCCACTATCAGTTTAGGGTGATGCCCTTTGAATTAAGGAATACGCCTGCCACCTTCCAGAGGCTGGTGAATCAAGTCATTGTTGGTATGGAGGCCTTCTCTGCTGCTTATCTGGATGACATACCTGTCTTCAGTAACAGCTGGGAGGACCACCTTTTTCACCTCTGGGGAGTGATTCAGGCTCTGCAACAGGCAGGCCTGGCTATCAATCTCCGTAAGTGCCAGATAGAGTAGGGGTCTGTGGTGTTCTTGGGACACCAGTACCATTGTCATGCCCAGACTGAGTTCAGAGCTTTCTTGGGTCTCACTGGGTACTATAGGAGGTTTGTCAAGGGATATGACACTATTGTTGCCCCTTGGACCTAGCTGACTTTGAAGAAGTAGTCCAGAAATGTGATTTGGACAGTGTCATGCCAAACTGCATAGACTCTCTTAAGCAGGCCATGTGCACAGCTCCTGTGCTCAAGACCCCTTACTTCTCCATGGAGTTCATAGTACAGACAGACAGATGCCTCAAAGCATAGCATAGGGGCAGTGCTATCCCAGCTTAATGAGGAGGGCCTTCCTGTACCTTCATCTCTAGGTGGAGGTTACCTTCCTGGAAATAGAGGTGGGGTTCTATTGAGAAAGAAGCTTTTGCTGTGTTCTGGGCACTGAAGAAGTTGAGTCAATACATGTTTGGCACTCACTTCCTGATTCATACTGACCACAAACCCCTCAGGTAGCATGTGCAGATGAGGGGTGAGAATCCAAAACAGTTGCGTTGGTCCATTTCCCTAAAGGGTATGGACCTGGGATAGACCACACCAATACTGATGGTCTATCTAGGTTTTTCTGCTTTAGTGATGAGAACTCCTCAGAATTCCCCCCACTTTGAGCTGGGGGGGACATGTGGTAAACCTGGCATCCTTAGGGTGATATTTCCCCGGACGTTTGGTCTTTTCCCTCCAGTTTTTGCTATTTCTTTTGTTGACATTAGGCTTCTGAGCACTTTACCACTGCTAACCTGTGCTAAAGTGCATCTGCTTTTCCCCTAAACATGATGACATTGGTGTATACCTGATTGGCATATTTGTTATACTGGTAAGTCTCTTTTAAAATAGTACACCATATACTCAGGGCCTGTACTTTAAATGCTACCAGTGGGCTGCATCACTAATTGTGCCACCCACAGAAGTAGCCTTTCAAACCTGTCTCGGGCATGCCACTGCACTGCTTTGATCACCCCTAAGGTAGGCCCTATGCAACCCTAAGGGCAGGGTGCCATGTATGTAAAAGGTAGGACATGTGTGGTTTTGTTTTACGTGTACTGATAGTGACAAATAGCCTATTTAGTTTTCACTGCTGTGAGGCCTACTCCTTTCTTAGGCTAGCATTTGGAATTTGCTAATACACTTGTAAGCTTTAATTCCTGATCATAGAGGAGTAGCTTTTTCATGTTTTATATCTTTGGAATGGTAATGAAAAATCCTCACTGGTGAAGTTGGATTTAACATTACAGTTCTAGAAATGCCACTTTTGGAAAGTGGATATTTCGCTGTTCTGTGTCTCTGACAGTCTGTCCCAAATACATGCCTAGGGTGGGTGACAGTTACACTTTGTTCATTCCCTGTGGACAACCACAACATAGGTAGAATAGGTGTGTCTGAGTACCTATCTACATACATCACCATTATGATGGCCTTGCTTGGGCACAATGGAAGGCGGAGGCTAACACTTCACTTGGATAGGCTGTGTCCTGTCCCCACACAAAGGACTGATTATGCCCCCTCCCCCCCCCCCCCGCAGATAGCCTGGCAGACAGGACTGGGTTGTGCACTTCAGAGAGCTGCTTTGAAATCACCCTCCACCCCCTCCACATTAAAGACACTTTTGGGTATAATTACTGGGTCTCTGACTCCCTAAAATCAGACACTACTGCACTTGTAACTGTAGATCTGCCAGAAGAATTGCTCTGCTGATTTAAGGACTCAACTGCAGTCCTGATCGGGAAGGCCTGCTTTTCTCTATGTTGCCCTTCTGCCTGCTGCTCTCAGACTCTACTGAAGGACAGCTGGACTCTGCCTTCTCTCCAACTGATCTCCAAGGGCTTGTTGGCTTGCCTCCTGGTGCTTGAGACTCAGGGAAATCAAAGTCAATACCCCAGCTCCTGTGCCTGGCTCACGTGAAGTGGCCCAGATACTTGCAACATGGATTTTGATGCATCTCCTGTCTGCGTGTAGCAGTACTAGCTCATCGACCAGGTTGCGGGAGTAAAATCAGCTCATCACATCAGAACAAGTGCTTTGCTTCCAGTGATCGATGCATCGGACAGCGTATCACTGCAGCTGCAGCATGGTGCGATCATTGCATCCCCTCGACTGCATGGCAAAATCCAGTGCATCGCTCAACGCCTCTCGACTCTGGCATCCATCTTTGGAACAAATGCATTGCTTTCAGTGGGTGGAGAAGATCGAAGCATCTTGTTGCTTGCGACCACAAAATTAACTTTGTTCACCGGGGCCTTCGTGGGTCCTGTAGCAGGCCTGTGCTTCCACGAGGTTGGCCCAAACTTTGACTTTGCCCCAGTCAAGCGCGATCTAAAGTAACCTTTTTAGCTCTACTTACTTCTAAGCACTTTATTGCATTTATTCTTTTAAAATTAAATATCTCACATTATATACATTGGATTTTTGTTGTTTTGGTCTGGTTTTATTTATAATATAATGATCTATTTGTATAAACCTATGTGGAGTCTTTTTGTGGTGTATTCATTGTGTTACTGTGCATGTTTCACAAATCCTTTACACATTGCCTATTTATATAAGCCTGACTGATCTTTGCCAAGCTACCAGAGGGTGAGCACAAGCCTGCTGGTAAGCATACTGGGACCGCTTTCAAGCTAGCCTAGCTGATGAGGGGTGTTAACCCGAAACTGGTCCCAGTAGGCTTGTTTCTGGTCCCGGAAGGACCTGGCCTGGCAGTTTGGGCTGGACTGTTCCCATGAGGATCAGGGTCAAGATTGATCTGTATATGGCTGGGACTGAACCGGGGTGGCGAAGTGAGCAGAAGAACGATGATGGATTTAACCCAGATCTAATTCTGACTGGGGTTGAGTGTCTGAAACGTTTCAGCCCTCCGTCTATCATCTTATTTTGTTTGCTTTCTAGAATACTGAGGTGGCCGGGGATAGAGAGTGTTAGACCTGACATCCATGGCGCAGTATTCCCCTAAACCTTTTGCCTTCACTCCCTGATTTTTGTCCGGACTCATTTTTGATGACATTAGAACAATGTACACTTTTCCAATGCAACCCAGTGCTAAAGTGCTTGTACTCTCTTCTTGAAACATGATGCAATTGTCCTACACCGAATTAGCACAATTCATGTACTTGTAAGTCCCTAGTAGATGGTACTACCTGTACCCAGGTAATGTAAATTAAATGGTCCTAGAGGGCTGCAGCACTCATTGCGATACCAACTAAAAGTAGGACAGTCACGTAAGTCCCATACCTGCCACTGCAGCTGTAGTGCAGTTTTAAAATGCCATTTTGACCTAGCAAAATTAACCTTTTGCCGGGCCTCAACCTACCTAATACCTAAAAGGCAACCATAAAGTAGGCCCTAAAGGCTCATAGGGCAAGGTGCATGGTACTTAAACAGTAGGACATGTGGGTTTACGTTTTACATGTCCTGGCTGTGAAAAAGTCCTTTTTCCCAGTTATATCTCCAATCTCTCCTACAGACTAACACTGGTTTCCTTATCACACTAAATAAGTGCTAAGTTCAGTGTGTGAGCAGATAGGGCAATTATGCTTACTTTCAAATGAATTGTAATTTAAAATCTTCTTTAATGGTAGAGATGGATTTTGGGTTTCAAGTTAAAAAACACCACTTTTAGAAAGTTGTAATTTTTCTGCCCAAACCAACTGTGCCTTTCTGACAGTGTCCTGGGTCACCACACTGTGAAAGCTCTGCATTTCGGTTGTGTATTGCTTCCAGGCAGTGAGACAAAGGAAGAGAGTAAGTGTGAGGGCAGAGAGTCTTTCTGACAGGATGATGGGGAGGGGCTGTACCCTTCCTTGATTACATTTGAGAGGGCCCAGCCCACAGCACACATAAAGCAACCTGACACCAGACCTATTCTATTAATTGTGCTTTTGTTTGACATTTTATTTGTTTCTATCAAATGAGTCCTCTGGTCCTGAATATTCAAATGGACAAATTCGATATCCTACCAAATATTTTTGAAAAATAGGGCTTCATGCTTACGTACTGTGGCATTTCTCCTTGTTGTCAGTTTCTTTACAGTAGAACTTGTAAAAATAATGTACATGTACTGGCAAACCTTAGGCTGATTTTCCTTGACTCCACTCCTCAAGCATCAATCTCCATTATGTTGATCATTAGTGGGTACCAATATTATTTTTCTTAAATTCCAACAATGTCTCTAGCCTAACTGGGAGTAGTTTGTAAAGTAATACGATCCACTTAATCTATACAGGAGCTACTTTTAACTTATTTAAAGTATAGTCTGCAATAAGGCATTTCATACACAGAGTAAAAAAAGAGGAAATTATGTCTAACTGTAACATTGTATCCCAATAGATGACCTAACTGTGCATTACTTAATTGACAACATTATTAAATATGGAGTTTATGTTTTAAAAGCTAGACCCTTTTTGAAGACATGCTATAATGATCGGTATAATAAGCTACCCTTTATGTAATGAAAGTGCACTTTAATCCTTTAAACAAATACAAAACATATTTAAGGGAAAATGTACTCCTTGCAACTAAGCAGTGTAATGTGAGTACTTAATTCCATGCAATTAGTTCCATTTCATGAAAATTGTTGTTTGGATGATTCATTCCTACAAAACCTCAATTCATCAGACGAGCGAGAGATCCTTTGAGGCTCTACCAATACTAATTTCTTCCGACTCAAGCAAGCTCAAATTCCATTCATATGGCAGACATTTGGAACATTACATGGTTCTTGTTGATGACAAGCTCTAGCTTGTTTTCCAGAGAACCATGGATTACCATGACCGCAGTATTTGATTTGTGTTCTCACTGTTTTCAGGTGCGGGACCTGATTGAAAAGATCCGAGAGGTGTTTATTGAGACACTGGATGAACTGCAATGGATGGACAGCACATCGAAAGGGAAAGCTCGGGAGAAGGTAAGACATCTTGACCTATTGCGGTGGTGGTGGTGACGTTTATCAGAACATGGGCGAGATGCATTATGTGCCAAGGGGCATTACCATGTTGTGCTTGAACAGCTTCTGCAATGCCCGCTGGCGTATTCTATGTGCTGTGCAAGATGTATCAACCAGGTTGATGGTAAAGATTGCAAAAATCCTATATGATCAATATGCATGAGGTAAGATTCCAGTGAATCTTTTGTCAGCAGCTGCAAATCGAGAGATGGGTGCTGATGAGGGAGAACAGAGCTCCTTATCTACACCCATCAAGGTGCAACTGCTGTTCCTGATGGGGAAAGTTAATGGAATGCCAAAAAGTGGCACAAGGCATTATGGACATCAGTGGGAGCAGACATCTGATGGAGGAAACCTTCCATGAGACTTCTGTCTGTGCCCCACAATGCCCATGGATGCCATCTTCACAGAACAAGCTGTTCCACCAGGACAGTTTCCACTTTGCGAATGGACATCAACTTCCAAGGACCATCAGCAATTTTTCAGTGTTTTTTGTCTGACAGGCGGCATCAAACTATTGATACATTTTATAGCAAATTTCATGAAAAATGGCGGCCCTTTTTCCATGAAAATCGCAAGGAATCGCAAAGGCATTTGAAATAAAATGTGAGTTTAATTCCCACTACTTGTGTTTTTCACCCTCACAAAAGCTGCCAGTGTGCACGTCTCAACATTATGAGGGTGAAACCCATTTCATGCATCAAGCCCCCCGTTTCTATTTCCTTTTCTTCATTATTATGTCATCACATTACACGTTTGCATTGCATGTGTACTATGTCAGGTGAGAATGATCATGCATACGATCACACTGAAACCTGTTAATCTCTCTTCCACCATTCAACACCTTTCAAGAGGGACATCTAAAGGATTTCAGGGGCCCTGGGCCAAAATTAATTTTGGGGCCCCTGTTCGGAACAGTTTGGGATTTATGATGCAATTTCTGCTCGTTCATGCCCTCTTCGGCCAGGTCACTGACAGTGCACAGATACACTGGTCGATATTATAAATGTTTACATTAAATATTTAAGGATAGCGACGTGTGTTTTCAATATTATTATACAGCAGCAGCTCACTAATATTATTATATATATAATCTTTGTGACCTACGCCCATTTTTCATATGTGAGGTCCTGTTTTGATCTCAAATTAACTGTGTTTATGGACGTTGGATGGTGTTGAAAAACATAAATATTTCTCTGTAAAATGTCTCTTATAGACTCCCATCCATCACCCACATTAAAAATAAACTAAAGGAAAACGGTTTTAAAACATTATTTTTGAGAATTACTTAAGGTCATCAGGGCAAGATTCTGTGCAGAAGAGAGCAGGCTCTATCAGGGCCCCCCTGAAAGGCTGGGGCCCGGGGCCAGGGCCCACTTTGCCCACGCTTTAAAAGTCTCTGCATTTCAAGCCTCTTGCCTAGCAACGAGGGATGTCTGAACGTCTCAGCCCACGATCAATGGACAGACACCAAAATATTGGGAGCTCGTTATAGTAATCGATAGACAAAAGTCAATCTCCTTCCCACTCAATGATTGATAATTCTCAGAGACAGCAAGCAATTTCCATGATTAACTGACGGTTACAAGAACGATAATTAGACATCAAGGATTCAATAAACAAAGTTTTCAGTGCCTAGTGGAAAAGACGTTTTCTTTATTTCTTGCCCTTACAACTTACATTTATATCTCTCATGGGGAGCATTACAGATTAGCAAATGTTTTCAAACTTTTGTCAAGGTAAAAATCCTTATTTTGTACCAGTTGAGGTGGGAAGTTTTTACTATTGAAGAACAGTGGCAGTTGCTGACTATCTTCAGTGAGAGGGTGGCCGCCGGGGGAAGGCGGAGGTTTGGGGAGGGGGTGTTGAAATAATATAAAATAATAAATAATAAAAACTTACCTGCTGCTTCACTCCCACTGACGGCCGCCTCGCCTAGGACGGCTGGCCAAGCACACATGCGCACTTATGAGTTCACTCTATTCCTCTTCCCTGACATGCTCGGCCCGGCCCCTCCCTATAGTCATTGCTGTGTTCAGGCAGGCAGCATAAATAAAATGACAATAACTTTGTTATTATTATTTTATTTAAAATCTGCTGGCGCGGGCAGTAGGGCAACGCTCCTCCGCCATTACGGAGGAGCCGCCCCTGCTCAAGAAATAGATGCAAATATGTTATTGCTGCTTTAGGTATCTTCAAATATGCTTCGAAATGTGCAGCTTTGTAGGTGGAGGCCCAAATTTATTTTGCTTGGTTTTATCCACAAATTGGATAACCATTTTCATAATTTAATGTATACATTCATAACTCATACTATACATATGCAGCTCATACTTATTAGACTTCAGTTACATTTTGTTCATCACACATATTTTACTTTTGCATAAATTATGTTCCTATGTAGCAGAACATCTTCACTCTCTTTCCGGGAACGAGCAAGCACGTGTCTTTGTAGGTG
The DNA here is from genome assembly GCF_964261635.1 of Lissotriton helveticus. Classification (NCBI taxonomy): domain Eukaryota; kingdom Metazoa; phylum Chordata; class Amphibia; order Caudata; family Salamandridae; genus Lissotriton; species Lissotriton helveticus. The sequence continues at coordinate 352,328,370 of NC_136065.1, read as the reverse complement.
ATGATCGCTATCGATCAAGAAACAGACACCAACCTTACTCTGAGTTGATGGCGTTTCTTGATCAATGAACAGATAACAAGGACTGCATAAATGAACGTTGGTATTGACTAATCAGGCACCAAACACATTGTCAACTGATGATTACTATTGATCAATAAACAGACACCGATCAAGTTCTAGGCCTATTGTTTCTATTTAATAATCAACAAGTATACACCCCCATAAACCCCAATAAAGGGTCCTGGTGATCAATATATAGATAACATACATCTTCCCTGCTGATAATTGCTTCTGAACGTTAAATAAAACCCAAGAATAATTGCACTGTATTTTCCTTAAGTTGAGGTATAGAAGCCACAATGTTAAAGGTTTCCCTCATGTTTTTATGCCTGGATGTGAAAGTAATTTGGTATCGGGGCCTATTTGGAAGCTAGCTTTGGCAGGAATTCTGGTCCTCCTCCCTCAGGGACATCGTGTACAATGTATAGAAGTTTGAACTTCATTATTTACTCCAGCAGATGACAGCTGGAATGCTATGATCTGACTTGTATAAACTGAGATGCCGACTTGTGCTTCCTTGTCAATAAACAGATTGTGAAAATATCTTTTGCAGAAACGTTGACTCTAAAATATGAATTGCCATGTTCCTAAATCCAGTAAAACTCTACGTATACATTTTATGACTGGGATAATTTAGTACGCTAACTTCAGTTCTATATGTAAGGACTAGTGGTTGATAGTGAAACAAGGTGCAGGTCAAAATCTTTGTAAGGCGATATTGACTTCCTCCGATGGGCTGATGGAGTAGGGGCTGTCAGAGGAACGACCATATTCTGTTAGCCCTATTTAGGGAGGACGGTGTAAAAGCTTTTTTTTTCCCTGTCCATCACCGACAGGAAAAACATGATGGTAAGTAACAGGGAAAAAAAACAAATAACCACCACATGCTAAGCGAAAACTCCCAGTGCGTGGGGCCAGTAGTTTTTTTATTTTTCAAAAGCAAACTCCAACTTTGCGATTTTGGACATTAGTTTTTTTTAAACCAAAAATGTTATCAAAGTTTGACAGTCAGCCTTCGTCGCCGTATCAATAGTCAAACTTTTCCTACATTGGTAGGAACTGCTATGACGGTGTTTTTACAAAAGTAGGAAGTTGACTGCAGGGCTAGTGGACAACTCTAAATTTGGCAGACAAAGGTTCCTCAGCAAGGGATAGGTATTGTCCTAGTGATCCCGATGAAGTTAACTCCGTCTGCCAAACTGTAAATCAGGCCTTATGTTTTTTTGAAAATTATGTTCAGGGCATTTGGGGTGTCTTCATTTCTATCAATGGTGCTATTGCGGGGAAAAGTTTACAATTATCCAATTGAGATAATACCTGAACTCCAGTGGGAGTGGGAGGGAACATCCTCAACATAATTCGCTAATCGTTAGTGTTTTTATTGTGTGCTACGCTAAAATGAGAAGAGTGGCTCAGCATTCTTTATTGCCCAGTGGTTTTAATGAGATTACTATTGACCTGTACAGTCATATATTTAATAGTACAGCTAACGTGTTTTTCTTTGAAAAAACGATTTCTTATGTTGTTTTATAATTTCAAATTCACCATACATTAAACATAATTTTTTCATTTTTTCAGGTAATTACAATTTTTTCATACCAATGCAAAATGTGCACAAACTCCAAAGATTGAATGTCAGAGTATTGCATACAAAAAAATGACATGACATAAACATTGACATTGACATTAGCATTGTGTCCTAAATATGATATACAAGTTTTCATCTCACTGGATATAGATGTTCCATGATTAACCCCAATGGGCTGTAGTTTTGTAAACTATATTTAGGACTAGATTTATGTCAGAAAATATTCTGACTAAGATATTCCAGTACCATACCATCTCAAGGCTGACTACCTGAAAAATACTGTTACACAAAGTGCACTTTACAAAGACATCAACAATTCTGACAAACCAACGTATCAAGATGCTCAATGGATGTTTCAAACATGAGATCACCTAAATTAGAGAGAAGAGAGAGGTGGAAGCAAACCCTCCTGATACTATCTACTAGCTGTGGATTTTCTAAAAAAAAAGGACAGTTATACTCACCAAAATCCAGTAGCATAGTTCATCATTTGGTACCCCCTTGCTACTAACATCCTTTAGGGCCATAGTTCTTAGCATGGTTGAGGGTGTGTACCCACTCTGTCAGTATGTTACAAGACGAAATCCCCAGGTTAGTATGGTTTTTCTTGTATTAGGAATCTTTTAAAGTTTGGATAAACCATCAATTGGGCACTCAGACATAGTGGTCTGTTTGGACTTATACAGAGGGAGGGTGTACAAGTCCCTACAATATTAAACATACCTCTCATTTACCTTTGTTTTAACTTACATCAACAATTCTGATTAGTTGCTCAATTAAAATGGATAACACAGGAGGCACCATAAACACAAATTATAGAGCCCTTATAAAATGGGGTAGTGAAAAATAGGGAATAGACGAGCAAAAGATGGCCTTATTTTATTCCTGCTAGGATCTTTGTTGACTTGTAGTTTTCCCTTACGGTGGCACCAACTCAAGTACTGAACTCTTCATAAAAATGTATTTCTTATATTTTATTCATTTCGTTTTGTATAGCATGGACAAGACCTGAGACTATCTGAGCACTTTATATACAGTTACAACAGATAAGCACATAAGTAACTTTCATGACAAAGTATTGAGGGTGCATGGTGACAGTCATAAAATAAGCAAACAAGAAGGTGTTTAGTACCACACGTCCTCTGCCAACAAGCTAGCCAAAACTATAGGATGTATGTGTTTAGATATATAGTTTGCTGCTTCACTAGGCACACGTTGCTGATTTCCAATGAGCCACCACCCCTCCTGTTCTGTTTCATCTATCACATCCTAATGTGGAGACCATAGTGATCCCAATAGGGGTAGGAAAATGTATGCCCGCTCATCTCAACAGTTTCTGGCCATCTCCTTAACATAAGTTAATTGCTGTGGAATATCTTGCCGCCTAGATTGCTATCAGGTAGTTTGTAATTATAAGAAGAAAAGGATTTTTTACTAAGGTTTTGCAAGGGCACTCGCAAGGCGCTATGCAATGCAAAGCATCAAGCCAATTTACTTTCTATAATATAAACCGGAGTTTGCAGCACAAAATTGTGCAGCACTATACAAGTGCCTGCACAACCCTGTGTAAATATCTCCCTAAGTCTCTTATGATTTGGAAGCCAAAATGAACCCTAATATTGGCACCAAAATAGACTTGTGTTTGAGTTCAGGTATGCTGTCTAGATCAGAAGGCCAATGGAACTGATAACAGCCTTCTCCTACTCTTGAAGACCATCTCTCAATACTGGGCCCGAAAAAGATGACTAGAGAGATCTTCCAACCCCACTACCCCTACACCTCACCCACTGGCATGTCTGTAACAGCTGTCATCTTTTCAATCCCCCAGGAGGAAACATAGGAAGGCACCATCTGGCTTACAGGCCACCATCACCTCATAATCTCTGGTGAGGTATGGTGGCGGAGGAGACACAAACAGTATCACTGGCCATTAGGACGCTCCAGGTCCCAGATCCATGGCCATCACCAGCAAGCCCCCAGGACAAGGCAAGTTGTCCACAGCTTAGAGAGGTGCCAAAACTCATGAATCTGCCCCATGACGATTACATGGTGACATGAAGTATCTCACCGAAGGTCACCCATTGCTACTCTGGCACCTCTGGGTACCTCCCAGGAAGTAATTTATAGTTGGTAGCGATTGGTAGAAGTCCAGGATCCACCATCTGATCAGCAAGCGGTAAAATGGAGGCAAGGCCTTTACAGCTTGAGATTCAACCAAGATTGACGACAATGTGAATCCATCTATACAGCCACCCTTCAAACAATGGAGGAAGTCAATCTCTCTTAGCATGAATGGGAGCAAATTCCACCTGAAATTGGCGTAGTAATCGTGGCAGTTTTACAAGTAAGTCATTGATAAAATTGTGATTATCACACAACCTTGATTTCCCTATTTGATGGGCATTTAAATGTGGACAGTTTGCTTTTCATAAGCCATTAGCCTTTACTCAATAAGTACCAATTTGCAAATATTACTGATGTGTTACACTTCCCTAAAAACGAATTATAGCAGACAATGATCTGAGCCCCAAAACATCTGCTTATGAATTGTGCAGAACATAATTTTAAGATTATAGATTATAGTCAATAAATGTAAAATGTTGATACAATAACACATTTCTGCAATAATCCAATTCTAAAGAAGCACTAATGCCCCTAGTAGTGTCCTTGATCTGGTTTAAACTTGTTATTCTAGCCTCTAGCCTCTAGCTGGATATGGATTGGTAAAATATATAAGTATCAATTCAAGTATCTTTGCCATTATTTACCATTTTTTAAAAAGACACAAACTTAAACTTGGGTCAAAAGTCTTCACAAATCAATTCTCTGTTGTGTGAAATTAGGAGCATGTTTATTCTATTTGAACAAATGAATACCAAACCTTTCTACGGTCTGAATCATTTTATGGTGTCCTCAAGCACTGTTTGTGCAGTAGTCAATAAATAAATAACATTGCCAATGCTGTTTGGCACATCTGTTTGATAGAGAGATTTTCCACACCTTGACCATTGGAAGGCTTTTTTTCACGTTTTGATTTTCCAATATCTGAACTTCATATGAACATGGGAAAGCTCTTTAGTATTAGTCTGCATCAGGCTCCTGCTTACCGACATTGAAGTCAGAGACCAAGACCTAAGTGAAATAAGACACAGCACATCAAACAACTAAGAAATAAAACAGTGGAATACTTTAGGGAAGTACCCTTTTTGGATGGTCATCCCAATTTTTGCTCTGAACGCTATGGCTTCAGAACTGAAAGTGCCCTGGGACTGGCTAATCAGGCCCCAGTGCTCTTTCCCTCAAAAGGCAATGTGAATTGGTACACCTAATTGGCAAGGTGCTTTAATCCCCTTATAAGTCCCTAGTATATGGTACATGTAGTACCCAGGGCAAGGGTGTTAAAAGGGTCACTGTGCCACCCTGAGTGACCCGAGTAAAATTTAAGTCTGCATGGCTGCTTCTGCAGCCTGAATGAGGAAGTTCTTTTCAAAAGCTATTCGAGTTCACTGTAAGCAAATGGGGGTCCATAGGTTAATGTGGACTGGCTTCAGGACAAAACTGGGATAGATAGCTTCACGATAGTACCACTGAATTTGGTTGTGTTTGTCTTTTTCTTCCCCAACATGAAGGGTGAGCTGGCATGCACTCTGGTGGGACCCTTAGAGTGTGCCCACCTAGTTACCGAGTCCCCTTACACCATTTGCCACTAACACAGTAGTCTGCTGGTGAGTGCTACCACTCTCAGAGGAGGAAAGGCAAAAGGCCTGGGCAAGAAGGAGGTCACAACCCCGCCAATACTGGGTGGCTAGGGAAAGACCCATCAGGGCAGTGAGCCTCAATGACTTCACTGCCCCTGATAGTGGAGGCAGTGGAGACAAGTGACCCACCTGCCCCCAGGCACTTGTGTTTGCAGGCAGATAGGAGATTCGGTATGCAGGAGGCATACAGGCCCCAAAAGCTAGCTACATCTCTAGTGTGGGTTGCTGGTTTGAACAGCAGAGGATGGTTTGTGCCATCTTGAAAAGTTCCAATAATAGTAGGTTCTGGGTAGTTTGGAAACAAACACCCCCAGATGTGGTAACCTCAGCAGAGGATTAGCCACAGGACTATTAGCCCATTGGCTACTATCCCTCACACCCCTAAACACTTTCTAAATCCAGTATTTAAGGGGGCCTACTGACAACAGAACTCAAAATCTGCTCTGAAGAAGAAAAGGACAAAGACAAGACCGCGTCAGCACAAGGCTGGACTCCACAAAGAAGAGGCGCAAAGTACTGCACCAGTGACAGCCCCCCTGCACCCGCCGGACTATACCTCATCCCGGACCAGAGACCGGTTCCAAAAGGAATGTGAACCCCTCTGTGACCTAAAGACTTACTGGTCCCATGCAGGCAGCAGACACAAACCGCACTTCCACAAGCAAATGAAGGATTGACCGCCGGGCTCTGTCATGGACTAGCCTGAAAAAATGGCCAGGTGCCTTCTGGGAAACATAGTCCTGAACCTCAGCAAGTCTCAGCCCTCTATAGTGTTCCCAAGACCTTGGAAAGAAGATTAACCTAGTTGTGACCTTAGCAAGGACCAAGGCTTGTTAGTGATCTGGCTGACTTCTAACTGCTTCACTCAATGCCTCACAAGGATGGAACCTTTTGCATTATCCCTTCTTCACACCTGTGGCCCAGTTGTTGAGTTCTTGCATCCTAAAGATGGCTTCATTGACACGCCTGGTAAAGCCAGAACTAGCAGTGCCATTCAGCACCGTGGATAGCTAGGTACACCTCTGCACTGAGACGCCTGAGCTAGGTAGAACTGTTCTTCCTCGGTATTCCTGGTCCAGGGACCCCTCCAAGCTTTTCCTCCGAGGGGTTCCTTTGAACTCAACTTGCAAGTTTGGGGGCACATGCATCAATATTGCATTTTGCGATCCCTTAATTGCGAAAAATAAGGAATCGCAATTAAGGAATTGCAAACTGCAATGCATCAAGAAATCGCTAAAAAAATAGCTTTTTCTTAAAATCCCTTAATTGCGATTCTCTAATTGAGAATCGCAATTAAGGAATACCTCCCCATCCAATCCTATGGGCCTATAGGCCCATAGGAATGAATGGAAATACATTCTTAATTTGCAATTCACCATTAGAAATTCGCAAATTAAGAATGCAATTTAAAGGGTGCAGGGGTGTCCAAAGGACACCCTGTTGCACCCCTGAAATCTGCCTATAAGTACATTTTGCACATACACATGCCCCAAGGGCATGTGTGTGTGTAAAATGGAACTTTGAAAAATGCACTTTAGTGCATTTTTCAAAGTTTTCGCAAATTACCATGAAGGTCAACTTCATGGTAATATGCTCCCCTTATTTGCGAATTCGCACATTTTTAAAGTATGATGCATTGCATTTAAGGAATCTCAATTTGAGAATCCTTAAATGCAATCGCAATTTAAGAAATCACAAATTTGTGATTTCTTAAATTGCGAAAATTACAAAAAGGTTAATGCATCCCAAAAATTGGAATTGTATTAGCAAACGGCCGAATTTTGCGATTCGCACCATTTGCGAATGCAATTTCCATTGATGCATGTGCCCCATAGTTTTGTCAACTGTTGTTTTTGACAGCTCCCGTGGCTTCCATTCAGCACCAAGGACAGCCAAGTCACCTCTGCACCCAAATTCCCTAGGCAATGTAAAATGGTTCTGACTGTCGATGCTTGGTCTCTGGACCTGCAAGACCTTAACACCAAGTGGGTTCCATGGAACTCAACCCGAAAGTGACCGAGTGTCACCTTGAGATTTTACCATTGACCGCAATGATAAAGTTTGACAGCTCTGTAAAGTATTGATTTTATTATCACAGTAAATTCGATAACTTTGGTTATGTGAACTGTACCTACTTTATTATGGTGTCTAAAATTCTATAAAAGTAAGCTTTATTTTTATAAATTGGTGTTGGATTTGTTTCGGGTCGTGTCAATTACTTATCGTCAATGTTGGTCCCTGTAAAATGCTTTACACATGTTACTCTAAGTAAGCCTGCCTGCTCTTTGACACTTTACCAGGACTTAGGGAAGGATTACTAGTGTGAATCCGAGGACCACTGTTGGGTATTGCATCAATATCACATAGTAAGGCCTCCCAAACATACCACATAACTTGTAGCAACATTACCACCTTGCTACAAGTACTACCAACATACATTCAGAAATACCGTATTGTGAAAGTATGAAAAGGTGAAAATACCCTACCAGGATTAGAATGAACCCAAACATCATTATAATAAAATAATCTATATAAAATATCCAGTTATGGTAGGATGCAAGTGAGATTGAGAATGCCAAAATAATCAAATATTCAACATGTACACATTTCTGAGAATGAAGAATATTGTTCCGAATTACCTCGTAGACCCAGGTTAGCCCAGACCACATATTTGTGAAATATACAGTGACAGTTTTCCTTGGTAAACTTATTTACAATGGCATTAATGGGCTGATTTAGAATAAAGGCAGAGGAGGTTAATCCCTCCTCCTGCTACCGCCCCTGCTGCAGGCAGATATGCTGTGGCAGAGTGTCTGTCTCATTTGCTGTAATTTTACCTTCGCCACCAACTCTGAATTGGCTAATGGGATTCACTCAAATTTTAAAGATTTCAAGGGAATGATGGAAGGTGGCGGAAGGCAGGCCTACATCTCATCTCCCCAAGCGCTAATCCTTGAGGTTTCACAAGTTTATGGAAGAGAGAGTAAACTGAGTCAGCTCTTCCCTGCATAGCCAGGCAAAGAAGAAGTCCCACCTGATGGTACAACAGACGAGCTTGGTGGATTCCTTCCACTCGTCAGGTCACGATTTTCAGGCCAATGTCTCCGTGAGGAAGATATTCTGACATCCATGAAGTACTTCAGGGACCTTCTGCATGTGCTACTTCTGCCTGGTCCTTTCTTTTGAGTCTTCAGACTCCGAAAAAAATATGCTGAAAATCTGAGTGGACCATCCACCCAATGGTTTCTCTGTTGAGATCTAAAATAGATGGCAACAAAGTTGACAATTCCCTTATTATGTGAACTACTTGTAAACTTAGCCGAAACAGAGCCCCTCAAACACTTGATGGAATTACTTTAGCAAATTTCAGAAGTTGACTACTCAATGAAAGGATCTCTACAGAACACAGCTTCTTATAAACTTAGACTCATAGGTGCATGAATGCAGAGTTGTGCTTTGCATTTAGTCAAAGGTGACTGCTTATGATACATCAAAGTCAGAAGTGTTGATCCATGAGTCTTCACAGTCTGTATGGAGGAACATAGATGGTTTGCCTCAAAGTTGAACTTAAACTCTTTCTTCTCTAACTACTGGACGTGCACTTGTTAAAGGGTGAAGGATGGTTCAGGAAACTCAGACCAAGGGTGAACTCATTGCAGGATCCACTAACCTTGAACAAACCAGCAAAGGAAACTTTGGTGTCCCAGAAGAATAACCAGTTTAACATGTCCCCCAACATCTAACTTTATCAGGAAACTGCACCCCCCAGCTGTTATAATCATTTAGAAAAATAAAAATGTGTATTCGTACTGTTTAAGTCTCTTCAGGAAGCTCTCAACAATGTATTTTACACCTGGGTCAACGGACTGGGCAGGAGAAAGAAGAAGAGAATCATGCTGAGAGACCGCCACTTGCTTTATGCCACGTCCTATTCTAACCTGGATTGAAAGAAAGTGTGAACTGGGAAGGAAGAGAGGGTTTCTGGAAGAAGCAATTGGAATATGTCTCAGAAAGAGGTGGGATTGAGATTTAGCATATGATTGAATGGCACTGATCACAGGTTTACCAGAGCTATATCCAAATAGATGTTTAGTTAATGCAAACACAATGAATCTAATCAAAATAGATACTGGGCACAAAAGTTACTTTGCTTCACCTGGGTAGCTTTCATTTATATGAGTACCTAAATGGCAATAAAATTTAACAATCTACAAGTAAACTGATAAAAAAGTCATAACACATCTGGTACTAAAATAGTTGACTTCTGGCCTCTGGATGTAGTGACCACTTGCAGCGGATGCTCTGGATGGCTACCGAGTATTGCCTTGCTTTAGCACCAGTTCTGAGTAACAGTAACTTTGCATGAGGGCAGTGCTTAATTTGAGCCAATGGTTGCGGGTGACAACCGTGTGCACTCTTTTTGGGGACTGGTTTTTACTTTTCCTCATCAGACTTTGGCCCAGAGCAAGAGAGAGAAAAGCTAAAGAGGAGGAATTGAGGAGGAAGAAGCAAAAACAGAAACAAAGGGAGTACACAAGGTTGGAAAAGAACCGTGAAGGGTGAAATAAAGTGTCTGGTAGTGGACAAAAGAAGCATGAGTTGTAATCAAGACAACACATTCTTAGTATTTGTCAATTCTGACATCCATCAGTACCGGCTGCACACTGTTGCATGCTTCTGAGAAACACTTTGTGCACCGCAACATATTATTTTAAAAACCGGCCAAAACAAAATGTGTATCATACATGTGGCCACAATTAGCTGTGCTACCCCAGAGGCTCAAAATTAATCCACCATCAGCCAATTTATACGAACCCTATGATTACCCCCATACCTTGACTGTCCCCCCTAATTATTCCGGCAAGTGAGAGAAAATCTTTCTCTGCTTGTGATCCTACAGTGAGGAATCAACTCCAAATAGAGCTAAGATCTCCAAATTGGCAAACTGCCCAAAATGTGCCATTCTGAGCCTCAGTTTGTTGCCAAAGGCGATCTCAGGTCATGTTGTATTGTTTGCACTTTCTCACTAGCAACTGTACATTTGTTGGACAACGTAAACATTGGGATGGTGTCAGACTGATTCCACGCACCCCATCAGGATATTTTGGCGTATAGACCTGCTAGCTCACGGCGCCATCATATGTACCCCTAAACCAAGCAAGGTAACAAATGGTTTGGGAAGCCTCAGAACATGACTCCCCTGACTCCCCAAGGAATTGTGATAACAGATCTAGAACATTTTAGCTCAGTCAGTCGAGCTTTCTCAGGAAGATGCACAAGAAATACACAAAGAGGCATTTCATTATTTAATGAACCAATGTGATTCCTGTATAAAATATATGCACTGCAATGATTAATAGGCAGAAGCAAATAAAAGTGAATAGCACTATAATAGCAGTGAAAAGAATGAACGATTCCACCATTGTGTTAAAAGAGTGTATATATGCAAGCATATTAGTATAGGGTATAGTGTACTCCTACTATGCGTTCCCTAACCTAGTTCCCTAGGGCGGGTATCCTTCCAAGAATCCCCCACATGATGATTTAACTCCTGATTACCTGAAGGCAAATTGGACATCCCTCCTCGCAAAGGGTAAACATGAATCAGCTAGGCTGAGACTCCGACACAGTGATGACCTTCCAATGACAGCAGAGTGCTCCTCTGATTTGAGCATGGAAATGCATGTGTATTCATAATAACATCATTCATGCTTCAGTGTTGAGGTTCCAGCTGGGTAGATATTGTTTATTGTCTTTGTGATATTCATGTCACCTCATGGACAAATAACAAACAATAACATTTGCACAATATGTTGTCAGGCCTTCTACTAAATGTTCAAGGTGTCATGATAGTGTACTTCCAAAGTGAAATTGTAAGCAATTTGATTTCAGAAAAACTAACCCTGCACTGACAAATGTGTGTCAAAAGTCATCATGTAGAATAGAAGACAACGTAAGAAATGTGGTCAAGAAACAAAGGGACCCCCTGCAAAGCACACTAAGTCCCAGGGCAGAGAAAATATGTGTTAATTGCCTAGGTGATTACCTAGGCAATTGACTGGTCATAAATCGACCTGTATTGGACACATTGATATGCATATCGACTCAGTGTACTGAACATTTATGTTAAAACTGCATTTTATTAATATAAATTCATAATAAAAATAATTTTTTCAAACTATAAGACATACTATATTTGACAACATAAAAACGTTAATATATTTATACACACAAATATTCAAAATAAATAATTCAGAACAGCTAAATATAAATATAGACTGTTTGTCTCATGTTAATACATAGTGGCTTGATGGTGGACAAGTTCTTTTTTTTGTCTATGCGCGTTTCGGCATGTGAGCGCTTTCTCAGGACACCCACAAAAATCCTAAATGGGTATGGGAATAGAACCAAAAAATATGTATTTGGAACCAAAAGGAGGTCATTCGACCTGTTTTATGAGTCAATAGAAAAACACGTGGATCGTGGAGTCAAGATTTCTTCATAGAGTTAATTTCTAAAAACCATATATGTAGTCCTTGTATAGGTCAATCAATGCGGTACAGGAACTTGGTCACGGGTCTCCAGGAAAAGGACTACCCAGGCTGGTGTATCTTTAGGATTCAAAAATAGAGACACTTCGTTGGAAGGACAGTGATGATAATCGTGAGGTTACTGTGGTTCTCAGACCCATACAGGAACTTGGTCATGGGTCTCCAGGAAAAGGACTACCCAGGCTGGTGTATTTTTATAATTCAGAAATAGAGACACTTCCTGGAAAGGACTGTGATGATAGTCCTGGGTGTAATATGGTTCTCAGAGCTGTACGGTCATCTCAAGGTATGAGAAAAATCATCGGGGAAAGGGCTTCCAGCCGGACAGCATGCATCCAACTTAAGAAATGTGTACATGTAAAATGGAAGTGTTTCTTCCAGGGCCGAATTGAGCGACGTCACAGTTTTCCCTGTGCCATGGTCTATCAGTCCAATTGCATAACAAAAAGCTTAAGAGCTCAACAAAGACATACAAAAAAATAATACCATAGCATACCATGATCTACACATTAAACCACAGCTTTTGAATGTTTTTAGATGTGCCACCTGAAAACAAAACTGTTTTTTCATCTGGCCAAAGATATAGGCATAATACACAAATCTATTTTTGTTTATTTTTCAGTTATGTTATGTCATTTGCATAGTGTACATTCTGCTATTGTTAGTTTCAATTGTATGAAGGTTTAGGTTTTGGGTTGTGATGATGTAAAACTAATGACTTTTAGTTGATCACTCAATTGGGTTGCTATGTCTTATTTGAAGTTTATTTGATTGTAGTGTCTGATAGATGTGGCCAGAGGACTTCGATATTCCTTATGGATCTTGGTTGACATCACATAATCACGGTCCGGCAGATGGAACCAGTGGTTTTTCATTTCTTGTCAAGTGCTCTTCAGCACCATGATAGTCTACTCTGGCCCTTCTTACAAGTGCATACACAAAATATTATGGGGCAACCCTGTAATCCAATATTAGAAAGGATAATGATTCCCTTGGCTAATGAGATAATAACAGCGATTGAATTGCGAATATACAGTAAGTTTAATTCACTATGTAGTCAATTTGTTAATATACAAAAGACACAGGGTATCATATTTCAGGTGCTCCAACAAAATGGCCCAGTGAAGATAAATAGTGACATAAGTGAAAGGATGTGTGCTGGTGTTATATACAGAGAATACATCCAATTCTACAGGCTGATACAAATGTTTACTTTCAATACAAAACTCTGACTAAGGGGCCGATCACGATGTCGGTCAGAAAGCCTATGACCGCCAGTCGGTGCCTTTCCGCTCACGTTGGAGGCTTTCCAACCGACTCGGACGGTTTGCGTTCCGACCTCCTGTTTACGATGTTCGCGGTTGGAATGTAGAGACGCCGGTCATTCCAACTCGGTTCCGACCGGCTCTTGGAGTATTCCTGTCGGTCAGACCCAAACTGTAACCCCCTATGTTTGGAGTTTTTGACGGCGGGATTACGAAGTTAGATTCCGACAGCCTTTCCATGCCAGCCATTTTGACATGGTAAGGCTGTAGGAAAGTGACTTTGGGGGCCCCTGGCAGGGCCTACTTGCTCTGCGGCCTACAGTTGGTGGCTGAGGAGGTACCTAAGGTAGCCCCCTGTAAAACACTGCAATGTGTGTCAGGCCCCATAGGGTGCCTGCGACAGGGTGCAGGGTCTTAGCCCCCCCTCCATTTCTCCACAGGAGCGTGTGTTACGGCCGGTTTACAGCCGTAGCACAAGCTCCCATAGAGAACATTGGGAATCCAACCTAACAGTGTTTGATCGCATCTTAATCAGGCAGTCGGACATGCCGACTGGAGGTCGGTCAGTCCCGAGTCTGAGACGGCAGCGGTCGGTGGCAAATCCGACCGACATCATAATGAGCCCCTAAGACTATAGTGTGTACATTTTCATGATTAATATCGGACCATGAGTGTAATTATCAACATTTTGACACTACTGAAATTGTTTTAAATAGTGTCATAATCAGGACCAAAGGCTGGTAGCAACCAGTATTGGAGGATAAATCATTGTAGAATATGATTGTTATACAGATCCCCCATTATGTCAGAATACTATATAGCGTTGTATCCAGTAGGATGAATGTGGGATATCGCCAAATTGCTGATATCATGCTTCATTGAAGGATCCGAGTTAAACAGCCCACATTTATTAAGGGCCACACTGCAGATGCTAGTTGTGATAGAAGCTGTCATGTAGAAGTGGCCTGTTAGTTTTGGCCTCCTGGGTTATTTTATGATAAGCGCGCACTTTTTCAGTTTGCACCGTGGTGCACCTTTAAAAAGGTGCATAAACAGGGAAGGTGCACCCTATTATGTTGAATGTGATTCCCTCAGGACAGCCACAAACTCATGTTGCCCTAGGGCCAGTGCATTCAAGTGAAATACGCAGTGGATGCTTCAAAGCCACCTCGTGTTTCCCACTGCTGGGCAGCCACCTGCACTTTCAATAGGAATTGGAGATCTCTTTGCAGGTGGGTGCATTGAGTGACTGAACCACCTGCAGGGGGATGAGTGGGGGATGCATGGGGACTCACTTTCATCTTTCGAGAGGGCTGCCTAAGGGGGGCGCACTGACAGTGTGCTACCTTTTTGTGGCACATTTTCAATGCACCTCCTGACAGCTTCTTTGCATTTCCACCCTTGTCAATGATATGGCATGGGCGCAGAGACAAAGAGTTTCCCTTATTTGTATGGAGCACGCACCCATGGAAATGAGGAAACATCTTCTAGCAATAGTGCTGGCATGACGTGCGCCAGCGCTATCAGTCTTACAGAAGGAGCTGCACAAGCATCTGCGGCCCCTTCTATACTACCAAAGTGCCCTGGGGGCGTAAAAAGCAGTGGCGTCACTAGGGGGGTGCGGGGGGTGCGGACCGCACCGGGTGACACCCTCACATGGGGGTGACACCAGCAGGCCTCTGTACATGTCACCCCCTGCACCGCACCCGAAGGCCTCGGAGAGACTCGATCCACTTTAAAAACAACAGCGAACCGAGATATTTTCTCACCTATTTCAATTAAAATGTTCTCATTAGTTAAAGTTTGAAAAGTGTAGTAATGAGGGGCCCCCGTCATTTATATGGAAAAAGACATGGTGCTAAAGAGGGGGGGCCGGGGAGGGGGGGTATTAACCGCTTGGAAATTAGCTTTTACTTTAGCTGTTTCATATCGGAAAATTCTCACATCTACAAACTCGCTGGTGCCTTGTACACAGATATCTTTTTGCATCTTGAAAAGCTTTAAAAGAGAAACCACATGATAGCGGCAGAGAGTGGGAAAAGGGCCCCCCCCCCCCCCACCCCCGGGTTTAATGTGCGAGAGAGAGGGAGCTAGAGGGAGTAAGAAGACAGAGAGAGAGTTAGATTGAGAAAGACAGAGAGAGAGGGAGCTAAGCTAGAGGGAGTAAGACAGAGAGAGGGAGACAGAGGTAGCTAGAGGAAGTAAGACAGAGAGAGAGAGAGGGAGCTAGACAGAGAGAGGGAGCTAGAGGGAGTACGATAGAGAGAGAGGGAGCTAGAGGGAGCAAGACAGGAGAGAGGGAGCAAGACAGAGAGAGAGGGAGCTAGAGGGAATAAGAGAGGGAGCTAGAGGGAGCAAGACAGAGAGAGAGGGCGCTAGAGGGAGTAATACAGAGAGAAAGGGAGCTCGAGGGAGCTAGACAGAGAGAGGGAGCTAGAGGGAATAAGAGAGGGAGCTAGAGGGAGCAAGACAGAGAGAGAGGGAGCTAGAGGGAGTAAGACAGAGAGAAAGGGAGCTCGAGGGAGCTAGACAGAGAGAGGGAGCTAGAGGGAGTACGATAGAGAGAGAGGGAGCTAGAGGGAGCAAGACAGAGAGAGAGGGAGACAGAGGGAGCTAGAGGGAGTAAGACAGAGAGAGAGAGGGAGCTAGAGGGAATAAGAGAGAGGGAGCAAGACTGAGAGAGACGGTGCTAGAGGGAGTAAGACAGAGAGAGAGGGAGCTAGAGGGAGTAAGACAGAGAGAGAGGGAGACAGAGGGAGCTAGAGGGAATAAGACAGAGAGAGAGAGGGAGCTAGACAGAGACAGTGGGAGCTAGAGGGAGTAAGACAGAGAGAGAGGGAGCTCGAGGGAGCTAGACAGAGAGAGGGAGCTAGAGGGAGTAAGACAGTGAGAGAGGGAGCTAGAGGGAGCTAGACAGAGAGAGGGAGCTAGAGGGAGTAAGACAGAGAGAGAGGGAGTCAGAGGGAGCTAGAGGGAGCAAGACAGAGAGAGAGGGAGCTAGACAGAGAGAGGGAGCTAGAGGGAGTAAGATAGAGAGAGAGGGAGCTAAAGGGAGTAAGACAGAGAGAGGGGGAGCTAGGGGGAGTAAGAGAGAGAGGGGAGCTAGAGGGAGGAAGACAGAGAGAGGAGCTAGAGGGAGTACGCCAGAGAGAGAGGGAGCTAGAGGGAGTAAGACAGAGAGAGAGGGAGCTAGAGGGAGTAAGACCGAGAGAGAGAGAGACAGCGGGAGCTAGAGGGAGCAAGAGAGAGGGAGCTAGAGGGAGCTAGACAGAGAGAGGGAGCTAGAGGGAGTAAGACAGAGAGAGAGAGAGCTAGAGAGAGTAAGACAGCGAGAGAGGGAGCTAGACAGAGAGAGGGAGCTAGAGGGAGTAAGATAGAGAGAGAGGGAGCTACAGGGAGCTAGAGTGAGCAAGACAGAGAGAGAGGGAGCTAGAGGGAGTAAGAGAGAGAGAAGGCGCTAGAGGGAGCAAGACAGAGAGAGGGAGCTAGACAGAGAGAGGGAGCTAGAGGGATTAAGATAGAGAGAGAGGGAGCTAAAGGGAGTAAGACAGAGAGAGAGGGAGCTAGGGGGAGTAAGAGAGAGAGGGGAGCTAGAGGGAGGAAGACAGAGAGAGGAGCTAGAGGGAGTACGCCAGAGAGAGAGGGAGCTAGAGGGAGCTAGACAGAGAGAGGGAGCTAGAGGGAGTAAGACAGAGAGAGAGAGAGCTAGAGAGAGTAAGACAGCGAGAGAGGGAGCTAGACAGAGAGAGGGAGCTAGAGGGAGTAAGATAGAGAGAGAGGGAGCTACAGGGAGCTAGAGTGAGCAAGACAGAGAGAGAGGGAGCTAGAGGGAGTAAGAGAGAGAGAAGGCGCTAGAGGGAGCAAGACAGAGAGAGGGAGCTAGACAGAGAGAGGGAGCTAGAGGGATTAAGATAGAGAGAGAGGGAGCAAGACAGAGGGAGAGGGAGCTAGAGGGAGTAAGAGAGAGAGAGGGAGCTAGAGGGAGCTAGACAGAGAGAGAGAGCTAGAGGGAGGGAGTAAGACAGAGAGAGAGGGAGCTAGAGGGAGTAAGACAGAGAGAGGGAGACAGAGGGAGCAAGACCTAGAAAGAGGGAGCTAGACAGAGAGAGGGAGTAAGAGAGAGAGTGAGCTAGAGGGAGCAAGACAGAGTGAGAGGGAGCTAGAGGGAGTAAGACAGAGAGAGCTAGAGGGAGCAAGACAGAGAGAGAGGGGGCTAGAGGGAGTAAGAGAGAGAGAGGGAGCTAGAGGGAGTAAGAGAGAGGGAGTAAGACAGAGAGAGAGGAAGCTAGAGGGAGTAAGACAGAGAGAGGGAGCTAGAGGGAGCAAGACAGAGAGAGAGGGAGCTAGAGGGAGTGAGAGAGAGGGAGCTAGAGGGAGTAAGAGAGAGAGAGGGAGCTAGAGGGAGTAAGAGAGAGAGCGGGAGCTAGAGGGAGTAAGAGAGAGAATGGGAGCTAGAGAGAGTAAGACAGAGAGAGGGAGCTAGAGGGAGTAAGACAGAGAGAGAGGGAGCAAGAGGGAGTAAGACAAAGAGAGAGGGAGCTAGAAGGAGTAAGAGAGGGAGAGAGGGAGCTAGAGGGAGCAAGACAGAGAGAGGGAGCTAGAGGGAGTAAGGCAGAGAGAGAGGGAGCTAGAGGGAGTAAGGCAGAGAGAGAGGGAGCTAGAGGGAGTAAGGCAGAGAGAGAGGGAGCTAGAGGGAGTAAGACAGAGAGAGAGGGAGACAGAGGCAGCTAGAGGGAGTAAGACAGAGAGAGGGAGCTAGAGGGAGCTAGACAGAGAGAGGGAGCTAGAGGGAGTAAGACAGTACCTAGCACCGTACATTTCCGACAGAGGTGGTCCATGCGGTAAGTCATGAGGGGGTGACACCATGAGTTACCCGCACCGGGTGACACCAACCCCAGTGACGCCACTGGTAAAAAGTGGGCTCACATATCCGTTGCATACTTGGGGAACTTTCTGTAATACCTCCCCTGGAGTTATCAATACAGGGGCAATTGATTCCCCTGGGGGACAGAAGATATAAGGGATCACAAGTGAGTACATGATTGGCTGTTACCAGCCCCATCGTGTTTAGGAAAATGGGGGCCTCTATTGTGTATGGTAGCTATGTTAGATGTATGTTAGGAGTTCTGTTCCATGTGTTCTGTTGAAGGGTTGAGTTAGTGCCTTCTTTAGCCCAGGAAAGATCTCCTATCATCAACATATTTAAAGGACATGAGAGAGCGCAAACTGATATAAATATATGAGTACATCACACTTACCTATAGAGAGCATAATTCATGAAGAGAAATGCCATGAGTGCTAATAGTATCTGAAATTATATTCTAAATGTATATCTAATATAGAGATTTAAGTAGAAGTGGAATTAATACAGAAAGGTGTGACATTATATGATTTTATTAGACGTGATTATTTTGAATCTATGTCGTGTAGCTGTTAACATATAAGATGGTCTGTGGTAAAACGCAGAACGTGGTAGGCCTCAGGGCCAGAGCTGGAGCTAAAAGGGAAGGTGTTTCTTTTCACGACACAGATTGTTTTAACGTTTTTGGTCATTGCATTAATGGGCCATGATTTAGAGTAATGTTTTCTAAATAATAGAATAAGAGTTTTAACATGCTTTAATTAAATGAAGAAATTGAATGCTATAATCATAATGTGAAATATTGTAGGCCTGAAATGTTTTAGCATTGATTTACACGTACATGTCTGGGCTGAGAAATGTTGCAAGCCTTTTTTAGAAGTCTATGAGAGTTGGGTTCTTGGCGGCAGATATCTGTCTGCAACAGGAAAGGGGGGATCCAATTATAAGTGAATGAATAGAGGTCTGTTCAGTAGACGGCCCAGACATGGAGGAGGGTTCTGGAATGTTTAAGGGGTATCAGCGGGCCGGAGAAGAGACTGAGAAGCAAGGTCAACTCTAACGTCTGAGGCCCAATACAAAGCATCATGGAAAAAGCCTGAAGTTGCACCACGTGAGAGGCGTTTCGCAAGGGGCGTCTCAAATGTTGTTGACTGTTTTGTATTAGGGACAGCACCCCTGGGTGGAGTTAGAGCAGAGACCTGAGGACCCTTTAGAGAGCGGATGGGTAGGCAGTGAGGGGTCATGACTGGAGAACTTTAGGTTTTCACCAAGAGACTTAGAGTGGGTGACTTCCCTTGGGGGTCATTCATTGCTGACACCTTTTTTAGGTTGGGATTTGGTTAAGTAGGGATACCATCTAGAACAGGGTAGGGACGCCTAACCTGTGTTTGTTTTCCTCCAACCTAAATGAAGGAGAGATATGCGTCTATGCTGATAGCTTTGCTATTTTTAGAACTTGTGTTAGTGATTTCTGTTGCTCGTCTGAGGGCTTTTCGAGAGCACATGTATGTAATTGGACCTGTGTACCTCGTGAATCTCATTCTGAGATGCTTGTATTTGCAGCTCATTATATCTTTACAATAAACTTTTGAAACCTAGAAGTTGTCCGTGATCTTTGAGAGTAGAGTCCTTTCTTGGGTGAACTAATTTGCAGATAGGTGTACTGTTTCCTTCCAAGACAGGCAATAAAGGTTCAGTCGACCAGATCGAGGTTTGGATCAATAGATATAAGGTATCGATCAAAATCTCGCCCTTTCAGTTGGTAGCTATAGAGGATGGTTGCCTTCTTGAGGACGGTGACCTAGGCCAGGTTAGCTTACCCCAAGGCCCCTAGAAATCGATGATCGGAAGAACAGCCCGCAGATGAAGATCCGGATGACGTGAGACAGAAAAAGCAGCAGTATCGGTCGAGAGTGAGTATAAAGGGTTATGCGTGTTAGATTGCGGTGTTTTGTATTGTATCTATGTTGTAATGTCTGGCGGAGTTGAATGTCTGTAGAGTGACTGTGGAACAGGTTGTGAGCGCGCGCAACCGGTGGAAATCTTAAGTTCAAGGAGAGCTTAAGTGGTTCGGGTGTATCGGACACCCAGAGTAATTGTCAACTAGTGTGAAGGGGGTCATGAGGTACCATTGATCACCCGAGAGACCGAGATAGGGGGAACGTAAGAGTGAGTGCGTGAGTAACGGACGCTGGTCGGAAGTTACTGTGTGTGTAAGTAACCTATCAGAGAGACGATAGACATCTCGTCAGTTGAGTTGACAATTACAGATAGACTGTGGACGTACAGTCGAGAGAAGTGACCGCTTGGTCGGAAGTAGTCATTTTTCAGTGTATGAATGGGACGCATGCATAACCGGGAGACGAGTTGAGAAAGGAGGGGTGCTGCTGCGAAGCGGAGAAAAGAGACGTCAGGTGGTGTCGCGCAGTGATTGGCTGACCGGAGAAAGACCGCGCTGTGATAGGCCAGCTAGCGAACACGTCATACAGGGTCGCGACGTGATTGGCCAACAGGAGAAAGACCGCGCTGTGATAGGCCAAGCTAGCAAAGCCGCGACAGGATTGGTGGATTGTCATCAGGAAGTAAACAGAGTAGCGAGGCTGAATTTTGTGCGCATAATTATGAAGTGTTTTAAATGGTTGAAAGCGCTGTTTAAGAAAGAGAGGCGAGGATCGTATGAAGGGGAAGAAGCCCCGCCGGTGGGTACGCCAGCTCGTTATATGGCAGTAAATGTTGGGTTGCATACGATCCTTTGGATATCAGAGTGGAGTAAGATTACTGAAGGAAACGAGGAACTGACGTTCCCGAAGTACGGGACGTTCAGATTAGAGGTGTTACATCGATTCAAATCA
Organism: Lissotriton helveticus; assembly: GCF_964261635.1. Lineage (NCBI taxonomy): Eukaryota > Metazoa > Chordata > Amphibia > Caudata > Salamandridae > Lissotriton > Lissotriton helveticus. The sequence continues at coordinate 352,307,435 of NC_136065.1, read as the reverse complement.
ATCATGACCTCAAAGAGACCCTTGCCTAGACCAACCCAGTTTGAAGCCCTTGATGCATGGCTTAGGGCAGCGCATGAAAGGAATATGAACAGACGACAAGAAAGGGTGAAACGCTCGGTAAGGGCAGTACAGGATGCCAGGTGGGATGCGGATGCTAAAAGATGGAGAGTGCATAATTTGGAAATAAATAAACTGTACCCAGTGTTAGAGGCGCAAGTAAATAAAAGCCCCCTAGAAGAAGATGATGAGAGCGAAACAGAGGACAGCCTGATAAACAGATTACTGACAGACAGGCCACCCCCGTATAATAGAGCAGGGGGAGAGGTCGAGAATACTGAAGGAGAAAAGGGGGGCAATGCAGGAGAGCATAGACCGCTTCCCAGTTCAGAGTGGGATCCTGAGCCAAAGAAAGAGTTGCTCCAGCCTAGTCAGGTGCAACAGGTAGTCGGTAGGTTTGTGGTACAAAGAGCGCCGGAAACGGAAAGCGCCACATCCTACCCATTACCAGATGCACTACAGGTACCTGTTACCATAGGTCCTATAATATCGATATATGACCAAGAGAGAGCAAAAGGGGAAGAACGGAAACGGAAAGACAGAGAAAGAGCAGAGCAGGCAAGGAGGAACGATACCACTAATTCCCCAAGTCAGATGCCGATACCCAGAGAGTGGAGCACCCCGATGCACACAGCAGGGGACCCAGGAGGAGATCCTGGGGGCCCTAGATGGCCAATGGATCTGAGGGGATCTGGACGAAAATCCTTTCAAGAGCTAAATGAGTACATGAAGCAGTGGGATGAGGCAGTGAAGGCTCAAAAGTGCATCAACGCTGCGGAAGCAGAAAGAGAAAGTCAGGACAGCAGAGCACGAACTCACTGCGGGGCTGGGGAGAGTAGCCCGGAGTGGGACTGTAGAGGGAGTAGGGGAGTCACCCATTGGGCCCGGAATGGAGGTAGAACAGACCTGGAAAACGGGGGCCCCGGGAGTGGAGGGGTGGCGGGCCCAATACTCAGTGAAGGGGAGAGGAGGGCGCAAGAGTACAGGAACAGCTTTAAATGTCCACACTGTGTGCCCGGCACCAGAGAACTGAATGGGAGTTGTGAGAGGTCGCACCATAGTCCCTGTGATGACAGAAATGAGCGCAGCCCAGGGAATATGGGGAACCAGGAAGGATCGTATCGGATACTGAGCGATACGAGGCAAAGGGAGTGTAGCGACCAGAGGGAAAATAATAGAGAGATGTGCGGTGAGAGGAGAGAAGAAGACGAGAATGGGCAGAGAGAGAGTAGGGATAACAGGCCCGTGTTCCATCACCTTCCAAGATCGGATGGCCGAGCATGGGACCTGGAGAGATGGGAGCGAGGGAGACCACCCATTAACTCTCCCGAGCCCAAACGCAGAGCTCGAAGTTGGGATGGGAGGGAGACCAGTGAGCCCCCTTCAAAAGACATATTGCGAGCTGAGATAAAAGCCAAGAGACTTGATGTCTCCAGCTTAAGGTCAGATCTGGATGACATGGTAGATGGTACCCTGCCTTTAGAAAGAATGGAAATGTATGAACAGGATGAAATACTGTATATGGCAAAGGACATCACACGAAAGGCGAGAGCAGTCCATGAGAAGTTAGTCGAACTAGCAGGCAAATATATGGTGGACTTGTCAAGAACCAAAGCATTACAGGGTAACCACAGGCTACATTATACAGATCGAGATCTAGATGAGAGGAGAACGATTGGGCTGAAAACACACATAAGGGAACTGATTACTGGAATAAGGACATGGAGGGCACTAGATAAATGGGAAGAGAGGTGGTCCAAGAAAGGGACCGGCAGAAGAAGCATGATTGGTATAACACCAGGACAGCAGGGAATAGAAGCTTACCCTTTGCGTGAAGTTGCCAATGGGAGCTATGTACATGTCCCTTGGAGTAGGGGAGATTTAGCTGCTTTTACCACATCTTTCCCCAAGTTACGAGAGAGCCCCGTGGAGTGGTACAAGCAAGTCGAGAGGTTTGTAAAGATCTCAAAAGTCCTATGGATAGATCTGAACACGCTGTTTGACATTGTAGTACCAGGAGATCTGTGGACAGCATGCAAGGTTAGCGCTGAGTGGCCCACAACGGAGCCAGAGAGAGATGCTAGGACTAATGGGCCGTCCGAGATCGTGATGGCAAAATTCGAGAGAGTGATGACTTGGCTGAAAGAAAAAGTGCCAATGCAAGACATAGATTGGGTCAGAATAGACAGAACGAGACAGGAACCCAAAGAGACAGTCCATGAATATTACGAGAGATTGCTGAAGGCGTTTAAACAGTATAGCGGCTTGGATGTAATGGATCCAAAGGACATAGGGCAATTCGTGTCCAAGTTCGTCCTGGGACTGAGACCGGATATTAGTTTGATGATTCAGCAACACTCGATTTGTTGGCAAAGTAGACCCCTAGATGAAATACTGAGATATGCCAGGTACTGCTGTGATGAGGTAGACTCCAAGGCTAAGAAACTAAAAGAGAAGCTGATGGTGGTACAATTGCAGACAGCAGGAAAGGGGGGACCGCAACAACAGCAGCAAGGGACAGGTACAGGAGGTAAGAAGCAGTACAGTCAGAACAAGGGTAATGAGGAGAGTACTACCTTTAGACCCAGAGTAGACATAGCTACCTTGAAGAAAACGACTAGGTGCCACCAGTGCAACGAGTTGGGGCATTGGAAACGCGAGTGCCCTTACAATGTGGAGATCGGAGAGCAAGAGATAGAGGAGGAAGAGGTCCAGAGCGCACCTATGAGAGGGGCGACGCCATACCAAGGAAAGGTGCTCAAAGGGGGGGGGGCTCCTCCCCGAGCCCAGTTCCCGCAACCTCCTCGAGTAGGGAGTATGGGTAAGACCTATAGACAAATGCCCCTGTTTGTGGAAGGTGAAGAATGCTATTATGTGGACCCATTAACCGGACAGAGAGTGGAAAGAGAAGACTGCACCCTTGGGGCAGCCTTAGAGGTAGATCAGAGGGGACCCTATGTGGAAGCAGAAGTAGCAGGGTGCCCTACGACATTTCTGGTGGACACAGGAGCCACTAGATCCACGATCAGATCAGCTGCAGTTCCAGACCTGCCCATGTCTGGAGAGACCATACAGGTGGTAGGGGTCGCAAACAGGAGAATAACCAGCCAATTGACAGAACCGGTACAGGTGAAAATAGGGAAGTACAGCGATGAGCACCAATTTGTGGTTTGCGATTCAAGCCCTGTGTGTCTGCTAGGAAGAGACCTGTTGTGCAAATTGAATTGTACTATATATTGTACACCCCAGGGAGTGGAGGTATTGACTAATGATGATGATGCAGATTTCAAAGTTGCAAACTCAAGAATATGTGTGGAGCTGTACCCTACTTTGACAGTAGACGAGCTTCCCTGGGATTTGAGAGAGACAGTGGCATCAGAGGTATGGGATTTCACTGGGGAAGAGATTGGATTGGTCAAAGGGGTGGACCCAGTGAAAATTGTAGTGAAACCGCATGCTGAGTTCCCAAGAACACCCCAGTATAAATTGACTCCAGAAACGATTGCAGGCATAAAACCCGTGATCGAGTCCATGATTAAACAGGGAATACTGAAAGAAATCGTGGGTAGTCCATGTAACTCCCCGATTATGGGTCTGCAGAAACCAAATGGGAAATTTCGGATAGTGCAGGACCTTCGAAAGATTAATAACATAGTCGTTTCATGTTGTCCAGTGGTACCGAATCCATCAGTGATACTGTTTCAGATTCCATTCCAAGCTGAGTGGTTCACTGTGATAGATCTTTGTCAGGCTTTCTTTTCGATCCCTTTGGACGAAGATAGCCATTTTCTTTTCGCATTTAAGCTGGAAAATCGCGTCCTAACATGGTGTCGTATCCCTCAGGGGTATACAGAGAGTCCATCGATCTTTAACCAGCTTCTGAAGAAAAATCTTGAAAGTCTAGTGCTGCCCCAGAAGTCAGTTCTGGTCCAGTACATAGACGACCTCCTTGTGGCGTCAGACACAGAAGAAGCTTGCAGGGAAGACTCCATTGCTTTGTTAAATCACCTAGCTGCCAATGGGCATAAGGTATCCCCGGGAAAATTGCAGTACTGCCTGACAGAAGTGCAGTACTTGGGACACAGAATTGAGAAAGGCAAACGAAAAGTGTCACCAGACAGGATAGAGGCGATCATGAAAATGAATGCGCCTCAGACACAGAGAGAGGTCAGGATGTTCCTAGGGATGGTGGGTTATTGCCGACAGTGGATCGTGAACTTTTCACTGAAAGCAAAGCCCTTGCAAAAACTGACGCACAAAGAGGTGAGTGATCCGGTACCATGGGACAAAGACTGTTTGATGGCATTCTTACAGCTGAGAGAGGACCTGTGTCGTGCTCCGGCATTGGGAATGCCTGATTACAATAAACAATTCTTTCTTTACTGTTGTGAGAGAGAAGGTTGTGCGTTGTCTGTGTTGGTCCAAATCCATGGGAATGCCCGTAGACCAGTTGCTTATTTCTCAGCTACTTTAGACCCAGTAGCCGCAGCGTTGCCCGGATGTCTCAAATCCGTTGCTGCAACGGGTGTCAGCATTGAGAGATGTGAAAATATCGTCATGGGGCACCCGTTAGAGGTGTGCGTGCCACATTCTGTTGAACTGTTGATGACCAGGACCAAAACACAGCATCTGACCAATAGCAGGCTCACGCGCTATGAGCAAGTTATTCTTGCTGCAGAGAACGTGACCCTCAAGAGATGCTCTGTTTTGAACCCTGCTACCTTAATGCCACTTCCAAATGATATTGATGATGATGATGAATATACAGACCATGACTGTCTCGATGTGACTGAACTATGCACCAAACCCAGACCCGACATCGTAGATGAGCCACTGACCGACCCAGACGAAGTTTTCTTTGTCGATGGCTCATGTGTAAGAGACGAAGTTGGGCAGTTGAGAGCAGCTTATGCTGTTTGTACAATTGAAGGAGTTGTGGAAGCAGGGTGCCTGGAAGGAGTAAACTCCGCTCAGGTAGCCGAGATTATTGCCCTGACACGTGCTTGCTTAGCAGGCAATCAAATTCGAGTCACCATCTACACCGACAGCCAATACGGGTTTGGGGTAGTTCATGATTACGGGCAGTTATGGTCTCAAAGAGGGTTCATGACTTCTTCAGGCTCTCCCATTCGCAATGGAGAGTTTGTGCGCCTGTTGTTAGAAGCATTGCAATGTCCAGCAAGTATCGCAGTTGTAAAGTGCATCGCACATACCAAAAATGAGGACTTTGTTTCAAAAGGCAATAGATATGCTGATGAAGTTGCGCGGTATTGCGCAGAACAAGGTTACTCTTTCACAGAGGTGGATGTGGGTGGAATAAATGTAAGAACTGAATTAGCCATGATCCTGGAAACTGTTGATACTTGGGATGAATTGTCAACCATGCAAGAAAATGCTCCTGATTCAGAAAAGGAAACATGGGTAAAGGCAGGATGTGTAATGGGTGAGACTCATTTTTGGGTCTCAGCAGACGGCAGAGCAGTGTTGCCCAATGAGATGGTGAGTCCAATGGCTAGACTCATACATGGTCCAGTACACTTAGGGAGAGATGCTATGCTGAGAGTGTTTAGACAGACTTGGTACAATCCTAAGTTTAGAATAGCAGCAGAAGCAGTGTGCCAGCGTTGTGTGACCTGCCAGCAGCTGAATGTAGGGAAAAGAACACCAGTTGCACTAAGTCACATAGGAAGGTCTGGAGGTCCATTCAACAGAATGCAGATAGATTTCATTGAAATGCCAAGATGCAACCGCCTCCGCTATGTCCTGGTGGTTGTTTGTGTGTTCTCCAGATGGGTTGAGGCATACCCTACACGTAGGTGCGACACCCTCACAGTGGCTAAGTTACTGCTTAGAGAACTTGTCCCTCGTTTCGGGGTGCCGGCCTTTTTGGAATCAGATAGGGGAACACATTTTAACAGCGAGCTTGTGAAGATGATTTGTGTTGCACTGAATATAGACCAAAAGCTCCATTGCAGTTACCGACCAGAAGCCTCAGGAATTGTGGAACAAATTAATGGCACGATCAAGTCCAGAATAGCGAAAGTTTGCTCCTCAACGACCCTGAGTTGGCCTGATGCCCTGCCATTGGTACTCATGAGCCTTCGTAGTACCCCAGACAGAAGAACAGGGTTGTCACCACATGAGGTGTTAATGGGGAGAGCAATGAGACTGCCATCTATTCCAGCTACTGCACTGTTAAATATCACAGATGATATGATCCTGGACTATTGTAAGGGGCTGTCTGACGCCATGCGTTCTGTGTCCCTTCAGGTGCAGGCTGCAGAGGTTCCAGCGTGCCAGGGCCCTTGCCATGACCTGTATCCTGGGGACTGGGTCCTGGTGAAGAAACATGTGAGAAGAAGCTGCTTGGATATTCGTTGGCGTGGGCCCTACCAGGTCATCCTGATCACAAGTACAGCTGTAAAGGTGGGAGGCCTGCCCAACTGGATACACGCGTCGCATACGAAAAGGGTTCCAGCACCTCTGGAAACAGCTCCTCTCTCGGATGGACGTCCAGCTGAGGACCAAGAAGCCATAGAGGGGGCTAGCCAAGCTGTAGAGGTGCCAGTGGAAGCAGGGAACGAGTCTGACCAAGCTGAGGACGGTCAGTACAACAGCGAAACAGAAGACGCTACAGAAGGAGAAGACAGCTGGGAGTACGAGTCTGACCCTGACAGGTCTGAAAGAGAGCGAGAACAGACCAGAAGGAGAAGGAGTAGAAGGGCACGTGGAGAAGCAAATTGGCCGCAAAGAAGAAGTTCTAGCCTGAGGTCAACTCCAGAAGCAACCCTTCCTCCGATATCAGAAGACTCAGACCCAGAAGAAGGTGCTCAGGGCGCTGAGGCACCGAACCGAAGGAGGTCAAGTAGAGTGCGTGTGCCTAACAGAAGATACTCCACACCTGAGTGGACATATCTGGCGACAAATGTCTGTGAAACCGGAGACAGGGAGGATCCGAGCGGTGGTGGTGTCCAGTTCTGAGCCCATTATCACCGTGGAAATACAACTGTTGGTACCCGGTGTCGAACAAGAAGGGTCACTAACATTCGTGCTCCCCAGACCTCCCCGCCTCAGCAAGTTAAAACACATGTTTCTTACAGAATTGAAATTCCCCGACTTTGGCACCACGATAACAGCACATGAAGAGCATACTCTTCGCATGGAAATATTGAACTATGCTATTGAAGCTGCAACCACAAATCTAATAGTCGATTGTTAAAGGACTTTGTAAATAAAGCAAGCAGAAGAAAAGAAGATTACCTAGCGCCCAGGAAGCAGAGAATTTTAGAGAACCCCTTGAGTGGATGGAGAAGGGCTAGGGTTGTCTTTTTGAACTGTGAAAGGACTTTTTGCGAAAAAGGCTGTCAGCCTCCAGCTGTGTGGATTCTAAAGACAAAAAAAGGATTGAAAGAGACTGTAAAGGAACGAGAGGAAAAGAACTTTTTTTGCAAAGAGAAAGGGAAAAGCTAGATTGTCTGACGAAATGGAGGCCGGCACCCCGAACCGCAGAGCTAAATGTATAATAGGTACACTAATAGTAGGAGTGATAATATTAATAGCTTTAGTGGTAACAATTTCTTATGTAAAGGGACATGAGGAAGAGGTAAAGGTAACTGATGCGAATTCTGTAGTAACACTTACACCCACTGTTGCAGGTGAGAAAAGGGAAAACACTCAAGAGAAAGCGTTATTGGCTGCAGAAGCCCGCAGGTTACATGTAGACGAGTCCCAAGGAGACTTTAGGTCAAATGCTTATGCTAAACTTTTGTATGAATACGTGGATGCCATGGAGGTTAAGGATTGCTACGTCTGCATGCAGTTGCCTGCGTCTGTAGATGAAGGAATTCGATATCATCACCTCCCTCTGACATATGGCATTACATGTAGCTTATTGCTTAGTATATTTTATGAGAGAGATAGTTTTGAATACTATTTCTCCAATTATGATTCTGTGTTGCCAGAAGTCCCGAATTATAAGCAGATGAATAAATGGGATTACTGGAAGAGTGAAGACAGATTGGCCAAGTTCTTCATTCCTTGGATTACCTTAGATACTTCACATGCCCGTAGAAATAACCTGACATGTAAGGTGTCCGAAGTCGAGAAAAAGTTCATAGGGCAGGTGGATGATCGTTACAGGAGACAAAAGATTTTGAAAAAATCAGGACAAGGGAAATTAGATTGGACCGAGGAAGAGAAGTCACATAAGAGAAAGGGTAGTAGTGGTCCAATAGCTTTAGATAAAGCGCAGAAAGGAAAGTTATGTCTTCACCGAGCCAAAACGTATTATGAAAATGTATACGTGGGTGAAGTTGACTGTGAACATGCTTTTAATTTAGAGTACTACACTAAGGACTTCCTGAAGGGAATGCAAGTGATTCCAAATGTGTATTTTGTATGTGGAAGAAATGCTTACGTGAGACTACCTGACAACTGGTATGGATCATGTTACTTGGCAATTGTCTTCCCCAAAATATATCATGCACAAGACTTATTGATCATTGAGGGCCAGACATCATCGAGGGGAAGGAGAGATTTAGGCGATGCAGAAATGGTTGGAGATGTCTTTGGAGCTATGTTCCCTCTTTTGGGAATAATCCTTAATGATGTTAAAATTAGACGACTGGCAACAGTTGTCGACAGGTTGTCTGCCAGCACTGCTCAGTCCTTAATGCTGGTAGAAGGAGAGATGCAATCGATAAGGGCTATGGTTCTTCAAAATCGGCTTGCATTAGATGTCTTATTAGCAAAAGAGGGCGGAGTCTGTAAGGCTTTGAAGGTTCAGGAATGTTGCACTTACATTCCAGACCTTTCAAAGCCCCTTGAGAAAGTTATTAAGAACATAACTAATATACACAAAGAGATCGAAGACTTGAGTAGAGAAAATGTCTGGGAAAAGGTGGGCCACGGAATGAGTACAGTTGGAGGGTGGTTTTCCACCTTAGGCAAAAGCTTTATTTGGTATATCCTAAAGCCTATCATCATAATATTGATCTGTGGGATAGTATTGTGGGGATTGGTGAGGGTATTCAAATGGTACAGAGCAAGAAGGTCAGAAAGGGCCCAAAGAGAACAGTTGCAGAGATTGGCTGCCATACAAGATAATCAGTACAGGAGCCTGAGAGCTCTGGAAGCGCAGAGAATGCCAGCAATAACTGCAGTTTAAATGTTAGTGATGACCCCGAGAGGTCATCAAAGGGGGGAACTGAGAGAGCGCAAACTGATATAAATATATGAGTACATCACACTTACCTATAGAGAGCATAATTCATGAAGAGAAATGCCATGAGTGCTAATAGTATCTGAAATTATATTCTAAATGTATATCTAATATAGAGATTTAAGTAGAAGTGGAATTAATACAGAAAGGTGTGACATTATATGATTTTATTAGACGTGATTATTTTGAATCTATGTCGTGTAGCTGTTAACATATAAGATGGTCTGTGGTAAAACGCAGAACGTGGTAGGCCTCAGGGCCAGAGCTGGAGCTAAAAGGGAAGGTGTTTCTTTTCACGACACAGATTGTTTTAACGTTTTTGGTCATTGCATTAATGGGCCATGATTTAGAGTAATGTTTTCTAAATAATAGAATAAGAGTTTTAACATGCTTTAATTAAATGAAGAAATTGAATGCTATAATCATAATGTGAAATATTGTAGGCCTGAAATGTTTTAGCATTGATTTACACGTACATGTCTGGGCTGAGAAATGTTGCAAGCCTTTTTTAGAAGTCTATGAGAGTTGGGTTCTTGGCGGCAGATATCTGTCTGCAACAGGAAAGGGGGGATCCAATTATAAGTGAATGAATAGAGGTCTGTTCAGTAGACGGCCCAGACATGGAGGAGGGTTCTGGAATGTTTAAGGGGTATCAGCGGGCCGGAGAAGAGACTGAGAAGCAAGGTCAACTCTAACGTCTGAGGCCCAATACAAAGCATCATGGAAAAAGCCTGAAGTTGCACCACGTGAGAGGCGTTTCGCAAGGGGCGTCTCAAATGTTGTTGACTGTTTTGTATTAGGGACAGCACCCCTGGGTGGAGTTAGAGCAGAGACCTGAGGACCCTTTAGAGAGCGGATGGGTAGGCAGTGAGGGGTCATGACTGGAGAACTTTAGGTTTTCACCAAGAGACTTAGAGTGGGTGACTTCCCTTGGGGGTCATTCATTGCTGACACCTTTTTTAGGTTGGGATTTGGTTAAGTAGGGATACCATCTAGAACAGGGTAGGGACGCCTAACCTGTGTTTGTTTTCCTCCAACCTAAATGAAGGAGAGATATGCGTCTATGCTGATAGCTTTGCTATTTTTAGAACTTGTGTTAGTGATTTCTGTTGCTCGTCTGAGGGCTTTTCGAGAGCACATGTATGTAATTGGACCTGTGTACCTCGTGAATCTCATTCTGAGATGCTTGTATTTGCAGCTCATTATATCTTTACAATAAACTTTTGAAACCTAGAAGTTGTCCGTGATCTTTGAGAGTAGAGTCCTTTCTTGGGTGAACTAATTTGCAGATAGGTGTACTGTTTCCTTCCAAGACAGGCAATAAAGGTTCAGTCGACCAGATCGAGGTTTGGATCAATAGATATAAGGTATCGATCAAAATCTCGCCCTTTCAGACACAAAGCAAGCGAGAAAGGTTCATGTGCTTAAAAAAACAGAAATGTAAATGGATACCCGATTGGCAACTGGGTGGCAGAATGAAACTAATGTCTCTCCTAATTGGATGAAACCGTGTTGATTTGCTAAGGATTATGGATGGAGGCATTCATTATAAATTTACGTCTGTTTGGATTTTTATTTCCAGGATATTGATATTTTTGGTACATAATCACGCATGTCTCTTTTGTAGTACTGTGTGCTACAATAACAGGTTCCACAGGGTTAAGAAACCTGTCTGCCAATATAAGTCTTTGGAACTCTCATTGGAAAGATCTGCGCACAATCTTAAATCTCGCGGGGCCAAATAAGCCCTGCATCATTCCAAGGTATTAAAATGAGGTGGACAGGTGAGAATTGCGAGTGCCCATGAGGTGGGAATGGGTGGAGGAGCAATGAAATACTTATTTCACCCAATTGAAGTAGAGTGGGTTCAATAATTATCTGTAATTATAAGTTTTGCCCTTCAAAATGGTGACAACAGGAGGGTTTCGATGCTTTACTCACCAATAAAGAGTACCTTTGGAAAATTGCTGGGGAACAGATTTTATCACATCCGGTAATTGCCGAGTGCATTAACTTGGCTCCAATTATAATTGCGGAATTATCTGGCCCATTTGAAATCAGGGCCTCATAGGACCATCTGTGGAATGCTGAGATTAGCAATGCAAATGTAAACGCTTATATTGTAGGCAGGATCTGTATGCCCTGTGGGTAGGTCTGAGGTTATGGGGGTGGGGAGAGTGTTGAAAGTTAAATGTCCCACATGCTGTCGAGCACTGACTGCTAATATTATTGTGTTAGAATATGTTAATTTTATTTGTAGAGCCGAACCAAAGCAAAGCTTCTTGGTATTAAAGAGAACACAAAATAAAGATAAGACCAGTCACGAGACAGTACACAAGAATTATTTATTAAAAACGCCTGAAGTCGGGGATATTAGGCTCATCGTAGAGATAAAGAGTTGTAGAGATTTCTAGCTGCAAAGTTACAAAAGCACAGTGGCGGCTGCCTCTGTACGGGGGTGATAGGGCGGGGGTGGAAGAGGGATCACAATTGAAAAAATAATAATTAAACTTACCTGTTTGCCTCCGCATCCGCCTCTCTTCCATCTTTATGTCTTCTTCTGGCTGTTGCCTGCAGCCTGCACCGGAAGCAACCAGGCTTCTGACTCTGCCAGCCAATCACGACGTTTGGTCTGAGCGGCCTGTTTGAACGCTCCGGCAGTGGCTGGAGAGGCTGGGCATGTTCTCCACAGGGCTGTGCAACATGCGTTTTGCATGAAGGTCAATCCATGGAAAAGGACTCTGGAATAAGTTGGCTGCTAGTGGAGAGATCTGAGTACCGGTGTAATATGTAGCCTTATTGCTATGCCTGAAGCAACTTGGCTTTGAACCCTATATGCTAGTAAGCCACAAGTGAATCATACCATAAAGACACTCAAGATCAGAGCATGTGCTACTTGGCTGACTTGCCCCCCGGTTCACAGCTGAACCCACTTATACAGGCCACATTCACCAATCGACCATGAGTGCGGTGTCCACCATATGCAAATGATGGCTGTTGCGTGGTGCACATAGTGAAACGGAGTTCACACGCAGCTGTGCAGCATCCCAACATTGATTCCTCGAAGGCGCACGGCACATTTGTCTAACCCATTTTCCTTGCCAATTACCATGTCAGTGAAGAGGTCAATATTCATGATCCCACTCACCGTGCAATAGATAAGTCACCATCCTAGAAGCCAACGTCCTGCCCATGACAAATTTGCCTACACATAATCTTTGAATTTGGAGCTTTGGTTCAAAATTGCAGTGATTCATTGCCCAAGGTTTACTAATTTCCTTGTTTTAGAGCAGCAAGAGGCCACTTGTTTAAGAGTGGTCTAGATTGGACTTCATGAAAGAAGAGGATGAGTTATGGGTGGTGTAAGAGCATAGAGGGAATAAAATACAGATCTGTGTGGGTACTATTTGAACTCCTTGTACTTTGTGACTACCCACGCTGGTGGAAATTGTCTTTAATGAAATGTTTTGAATTAGAAATAGATGTGGCTTGGACCAAAACTGTACTTTAGATAATTACTTACTAGTACTGGGGGATCAGCAATCCATATCATATTCTTCAGTGTCAGTACTGTGCAATTATAGGCACCAATGCTGTATCTCCGACCAACATGACTACTCTCTCACCGAAGAATTGATATATGGAAATATCCTGTGCTAATTATAGACTACCTACCCCTACTGCGAAGATCTGTGCATGATGGTAAGTCATGTCAGGCAGTGCTTTATTTGTAAACAAATACGTGCCAGGGCCGTCTTCAAGAGGCCACTGCCTCTTGCACCACCTATTGCCCCTGCCAACCCTGCCAATTACAGTACCAACACAACTACTAACCGTTACACTCCTACAAGTGTTAAATTGCTGACAATGCCAGGCCCCCAAAGCTATAAGAATTGCTTGGGTGGCAGGCATTAGTCATTTTAAAGATTTTTATTGAATTAATGTCCAACTGTTGATAAGCTCATCAATAAATTAGAAAAACTACGCCACCATATGGCAGATTCTCAGGTGTGCCGGTGTTGACAATTAAGCACCGGAAACCAGCAGCACAAATTAAACACTGATGTCAGGGCCAATTAATTCTTGCGCCCTTCCAAGGTAGATAAACTGAACTAGCGAAATTATACTGTCTAGGGTTCTAATTGCAAGTAAACTGTGTGTTGGTGGGGGTGACGGGCTGAGAAAATGACTGCACCCAGCAAAATCTGAGACCCGGTGAGATAATGTCCTTCATTTACTAGTTTTGCCCTTCAAAATGGTGCACAATATGTGGATTTTCTTGTTTACTGCACCAATGACAACTTCTGGAGTGAAGATCGTATGGGTTCAGAGCCACCCGGCATCACATATGTCCTAACAGGTGGACTTGCCCTGTTCCTACTACAAAACTCAGGCACAAACAGTCACTTACTAATGTAAAAGGCAACTCATACTTCCTTAGGAATGTTGATGCTCCGGGCTTCTACCAACCATTAGACACCCAGAGCACTCCATTGTTTTCAATAGAGCGCTCAACATTCCAGTATTCTAATATTGCTTCAATAAAGACATATATGACATGAGACCCACGCCAAGGTGCCCTACAAGTCAAAAACAGGATCCACTTTGAGATATTAGAACAAAACAAGTATGTTTATCTGTTAATCAATTGTACCGCGTTGTTAATGCTAAACTTTCTGCACTGCATGTGTTTATGTTTTTAGTAGCCCACAGTGATGCATACGCGTAACCGCTGACAATCTTGCCATGCATCCATCTCTCACAGGCAGTAGCAATCAAGGAGCAGATTGGCTACCCTGATTACATTTTGGAAGACCAGAACGAAAAACTGGACCAGGAATCAGCAAACGTGAGTAAACCTTGGGTTCCAGAGTCAAGCGCATCTGCTTGCAATTTCCTCTCATTCTAATCACTTAAAGCAATGTTTTAGAGTATTTTCCTAGAAATGTAGTTTCTATTCAGGGGTGGTTTGATTGACAGCCATGGACTTGGGATTCAAGTAAGTTTTAAAATGTTGTTACTTTTTAGTTCACTGTGTGCTCCTATTTTATCATCTTGGCGATTTCAACTATGACTGCTTTGTGTTATAGATCTTTGAAAAAAAGGATTTTTCCTAAAACTTCCTTTTGATCACAGTTGCTCAGATTGTAGTTATTAGAAAGAAATTTGAAATTGCTTGATTTTCTGCCAGATAAATTAACTGAGTAATTTTTCAATTTTAAAAGATAAGTTTATTGGAGAACTTAGCATCAAAAATAAACATTAAATAGTGTGCTATTAATGATAAGTAGGTATATAATCATACAGAAGATCTAGGTTCATAATAATGCTACAAAGAAGTACAAATCAGAATAAGTATGCATATAAGACGACATTGCGTTACATCTGGTGAAAAATAGGAAAATAATAAATGTAAGAAATCAAGGGAGTTGGACTACTGCTACAAAGAAGTACAAATCATAATAAGTATGCATAGAAGACGACATTGCGTTACATCTGCTGAAAAATAGGAAAATGATAAATGTAAGAAATCAAGGGGGTTGTACTACTTCCTGAATATATGGTATTGGAGGGAAGGATCTTTTAGCACTTTCATCCAAAAACGATGTAATTGGAGACCATAAAAGTAGTCGTTTATGTTTCATGGACAAAGGAAAAACAAAGGTCGTATCAAGCCTGTGGTTTGACAGACAGAATACCACCAAGCCAAAAATGAGAGTTTAGAGGCATCTTTCCAATTCTTTGTGATTTGCTGAAAAGCAGCAGCAATTAACAGGTCAATGATCTGTGTATGTGTTATAGGTATGTTCCAGCCAGTAGAAAGACTACCAGGAAAAATGTTTGCAAATGTAAGAGGTGTATTGGTGTTAAAAAATAGTGTTAATCTGGATCCACACTGAAGACCAGAATTTCAGGATATAGGGGCATTAGAAAAATAATGGTAAATGTCTGCCTAACTAAGTCACTTTTATTGAACCCTCGCAATGCCAATGTTTGTTCGATTGTTCACAGATGTGTTTATTCAAGACTATTAAATGTAATTTTCGGTGTTGTGTATTGAGAATTATGCTTCAGCTGCCATGCGAAACACACGCTCCTCAAGATTGATTTCTTTGTTTAAGTGGTAGTGGTACACTTTACACAGGACAACAACATGAGTACAAACAGTAATGGAAGGGCTTGGAGAAAGGCACTAAACAAACAAGAATAACGTTGTGATTTGATGGGATTCGTCAATAGAACAAAGTTAGTTGGAGGTGAAGAAAGTTTTGAGCAAGGAGTCTTTCAGTGCCCCTAGACCATGGGTACTCACAAACTTTCGCTCGGGGGCCAAATTAACAGTGTGGTTTGTGTCCGAGGGCCGCACCAGTGGGGGCGGTGTCAGTGGGGGAGGGGGCGAGGCTAGAGCAACTAAAATAAACTGACCATGAGGTTGATCACTGGTCCCTGCAGCGGACGCCTTTGTCCACTGAGCCATCAGACCCGCCTCTTCCTCCCACTCTCCCTCCCTTTCCCACCCTCCCTTTCCCTCCCTCCCCCCTTTCCCCCCTCCCTCTCCCTCCCTTTCCCTCCCTCACTCTCCCTCCCTTTCCCTCCCTCACTCTCCCTCTGTCTGCCTTTCCCTCCTGCACTCTCCCTCCCTATCCTTTTCCCACCCTCACTCTCCATCTGTCTCCCTTTCCCTCCCACACTCTCCCTCTGTCTCTCTTTCCCTCCCTCACTCTCCCTTTCCCTCCCTCACTCTCCCTCTCCCTCCCCCTCCCTTTCCTTCCCTCCCTCTCCCTCCCTCCCTCTCCCTCTCACTCCCTTTCCCACCCTCCCTTACTCTCCCTCTCCCTCCCTTTCCCTCCCTTTCCCTCCCTCCCCCTCTCTATCCCTCCCTTTCCCTCCTCCCCTCCCTTTCCCTCTCTCCCCCTCCCTACCTTTCCATCCCTCACTCTCCCTCTGTCTCACTTTACCACCCCCACTCTCCCTCTGTCTCCCTTTCCCTCCCTCCCCCTCTCTCTCCTCCCCCCCTCCCCCTCTGTCTCCCTCCCCTTCCCTCCCTCCCTCCCTCTCTCTCTGTCTCCCTTTCCCTCCCTCACTCTCCCTCCCTCTCCCTCTGTCTCCCTTTCCCTCCCTCACTCTCCCTCTGTCTGCCTTTCCCTCCCTTTATCTCCCTCACTCTCCTTCCCTTTCCCTCCCTCCCTCTCCCTCTATCTCCCTCTCCCTCCCTTTCCCTCCCTCCCTCTCCCTCTGTCTCGCTCTCCCTCCCTTTCCCTCCCTCCCCCTCCCTCCCTTTCCCTTCCTCCCTCTCCCTCTCCCTCTGTCTCCCTTTCCCTCACTCTCCCTCTGTCCCCCTTTCCCTCCCTCACTCTCCCTCTGTCTCCCTTTCCCTCCCTCATTCTCTCTGTCTCCCTTTCCCTCCCTCACTCTCCCTCACTCTGTCTCCCTTTCCCTCCCTCTGTCTCCCTCTGTCACCCTTTTCCTCCCTTTCCCTCCCTCACTCTGCCTCCCTTTCCCTTCAATCCTCTCCCCCTTTCCCTCCCTCCCTCTCCCTCTGTCTCCCTTTACCTCCCTCCCTCTCCCTCTGTCTCCCTCCCTCTCCCTCCCTTTCCCTCCCTCCCTCTCCCTCTGTCTCCCTCCCCCTCTCCTTCCATTTCCCTCCCTCAATCTCCCTCCCTCTCCTTCATCTCCCTCCCTCACTCTCCCTCCCTCTCCTTTACCCTCCCTCCCTCTATCTCCCTCCCCCTCTCCATCCCCTTCCCTCCCTCCCTCTCCCTCTGTCTCCCTTTCCCTCCCTTTCCCTCCCTTTCCCTCCCTTTCCCTCCCTCACTCTGTCGCCCTTTCCCTCCCTCACTCTCCCTCACTCTGTCTCCCTTTCCCTCCCTCTCTTCCCCTCTGTCTCCCTTTCCCTCCATGTCCCTCCATTACTCTGCCTCCCTTTCCCTTCCTCTCCCTCCCTCTCCCTCCTTCTCCCTCCCTTTCACTCCCTCACTCTCCCTCTGTCTCCTTTTCCCCCCTCTCCCTCACTCTGTCTCTGTCTCCCTTTCCCCCTCTCACTCTCCCTCTGCCTCCCTTTCCCTCCCCCACTATGCCTCCCTTTCCCTCCCTCCCTCCCTCTCCCTCCCTTACCCTCCCTCCCTCTCCCTCTGCCTCCCTCTCCCTCTGTCTCCCTTTCCCTCCCTCACTCTCCCTCTGTTTCCCTTTCCCTCCCTCACTCTCCCTCTGTTTCCCTTTCCCTCCCTCACTCTCCCTCCCTTTCCCTCCTTCCCTCTCCCTCTGTCTCCCTCCTTTTCCCTCCCTCCCTCTCCATCATCTCACCCTGCCTGTGTTTGCCCGGGCTGAGACAGCTTCCGGGCACACACAAACAGAGCCACACCCAAGCACTTCACAGGTCTTTAAAAGACCATTTGCATGTTAATGAGGCTGCGTTGTATTTCACCTTTTAGCGCCGCAGCTACACTCTGACTATGGCTGGCCCCCACAGAGCAGCAGAGTCTCCGAGTCACAATGGTAGATGTCTGCAAGGTCCGCGGGCCGTACTATGAGTACCCGTGCCCTAGATCAAGAGCAGGGCCATGGGTGTCCACCCAATTTCCCTGTGATGTGACCTAGTAGAGTCACAGACAACAGCATTTCTGCAATTCAGAAAGGAGCTGAAGATCCACCTCTTCAGATTACACCACAGCTCGGCTGGATAAGACTCACCACTGACAAATATATCCTGCATTGATGCTCTCTAGCTCGGTTTGTGATATAGTAATGCCTGTACATACATATATACCCATACACATACATACATACATATGTTACTGTAGTTTAAAATATCATTATCACCACTGAGCCTGGGGTCCAAAATGTACCATCTTTTCTAATGGCAAGTTATCTTGACTCTTAGGTTTGGCTTTCTGGGCTCTAAGGAGACAGGGGCATTGGGGTTATTACACCCCAGTCCCAGTGCTTCTTGAGGGCCCACATCATGCAGCAACATATATTTATAGAGTTTAGCACAAACCTGCACTGTTCATTAATGATGAGGCAGCTAACACTGCTAATACCAATAGATGGCACCAGTTGTTGGATCTGCATTGTTTTATTTTAACATCCAGATATATATTTCTTAGGTTAGAAAAAGATTCTCACCCTATGAGAGGCTCCATTAGGTTGTTGCCCTGGGATGCTGCATAACCTTCTCCCATGCCTGGAGGAAGGAGTCATCCTTTGTTTCCACATCTTGCTCCTCATTTCCTTCTGCACACAGCCTAGATACAGCAGGCAGGAAAAGGGATAGGGAATTCGTGGACCCAAGCAATGTATAAAATATGCTGCCTAATCTCTGCTTTTTTAGTATCTCCTCATCTACAGAAGCCCCGCCTCCCTTCCTAACAGGCATTCGTCACTCTTCATAGCATCAGAACCCAGAACAAGGAGAGGACATGGTTGCTGGGAGAAGTGGCTTGCACCCTGAGGTGTCTCATTCACCTTCCATAACTAACAGAATGAGACACCCTATCCACAGAGCCTGACGTGGGGAATGTGGAGACAAGACTGAAAATTGAGAGACCATTAGAAAGCAAAATTGTGGAGAACCACTATTATGACACAGACATGTAGAGACGGGAGGTACTAGGACAAGACTAAGCAACACAGATCCTTTCAATAGCTGAGAGTACAGAATAATTTCAGAGGCCACTGTATGTCAATGAACAATGAATCCATTACTGCTAGACCGACACTGGGATATCTGATTATAAAGTTAGGTGAGTGTTTCCATTATCTTTATCCTACTTCACCCCAGAGCCCACACAGAATGTCAGGTGACTCTGACTCTGCTTCTTTCCCACCTTGTGCAATTCAGCACAGCATCTTTGGCTGCTGCTGCACTGTGATACCCTAAAATGAATAAGTCTCCCTGTAGTCCTTAACAAACTTTTTTTGATAGTGTGGTCGTGAGGGGAAACACAGCCATTACAAAGCAGCTGTTTCCCCGCAATGCCATTACATCGCAAGCGTAACAACGCATGCGATGTAACAACGCGTAGCCATTACTATGTGTGTTTTTACATCACTTGCGCTGTTACAACGCATGTGATGTAATGCTGATCCACCTCGTTGTGAGGAAACAGAGGCTCTTCCGTTTCCTCACAACGACGTTCACCGCCCCTCGACGTGAAGCAGGAACCGGTAGCAGAGACGGCGATGCTAGAGAGGAACCACCAGGAAAGAGAGGTAAGGGTGATTGTGCTTCGGGTGGGAGTAGGGTGGGTAGTGGTTTACGGTAGTATTGTAGTGTTGTAGTGTTTTAGGGTTTAGAGTAGTGTAGAGGTGGGCATAGTGTGGGTAGGGGTTTAGGGTAGTGTTGTAGTGTCGTAGTGTTTTAGGATTTAGGGTAGTGTAGTGGTGTTTGGGTAGTTTAGGGGGTCGTGCTAGGGGTAGTGTAGGGGAGGAGTAGTGTGGGTAGTGGTTTAGGGTAGTGTTGTAGTGTCGTAGTGTTTTAGGGTTTAGAGTTGTGTAGGGGTGGAAGTAGTGTGGGTAGTGGTTTAGGGTAGTGTTCTAGTGTGGTAGTGTTTTAGGGTTTAGGGTAGTGTTGTAGTGTTTGTGTAGTGTTTTAGGTTTTAGGGTAGTGTTGTATTGTTTGTGTAGTGTAGTGTTTTAGGGTAGTGTTGTATGTAGTGTAATGTTTTAGGGTATAGGGTAGTGTTGTAGTGCCTGTGTAGTGTTTTAGGTTTTAGGGTAGTGTAGTGTTTGTGCAGGGTAGTTTTTTAGGGTTTAGTGTAGTGTTGTAGTGTTTGTGTAGTGTAGTGTTTTAGGGTAGTGTCGGGGGGGTCGTACAGGGTAGCGTAGTGTTATTGTAGGGAGAGGACTGGGGGTCGGGGGAGGGTTGTGCAGGGGTAGGGTAGAGTCACTTACCTTCCAAACTTTAACCACGAGTATAGCTTTACCACGCATGCCTTTGCATTGTAATGGCATGCGTGGTAAAAGCATAGTTGTGGTAACATTTTGTGATGTAATGGCATGTCGTTGTCATCGACATCCCGTAGTAATACCCGAGTTGCAATGGCACGCGTGGTATTGGTATGCGATGTAATGACATACATCCGATGAGGGGAAACAACGATTACAACGCGGCAGTGGTTCATTTGTAAAAAAATAATAAGCGCCTGGGCTCTTGTCAGGAGGCAGCTTGCACCACCTCATTTTTCCTGTCCACGCTGTATAAAATAGAACCAACTGCCAACCAAGAAAGTGGGGGGAGGATGTGGCGTAATGACCAGAGCTGCTAGCTTTGGAGCTGGGGAACAAGGTCGAGTCTCGGCTGCGGCCCAACATCCTGTGAATCTCGGCAAATCACTTAATCTCTCCATAATTGAATGTGTCTTCAACTGGTTCTCATGAAAAACACCAATGTTGATGATTAAGTGCCAGTGCTGAGCACCCGAAACCACCAGCTCAAATTAAGCACTGGTGTTGAGCATTTCATTGGCATCTTCAAACAGTTGCGAAACTTCATGTACATCCAGATTGTCATTTATTGATTGTGGATTTCTGCATGATAAAGGTTCATGGGGTGGTGCAGGAACTATGGCATTCTGCTGGACCTCTGTAAGTGGCATCCATGGGACATGTGTTTCACATGGTTGCCTGAGAACAGAATAATCATGAATATACTGTTTTGAGATTATTTGGATGCATAGGTGAAAGACTGAAAGCCTCAGTTCTGTATCATTGTGCTATCCTGCTCTTGATTTGACCATATTCGACATACTGGGTAAGGAAAACGTCCTTCAAACCAATGCCGGAATCTCACTGTGCCTTAACAGCGCCGGCAAAAGAACGAATGCATCTTTAGTACGCATTCGTTCAGTACGCAAGTCATATAACGACTTGCCTTAGGGGGGCACATTGGTGGAATGGTGTTGGATTTAAAGTCTAACAGCTTCCCTACTGTTGCGCATACTGGAGTTGGAATAGTGAATTAATGTATTCCAAAATCCAGCACCCTATAACGACTTGCGTGCTGAACGAATGTGTAATAAAGACACATTCATTCTAGTGGTTGCGCTGTGAAGTCACAGCATGATTACGGGTTGCGGAATACCATCACACATTCACCCGGTAAGTTTCCTGCAAAGGCAGTATAAACAGCAAAAATACCTGTTTCCACTTTTACGAAAACCAGAGATAGGCTCCAAATCGTGCTTAAAAGGAGCCAGAAACTCCACCCACCACCACAGGAACACTACCAGCAGAAAGAACCATTGTTAAAGCCCCAAAGGCCAGAAAAAGTATCAGGGGAAAAGGAGGACTGGTCCTGGGTGCTAAGGGCGTCGCGCCAAAAAAGCTCCTGATGTAATCACACAGCAAAACCTAAACAATACTTCGGCGGCGCATAACAATTCAAACCGTGGAGAAAAAAATTAAGATCTGCTCATGGAGCGTCCACGGTTTTAGAGAAATGGGTCAAGACCGGGAAACATTATCCTTCTTACAAACATCATGATTTAATATTATTACAGGAAACTTGGAATACACAGCCAGCTCAAATTACAGGTTATGTAGAGCATCATATATTGGCTGAAAAATACTCTAAATTTGAGCATCCAAGAGGAGGTCTATCAATCTATGCCAAGGCAAAATACGACAGGTCCACTGAAGAAGTAGACGTCGGAGAAAACTGGCTCCAAGTCTTAAAAATTACTGCCAAATTCCACTCCAAAGATTTATGTTGGCCACTGATTCTCACAAACGTATACATACACCCAGAGAAACAACAGAAGAAAGAAAAGCTCCTTTGCCTGGTGAATTTAATAAAGGCTTTGCCAAGGTCCCACCAAGATTGGCAGCTGATAATTTCAGGGGACTTCAATTGCTGCCTTATCGGGAATAACCAAAGTGAAGGGAAAAGGAAAAGAGACCCGGAAATTCAAGAGCTAAAACAAGAGCTAGAAGCATTGAGTATAGAAACCTTAAACAGAAATACACCAACAGATAGCCTGGCTGCTTTAACATACATGAGTGGAAACAGATATTCAATCATTAACTTTACTCTAATAAGTAACAACCTCGTCAACACGATTGACTCCTTCTATATCTGCACATGCACAGAATGCGATCATTTCCCTCAAATCGTGACGATAAACATCAAACTGGCCCCAACATGCAAAGTTAAAACCTTACTTGAATTCATTGAAATCTTCAATATTCGGAAACTAAAGTGATATGGATCAGACACAAAGGCAATAATGGAAACAATTAAAGTTCACATCAAACAAACAGAGTTATTGAGAGTACAAGATCCAATCACAAACTGAGTGCAACTAGGTGACCTTCTCAATCAAAATGTTCCAGTCAAGCACGGACGTAGGCGGATCATCGAAACAAGGAACAAAACCTGGTTTCATAGGCAGCTACGTGACCAAAAAAGATCCATCGTCAGAGAGGTGCAAAAACAGGCCCTAGCGGCTAAGAAGGAATTGACTAAGGAAAAAGTAAGCTGAAAAAATTGAGGATTATATTTAGGAAATCATGCAGGGAAGCTAAGGCAGCCTACAGAGTTTCAACTTGGAGTAAACTACTTTGGGCAAGTAAATTGCCAAACAGCAGGGATTTCTGGGGCATAATACATAATCTAACAAAGGGGCCAATACTCCAACAAGAACCAGGAATTAGCGGAGATACGTGAAAAAACACATAAAAAAATATACAACCATACAGATCATAACCACATTTGTTCAGAAAAAAACGTGGATCATAGCCACACTTGTTCAGAAAGAAATGAGGAAGACGACTCACAAGAGCAAAAACTTAGAGTAAGGAAGATCGATCCCCAATCACAAGCGGAGTTACACTTGGCTGCCGACCCCGACATGTATCCTGAAGGCCCAAATATCGTCACAGACGTGAAAAATCTAAGAGCAATAATAAAAAAAGCTAAACATAGAAGGAGCAGCAGGGCAGAATGGCATTCCAAATGCCCTATTCAAACATGCTCCTGACTTTTGGGCAGAATACTTAACGCCCCTCTTCAATTATATTTTTAGACAGAATAAGACACCATATTCTTGGAAAGGCAATATAATCCAGCCAATCTTCAAAAATGGAAACCGCAATCAGCCTGAAAATTACAGACTAATATCCTTGATTGATGTAGAGGCTAAAATACATGCATCATGTTTATTAGTCCACCTTCAGGGTTGGACAGATGAGATATGCGCAGTCCCGAAGTTTCAAACGGGCTTTAGGCCTGGGATGGGAACAACAACAATCCTGGTTACCCTATCACTCCTAACAGAAAAAGCGATAAGAAGGAAAACACACCTATTTGCATGCTTTATAGATTTAAAGTCTGCGTTTGACAGAGTGCCTCGAAACAGATTATGGGATAAATTAAAAGCATGGGGACTCCCTTTGCAAATTCTTGAAGCAATGATTACTCTGCACAATGAAACCTGGGTTAGGGTAAAGTTCGGAGATGGGAGTACAATTACAGACAGGATCAGTACCCACCATGGTTTAAAACAGGGCTGCGTGTTGGCACCCAGCCTTTTCAATTTATAACTTGCTGACATTAAGAATCATATGTCATCTGCAAATAGTAATCCTCCTTTTTTGGCAAAGGAGCAAATCCCTTACCTTCAATATGCAGACGACATCGTAGTGCTGAGCCAAAGCCCGATTGGCTTACAAAGAGCAATAAACTAATTATATTTGGATCAGGAAAGACTCAAATTAAATAAAAAGAAAACAAAGGTTGTGCGACTGGTCGACAACAGGAAGGGTAACTTTAAATGGTACATCAATTGCGACCAAGTGGAAGTATCAGATTCATACAAATATTTGGGCATTACTTTGGACCGCGGCTCGTCTCATAAAGCGCACATAAGGGCTCTGAGAGCAAAAGCCCAATCATTAATTCTCGCATTCAATCTGTTGAATAAAAAACTCTGCTGCCTGGATTATACCCACCTCCTGAAAGTGATGGCAGTACAAACAACACCTATTTTAGCGTTTGGCACGGAAACCTGGCGTGGTAAGGACGCAGAATTGATGAACGAGCTCCAGACCAAGGTGTACAGGGCTGTTTTCTGTCTTCCCAAATGTGCATCACCAGCCCAGGTCCGTTTAGAATTTGGACTTTCAAATCAGAAACATTGAAGCATGAATGCCTTTGTCAAATTGTGCTGGAAGCTCCGCACATCCGAACCTGGATCACTAAATAGCATATGTTGGGCTGAGATCAAGGCGGAGATTGCCCAAAAATTGCAAAATCCATGGGGCGTTTCTTTAAGCAAATCTCTGGAGGAGTTAGACATCCGAGAGCTTTGGGAAAATGAGATGGACAGGGCAAAATTCAATAAGTCTTGTAATCTCTTTGCAAAGAAGAAATCTCTTTTAGAAGATATATGAATCTTGACCAAACGACGGTACGCATGGACAGTGATAAATTCATACACCTGCTTAAAGCCTCAAGCTTATCTAGCTTCTCACTTTCGTACAGTAATAAAAAGGAGTCTTATCAGATATCGCTTAGGCATGCAAGAGTCGAAGGATCTTGTGCCAACATGGACAAGGACATTTGAATCATCAAATTGCCACCTGTGTGGGTACTTTAATGAAACTTTAATGCATTTGTTTTGCGTATGGCCAAGTGTCAGCGATCAAAGAAAGATTCATCTGAATTATTTGTTCGAGGCATATAAACTGCAGATTGTACACTTAGCAATAGATCGCCACCTGGTGTTGGGCTCGGATGATTGCAGGTTGTTGTCTTCTTGGAAGAAGTCTTTGTAGTCACGAGATAGGTGACTCCTCCCTTGGACAATACTGCGCATGGTCATCGACTCCATCCTCAGATTGTTTTTTTCCGCCACTGGGTTCGGATGAAAGTTTTCCGCTCCGGCTAGAAAATACTTTTTCTGCTTTTTCGAAGCGTGAAACTTTAGATAAATTTTTTTCGACATCGAATAGACTTTTCGACATCCCCAGCTACATCCTGGCGCGTCGACGCGGGCCGCTGGGCCTATCGGCGCCGTACGGCCTACGCCTCATGGACAGAACTCCATTCAAGAGATGCCCGGTATGTCGAGCAAAATTCCCTCATAGCAACCATCACGAGGTTTGCAACCTCTGTCTCTCGCCAGAACACGACGTGTCGACCTGCACAGCCTGTGCCTCCTTCCGATTGAAGAAGACCATTCGAGATCGGAGGGCCCGTCGACACGAAATGAGGAGATCAGCGCCAGCACCAGAGGCCATCTTTAAGGAGGAGATCGTCGAAGAAGACGTCTCCGAGGACGAGAACCCACTCGAAGATATCTCCGAGGACGAGGCTCCACTCGTCGGTGAGGAAGACTCGCCTGATCTTCAGATCATATCGGGAGCAGAGGACTCGGACGATTCGATTCCATCTCGACAACCCGTGAGTACCTCTGCCCCTGCACAACAGACACTACCCAAACAAAAGGCAACGGTCAGCACTCCGCCCATGGGGCCCAGTCGAGACCGAAATTTACCCTCCGACGCCCCGCCTTCGGGCTCGGCTCAGAGGAAAAAGACTACGCCTTCCGGTGCCTCGGCGCCGAAAAAAACACATGTGCCAATTCCACCTCCTCCATTGGCACCAAAGCATCCTTCAACACCGAAGGAATCTTCGACACCGAAGCCAAAACGCCCTTCGGTGCCCAGACGCCCTTCGGCACCCGAACCAAAAGACACATCGGTGCCGAAGCCAGGAACCGTACTGGACCCGACAGCTTCGACTCCGAAACCCTCCGGTTCCAAAAATAAGGAAGGGAAGCTAGATTCCGGCGCTGCAGGCCCAACAAAACCTGTCTCCACGCCTAAATCTTCAATATCGGTACCAAAGACTCCAAGGCCTGATACAGACAAGCCTAAACCACCTTCGGCACCGAAAAAATTGCCACAGGACTCAATCACTCCTCCCAAGGCAAAGAACACTAAGCAACCCCTATCGGCACCGAAAAAAATCGACGCCGAAGAAGAATATAGAAGAGGAATGTAGGAGAGTAGGGTCTGCAATCCTATGATCACCCAGATTTTTGCTTTTTGCTGCACTGGTTTACGACTTTCCCTGGCTGTGGGCCTGCTAATCAGACCCACAGCCTAGCTGTTCTCTCTATCCAAATTGTACTTAGGTACTGAATTGGCACTGGGCCCTCTCCAAGTCCCTGTACCCAGGGCTGAGGTGCACCCAGAAGTCTCCCAGGGGCTGAAGCATGTATTGTGCCACCCCTGGATTGACTAACTAAAACTGACACAACTGGCTGCACGACAGCTGGGGCAAGGTGGTGTACTCACCCTTTGCTTTAGATATAGTATACCTATATCTAACCCTAAAATGGACACACAGATCTCCTATCAGTCACTCCTATGGCAGGCCTTAACAATCCTGAAGGCAGAGTGCTTGGAATCGTGTGAGATGGTGCTCTGGCACGAGCTGAGCCTGTCTGCGGCTTTCGGGATCCATCCCTTAGCCGTTTCCATGATATCGCATACCATATACTCTTAAGTGCATTATAATCCTCGCGGTTATGTGCCAACTCTGGTATCGCTTTATCAAAACATGTCGAGTAAGGTGTCATACGAATTGGAATACTAACCCCTCGCCAATTCTGGCGACGGGGTTAGCATTCCACCCTTCTAGAGGGACACGACATGCATGTAACCTATAACCCGGTTAAAAGTCAGACAGAGCCTTAGCATCCACAAAATGGATGCTGCCACCGAGACACAAGTCTGCCCTCCTGCTGCTGGGAGTCCTCCCAGAGCAGGAGATAAGTACAAAGGGTTTCCTGCCAGGGGCGGTGCCAGCACCGTCCCAGACAGGGTTTTGTGTATTGTAGGTAGGCAGGGCTTTAGAGGAAGGTGACTGCACGTGGCACCCCGGTGCTCACTGTGCATAGGCTGGCTGGAACCAGTTCCAGGGTCACTCCAGACCCTGTGCTGGGGAAAAGCCCGCCAAGGAAGTGGGTGTAACCACCCCCCCTCCTAGTCCCACCCATAGGGCAGGACTTAGTCGCGTGCCAGCCCCTTTTTACAGGATAAAGGTAGAGACTGGCCCCCTTCCAAATCAGATCATCTTTGAATCCTGAAACTACTTTCTGCGAAAGGAACTCAAGACTTCTTCCTAAGATTTCTCCCTTGTGACTAAGGAGTAGTCACCCTGCATCCGCAGGCACCATCTAAGAACACTGCGGTCTGCTGTAAGTCCTTCCTCCGGAATCCGACTGCCCAGCTCGACGAGAACCGGCTTCCCTGGCACCTCTGACCTCTACCCACCTCTACAGCCCAGCTGAGAACCGTGGGTGCGACGAGACCTCGAGGGACCGGCCATCTGCAAGACTGCACGACTTCTTTCCAGCAAGCCCGCCGAGTAATCTACTGGTGAGTGCTTTGGGGTCCGAGAAGCCCCGACTCTGAGCAGCTCCAGCTCCGAAGTGCAGCCCCCCAGCATCTCCACGATCTGCGTGGGGCCCTTCTGCTTTCCGCTGCTCACCGCGTTGTTTGGCTACTAGCCCGTTGGCTTGTGGCCTTCCTGACGACGCCCGACGACATTTCTGCTGCTGGTCTGGTTGCTCCAGACTGGCCCTTGCTCCCTTCCAGAAGAGGAGCACCCCGGACCCTCCTGGTCCACCCAAGACGCCATTTTGAGTCCACCGCGTGGGCTTGAATTAGCCAAGGCTTGTTGCCCAATCCTGGGTAACTTCGACGCCAACGACTTCATCCTTCGTGGGACAGCTCGCACCTCCATCCTGGTCGCCGACAACGCCTCCTGGTCCGAGAGACTGCAGAGCCCAGCAGCGCCCACTCACCTGACTGCGGTGACTTCGCCCGGTGCCATCCTGGTGCCCACTTAATCACTGGCTAGTGATTCAAGAACTTGGTCCCCTCTGCTTTCAGGTTTTCTTCTTCCTTGATCCAGGCTTGGATCCATCGAACTTTTCTTCACTGGTCGCCTGCCAGCAACTTCTTCCTTCCAGGCTCCTGGTCCGGCAACGAGATCCCCGACGTCTTTTCAGACCTATGCAGCTGCAGCCCCTGGGCTAGGTAACTTCGGCACTCCGGTGTCCCAGCATAGCCTCACTATCCAAGGGTCAGGATCCACTGTCGTTTTCTCCCTACCAGGTCGGGTTCGCCCGTGAACACTAACTTTGTGAATTCTAGCTTCCATAGACTTTGTCCCGCATCCCGCGTGAGAGTGCACACTCTGCACCCGAGTCCCCTAGGCCTCCTAGTAGTAATCTAACGATTCCCTAGTCCAGTCCTAGCGATTCCAAAGCCTATTAGAACTGTTACTTACCTGCTAGTAATTCGCATTCCACTTTTAGCGTATATGGTTTTTCGTGCCCCTCGGGCATTTGTGTAACGTGCTAACTTAAAAGTATTTTCGTAAGAGTTTTGTTGTGTGCTTAGCTCCCTGTCTCATAAAGAGCCAGGGTAGTCTTGTTATAAATAAATACACTGTTTATTTTCATAACAACTTGTGTGGTGTCCTTTCACTGGGTGTTCAAGGGGTAATGTGATGGTAAAACAGCTGGCTTAACACGCCCTCTAGAGTCTTAGCCTTAGACTGCTCGTATCCATGCTACTAGGATAGCTGGTCTATAAGGTTGACTTACAACCAATCATCAATAAGGGTTGTTTGGACTGATATATAGTGATCACTAGAATAGTGAGCACTGCACATCAGGCCAACTTCTCACAAGGAAGAACTGTTTAGACCAGATCCTAGACAGAAAAAAGTCCATATTAATCCAAAAACTGGACATGTGGAAGCAATTCCTTATAAAAAAAGACCAGCAGGCACACCACTTCCACCTGTGGTTCCGGCCAAAAAGGATTGTGCAACTTCTCCAATGCACCCTTCCTCTCCTTCACCTTCTTCCTCTCCTATCCCTCCTTATATTGAACCTATAACTTCTCCTGTTCAATCCCCTGCATCATCACACCACACTGACGAGGAGTATGATTTAGGTGGGGGGATGACGTACCAGAGCCACATACATACCCTTTAGATGAAGATGTCAATCCAGAATATCCCAAAGATGACAATGCATATAATTTTCCACCAAACAATGCACCAGACTTCCCTGATCCTCAGTACTACCCAACAAGGCCTTCCCCCCCAGAGGATAGTATTGGGTTTAATCATCTATTAAACAGAGCTGCCCTTTACCATGGAGTTTCAATGCACTCTGATGCCATTGAGGAGGATTTCTTATTAGACACATCTGAGCAGTCACAAAGGTCTACTCAAATATTACCCATGATCAAAGGAATCATTAAACATGCTCCAGACATTTTTAAAGATCCAGTACGATGTAGGGTGCTAAATCCCAGAATAGAGAAAAAGTATAGATCAGCACCAGCTGATCCAGTCTACATTAAGGGACATCTGCCATTAGACTCTTTGGTAGTGTCAAAGGCACGTAAAAGAGCCAATTCCCAAACTTCTGGTGACACACCCCCGCCTGACAAAGAATCTAAAATTATTGATGCGTCAGGGAAACGGATTGCTGCTCAAGCAACAAACATATGGCGCATAGCAAACACACAAGCCTTACTCTCACGCTACAACAGGGCTCACTACGACCAACTAGAAAATTAATGGAACACCTACCAGATCAATACAAAGATAATGCAGCAGAGCTCTTACAAGAAGGCAAATTAATATCTAATGCCTCAATTAAATGCACACTAGATGTAGCTGACACAGCATCCAGAGCAGTTAATACTAGTGTTATTCTCAGACGTCATGTATGGTTATACTTTTCAGGTTTCAAACCAGTACAAACTACCATCCTGAACCAGCCCTTCAATCAGAACCAGTTGTTCGGGCCGGAAGTAGACAACACACTAGAAAAGATGAAGAAAGACACGGACACTGCTAAGTCTATGGGTGCATTACAATCCACCCAGACTAGAAGTTCTTTTCGCCGCTCCTCTTATAGAGGAGGCTCCAAGCAGACCGGCACAGATAACACATCATCTTTTAAGACACGCATCCTCTAATAAAGGCTACTTTAGAGGAGGATACAGAGGCAACATCAATAAGGGAAGAGGTAGAGGTAATAACAACAACCGCTCCTCTTCCACTCCCAAACAGTGACTTCCCTCTGCCTCCCCTACAGCATTCCACTCCTGTGGGGGGCAGACTATCACAGTTCCTACCTGTCTGGAATTCCATCACAACAGACAGGTGGGTAAGACAGATTATCCAACATGGCTACTGCCTAGAACTCACAGCAACCCCCCCAAACATACAACACAGGCAGCGTCCAATGTCCGCAGAACACATAACTCTGCTTCAACAGGAAGTTCTAGCACTTCTGGAAAAAGATGCTATTCAAGTGGTCCCTTTACAGGAACAAGGAACAGGAGTTTACTCCCTGTACTTCCTAATCCCCAAAAGGACGGGACATTAAGGCCAATTCTCGACCTCAGGCCCTTCAACCACTACATACAATCAGATCATTTTCACATGATCACTTTACAACAAGTACTCCCATTACTAGAACAGGGAGATTTTCTTTCGACACTAGACCTAAAGGACGCCTATTTTCATGTTCCTATACATCCTGCGCACAGGAAGTATCTATGTATCTAAGGTTTGTCATACAAGGACAACACTATCAGTTCAAAGTCCTTCCATTCGGGGTCACAACAGCACCACGAGTGTTTACAAAGTAGCACATCTCAGAAGACAACAGATACATGTCTTCCCTTACCTCGACGACTGGCTCATAAAAGCAAGATCGTTCAACCAGTGTGTACAACACACAAAACAAACGATTCAAACATTACACAACTTAGGGTTTACAATACACTACACCAAGTCGCACCAAGAGCCTTCGCAAGCTCATCAATATCTAGGAGCTACCATAGACATATCGGCAGCTCTAGCGTATCCCAGTCAAGCCAGGATTCAAAGCATTCAGAACTTGGTCTCCCTTTTTCAATGCCAACACTCTCTTCAAGCCAGAGTGTTCATGAAACTAATAGGCATGATGGAGTCTTGCATCTTCATAGTTCCTCACACAAGACTGCAAATGCGCCCACTGTAAGAATGTCTAGCACAACAGTGGAATCAGGCTCAAGGTCAGCTCACAGACCTGGTGTTGGTGGACAGCCGTACATATCGCTCTCTGCAATGGTGAAACACCAAAAACTTGACAAAGGGACGGCCGTTCCTAGACCCTGTTCCACAAATAGTGCTCACGACAGATGCATCCCTCACAGGATGGGGAGCCCATCTCTTACATTATACCACACAAGGCCAATGTAACAACCAACAGAAACAGATCCACATCAACCATTTAGAACTGCTAGCAATGTTCCTAGCACTCAAAACTTTTCAAGTACAAGTACAAAACAAAGCTGTTCTAATCCGGACGAACAATATGACAGTCATGTATTATATACAAAAACAGGGGGGGACACACTCTCTGCAACTGTCCCAGCTTGCACAGAACATTTGGAGATGGGCCATCCCTCAAAACATACACCTGACAGTAGAACACCTTCCAGTAATTCACAATCAGATAGCAGATCTGTTGAGTCGTCAGTCACAACAGATTCACGAATGGGAGCTGCACCCACAAGTTCTCAAACCATTCTTCCAAAAGTGGGGGCATCCACACATAGATCTGTTTGCCACCCACAAAAATGCAAAATGCCCAACCTTCACCGCCAGGTTTCCACACCCACGGTCGGAGGGAAATGCAATATGGATTAACTGGTCAGGCAGATTTGCGTACTCTTTTCCGCCTCTCCCACTCATTCCACTAGTAGTACGCAAGCTCAGACAACAGTCTCTCAAACTAATACTAGTGGCCACCACATGAGCACGTCAGCCGTGGTTCACCACGCTACTAGATCTCTCACTGGTTCCACATCAGAAATTACGGCTCACGCCATCCCTGTTAACACAGAACCATGGAGAAATAAGGCACCCAGAACCAAACCAACTGAATTTGGTGATCTGGCTCCTGAGGTCTTAGAGTTTGGCTACTTAAACTTACCACCAGACTGTATGAACATAATTAAAGAAGCTAGAAGACACACTACCAGAGCATGTTATGCTGCTAAGTGGAAAAGATTTGCAATATACTGTAACAACAATCACATTGATCCACTGGATGTTTTCATCCAAAATATTATTTGCTACCTTCTACACCTACAAAGGTCCAATTTGGCTTATTCTTCCATACGCCTGCATCTAGCAGCAATTGCAGCCTATTTACAAAATAGACAGCATCTATCTCTCTTTAGAGTACCTGCAATAAAAGCATTTATGGAAGGATTAAAACAAATAATCCCACCTAGGTTACCACCTGCACCAGTATGGAACCTAAACGGGGTCCTTACAAGACTTATGGGTCCCCCTTTTGAGCCTTTACACAAGTGTTGACTGCAATTCCTAACATGGAAAACTGCCTTCCGTGTTGCCATCACCTCTCTCAGAAGAGTTAGTGAAATACAAGCATTCACAATAGAAGAACCATTTTTTCAAATACACCCTAACAAAGTGGTTCTTAGACCCAATCCAAAATTCCTGCCAAAAGTTATTACTCCTTTTCACCTTAACCAATCAGTAGAGTTACCAGTGTTTTTTCAAAAACCGGACTCTGTTGCAGAAAGGGCTTTACACACCTTAGATGTAAGAAGAGCCCTGTTATACTACAGAGACAGGACTAAATCCTTCAGAAAGACAAAACAACTATTTGTATCTTTCTCTCCCCCACACAAAGGCAATCCCATCTCTAAATGAGGAATTGCCAGATGGATTGTAAAGTGTATTCAGATATGAATGAATGAATGAATGAATGAATGAATGAAATGTGATTTGTAAACGCGCAACTTAGCCTAATGGGCGTCGAGGCGATATGCTATCAAAAAGCTAAACGTACACTAACGGTTCCTCCTAGAGCGCCGTCCACTCGCAAACTAGGAGCCTCTATGGCTTTCTTAGGAAACATACCACTAGAGGACATATGCAAGGCAGCAACATGGTCTACAATACACACCTTCACTAAACACTATTGTGTTGATGTGCAAGCCAAGCAGAAGCTGCAGTAGGCCAAGCTGTCCTTAAAACACTATTTCAGTATGCTGCAACGGATACAAGCGACCACCGCTAGGGGAGACACTGCTGCACAATCGTTGCTAAGTGTACAATCTGCAGCTCATACGCCTCGAACTGAATATGCTACTTACCAGTATGCATCTGTTCTTGGCATGTAGAGCTGCAGAGTTGTACACGCCCTCCCGCCTCCCCGGGACTTGTATCCGTTCCAGTACTCATCTTACTTAGATGCACACGCATGGACATCCTTTCTCTTTACTTCTACTAACTCCATCATTTCCCATCATGGCGAAAAACAATCTGAGGATGGAGTCGATGACCATGCGCAGTATTGTCCAAGGGAGGAGTCATCTATCTTGTGACTACAAAGACTTCTTCCAAGAAGACAACAACCTGCAATCATCCGAGCCCAACACCAGGTGGCGATCTATTGCTAAGTGTACAACTCTGCAGCTCTACATGCCAAGAACAGATGCATACTGGTAAGTAGCATATTTCTTTTAATGTTTTAAAAATTCGATAATGCAGACAGAGGGTGATCCGCTGAATGGAGGGTAATTCAACCATCCTGTCCAGTCGTGGAGTAAAAATGTTCGCCCAAGTAAACAAACTCCTCCAGGAAGAGGACCCAGAAGCCTGTTACGGGAACCGTTCCATTTCACCTTTAGGAACAAGGAAGTAACAAAGAACATGAGACAAAACAGATGTAATTCACAAGCAGAGGACAAAAGAAGTTTCAGTTTAATGATATCGAATTAAATATTATTATAGTTCACGATAATATTTGCATTCTTCAAAAACCGAAAGCTATTTTAAGACAAGAGTACTTGCATTTTAAAAAGATGAATCAATTCCATACCCGGCTTGAAAGAGCAACTACTTCACAAACATTTATTCGTTTTATTTATGATACAAAGTTTTTTAATGAATTACATAACTTGTTGCATATGTTTTTACAAATTGTAATGATTGTAATTAACCGATACAAATAAAGTTTATGATTTGATTTGAGTCAACTGACCGATGCTTTCCTTTATTTCTAAGTGAGTTGCTCTGGAGCAGATTACTTGACTATGATGGAGATAGTAATTAACACTCAAACAAAATATTTTTTCATATGGGTGACTACCATCATCATGTTCAGGCATCAACATGGCTAACTGTTGGTGGAACCTGATTAATAGTCATAGAGTAAAGACCATTATGCCTGTGTATAACTTAAAGGGCTGGACCTCCCTTGTAAATATATGTAGTCTGTCTTAAATGAAATCCCTCACTTGCTTCGCTTGAAGTGGTGGGCTCCTGCAATGTATGTGCAGCCCCAAGAAGGTGGATTATGTTATGTTATATTCGCATCCACTGAGCGTTCTTGGCACTGTTTGTGAACATAAAAGATTAAGATGCCTGGTTTCACATTATTTCCTAAAATCACTGCCTGATCTTCTAGTGTGTTTTTCGGTAGCAACATTTTTGTGGGCCTGCATAAAAAAAAGGAAGAAGTGGGGCGCTTAAATCGCGGAGGTGTTTTTATTACTAATTTTACTGTAAATTTAATAGATGTTAATATTTATTTTATTCTATATTTTAACTGGTAACTATTCTTCATATACTTGATACTTTATAAGGAATTCTTATTATGGTCTTTTAATTAATTTGTAATGGAATTCTACGTAGACTTTTGTACCTTACATGTGCTTTTATGATCTAAATTTTAGAAGATCAAATAAAGTTTTATTGATTGATTGATTAAGAACTAAAGAAGATCGAAAATGCATACAAAGCAAACCCTAAGAAATATAGTCAAAAAATAAACTAGGGATGCACCAGTTAAGAAAGACGGGCTTTGAGTTTCTGATGGAATGCAGACTTAGTGGAAACAGATCATAGATTTAATGGGAGAGATTTCTAATCCACTGCTTCAGCAACAGAGAAGGCTCTATCCCCAAAGGTCCCAGCAGCATTACTGGTAGCTGATGCTCACCAAACTACAGAGTCAGTCTCTGTAAAAACATGGCACAGAACGTTTGCACATTTCGAGGAAATCTCAACAATGGATATCTGGGAAAGACAGATTGTCCAAATGATTTGTGCTGAACAAAACTATCTGTTAAAAAAGGCATTTTACTACTCTGATAAAACTTCAACGTTTACCAAAGTATTATACTTTATTTTCCACAGATAAAACATTGCCCAGACATTGCATTGTTTTAATCACATTCTGGTGGTATCTGTAGTTGGAACCCACACCGGTTATCAAGCGTAAACATTCCCTGTAGTCAACACTATCCTTTGAGAGCCTGCAAGGAGATTCTTATCATTCAGTGAGCTCACAGTTCTTGAGGTTTCCAGGACAAGCATTACTTTTTACAGTGGTTTTCTAGTTGCCCCAGAGATCTAGCCTGACAACGTGGTTGTGGTTTAGGCTGAGTAATATTTTCTGCTGTGCTTGTATAGTGCCTAACTTACTGTTAGCAGAGGTAAGGAAGGGTGCTCAAGAGAAAAAGATACTGAAGAGAAGGAGCATGAGTTATATCTAAGGTCCTAGACCTATAAGGAGCACTTAGGTACATGCCATCTCCCACAAATAAGTTTTAGATAGAAAGTGGCCCCTTAGGGGCTTATTAATAAAACTTCTGCACTGCACTGCACAGCAAGCCACCCTTCTGCGCTAGAGGAAACGGCAGGAATGTGCTGTATTTAATATTATATGGCACATTCCTGTCCTTCCCTTGCACTGGTGCACAATGTGCTGCCTAGCGCTAACGCAGGCACCCCTACACCGTGGTGCAAGGGTGTCTGCATTGCAGACAGGATTGTTTCAGTACAGGAAGGGACACCTTCCGGCATAAAAACAATCTTCTGAGGAAATTACCTCTTTCTATGTGTACTGCAGAAGGCAGCCCACACTGAAAAAGGAAAAACGAGGAGAAATAAAGATATTTTTCCTCGTTAGGACTCAAGTGTGAAAGAGGCATAGCATTCCCACACATTCCCAGGTCTACCAGTAATGGTAAATCTGAGAACGCACCAAAATCTATGGGAGAATGCTTGGGAACACCCACGCTCGACCCATGGAACACATCCGTGGGGCAGGGTAACCCTATGCAGCGATTTGTGCTGCGTTAGTCTAGATTTATCAAGCCACTCATGGGCAAAGTGGTCTTGCGTGGCTTCATAAATCTAACTTTAGTGTTGCATCGCCCTTGTGCCCCGTTGCATGGGCGCAACACTATGATAAATTTGGTACTATATTACTATCCACAGCTAAAGGTAACCAATATAAGAACTCTTTGACCCTAGTCATGCTTTGTTAATCCTCTAGAAGTATTTTTGTTTCTTGCTAAAAGAGTGAAGCAAGTTAAACATGAATCACAACGAGTGAGGTGAATCTATTGACAGAATAGGTCATTCCTATTCTTAACTCCTTCTCCCCAGTATCGGACAATTTATGATTTTGGTTTTATATTTCTTTTTATTGAATAAACAAAACAAAGCAAGGCATATACAGGATCCAAGATTGCAGAGACCCAACGAGGGTAGAGTGTCATATCATCCATCATTACAGTTAATATTACAGTGATGGGGAAAGGGGGGGGGGGAAAGGGAGCATCAGAAACAACAATAGCAAAGGGTCAGGGGGAAAGCAAGACATCAGGGACCAAAGCTCAGGTGGATCACATATATCTCCCCTATATCGGTTCCAGGGCCCCAAATCTTATGCCATTTTCGGGGGCGACCCCGAGCCAAGTACACAGTTTTCTCTCTGAACATGCACCAATCCATGTTTTCCACCCAAACATCAGGTGTAGGAGCCCTTGGGGATCCCCATAGTTGTGCAATGTTTCTTTTAGCTACCATGGCACCTAGGGTCACCCACTGAGTCTGTGCCACATTATGATCAGTGGGCTCCCAAACATTTAATAGGCAACGTCTGGGTTCCGGCAAGAGCGCCACACCCGTGACCTCTTGCATCGTTTCATGGACCCTTCTCCAATAAACCGATACCTCCCGACATTCCCAGATGATGTGAAGACACTTTATGATTTATGATGTGTCTCAGGCGGTAGTGCGACATCTAAATCCTCATTTTTTCTCAATGTGATATGATGACAGCAAGTTAAACACCCAGGGCACATAAGGGCATTATAATTGCTCATTGGCAAGCAAGCTATGCATGTATGATAAGGTTTCGTCCCAAGTGTTCTATTAAGTGACCAATGTGTGCACTAGGGTTGCACCAAGAGTGGAGTTAATTTAAATGCTGAACTGTTTCTAGCGAGTCAAGGGAATCCAAGATTTCAATACATAATCAGTTCTAGATTGGGAGTAAGTTTGAAAATGTGAGTGTTTAATCACACTGCGTCGGGAAAATGGGCTATGGGGGGGCTTTAAGAAGAGTGACACGAAAGGAATTTTAAAAGTAGAATGTATGTACATCAAACCATCTTTCTCCTAACTGTATGGTTGTCCAGAACCACCAATACTAAAGAACATTGATTTCATTGCTGTGTGATTGACTTGGTGCTGTGTTGTTAATCTTTTGAAAGTTTAATGTAGGCATGATTATAAATCATAATCTCTGGATTATCTGAGCTCGAACAACGCATTTAAACTCATTGAATACGACCCCTGCCTCAGAATTTGCTGCTCTATCTCTGGGCCTGAATACCAAATGCCAGGGCTTTTGGATTCAGACGTTTGCTCCCAGAAAACCATTTGAGTTCTCAAGGAAATCTTCAGCATCATAGATTTTCTTTAAGTACTCTGATTCGCAAAGATTACACAAGTGGATTACCAACCTGGGGAAACATCTAGATGTGTAAATCTGATGCAAATGTGTATCAGCACACAATAATTTTTAGTTGTGTTTCTCCAAAAGCAATGTATTTTTCCCCATCGAGAAAACCCTCTAGTATGCCTGCATCTGCATCTTGGAAATAGGTTACTTTGGCCCTGAGGGTCATAGATTTGTGTGTGTTTTCAGACTGGGAAACCATTTTGAAGAGATACTTCAATATGTCTATTGTGGGTGTTCACTTGCTTTTGCATGCAGGCCTGCCCACAAAACTGCTCTTAACTTAATTTAAAAGTGCAGAATTATACCCTATGGGTAGGATTCGTCCATTTGTAAATGCAGTTATATGGCATAAG
The DNA here is from genome assembly GCF_964261635.1 of Lissotriton helveticus. Taxonomy (NCBI): domain Eukaryota; kingdom Metazoa; phylum Chordata; class Amphibia; order Caudata; family Salamandridae; genus Lissotriton; species Lissotriton helveticus. Next base: position 352,268,919 of record NC_136065.1, on the reverse strand, counting down.
AGTTTGTAAGAAACTGGAAGTTGTTATAGCTGCATGCTATTGTAGTAGGTCTAGAGTGAGAGAGTGAAGGAATCATAAGAGATTGATGTAAGAGTAAGAGACTGAAGTTTGTGTAGGAGATTAGTAGATTCAGTGGGTCTAGTAGAATGGAGTATAAGTAGAAGAATATATTAGACGTGGAGTAAATGTGGAGATCACACGAGATGTAAGAAACTGTAGTAAGCATAGCTGTTTGAAGGTATGGTTAGGAGTCTTCTGAAGGGGCATTTATGAGTGAAGGAGGTGTAGCAGACTTTAATAAGTCTAGGTGACTGAGATAGTTGTTTGAAACACTTCTTGATATAGGTGTCTACAGGATTCAAAGAAAATCTATTAGGTGTAGTAGACTTAACTCAAAGCAAATGATGCTTGTAGATGCAGGAGCATATAGTGACTGTAGGAGACTGCTATAAGGTTAGGATACCACAGTAAATTTAGGAATTTGAGATTCAATAGGTCTAATAAACTGCTACAACTGATAAAAATATAAGAGACGTAAGCAGTAATAAAAGACTCTTGTAGCTATAGAGAACGTCAAATGTATGCAACAGCTGTCACTGGAAGAGTTTGCAGTCGGTGTTAGAAAGTCTAGTATTCATATTTTTTTTATGAGTGTATCAGGTGCAATGGTGTAATAGACTGTAGTAAGTGAAAGAGGCTGTTGGAGGTTGCCATGAATGAATGAAACTATAGACATTGTAGGAGGCTGCAGTATTTGTAGCAGTGCTAAAGACAGGTAGGTGTTGAAGACTTTAAGCTAGGCCATAGCAAATTATCCACTACTTTCAGGAAAATGAAGGAAGCATAACAGATAAGCTTTCAATTGCAGAGTGAGTTGCAAGGGTCCGATTCACAAAAAATATTCATAGATCTACAACTGAGCCCATACTCCTACATATGGGTGCAGATATACGAGTCTTGAGAATTCACAAACGTTCCCAGAAGTATGCCTAGAAAGTTGACCCAATCGTAGTTTTCCAACCCTGATACTAGTATTATTTTGTGACATTGGTTATTTCCCCAGTTTGGAATTGTTCACAGACTACAACTGTGCAACAGAGAAATACAACCTGCTGTGCAAAAGCCCATTTTTTGTCCACTGTGGAGAAATCCTTTTACCCTAACCCCCCACACTTCCACAAACTTTGGGACTGTTACTTTTTCCTTCCCTTCTTGAAAGGAGAGTTTCTCAAGCCCTATACTGGAGTAAACCCTCAAGCTTTTGCAGGTTGAGAAAGAATCAGAAAGGAATCTGTGAATAGGAAAAAACTCGCACTTATGAACCTACTCTCTCAAAGTTGATATTGCTAGGACACTACTTTGAATACAGCGATTAGGAAAAGCTTGACATAGTGTGAGATTGTAGGAGCTGTAGGAGACTACAGAGGATAGAGTGGGCATAGGTGTACGAGCCTGCTTTAGATGTAGTAGAGTACAAGAGATAGTACTAAGTACAGAAGAGGTTAGTGTAGGAAACTGCAGAAAAATGAGGAAGGCAGGAGACTGTTGTGGCTGTGGTTGGTAAGTCTTGCAGACTGCAGTAGATTTTAAAGAGCATTGCAGGTCCCTCCATGTTTTATAGGTTTCTGCTTCTTGTTTGAACAACCGCAGTGCTTTACATATTTGAAACAGTTCTTTTGTTTTACAGTTTGCCTACAGGTTTTGAGCGAATTTTGATGCAAGTGTTAATTTCTTATGGTCATTTGAAAAATATGCATATCAAATTAAGGGGATTTTTTTAAAGACATTTGTTTTATTTTTCAAACCCAATGAGTGACCATTATCCACTCAGTATAAGGATTACTATCAAAATGGCAAATGGCCATCCTGCAAAGCCGAGCCTTCTCAACCAACATTCACTTGCCATGAACAAATTAAATGGCTATACGATCAAATGGGCCAAGATTGACCCCGAAGAGATATCGCAGAGGGTCCTCGGAAAATCCGAGCACCTGATATCTGAATGTATGTCCCTGGAGTCATTACCTCAAACAATCGTCAGCAGTTTCCAAAGTATCCAAGAAACGATAAGGGACGAATTATTTGTCAAGCTAAAAAAGAATACTAATCCCCCTACCACGAGATGGTTTGATACCGCTTGTCGAAAGGCACTTTCAACTCTAAAAGAAGCTCTACATAGATCTACGAGGGATCTTCTAGAAATCTCTAACTTAAGAAAAAAATACAACGCTGCCAGAAAGGACCGTAAAAAACAAATTAAACAAGAACTTTGGTCACAACTGCACGACAGCTCCCAAAGAAAGGATAGCACCCTATTCTGGCAAGCTATAAGGTCCCCATTCCTGACAAATAGCATAGAAACTAATCACCTAGATGTGGCAATAACGGAAGAGGATTGGGTCACCCACTTCTCAAACATCTTCGGCCCACCAGCGGGCGGTCGAGCAGGAATTGGCACAGGAACAAGTGAGGACCACTCACAGGAAAGCAACACTTACCCGATAAACATCCAATTCCATCTTACCGAAGTCATGAAAGCAATCAGGGCATCAAAACCTGGCAAGGCCCCGGGCCCCGATGGAGTTCCAATGGACATCTTTCTCCACAATGTAGAGTTCTGGTCCCAGCTAATCACTCGGGTCATGTCAGCTGTCACCTCGGTCGGGCTTTTTCAATCGTGGTCGACGTCAGTCCTTCTTCCTATTTTCAAAAAAGGCGACCGTAACGACCCAGCCTGCTACAGACCAATCTCTCTTCTGGACTCCATGGGTAAGATCGCGGGTCGAGTGCTCCTGGACCGATTACAATCATGGGCCCGGGAGAATAACATCATAACGGACCTACAATATGGTTTCCAGAAGGGGCTTGGGACTGTGGAGCAGGCTCTTAATCTTGCCCTTTTGGCCGGGAAATACGTTGGCGCCAAAGGAGGTAACATCTTCCTTGTCTATGTCGACCTAAGTGCGGCATTTTACTGCGTCCAACATCCAAAACTCTGGCAAATACTTAGTGACCTTGGAGTGGACCCTCCATTAATAGCTTTCTTACGCGAACTATATTCGAATGCCTCAGGGCGTGTAAGGTGAACTGTCCCGTCCATTCGAAATAACCAAGGGAGTAAGACAGGGATGCGTACTGGCTCCCTTCTTGTTCAACCTCTACACAAATGGGCTTGAGCAGGCCATGTTAGAAGGGAGTCAGGACTTACCGCAGATAAATCAGCGTCCGATACCAACACTATTATATGCTGATGATTCAGTAATTCTGGCACGGACTCTAAACCAACTTCAGAGACAAATCAACAAATATGCTGCATTTATGGATTCACTCAGCCTCAAAATAAATATAAAGAAAACTTTCATAATGCATATTGGTCCCAGGGTCAAACACCCTAAACCAATAATGGTCGATAAAATGAAGCTGGAAAAAACGTCAGTTTACCCGTACCTGGGAATCTTAGTGGATGACGCGCTAAACTGGCGCCAGGCAATTGACGCTAGAAACCTGCACTTTCGGAGGGCAACATCGGCCTTGATGTCGTTCTCGAGGAAACTGGGAAAACCAGCGCCACCTGAACTTTTAACCATATACTATGCAAAGTGCCACAGTGTGGCCACCTACGGAGCTGGCGTCTGGGGTTATGGAAGTATAGACCAACTGCAAATAACAGAGAATGGTTTTATCAAATATGTTCTAGCCCTCCCCCAAAGTTCCCCGATACTAGCCTCACATCGCGAGCTAGGTATGGAGTACATTGGAGACACCATCCGCTCCCAACCAATCTTACTGTGGCACCGAATATGGACTAACCCCGAATGCCATCTAACCCGCTCCCTCATCACAGACTGTTTAGCCTTGGCAAACTGGCGAAAAATTCCTTGGCTGACTTACATCTGGAACTTTTTCAATGACTTAGGACACAAATCTTACTTTGAAGATCCCGCATCAATTGAAGACATCTCCAGGAAAAAATTAAAATCAATGTGTCTGGGCCACCTGCGAGAATTGCGGAACCAAACTGAGATTTTGAAACCCTCCAACGAAAAAATCTGTCCACAACAGTCCTGCAAAGGAATACAACCATATCTGACGTACTTTTTATCAAACTATGAGAAATTTTTATTAACAAGATTTCGTTTTAACATCTTTTTTCGCTTAGTTACATTTCCTGAGATTCAAAATTGGTCCCACAACCTGATAAAATGCCCATGCGATGGAATTTCCCTACAGTCAACGATCCACGTCATTTTATTTTGTAAATATTATAAACTTCCACGGAAAACGTGGATCATTCCATTTCTTCGGGCCAGTGGCTATAGACAATGCAATACTGCGTTTTTCTTCATGCAGTCTCTGTATACGCCGCACGTTGCAAAACTTATAGTGACCTTTCTTAAAGCAGTTATTACAACACGTCAAAATATCTCAAACTAACTAGGAGTATTTAAAACTGTAAATCTTACTCTCAGTACGTGTATTACTTTTTTTTTTTTTTTTTGCTGTACTTTTTAAACTCATTTAAGTGTTGGAAATGTCTTTTTCTTATGTACTTTTTATGATTATACAATTGATAATCGAATAAAAGTTTATAAAAAAAAAACTATATATCAAATTAAGGGGATTTTTTTAAAGACATTTGTTTTATTTTTCAGCTAAACTTCAGCGAACACAAGTACTTCGAAAACATTCTAGAGAACCTGCAGGCCGGAGCTCAGAAAAGCTTGAAGAAGCTCAGAGAGAAAGTTGACCAAGAGGCGTATGTATTCTAAATACATATTGTTGCAAGTTGTACTAGTTGAGGGGATGTGAAACTGTAGCAATCAGACTGAGGAGAAGCCAGAAAGAATGCACAAAGTTTAGTCAATGTTTAACCTCATGTTTCAAATCTGGGGTGAAGTCAACACTATTCCACCAAACATTCCCATTCATCGTACAGTACTTGTCCACACCGTTCTTGGTATTGCCAAATGGTTTGCTTTGACAGACCACCAAGTTAGGAGCAAGACTTGTAAGAAGTGGGGAACGGCTGCCATTATTCCCTATCCCCTATTCTTTTTCAGGGTTCCGGACTTGTGCTGTAACATTTGGATATAGAGTTTAAAACAAGCTGCTATGTTTATTAATGATGAGAAAGGTAATATGGCTAAACCCATCTTGGGTCTGCCATTTTCCTGTTTCATTTTCAGGTGTCTTTTAAAAAAATCTCTGAAACAGGTCTTCTCCTATGTGGGTCTCCAATTGAGTTTGTTGCCCAGGACTGGGCATCACAAATACTTCTCACGTGTCTGTTCGGAGGCATAGGTCAATGCACACTATGGCTTTCCAAACTTTGTAAACTTCTGTCAAATAAACTACTACAAACCAGTAAAAGCTCAGCACACATCATATCAATCCAGAGAATATTTATGATATAAAGTCAGACATTCCATGACTGCTTTTCCTTGTATATTCTTTAAATTATACCATTAGATGTGTAGTTATGCTCATGGAACATCTACTGTGACCTCTAGAGCAGTTTGTAGGTTTGAAAGTTGATGGCGCAGAATCAGTCTATAATCGTTCCCTTGTTAGATTAAATGAGCATTCACTTTGGTGACTGTAACACCTATTATTTTCAGACATATGTGCCTCCAAGGTTGTGGTCTATGTAAACTGGTTCATTATTTTCATTGTGATGACACCCCTTAGGTTCTTTCTGGGGCGTCTTGCTTATCATAATCCTTCCCCGATGCTGGTGCTGGTGCTCTAAGACCTTTTTCAATGGAAACCTCCTACTTCAACGTTTGTTGTATGTCCTCCCTGAATTAAGTATGCTTAAGTGTAAAGCTGCAAAGTTTATTTTGAAAAGGTACTTTAGTCTCATCACACATTGACCTCCAACGCATTGGATATAATGCTCGTTCCTCTGTGCATGCTCGGCAGTTCTCCGGGCAGAAGCCAATTCTTGATCCCATAATACTTAGGCAGATAGAGGTTAGCCACATGGCCAATAGATTACCACCCATAAGCATCAGAGAAAAATCTAGTCTAACCAGAGAGAAATCTACTCTAACCAGACTTCCTCAGCTGCTAGGAGAGCTTTGGGAATAATTACAATACAGTTAGAAGTGGTATCAACTTGCATTTGGGTCATCGTTACCATCAGCTCTGATTCAAATTACCTCTTCTGGAAATTGTTCCAATCTGGAAGTATTAGGATCATATTCATGGCATAGCAGAGATGGATTCTGAGATGAGCTGTTCATTGATAGAGTGTACCGCGTTCAGTGCTTGTGAAGCAAGACAGGAGGTACACAAATTTGGAGTTGGCATCAAAGCCCAATGTGCTGTCTGTCGGGTTTGGGCACCTGTGCATGACTGCTAGAAATTCATCAATAAGTGATCGATTGGCACTGAAGACATCAGGTCTCCGTGGACTTTAAGGATAAATATTTCTTTTACTTAATTGTCCTGGAAATCAGGGCACGAGGAGAGTGGGGTGGTACCTCTCAATTGGTTTTTGACACAAGAAGTCAGCTTTTATCCCCATGAATACATTAAGCTTTGTCGCCCATCAAATCATTCACTCTGATACTCAGGAACTTCATCTCCTTGTTCCTGCAGCCATTAATAATTCAGGTTTTTTCAGGACATCAACAGCAGAGGCCACATTTGGAGCCTGTAGACAACAGGATCACAGCTCCTTTGGGTTTCATGAAAGTGGTAGCAAGGGCAGGCGAAAACAAGCAATGGCAAAGCCAGTCAGTCTCGTTTGCCTTTACATACAAGTGAGGCTGATTAGTATGGCCAACGCTTATTTAAAGTAGCCTTCAAGGTCTTTCAAGTTCAATGTTGAATCTTCCACATTTCTACTGCAGTTTTTCATGTGATTTCTAGATGACATTAAAAAGCAGTAAACTTGCGTTGCTTAAAAGTGGCTTTCTTGCCAATGCTGCGTTCAGATCAATCTAAATGGCAAATCTACTAAAGAAAGCCAGCTCCATAAAACTCCTGCGGGTGGGTAAGACACAGAAAGGGAGAAAAGAGGAAAATGGCAGCAATGCTACAAAGACTGATCAGAAAGTTATCCAATCTTGAGCAAGGATTGACTCTGTGAAGTACTGTATACAGGGGCTGTTTCATACAGAGAGCTGGAGCTCTCTATAGCCAGACTGCAAACATGTTATTTTGAAGAAAATATGGTCAAATGCTGTGCATTGTTCCTCTGTCTAGTGTTGGACTGTTAAATGTATCTTGTTTTTATGAATGTTATTTATTAAGGTGTTGAGTATTGAAGGAGTCTGTATGACTCGTGATGACTTCGGGTCTCAACCCATAATGCCTCTCAACACATCGACCATCTTCATAAACTATTTGTCAGTGTTGGACTTGCTTTTTTGGCAGAATGGTAGTCTGTCTGCTATATGGGCCAGGTTAAAAGAGGGGGGTGTGGTATATCCTCGTGGGCTGTGACGGAACCAAAAAATGAAAAAACAGCTTCTTCATTGGCCCTTTCAAGCTGGCCCATCTGTCAACACCAGACTGCCCGAAAGGCCAATCAAACTCTGCTGTCCACCTTGGACTCAAAGCAGCTATGCAGTGAATTCATTGAAAGTTAGAGCCCAGCTCTTGCAAATATGATGAAAACTGTGATTCTGACACCTCACACAGAGGTGAAGGGCTTCTGGTCTCTCCTTTATGGGAACTGTTGTGAAGACTCTCATCCTTAAAGCTGACAGTGGTGTCAGTGAGACTTCTTAAGTGCCTTCAAATGCCTACAGCAATTCATTTATGAAGAGAGCAAGTGATGACTTTAACTATTGTTGATGTGCTTTGATAATCCCTTTCCATGTTGGATCTGGAAAAAGAATATCCTTAAGATTTGGAGAGGACGTGGTAGGTGGAGGAGTTCTTCCACTGGGAGAAATATTTTTTTTCATAGAAAAAAGATTTTCTGATGCAACAGCCGTACCTCTGGAAACCTGTATTTGTCTCAGTTTCCAGGTGTGTGTCTGGAAACCTTTGTGAGTTCCAAACAGTCGTAAATCTGCACACATGCGAGGACTTACAAAAGAAGGTTGAAGAGTGATCGTTTTCTATGTGTGCATCAGGGCTTCAGTGGGTTCAGCCATTGCTCATCCCTTCCTCTGACTTTTCACTATTCTTCTATAAATCTTCCTTAAGTTATCCTGATGTGCTCACAATGTCAAAATGTCCATATCATTTGCGAATTAAGACGTGCAGAAAGGTCTGCACAACAAGTTAGAACAGTTCCTACTTATATGTCATCATCAGAGTACAGATCCAAAATTGATCCCACTTTTCTTTGTCATTAATACTCTGAGCTAAACTTGAGGAGTGACATCAGAAGATATCCATTCTGCACTCGCTGAATCTCAGTCCCAGTTGTGGCATAATCGACTATTGTAATGTTCTTTATATAGGAGCAAACAGGGCTGTCACGAGGAGACTTCAGATAGCCCAAAATGCTGGGGCTAGGCTGCTCTCCTCCCTCTGTTCCTCCTCGGGCTTTTCCAGGCGCTAAACTGGCTCAATATGGACAAGCAAATACACTTTAAGACCTTTTGATTCACTCACAAGTCCCTGCACTCCCAGAGCCCCCCCCCCATCCTAGACAGTATAATTTCACGTCATTTGCCATCACGATGTCTCCGATCACCTGACGTCAATCTGGCCTCTGTTCCCTGTTCCCTGTGTCAAGAGAGGAAGAGCGGGAGGTTGCTCATTTCGAGGTTTGACCCCAACCTTATGGAACAAATTCCCTCTCTCAGGAAGATCCAGAACCATCTGCACTTTAGGAAATCCCTTAAGACCTGGCTCATCCCCAATTAGCTCCCTCTCCACCTGTCCCCCTTAGTGCAGGCAGTCTCGGTTTATTTGCTTTTGGGTTTAGCATTGGGAAGCCCCTTAGCTCAGACAGCTACGCGCTATACAAGCTCACATAACATAAAAGGTCCTTAGCTTAATTATGTGATAGATAGATAGATAGATAGATAGATAGATAGATAGATAGATAGATAGATAGATAGATAGATAGATAGATAGATAGATAGATAGATAGATAGATAGATAGATAGATAGATAGATAGATAGATAGACGTCCATGAAGTCTGTATTTTATGGTTGTACTAAATTCACAAAAAAGGCAGTGAATTCACGGCAGCAGAAGTGTTCCTACGAACTACTGAAGATTTATTAACTTTTAGAATTATTGTACTTTCCAGTATTACACCGGGAAAATTGCACTTATCAGAGTGTTTGAGGGGTACTACTGTCCGTGTGAGATTTTAATGTATTGCTATTTCCCAAAGTGAACACAGTGCAAAGGAAGCCTTCTTTAGAACGTCTTTTTTTTTCCTTTTTGTTCTCCATGGAGAAACATTTTCCTTGTGAAAAAACCCCTTCCCCAAAACACCCACAAGGTTTCGGGGTGCATCATTTTCTTCCCACCCTGTAAGTGAATTTATTGCATTCCTTTGCAAAAGCAGATGTGTGACCATTTCAACGTGAGGGACAGATCAAAGAGTTTGTGAATACTCACAGCTCAGGAGCAAAAATGTCTTGAGCCACCCACTTCCAATCCCTTGTGTGGGTTTACTATTGCATAGTCATGCTCACAGGACCCTACATAGAACTGGCCCTACGATACTTCAAGGGAATATCGAATTCTATTCAAATAGCTATTCAGTTTTATAAATAACAAGTAAGCAGTAGTGAATGGATTTAGACCTTCTAGCAGGGCCAGACTGGAAACGCAAGCCGGCCCTGGCAATTGAGCCGTACCGGCTGCGGGAGAGGAGGGGAAGGGTGCACGTATGTGGAAAACACTGCAGCTGCTTTTTAGGTCTTGGCCTGATCCAGCGCATGTGCTGGCCTGGGCGAGACATTTAGTAAGCTGCTTGGGAAAGTGCTACTTTCCCAGCGACCAGCTTACCATCACGCGAACAAGCACGCGTGCGACGTGCACGGCACCTTTTCCGTCGTGCACGCGTGCACAAAACTCCCTTTTTTTCAATTTTTATTTCTTTGCGGCCCGGCCGTGCGGGCAATGCTTGTTTCTTTTGCTACAGGGGGCCGATATTGAAGCTATTGAAGCTATGCTGCAAAACTGTCTCCCTGTAAAAAGAAATGGCCCCCCATGAGTTCAAAACCGGCCCCCCCACCCTGGCAGCCCATCGGGGAAACATCAGGTTGCCGCTACATCCATTCCAGCTCTGCCTTTTAGGCATCCTTCATGCTTATCTGGCACATGTAAACTGGAACTTTTTAAACAATGAGCATATGATTACATGAAAAATGTCTTTGTTAATTGAACACATATTGATTGCATGTGTTATTGTCTGTAACTTACCCGATCTGTAAATCTGCGGCCAGATTTATCATAGTATTGCTATGCCCTAGCATCACTCATGTAGTTGCAAGAGCAATGCAATACTAAAGTCAGATATACCAAGCAAGGCAAGGCCATATTGGGTAGCCCTGCAATATTTGATAAATCTGGAGTAACGCAAGGCAGTGTGAGTCGCTGCCTTGCGTTACTCTGCCCTGGGAAGGAACTTCATGAGTGGAGCATGGTTATTCCCACACACCTACCCATTGATTGTGGAGCATTCCCAGATTTTACCAAGGCTAGTAAACCTGGGAATGTGTCGAAATGCTATACCTCCCCAAGGGAAGTGCAACTGCGAGAAATATCTTTACTTCTCCTTGTTGTTTTCTCTTTCTGAGTGTGCTGCATTCTGCAGGACTTTTGGGGCATCATTTTGTTGCTGGGCGGCTGGTCCATCGGCCACTATTGCGGCAGTCAGGAGACCCCTGACAAGCTTGGAGGCGGTCCAACCACCCAATTTGGATACGACCGCAAGGCTGTAAGTTGCAAAGTAGTTGGGGGCATGCTGTGGCCCAGATAAAGGCTGCAGCACATGCTGACTCTCTACATGCACCTTGTCGTGCTTTGCACATGGTGCAAGGAGGTGAGTGGGGGCACTTAACGTGCCCACAGGACCACTTTTCAATGGCCCACGATAGACACCCTGTTTGGGGTCACCAATATCTCTTTCCAACAAGCTTTTCATGGCGGTGTTCCCATCATAAAAAAGCTGTCGGAAAGTGATATGTAAGCCCAATGCTGGGACGACGCTCTGACTGCCCCCTCCCCCCTCAGGATCTCTGATCCTGGTGGTGGTCTTTCATCTGACAGCTGTGGTCCGACCGCCAGCATGATAATGCGATGGTTGGACTGAAGGGATGTCGGCTGTCACACCACCACAGATGGCCTGCTGGTGACCAGAGCGCCCAACATCAAAATCAGGCCCTTTGTAAGAGGAAAAAGCATCAGAAGATTGTTTTTGTGTAGAAAGCTGTCCCTACCTGCACAAAACCATTCCTGCCTGCAACATAGGCACCCTTGTGCCATGGTGCACGAGAGACTGCATTGGCGCTAGCGAGCAGATTGTGCGCCTCTGACAGAAGAGAGCAGGAATCCACCATATATTGGTAAATATGGCACATTTCCTCTCTCCCTTTCACGCAGCAGAGCAGGTTTTCTTTCTGCGGCGCATTGCGTAAAAGATTGATAAATCTAGCTCATGGTGTTAAATCAGTTTGAGCACCAGATGCAAGTGTGTCTTTGCACTCAAATTTAGTAATTGTGATTACTTGCCCCGAAAATGAGCTTAATTTATTTTGAAAACTGTGGAGCAGTTCAAACTCGTGTCTGCTTTAAAAATCCTACAGAATGTACTATACTTAAAAAACACAGATTTTCACCTTGATGCACACACACACATCCACATCACACCAACACGCTCTCAAGATAGCATGATAGATGAAGGTTAATGAATGGGTGGGCGGGTGGCTGGATGGATAAATGAGGGGATGGATGGATGTATATGCATAGATGGTGGGTGAAAGTAGAATGGGATGAGAGAAGAAGAAAGAGAAAGAGGGGAATAGGGCAGGGACTGGAAGATGCAAGAAGAAAAAAGACCTCCTCTGCCCACAGATATAACTCGTATAATTCTACACATGTTTTCGGCACTATAACAACAGCCTCTTACAGGACCGTCAGTCAAGTTTCCCGGTTCCATGCGTGAGTCACTCATTCAATCAATATTTTTCTGTGCATTCTGGTAATTTAAGCCCTCAATTAATTATAGAATAAATAAAACTACACATCCGGAGTACAAATATGTGCTCAGGACTCGATGAGCTATTTACTGATTCAACTGGTAAAACTGCGAGCTCTTCTCTTAAAAAAAATGCCTTAATCACAGGTTTTGTAACAAAATATGCTATCGATTTTTGTAAAAAGGTGAGCTAAGAAATATGCTGTAAAAACAGGAATCTGGTCCAGAGGCGAACTCCAGTAACGTTCTGGATTTTCATTTTATTAGATAAGGTGCGGTTGAAGCGATAACACGAGGCAGTCAAGCACAGGGGCTGGAAGCCTTCACGGATGAAGATAGGAGTTTGATGTGCCTGCGATGCTCATTAATCTCACTCTGCTCCTCTGGACACATAGTTGAATCAGACACTAAAACGTGCGTTTCTTCCCTTTCTCTTGCAGATGGATAATTGGCGCCGCTGTGGTCAATGCCTTCTATTCTCCCAACCGAAACCAGATTGGTATGTTTCATAAGGCCCGTAGTTTGTGGTCACCTTCTTTTCATTTTCATCTTCAGTGATTTATTTAAAGTTATCTTTTCACTGCGCTCTGTAACATAGGAATGACCAAGTTGAAGCGAAGGGATGATTTCTGAAGCCAACAATTTATGGAAAGCATTATCCATGCATTAAAAGATACACCTGGACGTCTGTCACGTTATTCATTGTTTTTATACTTCATATTGATGGTTAAAAGCTAGGCGAGCTCCCCTTTTGGAATCATCACGTTAATATATCAAATTTACAGAAATGTTTTCTGTTTCTTGGAGCAAGTTACAGCACAGAATGACAAGTGCAATGCTTCCAAATGTAACTGGAATAATAGTGATTTAAATGTAGCTATAGGTGGATTGACTTTCAACTAAATTGGAGATTTACATCTGCAGGTAGTCAAGGCATTTTGATTTTACAAACATTATAGGCCAGATGTAGGTAGGCAAATACCGGTCGGTAACGGCCGAAATTCGGTAATTTCGGCCGTTACCGACCGGTATTTGGAAAATGAGATGTAGGTGGGCATTTTACTGATTCGGTAATTTACCAAATCGGTATTTTAAGGAATCGGTAAATTACTGATTCCTTAAAATACCGATTCGGTAAATTACCGATTTTGCTATGTAGGGAGCACTCAAACTAGTGCTTTTTCCCTTTTAGGATTCGTTATTTACCACCAACTACAAGTTGGTGGTAAATAATGAAAACCTTGGAAAAAGCATTTGTTTTGGCTTTTCCAACAGTGCCATGTTGCAGACATACATGCCCTTAGGGCATGTATGTCTGCAACATGTGCACCCATACACAATTGAGGGGTGCAACAGGGTGTCAAAGTGACACCCTGCCACCCTTCAATGTTTCCCCCTTTTACCGAATCGGTATCGATTCGGTAATTGGCATTCATTCCTATGGCCCTCCAGGCCTATAGGAATGAATGGCAATTACCGAATCGGTATTTACCGATTCGGTAATTACCGAAACTTACCGATTCGGTAATTTTTTCTGTAAAATTACCTACATCCCATTTGCCTGTTCTTAAATACCGAATCGGTATGATTCGGTATTTAAGAATCGGTAATCTGGGATTACCTACATCGGGCCCTTTATGCGCAATATTTTTGGCAATACAATGAAAGAGTGTTTTAGTTTATTAAATTGGCACAGTCAATTAAAACGATTGCAATAAAATTTAATTTTAGCACTGTTACCACATTAAAAGCAAAGCGAAGCAAATCATCAAATTTCAAATCATACACATATTACTGACGAGGCAGTCTAGTAGTTACTGTAGTAATCACAGAACAAGCTTCTAAAACCAAGAATAAAATGATTTGGAGCAGAGACACCAGGGCAAAGTGAAAAAATAGTCCGTGATAAGTTTTCGAGGGGGAGGAGCTGGTAGGGCGGGGGCAGGAGGGGGAGAAAGCAAATTGTCCAAGAGTCTCACATATTTCCCAGACCTTGCAAGCATTTGGATGTCTGGGGAAGTAAAACAGAGAGCAGATGCCTCCCAACATGTGCTGATTTTACAAAAATTATAGGCGTAATATTTTTGGCAATATGGACATTCAGGCTTCCATCTTCATCCATTTTGTGAGTGAATAGGGGTTCTTCTAAGAAGCACATTTTAACATTTAAATGATAGCAGTGGGGGCATTACTGGGAATCCCCCTGACACAGCGTTCTGGCCCTGGAACTTTGTTGAGGCCGAAATATTAATTGCGGAGCCTTCTCAGGGCAGTGCCTGACCTCAAGATGGCAGCTGGGACCAGTCTTGATTACTGCTGCGGGGGACTCCTGAGGCTCCGTGGCACTCTCAAACTGAGCTGTTGGGGCATTCCATCTGTTCCTCCCTTACGAAGGCGCTCTATTCTGGGGATATTTTGAGGCTGTGGTGTCCACTGTAAGGTCAGTCCAGGACAACACCTGACTTCAAGATGGTGCCCGACCCTTGACTTTGTTCTGCCCGTTGTCTTCTCCGGTTCTCTGGCAGCTGCCTCTCCCGGTCATCGAGCTTCCAGCTGATTGCGCCTTGATAATCACTGAAACTATAATCCCATTTACACCTAAGTTTTGATCGGACTGCGGTTTTTCATCTCTCCAACTCCCTCATTTGATTTCGACATTCTCAGATTAAACCTGATTACTATCCTGTCATCAGATTCCGAGCATTATGGTTGATGGCCGGTGGAGCTGCCTAGACAGCTATAGAGGAGATCAGCCCTGGTTCAACCCCCTGGCTGTCATGTACCCAGCCGGACATTGGGCACAGTTTCTTTCCGTCTCCCTGTTATGTCTCCTTCCTCCCCCTCCCTCCAATGAATTACCGTAACATTGCTTTTTTATCCTATGTTTGACTATGCTCTTGTAACAGAAGTAACTTGTAACTTGTAACTCACTGATACTCATGTAAAGCGCTCTGATACCTCCGGGTCATCTTTCTTTAGCTCACTTTGCATATAACTGTGTCTGAACTAGGGGGGCGAAGTGAGCTAAAGAACGATGATGGATTCAACCCAGATCTGTGACTGGGGGTGAGTGTTTGAAAAGTTTCAGCGCTCCGGCCATCATCTCCTTGTGTTTGCTTTGTGCATACTAAGTTGGCAGGGTATTCCCAGACGTGGGACCCCTGCCCACTTTGCCACTGGATTCAAGCTAGCCTGGCTGATGAGGGCTGTTAGCCCGAAACCAGTCCCAGGATGCTTGTTTCTGGTCCTTGGAAGACATGGCTTGGCAATTCGGGCTGGACTGTTCCCATGAGGCACAGGTTCAAGACTGATTTACATATAGCTGTGTCTGAACTGGGGTGGCGAAGTGAGCTATAGGACAATAATGGATTCAACGCAGATCTGTGACTGTAGGTGAGTGTCTGAAAAGAATCAGCGCTCCGTCCATCATCTCCTTGTGTTTGCTGCATTCTGCAGCACACAGAGACAGAGCACTTCGTCTGTAAAGATTGTTTATGTTCAGGAAGAGGTCCCTTCCGGCACATAAACAATTGCCCCTAGCAAAATGGCGCTAAGGTGTCTGCGCTGGCGCTAGGCAACTTTTTTAGTGCCAGCGCTAGGTATAATGTAGAGGTGCGCCGCATTCTTGTGAATACGGTGCATCCCTGCCTTTTGAAACTGTCGGAACGCAGTGGTACCAATTTTGGCGTAACACCACGCTCCACCAATTTCCTGTAAAAATGCCTCATAGAGTCTTACAGAATCTAAATAGGCATTGAAAAACCAAAATGTTTGCAGCCAACGCCTGACCTACTGGCTTTTCCAATGCATTTTTGTGCTGCAGACTACTGGCTGGAACTGTTGTACTAGTATTAAAAAGAGGGACCTAGACCATGCAGATACTGCATGCTTTACATTCTGCCACAACATTCAAACAGTGCACCATGCTGTATTTGCTATGGTTGAAGGCAGGGTACACTATTTTGTTGTACAAGCACTGATGTTGCCAACCTGGGGTTGACTGACTTGTTATTTTAAACAAGTAACTCATTTCATGCTGTTGTCTTAAAGGTTAGACATAGGGACAATTCACATAGAAGGAAAAAAAAACATTCTTTCAAATATAGCATCAGGAAATATAGGTTTACAATATTTAAATATAAAGCCATTATCATGATAATAGTAGTTAGATTGCTGTTCACAAAAAACTGCATTTATTTAGGATCTTTTACTAAATTATTTTAATACATTTGTACAACTGATTGACGATAGTGAGTGAGAAGTGGAAAATGTCAATGCAATTTATTTAAAAATCTCTCTTTGCCTTGGGAACAAACGGTCATTCACCTTAATGACAGATTACACATTTAAACACAAAGCTCTCCAAAAGGTAGGCAGTGAGAGATAGAAATAAAATTATTGACTGCTTGACTCGTGTTTGTGTGGGTGTTTGTATTACACTTGCCTATTTGTTGCCTGTGCTGACCCAGGACATTTTTCACTTCTGCTGTCTATGTCCTATATCTACGCCACTGCAGTGTAAGGAGGCAACTTGCCTTTTTGGGAAATTTGGGGGCATATGTACAAGCCCCTATCACCACCACAATGTCACTTTTATTGACGTTGTGGTTGAAATTGGAGCTTAGCCTTATTTACAAGGAGGCATTAAGCCACTTAATGTGGTTTAACGCTGCCTTGTAAATAAGGCCCCCTTTCACACTATGCTTAGCATGAAAGGGGTGGATGTTGCGGTGGGCATTCTACCGCAACACCCATTGATTTTGATGCTGCCCCTATGTACAAGGGCAGCATACATAGGAGGCTGCGCCAAAATTAAGACCTGGGAAAACCTGTTCTTAGGTTGGCGAAATGATGAGAAATGCATTATTTCTCCTCGTTTTTAGGTCTCCTGGCGTTTAACAGCGCGTCAGCGCTGTGTCCGCCAGGAGATCTTTTGTCGCTGACTCTGCTTCCCAGGAGACAGCACCTGGCTGCGCGCATTTCGCAAAAGGCGATGGGCGCAGGCCACGCGCGCGCGAACGCGCTCGCCGTGGCTGTCTCCTGGGAAGCGCAAACATACACAGGCACACCTCCCCCTGCACGCATTCGCACACACATACACAAGCACACATACACGCACGGAGAGACATCCCCCCCCACCCCTCCGCCGTCGCACACACAGACACACACACACGCACACATACAGGCATCCCCCCCTTCCCCGCTCACCGGCACTCCGGACTTGTGCAGCCTCCGACCGCGGGGCTCTCCCTCGGGCATGGGAGCCCCGCGTCACCACTGCTCCTCCAGGCACTCCGTGGGCGCGGGCTTCACAAAACGGAAGTCCCGCCCCCACCATAGGTTTCGTTTTTCAGAGTGCGCGCGCAGTAGCGTCCTCCTCCGTGCCAGCAGCAGACCTCATTTCAGCACTCCAGCCCACAGCAACAGGAAACCACGGACCTACTGCCCCTTCGGAAATACAAATATACTGAAAACTCAAACGTTATGACAGAATCGAACCGCTAGCACGCCCAGAAGGAATGCCCGGCCTAAAGATGCTCTCCGCTCTCTTTTGTAACACTTATAAAACGATTTTTTATTATTTACGAAGGACCAGCAATGTTGATCGGAGCTACACTCATTCTATAATGGAGGTCATTCACGTTTTCATTGACCAATGCCCAGTTCGTCCAATTCTACCCCAATGAAATCTGCCACCCCAGTATGTTCAGCGATATAAATGTAAATAGATGTAAAACTGACGCTTGGTGCTGTATTGTAGTGTGAAATGCACCCTCGCGTCCATTTTGGACACGAGGGCTCACCTTACGTTAAAAAGAAGGGCAGAAAGGCAAGTGCTTCAAACAGTAGCTGTAGTAGCCACTGCACCTGCTGTGGCAGAAGCGTTCTTCCTATGCGTTACATTTTACAGCGAATGTTACGTAATTACGTGACATGGCACAGTAGCGTAATTTTGCATAACGAATGTAAGGTGAAATTCACAAAATAACATAAAATGAAGTCCGCATAATGCAGATTTCAGCCAGCCCTAATCCGAGTTCAGTGTGCGATGCACTCTTAATAACCATTTGAAAAGTCATCCATGGATTACAGAGTGCCGCATTTAATGCTTGAGTACTATGTGAGTGGCAAATGAAATCAGCCACGCCTCTAAAATTAAGCATTCCCCTCTTGGTTTCTTTTAGGCATGATATTTGTCTCATGCAGCAATGTATATCTAATTGGTCTAAATGTTTTCTGCCGTACGTCACTGGTATGCAAACATACCTTCTTTCTTTTAGCATCTAAGAGAGTATTTAGGGCCCGATGTAGGTCGGTCGGTAACGGCCGAAAATCGGTATTTTCGGCCGTTACCGATCGGAATTGAGACAACGGTATGTAGGAGGCCGAAATCCGACAAAATCGGTGATTTTACCGAATCGGAAAGTCACCGAGTCGGTAGAATTCCGAATCCGAAAAAAGTTGGAATCTGAAAAATATCCGAATCGGTAGAATACCGATTCGGAGATTTTTCAGATTCCTTATTTTTTCCGATTCGGAATTCTACCGACTGAGATTTTTCAGAATCGTGACCGTACCGATTCGGTATAATTACCGAATCGGAGAAATTCCGATTCGATGTGAAAAGCTGAAGAATGAGATGTAGGTAAGCACTGAAATACCGAATTTGCCTCAAATTCGGTATTTCAGAGTCGGAATTTACCATGGATTGGAATCAGGTGGTAACCAGGTGCAACCTATAAAAAAGGACCCAAAATGCAGTTCTACTTGCAACATGGCAGCTTTCTATGTCATAGCAAGACGGCTACGGCTACAGCAGGAAGAAGAGAGGGAATGGCAGAGAGAGGAGCAGGTGTACAGAGAGAGGATCACCCTGTCCATGCTCACTGATGCAGAGATCCTACAGAGGTACAGGCTGGACCCAGAGACCATCAGAGACCTCATTAGGGACCTCAAACCCCTGTTGGAGCACCCCACCCCAAGGGCACACGCAATCCCTGTGCATGTGCAGGTGCTATGCTGCCTACACCTGCTGGCGTCTGGCAGCTATCAAAGTGTAGTTGCTGTGGCAGGAGGGGTGACCCAGAGCAGCCTGTCAAGGTTCTTCCACAAGTTCCTTGACGCCATGATCCAGAGGATGGACCAGTACATTTCCTTCCCTGCAACCCATGCAGAACTGGTACAAACTAAAGGCGACTTTTACCAGATGGCAGGATTCCCCCACATCATTGGCTGCATAGACGGCACACACATTCCGATTTGCCCCCCTGCTGACACGGAATACGTATACCGCAATCGGAAGTCACGGCACACCATAAATGTCCAGGTCATTTGCAATGCCAAGTGTGTCATCACTGACCTGGTTGCGAAGTTTCCGGGGAGTACCCACGACTCCTATATGTTCCAGAATAGCGGAATTCATGCACGGCTGATGGCAGGGGAATTTGGTGAAGGATACCTCCTAGGTAAGACACAGTGTCAGACCCCCATAACCTAAATAGCAGTGTGAAGTACATGTATGCATGTGAGTAATGTCACCCCTTTTCCTTCTAGGCGACAGTGCATATGCCCTCCGCTCGTTCATTCTCACCCCCTACCTCAACCCCTCAACACCCAGCCAAAGGAGGTACAACCGTGCCCACAAAAGCACGAGGAATGTAGTGGAAAGGACCTTTGGCATCTGGAAGAGCAGGTTCAGATGCCTGCACAAGAGCGGAGGTGCTAGACAATATACCCCCATCACCTGCTGCAAGATTATTGCTGTCTGTGCAATGTTGCACAACCTTGCAGTCAGGAAAGGCACTGAGGTTGAGTTGTCCGACTACGATGACCCTGACGATGACAATGCTGTGCCACTACCACAACCTGCTGGAGTCTCTGCACCAACTGACGGCAGATACAGGCGTCAGGAGATAACAGACAACTATTTCTGAGTGAGTACAGATGCACAAACAGGTCAATGTATGTTTTCAAAAAAGAAATTTAATAATGTTGCAACAACGTTACTGCACTGATGTGCAACAAAAGAAAAGGTAAACAAGAAGTGGTGAAATGTCCATTGTCCGGGTTGCCTCACCCGCCCTGCCAGTCTTATTTTTTGCTGTGCTTCGCAGGCCCACTAGGATGTGCCTCACCCCCTTCTGTATGCCCAGCAGCCTCAGCTGAGCGCCTGCTGCTCCGGCGCGGCTCTGACACTGCGCTGGCCGGGCTGCTGCGGCTGCTGCTGTCCCCAGCCTTGCCCAGAACGGGATTAACGACAGTGTTGGAGATCAGTAGTGTCTCCATGGCGGTGGTAATGCGGCCCATGCCCCTAGTGACCTCTGACATGTTCTGTGTGAGGCTGTCCTCCATGTTTGCCCCACGTTGGCATAGATGGGCGGTCGCAGCTGCAAGGCGGTTGAGGGACCTATTCTGCACACGGGCATCCCTGCGACGACATTGCTCATGGTCATCCATTCAGTTGCAGAGCTGGGTGATGGCAGTGGTCATTCGGCCAAGAGATGTTGCAATCTCCTTGTTGCTATCTACAAATGTCTTGAATCCCTGTGCCATTTCCCCCATCTGCAGGTTGTGCAGGCGCAACTGGCGATGGCAGGCCAAGATAGATTTTGCCTGCATTCTCTGAATCTTCACCATACTGCTCTCCAGCCCTACAAAGACGCTGCCCCCCTGTGCTTGAAGTGGACTGCTGGTTGCACGTGGCCTCCGGGGATTTCTGCTGCCCTGCTGTGTGTGCTGGGGTGACGCTGGTGTTACAGGGTCTTGTGGTGGAGCCTGACCCGCTGCTCCCTCCATGATGATTAATGGAGCAACAATTCTCCTCCTGGCAGGGCATGTGGCAGGTGCAGGGTGGCTCTGTGGTGGTGTGTTCTCCGGGGAGAATTGCAATGTGGGCGTCTGAGACAGAGACAGTCGGGGGGAGTGTGGACATGTGAGGGAATGTCCAGTGTCTTCCTCATTGCCCAGGGCACTGCTGTTGTCCTCCTCCTGTGCTACTACACTGGTGCTTGCCACTGCCACCGCACTGGCTGTTGGTGCTGGAGCTGGTGCTTGACTTGGTGCTGCTCCCCCGCCTGACGGTGCCCCTAGGTATAAAGAAGCATTTGTCAACTGAGTGCTAATGTGTTCCAGTCACTACTAATAAAGCATTGC
Source organism: Lissotriton helveticus (assembly GCF_964261635.1). Classification (NCBI taxonomy): domain Eukaryota; kingdom Metazoa; phylum Chordata; class Amphibia; order Caudata; family Salamandridae; genus Lissotriton; species Lissotriton helveticus. Next base: position 352,247,638 of record NC_136065.1, on the reverse strand, counting down.
ACATCTCATTACAAAAACGTAGATGCAGTATTACTGTTATTTTTCTTATGCTTCTGCAGTGGCAATTTTTGGGTACTTTTGCTGACTACATTTAGCAAGATGCATTGCTCATGTCTGTTGCTAGCAGTACTGGCCTGGGGTTTGGCTGTGTATTGGGTCTATAGGGGAGGTGTCTGGTATGGTGTGTCAAGTTGCGCATGCTTCTTACCTGTAGCTGTAGCTCGGAATTTATTTATTTATTTATTTTATTTATTTTTGAAGCTTATAGAGCGCACGGCTACCTCCGGCGGAGGTGTCCCGGCGCTGAGATTACCCGAATGCCACCCAGAGAAGGAACCAGAAGTGAATCCTACAGAAAGACAATAAAAGAAACAGACATTATTATGAACGATTAGTAAACAGCCATGTTTTAAGTTTTCGTCGAAAGACCGTCTCAGATTCAAGGAACCTGAGTTCCACGGGAAGTCTGTTCCAGAGTTTGGCAGCCGTGACAGTAAAAGTTCTGCCGCCACATCTGGAAAGTCTGAATCTTGGGACGATCAGTAAACGAAGGCTGTTAGATCTGAGATGTCTAACCGAAGAAGAAATTTTAAGGCGTTTACTCAGGTAAGACGGGCCTGTTCCATGAATAGCACGAAATGCCAAGGTCAAGATCTTAAACTCAATACGCCGAGCTATGGGGAGCCAATGGAGCTCATCTCTGTACGCTCTGACTGAGGTAAGAGCAGGAATATTGCCAATAAGCCGAGCCGCGGCGTTTTGGACTATCTGCAGGCGATCAATCAAGTACTGGGGGGCACCTGCATACAGGCTGTTAGCATAGTCCAGATGCGTGGTGATAAGTGCCTGGACCACCGTTTTGCGAGAAGATTGAGGAAGATACGGGAATATCTTCCTAATCATGCGCAATTTCGCAAAGCAGGCCCCCGCAACCTTGTTGACTTGGGATTTACCAGACAGAGTGTTATCAAATGTAAAGCCTAGGTTGCGGGCAGTCTGAGCTGGCTCAGGAGGGGGATCCAGGGCAGTGGGCCACCACAAGCTGGCCGGGGGAGGAGACTTCTGACCGAAGAAAAGAACCTCCGTTTTATCGGTGTTGAGTGCCAGGTGGTTAGCAGACATCCACGTGCAGATATTGCCAAGGCAGTTTCTAAAATCAGAAAAATGGGAGTCAGAGTGGCCTCTAAATGAAAAAATGAGCTGAGTATCATCAGCATAAGAGACCACCCTGACACCCCAAGATTCCACTACCCTAGCAAGAGGAGCAACGTAGATGTTGAATAATAGAGGGCTGAGGGCAGAGCCCTGGGGCACTCCGCACAGAAGAGGTTTATCCTCTGATTCAAATGGGTGCAACGTGACCCTCTGAAACCTGTTCGACAGAAAGGAATTAATCCAAGCCAGTACTGTGCCACTGATCCCGAGCTGATGTAAACGAGTTGCTAGTATGTCATGGGATACAGTGTCAAATGCAGCGGATAGGTCGAGGAGGACCAACATGGCCTCCTCGCCCTTATCCACTGATTCCCTAATAATTTCAGAGACCTCTAGCAACGCAGTCTCGGTGCTGTAACCCGCTCTGAACCCGGACTGGGAGTCGTGTAACAGCTGATTAGATGCCAGATACTGGGCCAGCTGGGTCTGTACCACCTTCTCCAAGACTTTCGCAGGTTTAGGCAAAAGTGAGATGGGCCGGTAGTTGGTAAATTGTAGAGGGTCAGCACCAGGTTTTTTTTTAATAGGAATTAGCCTGGCCTAATGAATGAGCTATCCAGGTCCCCAATTCCCACAATACTCGCGCTCTCAATGGTGGTCGACACTAGTTCCTCCAGCTCAGTGAGGGGTGGCGCCCGGTTTGTGCCTCCACCAGTAAGTCCAGCCTGCTTGTGCAGGTCAGCCAGTTTCCTCTTTGTCACGCCACGGATATCGTAGAACCTCTTCTTGAGGTCGTCCTGGCTCCTGTGGGTGACACCAACAGCGTTGACTTTTTCCCCAATGTCTATCCACAGCCTCCTCTTAGTGCTCTCCGGAACAGTAAGGGACAGCCTTCCATAGAGCTGCCTGTGCACCCTCACCACCTCCTCCACCAACGTTTGCAGCTCCATGGTGCTGAATTTGGTCTTCCTCTTGCGCTCTGCCTTCTGGCTCTCAGAGCTGTTTGCCATGTTTCACAGGGATCCTGCTAACACTGCTGCTCACTGTGTTTGCTCAGCTCAGGCAGCCTCTCCAGAAAGTTCTGATGAGTTGCACCTGCCTGGGTTGTCACTCCCTGTGGGGGAGGGTGCTTCCAGCTCATTGGCTGATGTCTTCAGTGTCAGTTAACCTGCTCGACGAATCGGCATTCACCGAAGCGGAATTCTCCGATTCGGTATTTTCCGAATCGGAATATACCGAGTATGTTCGGTAAATACCGAATCGGTAAGTATTATGCGTTCCTATTGGCCTTTTGGCCCACGGGGCGTATTGCTATTTCCGAATCGGCGTTTACCGAATCGGTAGGATCCGCATTTTTTTTTTCCGATTCGGAAGTGTCCGATCCGGGCTATACCGATTCGGTACTTGGCGATTCGGTACGTATCGACTCACGATACCGATTGCTACCGAATCGGTAATGTTCCGATTTATTTTTCCTACATATCATTTTCCGATTTTGAAATACCGATTTGGTACGAATCGGTATTTAAAAATCGGTAAATGCGTTTTACCTACATCGGGCCCCCAATGTCTTAGACTTAACACCGAGCTCCGTGTTCAGGATTAAAAGAACTTGTTTTATTTATTTTTTTATTTTTTATTTTTACGAATAAAGCATGCAAGACGCTAAGTGAATTTGATAAATAGGGGACACAATTGTGCTGTCTCACCAGAAGCCAGATTAACCACTGCACTGTTGTTGGACATATATCATGAAATCTTATCCTTTTCCCTCATCTGTGTAGCATATTTTGCATATAGATACTACTTCCATTGTCTGGTGGTTCGCATACAGCAGAATCAAAACTAAAAATACATTTACAGTTTAATGACATTGGAAACGGACAGAATGGAGATGAGACACTGACATGTTCAATTAGGGAGACACTTATGTGCATTAGGATGGCAAGGCATTGAGTCAAGTGGCCGACATTCACTTACACTTGGGCACGGAAGACTGACTACACTCTAGGAGAGGAGACAGCACACTATAGGGAGACAGCACACTATAGGGAGACAGCACACTATAGGGAGACAGCACACTATAGGGAGACAGCACACTAGAGACAGCACTAGAGACAGCACACTACAGGGAGACAGCACACTACAGGGAGACAGCACACTACAGGGAGACAGCACACTACAGAGAGACAGCACACTAGAGACAGCACACTACAGGGAGTGCAGAGTAGTGAGTAGTGAGTGCAGAGTAATGAGTAGTGAGTGCAGAGTAGTGAGTGCAGAGTAGTGAGTGCAGAGTAGTGAGTGCAGAGTAGTGAGTGCAGAGTAGTGAGTAGTGAGTGCAGAGTAGTGAGTGCAAAGTAGTGAGTAGTGAGTGCAAAGTAGTGAGTGCAGAGTAGTGAGTAGTGAGTGCAAAGTAGTGAGTGCAGAGTAGTGAGTAGTGAGTGCAGAGTAGTGAGTGCAAAGTAGTGAGTAGTGAGTGCAGAGTAGTGAGTAGTGAGTGCAAAGTAGTGAGTAGTGAGTGCAAAGTAGTGAGTAGTGAGTAGTGAGTGCAAAGTAGTGAGTGCAGAGTAGTGAGTGCAAAGTAGTGAGTGCAGAGTAGTGAGTGCAAAGTAGTGAGTAGTGAGTGCAGAGTAGTGAGTGCAGAGTAGTGAGTGCAGAGTAGTGAGTAGTGAGTGCAGAGTAGTGAGTAGTGAGTGCAAAGTAGTGAATGCAGAGTAGTGAGTAGTGAGTGCAGAGTAGTGAGTGCAAAGTAGTGAGTAGTGAGTGCAAAGTAGTGAGTGCAGAGTAGTGAGTAGTGAGTGCAAAGTAGTGAGTGCAGAGTAGTGAGTAGTGAGTGCAGAGTAGTGAGCAGTGAGTGCAGAGTAGTGAGCAGTGAGTGCAGAGTAGTGAGTAGTGAGTGCAAAGTAGTGAGTAGTGAGTGCAAAGTAGTGAGTGCAGAGTAGTGAGTGCAGAGTAGTGAGTGCAGAGTAGTGAGTAGTGAGTGCAGAGTAGTGAGTGCAGAGTAGTGAGTGCAGAGTAGTGAGTGCAGAGTAGTGAGTGCAGAGTAGTGAGTAGTGAGTGCAGAGTAGTGAGTGCAGAGTAGTGAGCTGCCTCAAGTGAAGTATTCTGGTACCCAAGGCTGACTAGCAAACAATATTATTCACAACGTTGCTTACTATTCAGCAACATTTGACAGTTTGCAAATCATCTTTATACAACAATTCAGAGTTTGATAATAAATTAATGTAACACATTGTAATATACAATGCCAATAGCTCAAACTTTAAGGCTGGGAGACCTATTGCATTGTAAATGCTTGTTTATTTTTCCATGTGTGCTGCCTTGTGCAGCATGAAAGGGGTTCAGACACATGTTCAGGAGCTTCTTTCTATTCCTCTGCACAGGGGTAAACAACTCCCCAACATCCAAATACTCAGCAGACACCTATTCATCTTTCTCCACGTTGGCTGGAGTGTGCCCATAACTGGCCTGTGCAACAGAGTCTGGATTCGCAATACTCACTGACCTACTCACATTTAGGGTCTCCATTCAGGACACTGTCTCCAAACCTACCCCCGAAGACTCCTCTGGCCTGTTTAGCAGAAGCCAGTGCTTCAAGGTCCCCAACAAGATCCAGGGTATCTAGAACAACCACTCCTCACCACAGAACATGGTCATGAACAAGAAGCAGATCTCAAAACAGGGCAAGATCCCCTACACCTGCAAGTAGAGCTTGAAGGCCTAACTCACGTCCCGAGCACATAGATTTCCTATATGATCTACATCCACCAGATCATCTAAGAGGGACTACTCATATGGACACTCAACCAGTGACAGTCTCTGCAATATATTACCTAAATACATTCATTGAAGTGAAAGAGGGGCTGCCAAGCTGAACATGGATATTCCAGTGCCTGCAACAACCTCATTCGTCATTTTCGAGACCTTACATCATAGGTCCTCCTGCAGACCATTGCTATCCCTGGTTACAGGTCTGCTCCAGCCAGTCACGGACATTTTTCTTACCCCGGTCTCTGTTCGAGTAGCTTCTGCAAGAATTTTAAATAAGACTCCAGATAAGGACACTTTATTTCCCAGAACGAATCCCCTGCCAGACTCGGTTATTATAGCCACCACCAAGAAGACGGACTCCATTGCGACTTCATCTTCCATCCCACCGTACAAGGACAGCAAGCAAATAGATTCCTTGGGCAGGAAAATGTGCAGCACTTTCACCTCTTTTATGAAGGTGTCTAGTGCACAAGCGTTATTAGGTTGTTACAATAGATCTCTATGGGGCTTATTGGCCAGGTTCACAGAAAAGCTTCTCAAGCAGGATAGACAGGACTTTGAAGAGATCCTGAAAGAGGTTCGGTGGCTAACCAGGTAATACATGTGGCGGCAGATGGCACTGACCTTGTGGCACATGGCTATTTCCTTAGTATATGTGCCCAACGTTCATCATGGCTTCATCTTACAGGCCAGAGGCACAGCAATGCATCCTTAATCTACCTTTCACTGGTAATTAATTGTTTGACTCCCACACGGATAAGGAGATGACAAAAATTAAAACCGAGTTGGATACACTCAAGGCCGTCGGCCTAGACAAACAGAAGGACTTCTCAAGACAGTAAAGGCCTAATACCAGGCATCTTTACAATAAGAGGGTTCAAACTCCTCATTGGATCCAATGCCAACAATAACACCAACAAGCCAAATCTCACTACTAACCCTGCAGATCAATTTGTGAGCAAGGCGCTAATAGACAACCACTAGCTTCCTCCTAGACACCAGGAAATAATGAGGTGGTGTTTCCCCTGTTTCTGGTACCCACTACGGTTGTGGGAAGTGAAGTATCAGCGAACAAGTGGTGCAACATCACCAGTGACAACTGGGTGCTGAATTTTGTAGAGAATGGGTACACATAACGCTTTAAATCCCCACCTCCGCAAGTTCAACCATAAAAAAAACTCTTGCCATCAGCAAAGACTTCTACAGAACAAAATCTTCAATCTATTTCACGAAGAGGCCATAGAAGCGGTCTACCTCTCTCAGAGGGGAATGGGAGTGTATTCTCGGTATTTCCTAGCAAGAAATAAAGGCACCAAAAGAGAATACAGATTCATTCTGGACTTACGCCTCATAAACAAATACATAAGAAACATAAAATTCAGAATGCTTGCTCACCACCAGATATACCCCCACCTCCACCAGAGGGAGTGGATGTGTTCCATCGACCTTCCGAATGCCTACTTCCACATCCCATTTGCCAGAAAGCATCTGAAGTTTCTGAGGTTCAAAGTGGCATCCAAACATTACCAGTACAAGGTGCTGCTGTTCGGCTTGAAATAAGCTCCTTGCACATTCTCAAGTTCATGGTCGTCCTAGCAGCAGCCTTAGGAAAGAAACGCATATTTATCTACGCATACCAAGATGAATGGCTGGTGAATAGCTCCTCTCCAGAACAAACAAGGAAACATTACCATGTTTGTATCAAGTCCCAGCAATAGTTAGATATCCAAGTCAATGCTGAGAAAATCATTGAGATTCCAACTCAAAGACTACATTACCTTGGTGTGATCCTGGACAAAAAAATCGCAAAAGGGTGTCCTTCAGTGGAGAGACTATCCTCAATTGCTCTGCAGTGTTCCAACCTCTTACACACGCCGCACCCATCAGCCAGACAGATAGCTTCAATACTGGGGTCAATGGCCTCATGCATATTCCTGGTCCCCAAAACCAGACTGCACATGAGGCCGCTCCAACAGACTCTAGAGGATCAATTTATTTTATTTTATGCGATCTTATTTAGCGCAAACATTACCCGAAGGTGTTAGAGCGTTTTACAAAAGAACTAGTTGCGTTACATAAGGACTTTGGATTATATGAGTTACATTAAAAAAAAAAAAAATTGCAAATGTACAAGTGGCGCGAAAGGAGGGAAAAATTACAAATGTACAAGTTATAAAGTCAGTCAAGGAAGAGAGTACATGCGTTACATAAAATATACAGACAGAACAACTCTAAAATCGCAAAAGAACAGTAGTCAGTACATAGACCTACTACAGATACTAGAGGTTAGAGTTGCATATATGCAAGGTGAAGATTAATAAGTAAATACGTCTTCTAGTGGTTAGAATTACATATATACGAATTGCAAAACACTCAAGATTACATTTAAAAAGCGATTAGGGTTGGACAGTTATATGTTCCAAATTTACAGGGCATGGCCTTTACAAGAGTATCAGCGAAAAACAAGTAAGCAAAGCAGATAGGGACAGGAAAGAGAGAGAGAGAGAAAACGGAGATCGGATCATAAGTACAAACAATAGTCACAAACAGGGAACAGATCCCTGGAGAAGGAGGACGATCCAACGGTCGCCCAGCTGGATACCAGCGGGGACAGAGGGACAGACCAGCTCAAAAGATGGCAGACCAAGGACAAGATCGACAACAGGAGACGGTCCCAAAATGGCGGGGGCACACGAGATCCTGTCCAAAAGTTAGGAGGGCCAAGTCCGAAGAAAATCAGGCAGCCGACCCAACGGAGGAGGAACAAGAAGGGGAAAGGAGACAGACAGTCAAAAAAGGAGGAGGGGGGCAGGCGGTCTCCGAAGCACAACTGTGCCATCTATGTCCATATCGATTTCCGGCGTCTGCCAGGGCCAGTGCGGCGCAGGACACCGCTGAGGGCAGGGCACAGCCTTGCTCCTCCAGCACTAGGACCAACACCTCGATCTGCGCTCGCGGGAAGCTTCCAAGGCGTACAGCTGCCTCCAGGTTCTCCTGCAGGGTCAGGGCCAGCTCTCTCTCCAGGCTGCCCGTGCCCGCTGCGTGCGAGAAGGGTTGCAGCGAGCGTCCTTGGCGTGCAAAGGGAGCCTATCGGAAGTTGCATATCAAGCATCCGCCGGGCAGCACAGAAGCAGCATCCCGCGGATCCAGCATCTGTTTACAATTGTTGGAGCCATAGCTACCAGTGCTAAGGCCGGAACTTGGCACGCTAACAGGAGACTGCAGTCTGGATGAGTGATGCTGCATGAGCAGAGAACTCTGGCTACCCCCATCTGGGCAATCCTCACCGTCAGTGCTGACGAGGAAAGGCCAATACACAGACCCATGGGACATCAGGCTCACATTATCACAAGCAGCAAAGAGTTCACTACTGTGGTGGTCTCAATGGAAAAATCCACTCATAGGTGTCCCATTTCACCAGGACACTCTGACACAAACGCTCATAACAGATTTGTCTCTTCAGGGCTGGGGTACTCACATGGGTACCCTAAAGATACAGGGTCTGTGGTCTGCCTTGGAGCAATTATACCATATTAACATCCCCGAGTTGCAGGCTGTCCATCTAGCCCTAAAGACCTTTTAACCCTCCATCCAAACCAATGCGCTTCTGGTCCAAACAGACAACACAACCAAGATTCACTATCTAAACAAAATGAGGCATTCGCTTTCGCCCCTATTCCTGGAAGCGCAGGCCATCTGGAATTTGCTCACAGGGCCATATGTAAGTAATACGTGTTTTGCGATTCTCAAATTGCGATTTTTAGGGAATCGGTAGTAGAGAATCGCAAAACGCAATGTAGGTAGGATTAGCAAAATATTTTGCGTATCCCACCTATTCCTTACTTGTGAATCGCAAATTGAGATTCGCAAATAAGGAATACCTTCCCATTCATTCCTATGGTCTAGAAGGCCCATAGGAATGAATGGGAAGACATTCTCAATTTGCGATTCTCAATTAGAGAATCGCAAATTGAGAATGCAATTTCAAGGTTGCAAGGGTGTCAATAGGACACCCTTTTGCACCCCTGAAATAAACATGTGTGCACATGCGGCACACATACATGCGCTAAGGGCATGTATGTGCGCCACATGGCACTTTAGAAAATGCAAAAAAGTGAATTTTTCTAAGAAAGCGCAAATTACCACCAACCTGAAGTTGGTGGTAATTTGCGATTCCTTAAGCCAAAATCGCACAACTTGGGTGCTTCCTACATTGCATTTAATGAATCGCAATTTGGGATTCCTTAAATGCATTTGCAAAAAAAGGAATCGCTAGTTTTGCGATTCCTTATTTTGCTTTTGGGTTTTTGTGTGCTACATAGCACACTGCCCAAATTGTGCTACGCAAATGCTGAAATTCTGCGAATTTCAGCATTTGCGATCACAGTTTGGCTTCCTAAATATGGCCCATAGTGAGAAAGCCAACAATTTCGGCAATTCACTTACCAGGAGTCCACAACACACAAACAAACTCTCTCAGCCGAACCTTCACCGAAATGCACAACAGGATTCAGCACAACGATATTGTGCAAGACATTTTTTTTTAATGGGGGCATATGCAGATCAACCTGTTTGCAGACGAAACAAACAAAAAATTCCCAGACTTTGTATCCAGGTTCACTGACTAGGAACAAAGGGGAATTCCACTGGGATCGACTAGCCCAGGACATTTCTGTGCACATTTCCTTCCATTCCGCTGATACTGATAGTCATCAACAAGCTGTACCGAGCCAGGACTAGAATGATCCTAGTAGCTCCAGAAGGGCCTCACCAGTGGTGGTACCTAAATCTCCTCCACTGGTCTAAAAGACCACATAGGAGGCTCCCATCCAGACCGGATATCCTTTACAAGCTCATAGGGAAGCTTTTCCACCCCAACCTTCCCTCGCTGAGCTTAACAGCATGGTTCCTGAATTCCTGCAGTATGGACACTTTGGCCTTTTATCAGGAGTGCATGGAGATTCTTCGGGAGTCCACGAGGCCCTCAACCAGACACTCCTACACTTTCAAGTGGAAGAGATTTTACACATGGTGTGTTCAAAAGGATTTCCATCCAATTTCAGAGCAGGATGATGTAATATTATATTACCTTCTCTATTTAGCAAAATGTGTCCTGCAATTCTCATCCATTAAGGTACATCTTGCAGCCATAATTGCTTATAGAAAGTCCCCTACACAAAGGTGATTCTTCCAGATTCCTGTGTGAAGGATTTCTTAGAGGGATTGAAGAAGGTGTTCCCACCATTACAGTCACCTTCTACCCCTTGGGAGCTGAATGTGGTAATTTCAAAACTCATGGGCTTCCCGTTAGAACCCATACATTAGTCAAACTGACAGCACCTTACCTGGAAAGCAGCTTTTCTGGTAGCTATCACTTCAGCATGCAGGGTCAGTGAGATTCAGTCCCTCTGCACCAAAAAGCCTTACATAGTGCTCCATGCTAACAGGGTGGTGATGAGGACTCATCCGAGTTCCCCCCCAATGTAGTGTTCAATTTCCACATTGACCAAACTATTTCTCTCCCTACATTCTTTACAAACCCTTCTACACCAGCGGAAAGAGGTTTACACTTTTAGATCTTAAAAGAGTTTTGAAATTCTATTTGGACAAGAACAAATCCATTAGACAATCTGACCATCTGTTTGTTAATTATGGCCTTATGTGGGCAGGTCTTGCATCATCTAAAAAGTCAATTTCTAGATGGATAGCTTCTTGTATCCTGCTAACTTATCAGTTAGCTAACAAACAGTTACTCTCCAGACCCAAAACCCACTCTACAAGAAGCAAGGTGGCAACTGCAGCTCTACTAAAAAATGACCCCATATCCAAAATATGCTGAGCTGCTACTGTCTAGATTCAACACTAAGGCAGACACCAAAGTAGTGCATGCCTCCTTAAGAAATCTATTTCAGTGATGATGACTACTGCTTTTAATTATTCTTGACTTGTCCGCAAGGGTGTAGGATGGGTTTGCTTCTCCATTCTAATGCTTATGACTATTAATTAGGATCCCCTGGAAGAGAAGGATAATCCTAGTTCTCTTCCAGTGGAATCCTTATCAAAGTCATAAGCAACCGTCCCACCTCCTCAGATGAGTCTTACATGGAGCAGTTCATACATAGCTGTGTTCTGTTTACTCATGTCACCTTTAAAAAAAAAAGAACTGACCGGTCAGCTTTGGGGCATGATGAGTTACAGGACGTCCTAGAGGTCTTACAGGCTTGGTGCCCATACTCACTTGTTATGCTTTTAATGCAACCTCTTGGCTAATAAATCCTTTGTATTCACTTGTAATTTTCTATTCAATGAAGGCTGCGTTGGGGCATTCTTTGCCCTTAACCTGAATAATGTTATATACTGTGACCGTAGCTGGCGAAACGCGTCGGTTGGCAGCTCTCACTTTTTGCCAAATAAATTAATTTAAGCATCCAGAGGTGTCTTGCGCAGTTTTCTTCTTGGAGAAGGAGTAACTCTGTTGAAAATGTTATATATCTATACTAATATAATAAAGAGAGAGCCCAAACCTTTGAGGCGGGTAATCTCAGGAACCACAGCATCAATCACAACACCCAATAAAGCGTTGGAAAAGGCAGTTGCAGCAGAAGGACATAGGCTATGCAGGTGCCCAACATATATATTTAAAAGGTAAAAGAACCGTGCCAGCAAAGCAGTCCCTTGTGGGCGTGTCTGCGTTGTGCTGTGGGCGTCTACTGGGGGCGTGACAAACGCTGGGGGCGTGTGGTACGTTACGCCCTTCATGCCATGTCTCATATCGTGTGCTAATCCCACCCTGCTCCCTTTAAATACCCCTGCACCCCATAATCATAATCCACCCTTACTCCTTAAAATACCCCAACACCCTTAAACACTAACCCATCTTAACTCTATAAATATAAGCTGTACCCCAAAACCCAAACCTATCCCTAAACCCTAAAAATAACCCTGTACCCCAAAACCCAAACCTAGCCCTGAACCCTATAAATACCCCTGTACCCCAAAACCCAAACCTAGCCCTGAACCCTAAAATACCACTGTACCCCAAAACCCAAACCTAGCCCTGAACCCTAAAAATACCACTGTACCCCAAAAACACCCCTGAACCCTAAAATACCCCTGTACCCGAAAACCCAAACCTAGCCCTGAACCCTTAAAATACCCCTGTACCCCAAAACCCAAACCTACCCCCGAACCCTAAAAATACCCCTGTACCCCAAAACCCAAACCTAGCCCTGAACCCTAAAAATACCACTGTACCCCAAAAAGACCCCTGAACCCTAAAATATCCCTGTACCCCAACACCCAAACCTAGCCCTGAACCCTTAAAATACCCCTGTACCCCAAAACCCAAACCTACCCCTGAACCCTAAAAATACCCCGTACCCCAAAACCCAAACCTAGCCCTGAACCCTAAAAATGACCCTGTACCCCAAAACACAAACCTACCCCTGAACCCTAAAATACCCCTGTACCCCAAAACCCAAACCTAGCCCTGAACCCTAAAAATACCCCTGTACCCCAAAACCCAAACCTACCCCTGAACCCTAAAAATACCCTTATACCCCAAAACCCAAACCTATCCCTGAACCCTAAAAACACCCCTGTACCCCAAAACCCATACCTATCCCTAAACCCTAAAACTACCCCTGTACCCCATAACCCAAAACTATATCTGAACCCTTAAAATACCCAAACATCCCAAAACATATACCTCAGTACCCCAAAACATATACCCCTATACCCATACTTACCTTATCCAAACATTAAAAAAAATATATGCTTTTACCATTCATGCATTTACAACAAATTTCGTTGTAAATGTATGCATGGTAAAAGCATATAAAATGTAATGCCATGCGTTATAATGGCATTGCGGTGTCATGGTACTTTCGTAATGAAACTATGCGGAGTCTGGTATGCGGAAAGAAAGTTGCGGAATAATGGGTGTTTACCCTCCCCCGGTAAGTACATTGGTGGCACGGCGGCCCACATCTCCAGCAACATACTCATATTTTTTCACCACCCATTTGAAAAATGCACAGGTCTCTCTCATTGATGGCCAGCACTGACATACACTTTTAGACACACCTCCCGCCACATGTTCTAGAATTGCGAACTTTAGAGCTGGAGAGCTACGTTCGAATCTCGGCATCAGCACAGCATCCTGTGATTCCAGGCAAATCGCTTTGTCTCCCCGTGCCTACCACAAATGAATGTGTTCTTGTGTAATGTAAATTGTGCTCATGCCATGTTGTCGAGTTCGCGCTGTATAATATTGCAAGGAAAAATAAAGTAGGGAAACTCGAGTTCACACACTACTGAACGCGCACTCTTAAGTGCATCAGCAGTGCACTGTGAATCGGAGCGTTTCACAGGCCTGTCACAGATAAGAAATGCTATCAAAACGAAATCCTACAAAACAATATACTACTGGCCGGCAGCAATTCATACCCGGACAACGTCGGGACGGGCTGCTAGTATATATATATATATATATGTATGTATATAAGTACTACATATATGTTTTATGCTATACATATCTATAGGGTATATATTAAATATGTGCTCTGGGGTTCCCACATATAGGCAGGAATATTCTAATGCTTATGACTTTGAGGAGGATTCCCCTGGAAGAGAACTAAGATTACAGGTAAGTAACTTATCCTTACTGGTTGATGGGGTGAACCCAACTCAAGCAGCAACCACAATCTCTGTCAGAGTGAAACACAAGCAAACCCAAATTAACCTGTGCTTAACCGTCTGGTATCTTGGTACAAAAGCAGTCAGGCTTAACTTAGAGGCAAAGTATTTATGCAGCACTTAAAACAGTAATAGAATGAAAACACAATACAAGAAAAATCCTACACCAAGTTAGAAAGATAGAGAAAAATGCTATAAATAATTTAAGACCAACACAACAAAAAGTCCAATAAATTGAATCGGAGATTAGCAATTTTAAAGATGCAAGTGAAAATTGCACCAAAAATGCACAAACCTCCAACTGTGGTTATCTGGTCGCACCGGACCGGGACAAAGTCACAAGTTCAGGCTGATGGAGCATGGGCTGGATACTGTACCCAATTAGGCCCACTGCATAAGAGCACCTGAAATCCTGGTTGCGCAGCGATGCACCGCGTTGAAAATATGTCGCACAGCGGTGGTTCCTAGGAGCTGTGAGGCTGCGATGGGATGTTCTGGGTAATCGTCGAGGATGCCATAGATGATGGGCTTGCATCTAAGATGCATCGTACACTGGTTGGTTATGAAGAAGCGGCGGGGTTTGCGATACGGAGGCCTGCGTCATTGTCGAGGATGTCATCGACAATGAGCTTGTGATACAAAGACCTGCATCGAGGATGCGTTGCATTGCGGCGGATCCTGGAATGCTGCAGGTGATGATCTGAAGTCCGGCGCCGGGGATGCATCACACAGCAATCCCGATGTGGAGTTTTGTGGTAAATAAATAAATATTACCGGATCTATTTTTCGGAATTAATCAATAAACAGATAGCTCAATAAATAAGAGTCAAGATTCGAGGTAGCTGAAGTTTACAGGCTTTAATCAGGCATAAAGGACAGGAACAGGACAGCCTGTACGGGAATAGGATGGCAGCTGCCGGGGGCAGGATCTGGGAGCATAAGGGACTGGACAACTTTTAATAACAGTGCACAGTATATATAGTTAAACAAAACACATTACATTCAATACAGTAGGCGTAGCAGTGGGCGTGGTTTGTAGCAGTCGCGAAAGATAAGGCAGAAAGTGGGTGTAACAAGAGGCGTGTACAGGGCGTATACATAGACATGTGATGTAAACGTAACAGAATATGTCATAAACGGGGCGGAAACATGGAGGGGGCTACCTGAGCAGCTGGGACCTTTAACCTAGTGGTGCGCGCAAATGGGCAATGACGTGTTACCAGGGAGAACTGGGGGCTATGACTTCTGCGCTAGAAGAGGAGACGAAAGTCTGGAGTGTCAGAGCGACATGTACCCAGGGCCTATCTAGTATCTGATGTTTAGAGAACATGTTGATAGAATCCAAAAGTTATCAGGGCAAAGGCTAATAGACTCTAAGACTGGTGCATGCATACTTCTATATGTAGTGCGTGTGTAAGGAATATTCTATGAATATTAATACAGTATTTCTCTTACATGGAGACATAAAGGCTAGACCATGACGGAAACTATTGATGCGATTCAGTAGCTTAGGAATGCAGAGAAGGAGGGCTGGACTGATAACTAGAAACATAACATACTCTTGGCAGACTGGGAGGCAGAGCCAGGCCGGGCACTGCGAGGCATGAAGTAAGTGAAGGGTCAGGGATACAGGTGGGGGCTGTATCGCTCCTTGGAGAGGATTCAGGAAACAGGAGCTGAATCTGAGTCCGGGCCCTTTTGAGGCCTAGAAACGGGGACAATTCAATGAATTAACGTGCACACTGTGAAACGTGGCAACGTAGGTTTGCATAGGCCTAATATTCGTTGCTTTCACGAAGACTGGAAACTAGCATACTAGAGATGGACACAACTGTAATTGCATCTTTAATCGATCATAGGGAATACATATGCATATTGATCATGCACGTATAACATAAGATGGGGAACACGTAGGCACATATAACATGGCAAAATTTACTTTTCCACATTCCCTCCTTGTGCCCTACGTTTCCATCAGGAAACATCAATATTCATGATACCATTTATCATTTCATATAGCATCATTTGCTCGTCTCGAATTGTCTTGGAACGGGATTTAGGACTAGGAATACAAGAGGTAGCACAAATGCCGCAAATCGCGGGGCCACATTGTATACAGAGGCAGCAACTGAATATGATCATTACTGCAATACCTAGAAATGACAATACTTTCCATCCCCAGGCAGATATAATACTCCAGAGCCAACCGGACCATGTCCAGGTGCCTGGATTCTGGTGTAACTGATGGGCAATTTTATGAAGTCTGGTTATAGCTGAATAAACAGACGGCGCGTTATTAGGAATGAAAATGCAGCAACTAGATCCGATGACTCTACATGCTCCTCCTCTATCGGCCAGTATGACGTCAAGAACGAGACGATTTTGGAGCACGACAAATCTCATAGCAGATTGCTCTTCAGTTAAATTACCTAGAGCAGAAGTAGTCTCATTCACTACTGCTTCAAGGGTTCTGGTTAATCTACGTATTAACTTACTATTCTGGACAGGGCCTATAAAGAAGAAGAAACCTTTATTAAAGTCTTGATATTGTTCTAGAGTAGTTTCAGTTTGATCGACAATTGGGGACTCGATCTCCCTTCTATGTCTGACGTGTACTAGATGTGTGTTTCTGTGATAATCAGATGGGGCTAGAAAAACTGGTGGCAGTAGGAAGGCAATGTAACATGTTCCATACCAATCTAGGGGCAGACGAACATATGCGGTCTGACCACAAACAAAATAAGAATGACGTGAGGCTTTGAAAATAGATTTCCCACTGTCACTATATTCGACAGTAGTAGTACAATCACTATGTCCTACATGTGCGGAACCATTCTTTCGGACACATAATTCGCCTTTGACTGGTAATACTGAAATAGCAGGTAAATCTGGAGTAGTATCAGACTGAACATTCAGGATCATAAAATTCGAAGAATAATTACCTAAATTATATACTTCATTTTCTAGATCTAACCCTGTTCTATGGGGAAGACCTTGCTTGTCTGGAAAACATGTTCTGTTCAGAAGGGACATATCATTGGAAGATGACGTTAACGTGGACCATGCTCCACACGAACCATTATGTGAAAATGGATAAGGAAAGAGTGGCAGAACTCCCTTCGGTGTCTGGAAAGGGGGGAGTCGACCACACACCCAACAATTAGTAGCATTGCTGGTCTGGTGTGAATAGTGTAACATTCTAATAAATGTATTGTTTCGCATAGCAAGACGATAGGATAGCTCGTGAGGAGGCAGATCACTAAATGTGTGCTCTACTGTAGCATTAGCAAACTTATTTACATGAGAAATTGGAAAACATAAATGTAATGCATAACTTGTGCAGGTAACCATTAAACTTAGAAACAATAAGAAACTTAGAATGACGATACATCTGATAGAGTTTTGACTAACTCTCTCACTATGGGGGTCTATCTCATACATGTCAGGGACCTGTCTAACCGTTTCACCCGAGAGGGACTTAGACAATTAAACTGGCTGACTTATTTTACTAGACCGGAGTTTCTTTTTATACTCCTGTTGCGGAGTTTCCTCTAACAAGGGAGGCTTGAGTTCAGAGTCTGGTTTCAGGCAGTCCTTAGAAATGTTCTTTGCAAATGTTTTTTCACGAACTCCATGGAATTTCTTGATGTGGGACAGATGGACCCACCCCTTGCGGCCCTCCAACTTCACGGCCGTGCGGGTGGTCAGAAGAACAAGTCGCGGCTCCTTCCAACGGGGCTCCAGCGGACTTGAACGATCAAAGTTCCGGACCAACACGAGGCTGCCTGGAATGACTTCATGCGGTTTCACCTCGGTTTTGTCTGGAAATGCAGCGGCAACCTGTGAACGACAAGAGTATAGGGCAGACATCAAGGAAGCTAGGTAATCTGTCAGCATATTACTGGAAACATCTGTAATACTGCGGGGTCTAGGTGTACCCCACATGTTTGGGGGGCGGCCGAATACGACCTCATAAGGGGACAGACCTGATCTGGAATGTGCAACCATTCGCATATAAAATAATGCAACTGGCAAGGCTACTAGCCAGTCTACACCTTTCTCTTTACATATCTTGGCAATACGGATTTTCAGGGTCTGATTATGTCTCTCTACGAGACCGGCTGCTTCAGGATGGCGCACACAATGGAACTTCCACTGGTACCCTAACAAAAGGGAAACATGTTTCATTAATTCAGATGAGAATGGCTGGCCGTTATCAGAATACACGACCCTAGGGAGTCCATAGCGGGGAAAGAATTCACGAACCAACTGCTTGGCAGTGGTCGCGGCTGTGTAATCTGGAACTGGATATGCTTCTGTCCACCTGGACAAAGCGCATACAACTACGAGAACATACTTGAAACCTCGACATCGCTCCATCTGAATGTAATCCATCTGGAGGACTTCAAAAGGGTGGTAAGGAGGTTGGAATCCACCTTGTTCCACCGGGACACTTTTACCTGGATTGAATTGACAACATATCATACAGGTACGGACTTTCTGCTTGGCTGCAGCTCGTAAATGCTTGTTGAACCAAAGGTTCTGAATACTGTCTAACATAGCTTTTTCTCCTAGATGTGCTGGACTATGTGCGGTATTGATAATGACTTGAACCATAGAGTCGGGGAGAAACCATGTGGCTTTTCCCTTCGTCACCCATCCCTGATCTGTCTGGACCCCTCCTTGTTCGGACCATTTCTTGATTTCTTCGGGAGTAGCATGTAACTGTATGTCTATGACATCTTGTGTAGGGTCCTTAACTGTCATACAAGTAGTCTGTTCTGGAGTGGATGTCTGTGCCGTGTTAACTGGAATGTCTGGGGTCTGAGCTGTAAGCTTGGCTGTTCGATCTGCTAGATCGTTACCTTGGGAAATGATGTCAGTAACTTTCGTATGTGCCTTGCACTTCATGATAGCGATAGCTGTCGGTAAATGTATTGCATCTAACAGAGCTTGAATGAGGAGACCATGCTGAATCTTGGTTCCATGAGAAGTCATGAAACCTCTCTCCTGCCAGAGTACTCCGAAGTCGTGTACAACTCCGAATGCGTAACGTGAATCTGTATATATGTTTACTTTCAGGTTCTTGGCACGTATGCAGGCTTGGGTCAGAGCCACTAGCTCTGCTGCTTGGGCAGACAGGGTGTCAATACGGTGTGTTTCTATAACTTCAGTTTCAGTGGTCACTGCATACGCGGCTACTAGTTCTCCTGTACTTGTTCTCATACATGAACCATCCACATAAAGTGTCAGGTCGGGATTAGGTAATGCAATGTCTGTCAGGTCTTGTCTTGGCTTTGTCATAGTGTTAACAACTTCCACACAGTCATGTGTGGCAGGATTTGAAGTAACTGACGGTAACAGTGTAGCAGGGTTTAGAACGTTGCAGCGTCTGATTTCTATGTGTGGCTGGAACAGTGTCAGTTCATAACCTGTTAAACGTGCAATTGTCAAGTGCTGAGTCTGTGTTCGGTTTAAAAGAACTTCCACGGAGTGTGGAACTTGTACTGTCAGGGAGTGTCCTAATACTATGGAATCACTTTGTCTGATAGCTAGAGCTGTGGCTGCAACTGACTTGAGGCACGCAGGCAAAGCCTGGGCTACTGGATCTAATGTGCTCGAAAAATAAGCACAGGGCTTGTACTGTCCTGCTTGATCTTGTGTGAGAACAGATAATGCAGTACCATCACGTTCTGTGACAAAAAGTGTAAAAGGCTTACTGTAGTTCGGTGTAGCTAGAACAGGTGCTTGGCATAAGGCTTTCTTTAACTCATTAAAAACAAGTGTATGTTCCTGGGTCCAAGGGAGGACAGTCGATACGGCTGCCTCTTGTGTCGTTAACTGTATCAGTGGCTTGGCTAGAAATGCATACTGAGGAATCCATTGTCTGCAATAAGAAGTGAGGCCAATAAAAGCTCGTACCTCCTTCTGTGTCTTGGGCTGTGGAAGACTCGCTATTAACTGGATACGGTCTGGTGTCAACTGCCTACCCCACTTGGACAGTAAGTGGCCTAAGTAGATCACTTGCTGGACACAGAATTGTAATTTGGAAGGGGACACCTTGTGCCCCTGCTCGGCCAGAAAATACAGGACTGTAAGTGACGCTCGCTCGCAGTCACGTTCAGAACGGGCTGTGATTAGTAGATCATCGACATACTGGAGCAGGGCAGTGTCAGTTGGCATGTGAATATTGTCTAGTTGTCTCTTGAGTGCTTGACTATAAATACTAGGACTTTCTGTGAAACCTTGAGGAGCTCGTGTAAATTTATAGCTCCTTCCATTTAAACAAAAACCGAAAAGGTACTGGCTGTCTGGATGAATGGGGACACTGAAAAATGCATTCTTGAGATCGATGACAGTAAAAAACATAGCTTCGGAATCAATGGCTGTCAATAGGGATGAAATATCTGGGACTACTGGATACTGGGGTATGATACATTTATTAAGCTCTCGAAGGTCAATCACTAGTCGATATACTGGAGGTGCATTTGGATCAGTACGTTTCATGACTGGAATGATAGGAGAATTACATACATTGGAGTCAGTTTCTACAACCACTCCTTGAGCAATAAGCTCGTCAATAATTTTGGATAAGGCTGCTACAGCCTCAGGTGGCAATCTGTACTGTCTGATTCGTGGCAAGACTATACCTTGCTTGAGAGTCACACGATGGGGTGTGATTTGCATAAAACCTACATCAGTTGGACCTTGCGCCCATAAATGCTGCGGTACATTTGATAATCTCGGATCAAAATCACGTAATACATAGTGACCTTTAAAGTCTCTTAAAAACAATCGGATTCCTTCTGGGGAGCAGCAAATTACTGCACCTAATTCTTTCAGTGTTTTAATGCCTAACAAATTTTCTGGACGTGATTTCGTAAGTAACAAATCAGTAGTTCGGGACAATGGACCAACTTCTAGGGAAATTGGTTTCGAAATTTCATTAATAATAGGCTTTCCTGAAAAACCAAGGGAAACATTTTTAGAGCCTGAGAGCGGAGCCCCTGGAACCTCGTCATGACTGATAGTAGTCCTACTTGCCCCTGTATCAATCAGAAACTTTCTGTCTTTCCCTAATACTTGACTGTGTACATAGGGACCCTCTTGATCTACAGGTATCTCGATGAGAGGCAAGCCTACCTCCCTCTCTAGGCTGTTTCATGAATACTGCTGATACTCTGGATACTCTGTCTGGGCATACTGGTACATCTGTTGTGTAACATGCTGTGTTGCAGCGATGGGCTGCGGTGCTGGAACTGTCTGTTGTGCATTCTGTGGTGACTGAGAAGTCTGTGAAACTTGTTCTTGTCTAGGCGGACGTGGTCTTTCTTTAGTTTTACCAGTAGCTATGTTGTGTTTCAGAACTGCACACTCGTTTATAAAATGACCTGGCTGTTTACAGTAATTGCAAGTCCCTTTAACGGGAGCTGCAGAATGACTGGCTTGATTCGGACCCCTCTTCTGACTGTTTTGTGGAACAGATTGTGCAACTAATACTTTCATTTTCGTGTCTTTCATACGTCTCCTTTCGTGATCTTGTTCTTCCCTGATTCTGTTCTGGTGATACTGGAGCATCTGGAGCATTTGTGACGGGGTATTAGCTTGCCAGGTACTTTCGACTTTCAAAACTCTATTTTTAACTTGTGGACTTGAATTCTCGACTAGTTTAGTAACAAAAAGATGAGGGTATGACTCGCTACTTGTCTTCAGACCACTGTTAATAATAAAACATTTTTCAAATCTAGAATAAAAATCACTAGTGTCTTCATCCTGTTTCTGTTTACATGCTGAGATTGCATCCCAATCTTCCTTTTTCGTGGCTAGTAACCTTGGCAAAACTTGTATCAATAACTCGGGCAATTCTTTACATTTGTCCCCAAGACCAGTACCTGGTACTCGTATTTTATCTTCAGCTTCTAGAGCTGTCCAATCAATCTTTTTCTCTCCCACCTCCCATTCTTTTTCCTTGAGTTTTTCATATACCCCTGCGGGCAACAGGACCTTTAACATTTTAATGATATCAGGATATGTGTATTCTCCCATACGGAGCATGTCTTTTAATTCTCGATGGAACCCTGCTGGATCTTTGTCGTGACAGGGAATTAATTTCTTCATCTCTAAGAGTTCCATCTTGGTGATAGGGGTGTAAACAAATACTCGTTGCATTTCCCCACCCGCTGTCCTAACTGGGTGTACTTCTCGTAACGGATGCTGTCTATCTATGTAAAATTATTTACTTTCTGGAGGTGAGACATGAACAAAATGCGGATTCAAAAACGTTCTATATTTGTGGCGCTGTTCTAGAATGACACTAATTAAATCGGTACCTAAACCTTTCCATCTATACTGGAGTAACTCGTTCAGAACATCATGTAACGGACCTGGATCAGAATGTTGACCCTCATACAGTGTGATGAGGTGCTGGATCATATACATACCCACCAGTCGCTGCTCGGCTGGGGGCAGTTTCAGAAACATTTGTGCCACTATTTCGTCTGGAAAAGTGGTAGAATCAGTAGCCCATCGGACTGCTGATCGGGCTAGTTCTTGTTCATGCATGGTACTAAGTTCACTATAACCGATTCGTGATTTCAGAATGTGATCGGTGGCTTGAAATACTTGTTCAAGAGAACCTTGTTCTGGTGCTGGAAGAGGAAAAACTTTCTTGTGTTCTAGGCGTGAATGTCGGTCGGGAAGTCTAGTTCTACCTACATACGCTATTCTGGAGGGATTCTCGTCGTCTACCTCTTCAGTAGAAGAGTCGTCTTCTTTCTCGGACACTTGTGCTGCTTTTCGTTTCTCGTGTAACCTTATTATTTCCTTACGAATTTTCTTGTACATACTCTCTATACAACTTAGTGTCCTGTGTCTTCCCTCGGCTATATTATCACTCCACCTTGTCAGGACTTTCATTTCGGTCGGATCTTTAGTCGGATAATCTTGTTCCCTTATTAAACAATTGATTAGAAACTTTAAAAGCATGAGCTGAGTCTCAGCTTTCCTTTGAGACATGGCTTCGCCAATACTTTCTGGGTCTGTTCCTGTAAGAATGAAACGATATATTCTGTCTAGATCTTCTTTCATATTTGGTAGGGTGTCCAAATACTCGGTCACCCGTCTTACACGCAATGAATATATGACCATATTATCATCGCCTGGGACTGGATCATAACGGCATTCGGTGAGAGCTCGTTTGATATCTGCGACGGACTGCTGTTTGGGCGTACGCTGTAACGCACGTTCATGTAACTCAAGTAGTGTCACACGTTTGTGTTGGGGCGGGGTACGAGGAGGATCTCCCCCCGCGGCTCCTAAACTAGAATCGTCGACTGGTACTGTACGGGCTGGCAGAGTGACTGATGTAGCGGGTACTTGTACTGTAGGCTGGACCGGGGGTACCGTGACAGGTGCTGCAACGGGTGCCCCGGTGGCTGGAGAAACAGGAATTACATTATTTGCTGGAGCTGGCGGAACAGGATTTGCATATTCTGGAACTGTGTCGTCCAAATAGGACGAGAGGAAAATATCAGCTGCGGTCGGTTTGTGACGTAGCTTAATCGGAACTAATGGCGGCGGAAAATTACATGGTGCTTCCGGGGTTGCTTTCGACAAGCCCTCGGCAAGAAGAGGATACATACCCTTAATAAGGGCATTTCTCTGTCTGTCTGACTGTTCGGCTTTAACTCGTTCACCTATTTCGATTAATTCCCTTTCTTGGGCTCTTTCTGAGGATTCCCTACTTAATTCTGACTTTCTGATTTCTTTTTCGGTTCTTTTATGAGATTCTTTGCGCCATAACTCGATGGCATCTTTCTGGGACTGTCTGGCTTTCTTTTTCCATAATGCTTCTTCTACTCGCATGATGCACTCGGCATCCCATGTACCTGACACGGGCCATCTATATTTCTCGTCTAATTCCTTGGTGTACTCCACCCATAAGTCTAGATATAATATGGCACTTATGCCATGCTTATGATACATAAAATGACCTGGACTGTCCCTAGGCGGGACAGGAACTGCTTCCTCGAGCAGGCCTTTTCTAGTTCTTAACTGACGTAATTTCGAGAACAAAGGCATGATTTAGACTGGAGTCTGGACACAATACAATACACGATAAACACAATAATAACTAAAAACAAATCATTCATACCACGACATGGAAAACACATGAAATAACATTTAAAATAACAGTTCGGACAGAATACTACCTGGAATGCTGAGAACAGAAACACATGAATTTCTCGAGAACAGAACTTACTAGAACAGAAACTTACTAGAATGACTAGATGCACTGCTAAAACAGCACGAAACTTACCGGTCCCATAAAGAGACACGTCAGGACCCGCATCCACCTAGGTGGACACTTCGTGTTGGATCTGTGTACCCAAACCCACGGACCAGAGACAAATTAATTGACCCTGTCTAGATACTACCCCAGCAACGGTACTCACCGGGCAGCAAGAACGGAAGGCCTCGGACTGGACTGGACTGCTACGACGACGGACGGACGAACTTCGGACTTCAGTTACAGGTGGGCCTCCGGATACCTCGGACCTTGGACTCTCGGCTTGGGCTCTGGTCGGGACTCGCCGCGTTCCTCCACTGCCTCGTCTGGACGCTGGACCGCAACCTCCGTCTCCTCCGTGGGCCTGAGGGATACTTGAAGCAGAAATATCTGCACGTGCACGGTATGGTTCCGTCACGGCTGCAGAGGATCAGGGGGCCTGCGTGGCTTATCCGGCGCGTGGGGAAAGGGCAAGTCCCTATTCGGGCGCCATTATGTGGTAAATAAATAAATATTACCGGATCTATTTTTTGGAATTAATCAATAAACAGATAGCTCAATAAATAAGAGTCAAGATTCGAGGTAGCTGAAGTTTACAGGCTTTAATCAGGCATAAAGGACAGGAACAGGACAGCCTGTACGGGAATAGGATGGCAGCTGCCGGGGGCAGGATCTGGGAGCATAAGGGACTGGACAACTTTTAATAACAGTGCACAGTATATATAGTTAAACAAAACACATTACATTCAATACAGTAGGCGTAGCAGTGGGCGTGGTTTGTAGCAGTCGCGAAAGATAAGGCAGAAAGTGGGTGTAACAAGAGGCGTGTACAGGGCGTATACATAGACATGTGATGTAAACGTAACAGAATATGTCATAAACGGGGCGGAAACATGGAGGGGGCTACCTGAGCAGCTGGGACCTTTAACCTAGTGGTGCGCGCAAATGGGCAATGACGTGTTACCAGGGAGAACTGGGGGCTATGACTTCTGCGCTAGAAGAGGAGACGAAAGTCTGGAGTGTCAGAGCGACATGTACCCAGGGCCTATCTAGTATCTGATGTTTAGAGAACATGTTGATAGAATCCAAAAGTTATCAGGGCAAAGGCTAATAGACTCTAAGACTGGTGCATGCATACTTCTATATGTAGTGCGTGTGTAAGGAATATTCTATGAATATTAATACAGTATTTCTCTTACATGGAGACATAAAGGCTAGACCATGACGGAAACTATTGATGCGATTCAGTAGCTTAGGAATGCAGAGAAGGAGGGCTGGACTGATAACTAGAAACATAACATACTCTTGGCAGACTGGGAGGCAGAGCCAGGCCGGGCACTGCGAGGCATGAAGTAAGTGAAGGGTCAGGGATACAGGTGGGGGCTGTATCGCTCCTTGGAGAGGATTCAGGAAACAGGAGCTGAATCTGAGTCCGGGCCCTTTTGAGGCCTAGAAACGGGGACAATTCAATGAATTAACGTGCACACTGTGAAACGTGGCAACGTAGGTTTGCATAGGCCTAATATTCGTTGCTTTCACGAAGACTGGAAACTAGCATACTAGAGATGGACACAACTGTAATTGCATCTTTAATCGATCATAGGGAATACATATGCATATTGATCATGCACATATAACATAAGATGGGGAACACGTAGGCACATATAACATGGCAAAATTTACTTTTCCACAGTTTGGTGAGGTGATTCATCACACAGTGGCTCCAACAAGGGCCTTTTGGGAGGCAAACATCAGTTCTGCTGTGACCACAGTTAAGCTGGCAGAGCACCTTCAGGCCCTCTTCCAATGGTCCAGGACTGGGGCGGCACCACCTGAGATGGCAGGACTCACAGATTGCAGAATCCAGGTGCTGATATAGGGGAATCCTGGTCTGTTCCTGAGGCTTCTGATCAGGAGGCCAGCTAACTAACCATTGGAGTCACTCTGGTGGTCCTGAGTTCAAGGTGCAGTCCCAGTCCTTCTCACTCAGGCAGTTGGGCAGCAGAACAGTAGAATATCAGTCCTCTTTCCAGAAAAGCAGCACAGCAGTCCTTCTTCTGAGTCTTACACAGGTCCAGATGTGCACTGAAGAGTTGGGGTCCTAGTACCAATATTTAAACCTGGTGCCCACTTTGAAGTAGAAGAAGCTTCTAGATGTTTCTACCCCCCAGAGGTGATTAGAATGTCTTGCCTTGCTGCCCTGGCCCCAGCTTGTCTGGGGACACAAAAGACCAGTGTCAAACGCTTTGTGAAAGTGCTCAGGCAGAGCCTCTGTCATGTGCCCGTGAGGTGGGTAACACCCCCCCTTATTAAGTCATCCTGCTAACACCTACTTTCCCTTTGTCTCTTTGTCAGGGAGTAATATACAAAGACCAACTGCCAGTCACACCTGCTCATGTGCCCCAGGATACAGTCTGCAGGCACCAAATGCTTAGGACAAAAAATGCTAACTTTCTAAAAGTAAGGGAAAGCAAACAGCCAGTGTTGCACTCAAATGTGTGCAAGAGAATCAACCAATTCTGTCTTACAGCACAATAATCAATGTGGTGTGCATCCAGAGGGGAGGTTCAGCCCACCCCCTTACGGAACGTGTAGAGTAAACTAAGACGTGAGTCTTAGACTCTGAATGCACTACCTAAAGACACACAAAGGAGTGTTTAACAGTATAGCATACTAATAATCTTATTGCCATCAATTGAATAAACAAAGTCAACTCATAAAAACAGAAAGTGTGTTGAAAAAAGTTCTCTATAGAAACTGTGTCTCTATAGAAAAGAGTCTTTAATTAAAAAACAAGTTGATGAAAATGCTGAAGGAGTTTTCTTTCAAATGTGTTAAATAGCACACAAGTAGATCCAACGGGTAATGTTTAAATCCTAATGCATTTTGGGCATAAATGCTGGCCTTCGTCAGGGGAATCTACAAATAAAGTGACTGAATGAGTACATGTTCGATGATTGAGTTTACAGTTCATTAATAACAAACATATGCTTTTCCGTGAGGTGCAGAGCCAACAAGAAGAAACATCATAACAAAGTGCAACATCATGACAAAGTGCAACACTCCGAGTTTCTAGCTTAAATAGAATAACATTGAGTACTACCAAAGTAGGAGAACAAATGAACGGCAAGTCAAGGAAGTAAAGGATGAAGGATATAAAAATCGAAACAGACGAATGACCAAAAGTGTGTCTGCCACAGTATGGAAAAAATGCAGAAACTCATAATAAAAATAATGAGAATAATGAGAATAGAGGGCGTGAATGCGTGAAAACAACATACCGTCTTGGAAGCTCAAAAAGCCTAAGTGCAGCGTGATAACATAAAACATGCCAAAAAAAAGAAAGTAATTGCTTTTAAGTGCCACCTCAGTCTACTGCATGAGGCTAGAAAAGTTTTATACCTGGAACACACACCGAACTACGACGAGGCGTCAGGCGGCAGACCACTATACGATGAAGTGGTGCTGTGGAATGAAACGTATAGGTGTAAAACGTGTGAGAAACCCAGAAAATTAACAGCTTCACCGATAGTGGCAAATAGGAAAAACTCACCAACATAAAAACAAATAATTGGACGCCAAGTCGGATAGTGACAAGCTCAATCAACATGAAAGACTTCCAGAGGAGTAAAACAATACTGGAGGTCTTGTTAAAGGAAAGTACACCACTACAAAACATGGGGTAAACCAGCAACGTAGTAAAACAAACAAACAAGAGACACCAGATGCCTCAACTAACCAAGCCATAAACTCGATAGCAGACTGCAGAAATGGGGCCAAGTGATGAAAAGAAAATCCGTAACTCAACGAGTAAGTAACACCGTCACAAGGGCTTGAAATTGCGCCTATGCATGCATTGTTTATAATCACCGTATCTTTCCCACTTAGAGCCTCACTACCATATGTTAAGGTAGGCAGGAGTTTTGCTGATATAACCTTTAATAAGGGGCGATAAGTAAGATAATCTAATGATTTCTGCAGGATCCCGAATGTTGCTGTCAAATCAATCAATCAATCAATCAGTACATCATCAGCATTTGCTTTCCTTTGTATATCTAATTTTTGCGGGCGAAAGTTTCCATTATCGTCAAATAATACTCCCAAGTATCTGTATGACTCGACTTGTTCTAATTGGATATTCTCCAGAAACCATTTAAATTTATGTTTTATTCTTACGTTTTCAGTGAACACCATAACTTTAGTTTTTGTTTCGTTTATCACCATCCCGTTTTCTTTTGAGTATGAAGATATTCGATCTATTAAGCGTTGTAACCCCACTTTTGTTTGGCTCAGGAGAAGGACATCATCTGCATATAGCAGATTAGATATTTGTTTACCAGCTAATTTTGGGCGGATGTGCATTTATTTCATTTAGAGCATCCATTAGGTCAGCTAAAAACAAATTTAAAAGTAAAGGGGCCAATACGCACCCCTGCTTGAGTCCTGCAGTCGTTAATATTTGCTGTTTAACACATTGGAAAGAAAACACCTTCAGGATCTTCATCTACTTGTTTTTCAATTAAAGACTATTTGTAATCTACATTCACAGTTTCTACAGAGACTTTTTCCAACACACTTTCTGTTTTTATAAGTTCACTTTGTTTATTCAATTGATGGCAATATGATTATTATGGTGCTACATTAATAAACACTCCTTTGAGTGTCTTTAGGAAGTGCATTCAGAGTCTAATACTCATGTCCTAGTTTACTCTAAACTTTCTAAAAGTGGCATTTTCAGAATTGTGATTTAAAAACTGACTTTAATATTAAAGAGGGTTTTAATGCCCAGTTCCATGGACACCAAACTCAACCTATCGAGCTGCTCCCAATTGAAAGTTATCACCTATTAAATGAAATAAGGTAACCAAATGTTATCCTAGGGGAGAGGTAGGCCTTGCAGTAGTGAAAAATGAATTTAGGCATTTTCACTATGATGTCATGTAAAACTTAAAAGCACATGCTCAAATTTTTAAATACACTTCACCCTGCTCACCAGGCTGTTCAGGGCCTACCCTGGGTGACTTATATGTATTAAAAAAGAGGGTTTGGGCCTGGTAAAAGATTTCTTTTTCTAGGTTGAAATAGCATTTTAATACTGCAGACACAGGCTCCAATGGCAGTCCTAACACATGTTTAAAGGGCTACTTAAGTGAGTGGCACAATCAGTGCTGCAGGCCCACTAGTAGCATTTAATTTACGTGTCCTGGGAACATGTAGTACCACTTTACTAGGGACTTACAAGTAAATGAAAAGTGCCAATTGGTTATAAGCCAATGTTACCATGGTTAAAGGAGAGAGCACAAACACTTTAGCTTCGGTTAGCAGAGGCAAAGTGTATCAAGTCCTAAGGTGAGAAAAAAAAGTCAGCAAAAACAGGAAGCTTGAAGGGAAAAAATTGGGGGGATAACAAGCTAGTGATGTCAAGTCCAACAGTATTGATTTTGCTTTTATTTTGTATGTAAAAGAAGCTAGCACTTCTGTTGCTAGTACACTACCTTGTGTATGAGGAGAGCTTGTTTATCTGTGGCCCATGCTTCACCTGTGCTCTAGATAAGAGGAACTATACTGATGCTATCCATTTCATGATGTACCTGTGGTATGTGATAAAAGATTGCATTGATACTGCTTGGTGCTGTGATATGTTGTGAAAAATATGCATGTGCGTGTATCTTATTTGTCTATATCTTTTACAGGTTAGTTTACTAGTGTAATATTCTTCTATAATTAGATGCATTATGTAGTAGTCTGCTAAAATAACCTCCTATAATCCTACAAATGGTAAAATACTTGAGTATTCTATAACTGTACGAATTACTGATTGCAAGAAGGCTGTGAGAGCGCACTTTGAATGAGCTGGGGGGAGGATCCTACCTGTGTTGTGGGCTGACGAAGGAGAGTTCAGAGTCTGTAGGGAGGTCTGCGATATAGTGGCTGCAGCAGGCATAGAGCATGGACAGGAAGCGTGGTAGAGAGGTAGTGTTAACCCTTTCTGCCATAGAATTTTGTGACGGTGAGCCGGAGGTCAGCAGTCTAGTGTGCTGATCCCTGACGCTTCAAAATCACAGCGATAAAGCGGGCGCGCAGCGGACGCACCGCTGGCGCGCCAAAGACAAGCCCATCTGAGCCTGTCTGGGACCGACCGGGGCCAGGAGCCAGGGACCTTGCCCGTTCACCCATAAAATACACCAGGGAACAGCTCCTCTCGCTCTGAAGAGCTCTGATGCACTGAAGGGAATGAGGGAGGTTACTGGATTGGCAGGTAATGGGATCAAAAGTATGCAAGCTCTTTAATTGCACAGTAACGATGTGGGGCCAAATTAATGTAGATCAACCTAAATGCCATTCAGACAAACTCACACTGACCCTGGGGCTTATTAACTGTTGCTCACTCCCCAAATATAAAAATCACATTTATCTACTTCCAGAAGATGGCAGGTTTGGTGCTCTGTTTATTACTGAAACTTGGTTCAATGAAAGCTCTGCCTCGGACATCCTAGTGGCCCTGCCCCCTGGGTTTCACATTCATAGACTCAACCGTATAGGGAAGATTGGAGGAGGTATTGCAATTGTGGCTAAAGAAGAGTTTATATGTACTCTCGAACACCTTCCCATCCCAGACGGCGAATGCGGTCAATTCTCCATTTCCTTTACTCCTACCCATACCTTTTCAGGGCTACTAGTTTATAAACACCCTGGGCCTGAGGCAAAGTTCATAGAAAGTTTTCTGGCCTTCAGTCTTTTGTTGAAGAAAACCCACATTACCATCCTAGGAGATCTCAACTTGCACTTTGGAGATAAGAGTATCCCCAACGTCAAGAGACTAGAGCAAGAATTGGAGAGCTTAGCACTTTCACAACTTATAATAAGAGCTACTCACATCAAAGGTCATATATTGACCCTGTGATCACCAATAACCCTAATATAAATACTTCCCCACATCCCAGTACCGTGGTCAGACCACCATCTGTTTGTACTAGAGAAAGGGGAGGTAGCTAGGACTAGCCACCATCTTATGAAGACTGCCCCCCTTCCTCAAGCGAGAAACTGGGCTAAGCTTAATGTAGTAACCTGGGTTGATTCCCTGTTGTCCTCTGTATTTAGCACCTATGGTAGCATTGAGGAAGGATATACCAACTAGCAAAGGTGGATTCATCAGTCTTTGGAGGAATCGGCACCGAAAATGAACCCTAAACCAAGCAACGTCATCAAAAAGGCACTTTGGTTTAACCCTCAACTAGCAGCATTAAAGAAAGGGTGTAAAAAGCTGGATAGGGAATGGAGAAAGACCTCTGACCCTCTACTTAAAGCTAAATATAAGGCAGTGGTCAGATCTTATCATTCCCAAATGAGAGAGGTACAGGCAGGGTTCGTTAAGGACAAGATTACATAGTCTCAGAACTCTTCGAGGGAGTGGACCATGATTACACAAAACGCTCCTCATTAGCAGGCCTCAAAGAAAAAATGTGACGCTCTGGCCACATTATTCCACAAAAAGGTCACTGACATTTATAGCTCCTTCTGTGTTGAACGGAACACCTCCAGAGACCATGAAAGAGATCAAGCGGTGGGGGTATCCCCAGCATTGATGCAATTTCCCGAATTGGATATGGAGACGGCTCAATCTCTCATGAAGGAAATCCAATCAGGCTCCTCTTTGGATCCCGCCACCCCTCCAATCCTTGTAAATGCCATTGAGGCCCTCTTGCCATTGATTGTTGGCATGTCAAACCTCTCTCTACACTCAGGCACAGTCCCCTCACTATGGAAGCAGGTAATAATATAACCACTGCTAAAACAAACTGTCTGGATCCTGCCCAGTCAGAGAACTTCCGATCAATATCACTCCTCCCATTCATTGGTAAAATACTGGAGAAACTTGTCAATAGATCTCTTGCACAATTGCTGGAAGATCATCTTCGGTTACACTCCACACAGATGCACTTCCGCCCTCAGCACAGCATGGAATCCGCATTTTTAGTGGTGTCCGAAGAATTAAAAATGACCCTGGATCAAGGAGGAGCAGCTGCAATACTGCTCCTGGACCTAAGCGCAGCATTCAATACCGTCGACCATGGCTTGCTGGCTAACAGACTCCGGGCTATCGGTATTCAAGGGAAGGCCCGAAACTGGTTGGGGTCCTTCCTCGAGGGGAGGTCCTTCCACGTTATGGAAGGTAGCCTCTTCTCTGATAGTAAGCCACCCATATGCGGGGTGCCACAGGGCTCTTCGCTTAGCTCCACGCTGTTTTATATCTATATGCATCCAATGGCGGACATAATCCAAGGATATGACATTTCAGTAATCTCAAACGCTGATACACTCCCTGGTCACGTTCCACCTGGACTACGGCAACGCGCTCTTTTTGGGCGCTCCTAAGTATGTCATCAAAAAGTTACAGCTAGCTCAGAATGCAGCAGCTAGACTTTTGTGTCAGATCCCTATGAAGGAATCCGTTAAAAAGCATCGCAGACAGGTACATTGGCTCCCTATTGGGGCAAGAATTAAGTTTAAAGTACTGTGTATCACATATAGAGCCATAAACAGCACAGCCCCCAGCAAGATTAGAAAGCTAGTCTGCCTATACCTCCCTAAAGGAAACCTGAGGTCAGTCTTTGAGAGATTGTTAAACTTTACCTGACTAAAATGGGCCAGGTAGGAGGGGGTGTGGGGGGGGAGATCCTTTTCCCACCTTGGGCCCAAGTTATGGAACTCCCTTCCTAGGGAGTTAAGATTCACAGTATCAAAATCCACATTCAGGAAGAAACTGAAAACCTGGTTGTTTAACGAGTGCGACTAACCTCCTTCTCTCTCGCTTCTCTGTATTTGTGCTCAGCTCTGGGAGGCCTCCGGGTAGCCATGCGCTCTTATAAATCCTAATAATGACAATATTAATAATAAATAACCCTAAACGAAATACAGAGAACAGCAAATAAAGTGAACTACTTTAAGCTGAAGCAAAGTAAAGTGGCCAGAGTAATCCCCTTATGCTGTGCTGAAAAGAGTAAAGGAATCAAACTTATTTACACTTGTAATTAAATGCAGCATTAGTAATCAAAGTGATCTCTTTGCAAAATCCAGTAAATAGTAACATACCTGGAATACTCTCCTTCCATATTCTCATACAGGATGCAGTAGTAAAAGTAATCACTTTCTGTGCTTTAATGCAGGGCCATGCAGAGTAAAACAATAAGGGCAAGCCCCTTTTCCAATCTAGTAATGGATACAATGAGCACAGTAATCTTTTTGTGTATTGAAATGCAGGGTAAAGTGGTCTTCTTCTACAATCAATGAAAATTTAGTAATCTCCTGCTATACATTAAATGGTGAAGGAATCAAAGTAAAATGTTTTCACAGTTAATGTCTTCTGCAGTCCCCTCAAGGATGACATGTTTAGAATAATCTTGTGCAACGTATTAAAATGTAATTGTTAGACCCAGTAGGTTCCGGCTGGCTGGGATGCATAGAAGTTAGTCAGAATCCAGTGTTCTAGATAGGATGAGCACGATACACGTGTCCCATAACCTGTGCTCCCCTATGGGTAACTTGGCATCGAGCAGTCAGGCTTATCCTTGGGACCCAAGTATAAAGTATTGGCACAACACCTCCCTCACAACACACTGCGTTCACCATAAAAAGACTTCACACCTTATGTATAAAACACTGGTCTTTGCATTACAAATACATCAAAACTAGATACACATTGTATATGCACTTTGCAGTTATATGCAGTTACCGTACTTTCCATTTGCAGAATGGCATGAACATATATGCCCTAATCAGGGGTATTCATCCAACGTAACGTTCCCCAATATCACATACCCCCAACAGTTTCAATGGTTAAGCAATTACAGGTCTTTGACTACGCCTCGTGACCCCGCCCCTCAATCACTCTGCCCCTGTTGGCACCAGGTTGATTAGGTTGTGGGAACCACTTAAAACGGAAAGAAACAATTGCTTAGTTTCATTTATCCATATTAGACCTCCAGGCTCCCAGCAGCACCAGCATGAGTGCGGGATTGCTATCCCCCCGTAGACAGAAGATTGTGACCCAGAAAAATTACACGCTTCCAAGCCGGAGAAATGTTTCCCCTCAAGCAGAGGTGTGAGCTGCCATAGCTCCTGACAGTCTGCCATAGGTGCACACAAGGCACAACAAAACCCTTTGTTCCCCCTCATGATGTTCTCCACAACAAATTACTTTGTGGTGTCGGTCCAGGGAGAGTGAGCCAGCGACCTTGGATTGAGGCCGCAATGTCAAACGCTATCGTCCTCCCGATCTGGAGGTCAAAGACAGTCACAGCTCCCATCTCAGGTCCCCCAACACCACTCGGAAACCACAGGCTCTGGAGTGCAAAATAGCACAGGTCCCCTGGTTGCAAGCATAGGTCCCTCGGACACTGCTAGCTGCCCCCGCACTCCTTGAACTCCTCACATCCTGGCACCTCAGGTGGGCTGCTGATATTTATAAGCACACTCCTCTCTACAGTGTAATGACAATCTACATCAGGACGTTCCTTGTCCCGACTGACAATCACTTCCACCAGTTTTTGCCACACCATGTGTGGTCCTTACGATCTTCTGGAAACAGGGCGATCCTCTGTGTACCTGGGATCTCATGGACAGGAGGCCAGCCAACCGGCCCTTGGATAGTACTTAGGGACCCAGGCCACAACAGTTGGCACCTTACTGCAGGTCAGCAACTTCCAGGCAAATCCACAATGTCCGCTAGCCGGGAAGCCCCCCTTCCCGGCTAGCGTAAAGAATTTTGATGCGTTTAAACCCATGCCACGGGACTCTGCCTTACAAAAAATTCAAAGATGTAAATCAGGCTCTCCCCTTGATCCTGTTCCGGCTCAAGTGTTCACGACCCTGGCGCCAGTCATCACCGCCCCTCTAATTTCAATCTGGAATGCCTCTCTTTCCTCTGGCCTATTCACTTCGGGATAGAAACAGGCCATGTTGATCCCTATTCTAAAGAAAGCAGACGCTGATCCCTCTGTATACAGCAACTACCGGCCCATATCGCTCCTCCCCAAACCAGCCAAAATTTTGGAAAAAGTTGTACAGGAACAGCTGGCCGACTACCTGAAATCCAACAATCTCGGATTTAGATCCGGATATAGCACACAGACAGCCCTTCTGGATGTAACAGAGACTATAAGGGAGAGCGTGGACAGAGACGAGGTGGCCATGTTAGTGCTCCTCGATCTGTCCGCGGCCTTCGACACCGTCTCTCACTCCATATTACTGGATAGACTCCATGATATGGGGATACGAGACACTCCATTGGCATGGATAAATTCATTCCTGTCTGAAAGAACGCAACAGGTGTGGTGTCGACCCTACCTGTCAAAAGACAAGAAACCTCTTGGATGCGGAGTCCCTCAGGGGTCGGCTCTCAGCCCTCTCTTTTTAATGTTTACCTGTCACCATTGGTGAGGGTTGTTGAGGCCTATGGAGTCAGAGTGGTCTCTTATGCTGATGATACTCAGCTGGTATTCTCATTTAGAGACCACTCTGACAATGGACTCACCAATTTTAAATCTTGCCTCACTGACATTGTTTCATGGATGAAGACGAATACACTAAAATTGAACACCTATAAAACTGAGGTGCTATTCTTTAATCAAAAATCCCCACTGCTGTCTTCCACGTGGTGGCCGTCTGAGTTGAACCCACCCCCTATCCCCGTCAATTCTGTCCGGAATCTTGGTTTTCAAATCGACAACGAACTGTCATGTAAAACCCAAATCCAAAAAGTTACCTCTGCCTGCTTTGGCAAATTACAAATGATTAAAAAGATCTCCCCCTATCTGTCCAGGGATTCAATGAGGACTGTCGTGCACGCCCTCATCACTTCCCACCTGGAATACTCTAATAGCCTCTATGTAGGGGCTCCTGCATATCTACGCCACCGATTGCAGATTGTCCAGAACGCGGCGGCAAGATTGATATGCCACGTCCCCTATCGCCATTCTATTTCCCCATACTTAAAGAACCTGCACTGGCTTCAGATATCCCACTGTATCCAGTTCAAAGCCCTGGTTCTGACCTTCAGGGCACTGAATGGGAGGGGACCAGGCTATCTCAGAAACAGATTGAAGCAGGTCCATTCAGCTCGTGCACTCAGATCCAACCACTTTCGTCTTTTGCTCCCCCCCCCCGTTTCCAACGCTCTAGAAGAGGAAGCAGAGCTTTTGCGGTGGTCACTGCTAAGCTATGGAATTCCCTCCCGCTAAACCTCAGACTGATTGAATCCGAATCTCAATTTAGGTCCAAATTGAAAACATGGCTGTTCTCCAGCTACTAATCTCCATGGTCACTACCGCTGCTGCACAGACACCCCCGGCGGGGGTAGCCGCGCGCTTAACAAATTCCAAAAAATAATAAATAAAATGTGATAGTCCCGTTCCTGGAGCATGACAAGCTCCCAGCCACTAAAAGTCTCTGGATAATCAACTTGCAGTCCCTCCTGCCCTAATAATTCCTTGTGTCCATGGCCCAGGGTCGTACCAGCGTCGTGTGGTTCCAAATCCAAAAGCATTTCTAACTTCTGAGGCCAGAGCCCCAGTAGTTATACCCGGAATGGCCTTTGAAGATGCAATCAATTAAAAAGGCCACCTTTGAAATGCACAGGCCCTCTCTAAGATTTGTCCTGTCAGCCATCCTACCCCGGGAGGCTTGATCACTATCTTTAGTGAGGCCACGACCCTGCCCCTTGGAATGTAGGTCCCAATTCCACCCCCACATAACCATCCCAGAAAGTCCCCTCAGAGTCAGAGGTCTGTAGTTTCCCTTGAGCCCCTAGTTTATGGCTTTCTATCAGGAATGTACAGATGTAGCTGTCCTGCCACCACCCAGCTGTGAACTGGAAACAGGCCAACAGGCACACAGAGCAACGAGCATCGAAACACCCACTTTCTCAAAGTGACATTTCCACATATGTAATATCGGATCCACTCACACTACCAGAGAGGATTTGCTATTACGAACTCATTGATATCAAACACTATACTGCTACTATTCTGCACATAGGAAATACTGCTCAGTAGCCTTTACCTACATTCCTCCATGCTAGTCCAATAGAGAAGACGGCCCACATTCCAAACACACCATCCAGAGCCATTCACGACCCGTGCATGTAACACACACAAGCACATGCCCTACTTCTTCCCAACACCATACCCTGTCCCCAGGGAGAACTTTGATATAGCAAGAGACATGCAGACCCTTGGCATGTAGCTTTTTAAATGATAAGCTGAGGTACAGTAACCTGCGCACCCAGGATTCACCAGGGCAAACCTGTGGCATGATCGATGAGCTACCTCGGTGAGTTACAAAACCAGAGCTGCAGGCCCACGGAGGAGCATTCGAGGTACATGCCCTGGGTATATGTCTTACTCCTAGACAAGGGACTTACAGCTAACTCGAGTCAGCCAATCATGTCTACACCAATCACCAGTATGTATATGACAAGCACAGCGCTTTGGCACTGAATAGCAGTGTCAAATGCGATCAAAGTCTTAAGCCAGCAAAACAAATTCCAAACATGAGATCGACAGCCAAACTGCTCTAACAGTAATGTAACCATGGTGTTCTTGTATTATCCCATTCAGGAAAAGCAATCAGAGAAGTATTATTCTTTTTTCAAATGAAGTGTAAAGTAATCAGAGCACTCACTCTTTATATTCTGATAAAGGATAAAATAATGAGCGTAATTTCAGGTTCTATGAAAAAGGGAAAACTATTGAGAGAAATTTTATCTAATTCAGTAGAGGGTAAATTTATCAAATCATTCTGTTTCTATAGAGTAAATTCATCTTAGTAATCCATTTTAAATCGAATACTCAATAAATCAGTCAAAGTACTCTTCTATATATTTCAGTAAATTGTAAATATAGTGGTCTAATCTCATACTGCAATCAAATGCTGGGCATTGCAGGTTCAGTCTAATACCCAGTAAAGAATAACCTTATCTAGAGTCTAGGGCATTGTAATCTAATATCTACCCGAAGTAATGTTATGCTGGATAGAGAAGATACTCGACTTCTGTAATGGAATGTGTGGTAATCTATTAAATCTCTTTGTGCAATTTAATACAGATGCATGTAATATGTGTACTCTCTTGTTTTAGCTCAGAGTAGGGTAAAATCATTGGAATAACCGCTTTATTTAATCAAGTGTACGACAAAGTAATAAATGCAGTCTCTTATTGTGATCTAATAAAGGATAAAACAGTCAATATAATTGAATTCCATGTTCTAGTACCCACTGCAGAGACAAAACATGTTCTACTTAATGCAGTTTGAAGCAATCATCATAACACATGTAATTGTCACTGCTGCTGACCGTGTTGTACCTGTTCTGTTTCTGCCTACGGCGCACGTGATCTATTTTTGAGAGTCTCTTGAACATCTAGTGCTGTACCTTTTTTGTGTGTTGGAAGCTTGCTCTGCTACTGCCTTGTTGTACCTTTTGTGTGTGTGAATGAGCCTGTGCTGCTAATGCCTATACTGTACCTATTCTGTGCGTAAGGGAAGGTTGCATTACAGCTCCCAGTGAAGTACCTGTTCTCTTTGTCTTGCTTGAACAAACTCACTTTACTAAAGCCAATGGCTGTTACTGTAAATGTAAGCTGTATGTCACTTTCAATCACTTACACTATGCAGACTACCATGTCATGTTCAACAAAAAACGAAAATAGGTCGTCAAAGCTTTATCAACAAGTTATATTATTATTTTACACAAACTAAACTGGAGATCAACCCCAACAAACTAAAGTATTAATGCCAGGCAAAAACAAAAACAAAAAAATCAGGAACTTGGTTGATTAATAGCAAAGACGTAAGCAGAATAAAAGTACTTGGTGGTCAAAAGGAGTCTGGAGGATAAAAACACAACTGCACGGTACTCAGATGCATGGATGGCAATAAACACGTACAAAGAACTGAAGAGCCAAAGCTATCTAACGATCAACTACTCTTAATTTATAAAGAGTGAGTTCATGGCACATCGCCTAGGAGAATTGCCAACATTGGACAATGGCCCCAGATTGCAAACACAAGATTAAGACATCTCGTGCAAGCTTTGAAAAAGAGAGCTGGAAACAATTATCGCATATCATTTGCTTATGCCCAGAACTTCTTCAGGCCTGCAAAGAATGACAGCACAACCTATTAATGACCTGAAGATTCCACATGCAGACAGCCCGTGATAGGAATGAAAGACCTCTTGTCCGAGTTTATGACTTCATCACCATTTTGGTTCCTTTGTTGACCTTCCTTTAAGAGCTTCCTTGACAAGCTACAAATGATAAGGAGAATCCTTAAGTGTAAAGCATCACATTCTAAAAGGGCTAAGCCTTGTACTGGTCCAAGACTCAAGTACTTCGAGAGGGATAATAAGGGCCACACTGGCCATAGCGGGCACCGGGCGTTTCCCCGGTGGGCCGCTAGGGTGGGGGCCGGTTTTGGGCCCCTGGGGGCCTTTTTTTTTTTACCACGGTCGGCAATATAGACCCCCGGTAACAAAATCGGCCAAACCCGTCACTAGCAAACTGCTCGGCTGCACTCACCCCGGGGGGGGGGGGGGGGGGGTTAGCTGAGCGGTTTGCCAGGGCCGGTTTCTGTCCCCAGTCAGGCCATGGGGATAATGTCTGGTAGATGTGCCTGGGAGTTGCTAGGAACAAGGGCTTTAAATACAAAACAAATACGTTTCATTTTGCCAAAACTTGGTTGGGCTGCACAGGATCACAGGTACGTGAGCAAAGAGGTCATTGCCTGTTACCTATTAGGCAGTAGCTTTTTAACTATGTGCTAGAGGGGAAGGGCATATTTATCAAAATATCACGCAGCGCAGCAAGCCACTTTGTTACCCTGCATGATAGGGAAAGAGCACAAATGCACCGTATTTAACATTATGCAGCGCATTCCTGTCTTTTCCTTGCACTGGCGCAAAATGTAATGCTTGGCACCAACACAGTCACCCTTGCACCATGGTGAATGCAGCACACATAGAAAGAGGAAAACACAAGGAGACATAAAAATATTTCTCCTCGGTATGCCTCCCATGGGGATAAGCATCATTTTGACGCATTCCCAGGTCAAACAGTAATGGTAAAACTGGGTATGTGTCAAAATTCATGGGATGCTGCAGGGGAACACTCACCCTCCACCCATGGAAAGCCTCCCTGCGGCAGAGTATTGCAAGGCAGCAATTTGCGCTGCGTTAAATTACTCTAGATGTGTCAAGACACTCAGGGTCATGCATGGTGGCCTTGCACAGCTTGATAAATCCAGCTTGAGAGTTGTGTTGATCTTGAGCCCCGTTGCGTGGCACAAGAACGACAACTCTGGGATTAATTTGGCCCTTACTAATTGATGAAGGTAAACGGGACATGCAAGAAAATAAGCATGCTATAATGATATGGATATTTATATGGCGTGCACTGTATACTCTGCAAACTAAAATTTCGCTTGGTGTGCACAAAGGCAGTACAGTACACGAGAACAGCAGTAAATTTAATAGAAAACTATAGCTGGTTGTCAAAGATTTTTCAATCTCACAAACCTATTATCACATAATTTGGAGTATCTGGATGGTGGTGGAGGTTTTCACATTTATACTGTCTGTCCTGAGTGTAAAGAGAGAATTTATTTTCGAAAAAGAATGGACATTAACCAGACAGACACCTGTGAGGCACAGTGTCATGAATTTGACATTATGGCTGATGGTAGCCAGTAGAGTCATCTGAGAAATGGAGAGATATGATCCCTTTATTTTGACCAAACTGCTCCATGGGTATTGCAGAAGTGGGGCATAGAACACAAAGTGATGTTTCCCCAGTAGGAAATGTTTTGATCTCTCCTACAGGTATAATAAAGATATTCTAGAAAAAAATCGGTTGACTGCATATGCATAGTGATCAAACGGAAAGAAACCAAAAAGCTAGCTTCAGATTTCCCCCTACAACTTCACTGAAGTTTATAGACATTCTTTTGCGCCTTTCTTCTCTGTATTGGTGCTTTGCCGTGGGAAAATACATTTATTACAAGCAATCCCAGCTGTTTTATCTCTCCCACTTCACAGTGAGTAAATGTGGACCAGTAGGAAATCTCAGTGCTGAAACCGTATAAATGTATTGCAAATAGGAAAAAAGGTCTTCCATTGATTGCACTAAAAAAATAAATGAATTAAAATCGCACGTAGTGAGTGCATGATTTATGTAACTAAGAATAAAGGCTCTTGATTGTATCTAAACAAATACAGTAACTGAAACTAACACATCTCCTCTTTCTGTGTACACAACAGAAAGGGAAAGAGATGTTGACCTTGCGCTGGTTGCTCTCTCTTCACGAGAATTACCCTGCGGTAATCTCCATACACATAAATTATCTTCCTCATCGGTGTATATCTCTCCGCCAGATGCCATTCAGCAACTCCATGTGGAGATTTATATCAGTACTAGGAGCTTCTGGGTTAGGGACGAATAGGACTTAAAATATGGTCCCAAAGTTATTACAAGTCAATTTATAGGCAAATTCGGCAAATTCATGGTTAAAATCCACCAAAATTAGGGGCATATGTTCTAGCCCCTATCGTCACTTTTATCTGCGTTGTGGTATCGATAGGGGCTGCTCCTTATGTACAAGGCAGTGTTAAGCCACTGCCTTGTAAAGAAGGCCCCCTTTCACTCTATGGTTAGTGTGAAAGGGGTGGGCAGTGGGTATTGCGGTGGGCATTCCACCGCAACACCCATTGATTTTG
Organism: Lissotriton helveticus; assembly: GCF_964261635.1. Classification (NCBI taxonomy): domain Eukaryota; kingdom Metazoa; phylum Chordata; class Amphibia; order Caudata; family Salamandridae; genus Lissotriton; species Lissotriton helveticus. Next base: position 352,205,958 of record NC_136065.1, on the reverse strand, counting down.
ACGCGGCCCCCTATGTACAAGGGTGGCATGATTCGGAAGCAGCTCCAAAATTAAGAAGTTGGCAAAACGAGGAGAAATGCATTATTTCTCCTCGTTTTTGCTGTTTCCATGTGTGCTGCCTTGTGCAGCACACATGGAAAAAGCAAAATGCCATGGATTGTTTATGTACAGCAAGGTCCCCCCTCCTGTACTTAAACAATCTTTAAAATCACGCCATTTTATCGCTTTCATGTGTGCTGCATTAAGCAGCACACATGCAAGTGACAAAATGGCATTTAGGGTTGTTTATGTGCAGGAAGGGACATCTTCCTACACGTAAACAATCCTCCCTGCACGCAGACACCCTTTGACTATGGTGCAAGGGTAGGGTACCTGCGTTGGCGCTAAACTGCTACGTGTAGCGCCATCGCAGGGGGAAACGCAAGGCTGCACCATATTGTTGCAAATATGGTCCAGCCTTGCGTTTATGAAGTGGCAGAGGGAGGCCTTAAGCCATGCGGCTAACTCCTCATTCCGCCACCCTAAGTTTTCTCTAGCGGAAGTAGAGATGTCCACCTATTTCTACGCAGAACTACGAATTGAAAAGAAAAGGGAAATAGGCATCTCTTCAGGAAAATAATACACACCTGACTGTCAACAAAAGTGGAGGCATATAAATACAGCCCACAATTTAACTTTCACAATGAGATTTAAATGGGTGTCTGCAATGTTTAAAACTATATCAATATTTGTGATTAACTTTATTTCTTTTGTGTTTTTAATTAAATTAAAACATTTTACAGATTGACATATATGGGTGCCTGCAATTTGTTTGCAGTTTTTGCATTTGTTATTCTATTAATTTATTTAGTTGTTAAAATTGGAACTGCAAGCATTTTTCCATGCCTCAATGAATTCCTATATAATTGTATTCCAGTGGCTGTAGGAGGTCCTGTGTAGTGTGACTCACTCCAAAATGTATCTAGAGTAGACCTGAGCCTCTGTGGGCTATAGTATTACTAGACTAGATGTGGGTGTTACTTTTAAGAATTTCAACTCACTTGCATGTCCTCAGTGTCCATCCTTAACATCCCCTTTTCTCTTTACACTTATAGTTGGTATTCCAGATATTCATGACACTCACCTTTGCAACTCCCACTTTTACACCTAGGACATAAAACGATGTGGCATAGTTCTAGTCAAACTTGACGGAGACCTCCACCATTTAGAGATAGGACAGATATGTTCCTAGATTTAGGACTTTGCCTTTGTGAAGTACTACTAAAGGGGTACTTACTAATGAATTATTTTGTGAAATGCCCCAACAGTTTTATCATGCTTGTAGCCTTACAAAATATTTACTTTCATGTCTACACATCAGTTCAGGGTGCACAAACTCATCAATTTGTACCACAGAAGTTAGACTTGACTCAGTGTGTGGTACAGTCAACATGTGTTTCACAGCGCGTGTACCACCTTCTGAGGATTGGCCCTATCAAAGCAGGTTTCCAAGTGTAGTCGGCTGCGTCTGAAACATCCTCAGGGATCTCGCTGAGGATGCTTGTGCCAAGGAGCAGAGCAGCATCCCCCGTGTCATAAAGGGATATTCGTGCAACACAGGCTGACTACAGTGTTATCCTTTTGAAGGGATGGCGAGAGTCTATCACTTTAAATGCATAATTGAGTAGCTAAGTCCATTGGGGAAGCAACTTACCCAACATTGCACTGCAAGTCAAGTGGCAGAATCAGTGCTCTATACAAGGGCGAACAACTGAGGGCAAAGCCTACGGGCACTGAGAAGGTGTGAGAACTGATTCCAGTTAGTTTTCAAAGACATCAAACCGAAAGCATCAGTGAGTAATCAGTTTGTGATCAAGGAATATCTGGTGCTGAGGGCACCAGAAGATAGTCACTTGACCCTCATTTGACCGGCCTACTGTTTAATACCAATCAGTTTCACAAAGCACCCCAAACCACGTGATGCATTCATGTCGTTCGCCCCAGGAATGTGCCATGCCATCAGTATTTTAATAAAATTGCATACCAATTCCACCAGCATGTCTGCAGGTAGTGTTGTAAATTGCTATTTGTATGTTCCCGATCGCCCTCACAAAAGGAATATAAGCATTTTTCCTGGGGGCTATTTTTAATTAATAAAAATGTTTCTAATATTTTTGAGCACGGAAACAAAACAGTAAAACATCAATTACTTTCTTATAAATGCCCATTTGATAAAGAATGTGGTACAGCTTCCCAGGCATCTGGCACCAAAGGTTATCTGAACAGAAGTGTCATCACAATCTGGGAGCGTAGGCAAGAAGCTGTTCCTCAAATTCCTCAAATTAGAGGTTTTCCTCAGACTGTGAGTCTATTTCTGGTAATTATTGCTAAGTTATGAATGAATGAGTAGCCCAGCCTGGTCTTACGAGCGGCGGCACCGTCTAATTCAAATATACTACAGCAGTGCGACTGCAACAGCTGTGACACGTGTACACCTTTCAATATTGCAGTTCTTCACACGATCTTGGCCAAATGTGCTCGTTTTGGGGGGAATAACATGCAGATTGTGTTGCTTACTGAACCAAAATATGCATATCTTTGTAAATACCATACTAGGTACCCCTTTTAAATAGACCTGCCAAAATTCAACAAAGGGTGCAGACTTTATTGCACCTTGTATTCACTGTGAACCATTTATAATCTGGCCCCATGCTGAGAATGCAAATGCTGTCAGAGGACCGAAGGGGCTACTTCTGCTACCTGTTAGAGAATACCTGACCGATGATGAAAGAGGGGTACACATAGTTAGGCAAGCAGTGCATAACTATATTAACACAGGTAAAGTGGGCACGCAAGTTCTGTTGTATTCTAGGCAACAAAAGGAAGCCCATTGTGTGGCCATTTTAAGACGCTTGAGTGGGGTCCTCTGGTAAGAGGAAGTGGTGATATCCAAACCTTTCGCTGATTACCAAACGCACCTGTGCATGGCAGTGTTTGCTTAAAGACTGAGGGGCTTATTTACAAGCCCCTTGTGCCACCGGTGCGTCACTTTTTGTGATGCACCGGCAGTGCATTTTACTGCGCCATATTTACAAGGACAGGAAAAGCCACCCTGCATGGCTTTTCCTGTCCTTGTAAATACGGATCCTTGACACGCAGCACTTTGCATGAAAGGGGTGTTCTGTGAATGTTCCAACACAACACCCATGGAGCCTGACACATTTCCAGATTATGAGAAATCCTAAACCCGGAAATGCACCTGAATGCTAGGCGTAGGAAGGCGCAACGAAGAGAAATGTATTCATTTCTATTGGTTTTGTTCCTCTTTCTCTGCGTTCTGCATTCTGCAGCAACATAGAACGAGGAAATCAGCTCTGGGGATTGTTTATGTACAGGAAGGTGTTCCTTCCTGCACATAAACAATAATCCTTGTGCTTTGAAAGTGCCACAGCAGTTGCGAGCTGCGGCACTTTCTTGTAAATGAGGCTCTGAGGCCATCGTTGATGAGGCCCCTTGCACTGTTGGAATGTCATTTTTTGTGTTGTTCCGTGGAGCAGGAGCCTGCTCCATATTTACGAGGCCACTCTTTTTGGCTTACTGCTGCCTCGTAAATATTGTACTCTTTAAAGCAGTATTCTGTGTGAAAGGGGCATACAATGGGTGTTGCTGGAGGTGTTCCCCGCAACATACATGGCATTTTGACACTGCCCCAGATTAATGAGAAATCGTAAATCTGAGGCAGAGCCGAACATGTACGCCTCCCCAGGGGGCGCGTAAGGAAGGCACAATGAGGAGAAATATCTTTATTTCTCTTCTTTTTCCTTTTTCTATGTGTGAATGAATGAATGAATGAATGAATGGAGTCCTATATTGCGCAACTTAGCCCAGGGGCATCAAGGCGCCAGAAAGATCGGACAGCTTGTACATTTTTCTAAAGCAGGATTACAGGTACGCCTCTACAAAGAGCCAGGTTTTAAGTGCTGCATTTTGCAGCACACATAGAAAAAGGAAAAAGTCTCTTGTGATTGTTTTTGTGCAGAAAGATTTCCCTTCCTGCACACAACAATCATCCCTTCAACAAAGGCACCCTTGCACCATGGTGCAAAGGTGCCTGGGTTGACACAAGGCAGCCCATTGTGCACCGGCGCGGGGTAAAAGGACAGGAATGCACCATATCTCATAGGCACGGCGCATTCCTGCCCTTTTCAGCAGCAGGAAGGCCTGCTGTGCTGCTCTACGGCAAAAACACATAAATGAGGCCCCGAATTGATATTATGTGGGACATCCCTGTTGCGAACTGACTATAGAGCGTAGGGATCAACCTGAGGCAATGGAAACCTCAATTAACTTTTTTGTGTGCCTTCAACCAGATGAAGGATTAATTTACTGTTATGACATTGTTCGAACTACAAGCTTATTCTATAATGTAAGTATTTAATATAGATTTTTCATAAGACACCTCATTACTCGATAAACTTCAAGCTCTAAAGTCCATGCTAGCTGGTCCGGTAGAGAAGATGCAGGGCAATGATGAAGACCATATTTCCCACAAAGTGCCTCCAGGGAACATCAGATACCATATAGAGCAGGCTCAGTAGCAGAGGGTACTGGAGGACTGCTTGGCTAAAGACCGTGCCCTATGATCAGAGTGCCCTGGGCAGAGTTGAAGGCCATGGCTAATGGAATCAGGGTATTGCCACTGCTGATGGTGGTGCACAGTGGTCATAGAAGACAAGGGTTAGCCACATGGAACTGACGAGTGCCAGATCCTTAGTACAGCGTTCTATGGTGGTAGGGGGTTGAGCATATTACATGACCAAAGTCGGCCCCTTGCATGCAGTACCTGTAAGGCAAGGTAAAATATCATGCTAAGTGGGACTGAAGGAAAAATTGAGTGGAATCAGAGAGTGGTTGAAGGCAATGCAACACACTTTCACCACTCCCAGCAGACTAGAGGGCCATCATTGAGAATGCTTCCCAGTGAAGTCGGATGGCAGGAGGAGTGGAAGAAGGATGGGGATGAGTGCCACATTGTGTATTCATTTTCCGCGAGGCCTGACTAAAGGACATGCTTTATTGGCTCATGGGCCAGTGGAACAGGTCAAGGGATTGGCTTGAGGCAGTGTGACGAGAACAGCCAAAGGCCATGCTTTGTGCTCCTAAGGTGCTCTTGAAGGTGTTTCACAGTTGGCTCGGAGGCAGGTGGCAGCCACTGGGTATGAGTGAGGTCCACATACTGAATCCAGAAGTCTAAAGTGGAGGGGATTTTATTTTATTTATTTATTTATTTAAAGAGTTTTATATAGCGCTGGCTAGACCCGAAGGTATCAAAGCGCTTTACATGAGAATCAACAATGTTACAGAAAAAGATCAACAATTACACAATGCATCACAAAATAGTCAATACAATTAGGAGAGGAGAGAAAAGTAGTGGAGGGGGCAGGGGAGGTGAGAAAGGGAGGATAAGGGAAGAGACAAACAAGGAGAGACTAAAAGGAAGTCTGTCTAAAGACCGACTGGGTAGGTGACGACCAAGGCGGGAATCCACGGTCCATCTCCCCTATAGCTAAACCAGGTAGCTCCATCGGGCATCAGACAAAATAGTTCAGTCTCAACAGTTGCAGTGAATGCCCAGTGAGTACTGCAGGAATGGTTACTAGGCACATGGTGTGACTGCATGGAGTAACCTGTATCCAATAGCCATTCTTCTGTGTTCATTGCCCTCTAGGGACATCTACAGTCTGTACCATGAGAATACTTAAGCCAAGAGTGCTGGACAGAAGACATGGCTGAAGTCCATGCCCTGTTTCCACTAGGCGCTAAAGCGGGCCTTCCCTTCTGGGGACAGCATGAAAGTTTCAAACTATGTAGTTAAAAAAATCATAATATTCATTAACAAAAACACTGCTAGTCCGACATTATGAGTATCTGCTAAGATCACAAGGTAACAGTCTATACAATAAAACCGTATATATTGCTTTAATAATGCTCAATTGAAGGGACACAAGGGTTTCTCTCCAATGCACTAGTCTTGATTATATTTCACACGTAAAATAAAAGTTGCATTTTTAGCCTGTGCTACTTAACAGCCCCCTGAACCGAAGAAGTGAAGTACTCCTGTGCCAATTTACTTAAGTTAATTCAGTATTGTTATTATCTATGATAATTTAGGTAAATTCTTCAAACGTTCATTACAAAATAATAGCCTGTGCTTTCTCTGTATTACAGTCCTTTGTAGATTTTGAGACCTGTGTCCCTTAAGTTGGAGATAATTAGGCCATTAGTTCGTAGTCTTAGTAACCTTGAGGGTTGCCCCAGGTAACCTCTGCCACAGGAATATTTTAGTGGATACCCAACTCCCTTTGAACTGCATCTACCATAATCCCTAAAAGGAATCTCCTGACCAGTTTTCAGATGAGTGATTGTTCTTTTAACCACAGTGTTGCAGTTTGAACAGCCTAAGCATGGAAAGGTACCTTCCACTGGCCCACCAGTGGCACACTATAGACCTACTGATCTGATGCTTCATAGGTTTTCATTAGTTCCTCCTGGTGGATTGCTGCTTTTTCCTCACTCTAGTGCCATGAAACCTTGCAGGCGTGGGAGCTCTTTTACAAGTAGTATGTAAGGCTGCATAGACTAAGCAAAGGTGTTGTTTTCTCCCTAAGCACCATGGTACAGTTATAAAACCACCACTTATTAGGAAATCAGCATGCTTTACACAACATTACAAGAAATGGACACATATGGGTAGTGAGCACACAAAAATCATAGTCCAATGAGTCACAGCTCTAGTAGCACTAGAACAGGTGGTCCATAAGTCTGGTGACACAGTGTTCCAAGCCATGTACGCCACATTCAAGAATGAGATATGGTCAGTTTCCTGGCTCATTACCCAAGCCTGGGTCCGTACACTAATTGAGGATCTCATCAAATAAGGATTAGGCCGCTGAAGCATAGGGTGAGGCTTCCACTAAGCAGTCTCAATACCCTGCAGAGCCTTACAGGCCAACATGGTCCACTTTAGGGCATACCATTAAAGATAGGGGTGATGTTTACGTAAAATGCTTCAGAACATCAGACCAACAACATATTTGGGCTTTCTTCCCAGTGTTCCCAGCCGGCATCCTGCAGCCTCCTTTCTTCAGTAAGCACCAGCCTCAAGCATTGAATTTTGGCGGGATCGGCATGGTGATTGGCCACGAAATTACCCACGGCTTTGATGACAATGGTAAGGAAGCATTCACTACAGTGTCCTGAAATTTGCAGGAAGCCCAAACAAGGGTGTGCTTGAGAAAGCAGGGCATGAATTTCTACAAAATCATTCAATATTTTCTTCTTTCTTTATTATGGTGGATGTTTTAATGGACAGGTAGGAACTTTGACAAGGATGGAAATATGTTTGACTGGTGGAGCAACTTTTCGGCAACACTCTTTAAGGATCAGTCTCGCTGTATGGTCTACCAGTACGGAAACTACACATGGGAGCTCGCCGGTGGACAAAATGTGAGTAGATTAGCTTGGAAAACATATTTGAATTCGAAGCTGATGATTTCTATTAGTAGTATTCTTGGTATTAGTATTATCATTCACATGATTATAACTTAGTATTGTTGCTGTTGACATATATATCCTGACCTTTGTTATGAGCTTCACAAGCATTCACTGTAAAGCTTGCCTGGACTGCACCACCTGCCCAAAATGCCTGGGGCATAATTTCACATGACCAGCTGCCTCCCAAGCCCCTACTGAGCGTAAAATGCTGCATCATATAAACGCAAGAAGCAAGGAGTTCAGAACTACAGTATTCCGTCTTTTATTTCTACCGCAAGGGAAGCAGCAAAGACGAAAAGGAGAAATGATGGCCAGAAAGGTGTGAGTAGTGAAAAGGTAGAACTGCAAATGGATAAAGGAAGGTAGTCTAGGAAAAGAAAGGGGAAAATATAGGAAGTCCTGTTTGAAAGAGTTTCAGAAAGAGTAGTGTGTGTGTGTTAATAAGGGGTATTCAGGGCTCGAGTCAGGGTACCACGAGGGTGGACAGCATCCCCCCCACTTATTTGACCGGGAGCTCAATAACTATAAACTGCAACTGAGTGCAAGCCACCTTTCGTGACGTCACTTCCTGTCGTGATGTCAGCATCCCCCCACTTCTTTTTTTAGCACTTGTGCCCTGGGTGTATTAAAGGATACGCTTGAGGCTCAGGGTCAGATGTGGAGTACGAGAATCGAGAAGAGCACAAGGGAGGCATCATCCACCCTTGAAGAAGACCTACACAAGATGCAAGCATACATTTGAAATTAAAAGAGGCATGGACTAGTGGGGCCTGCAGTGTTATCTAGCACAGTGCAATGCAGACTAAAAAGATTGTTAGGAGCGATTGTCAGCCTGACTTTATCAGGCTGCAGATATGTGTGGTAATTTAGAAACGCATACCACGACTTGGGATGCGTTTGACGAAATCCTGGTTACTAAATCCTCCCACATTCCCTTGTAATGTTTGTCACCTGTCAGTCAAACTGTCTGGTCTGGTGGCTTAGTGGACTATTACCTCCACTGTAAGGGCTTTGTGTTTACCCTCATGGTCACAGGTTCAAATCCCAAAGGGTTTACCCAGTCTTTCATCCTCCTGAGGTCAATAAAATACATACCGTTGGGTAACATCTGTTTTTCAACGCCAAGATGCCCACGGTGAACGTGCGACGATTTACAAATACATGTTATGTTACTTATACCACACTAACCTCCATCTAACCTCCGCTTGTATACTGTTGATAGCAGATATAATTCACATAGAAAGCTGAACGTGCCTCTCAAATAACTTGCTTTATAGATACGTATTCTCTTTTGCAATTTAACATCGTGGGCGTACATTCCTAATGCAATTCAAGAGTAAATGTCCAAACTGATTTTTGGGACTCATGCACATAGTTCTATGCAAATCTAGGCCCTGATTTCCAAACATTACGCCATAGTTTTACTCTTATGTCTAGGGTAAAATATGACTTTTCTGAATTTCCACAGGTTTCTAGGATTGCTCCTGGAATGCTTTTGTGGATTCCGTTTTCACATGAAAAAATAGGCTTTTTGTGTGTTTCAAAAATTAGTTATTAGAGTGCAAATGCACTTACTAACTTTTTTTATTTGGGGGCATATTCTTCCTCTGTATGGATTTACTCCTATCCCAGATAGGAGTAAATCTCCAATATCTAATCGGATAGCAATGCGCCTTGAACAAATGTGAATATACCCAAAATTGTGAGCTTGTGGGTGTTCATTTATTTGGCAAGCCTTTTCCACCCTGGAGCAGGTTTAATTCCATGTTAAATTGCACCATACTTGTGTAATAGTATGCATGTGTAAATTGATTTACAAGTGTAAATTCATGTTTTGTCTGCAAATGTGAATTTGTGCTGATTAGAATGATATATGAGAACTGAGTAGAATGATATTTCAGCACCAAGTTGAATTTACTTGTGTACTTAACTTTGAGAATTATGTCCAAGGAGGGCAACTATCGTAATGCCCTGATGTGAAAAGGTCTAGTAAACCAAGTCTAATTTGAACAAGCTAATTACTGTTTCCCACTGTCACTAATTTCTGAACAAATCATGTACGCCTCAATAACAGATGCAAATAGTCACTCAACAGTAAAGTACCACAGAAGTCACTTGGCAGTAATAACCGTGATAAACTTGTTGCTGCTTAAAAGATGGAGTTTTTGTGAATGCCTATGGAGTATGAGGACGAACAGAAAGATGTTATGACAATTGCACTTCCGTATATGGACTTCCAGAATATTGTGGTACAAGAGAATCAAGGACAGAATAATGAACGATTAGTGCATATAGGAAGTATAAGTTTACTATTCCTAACTCCACATCTACGCACCTTGAACATATATATATTTCCAAGTTACATATACGTGGAGTTATGTATAGACAATGTAGATTTACTTACCTTTCAATATTTTATTTTAAATATTTTGTCCTGGATATTGTTCTGGTGCAGAAACTTGAGGTGCACAGTGTCATAATGACACTATAATATCTACATTTCCCTGTCTCTTCTAGTGGGAATGCCGCGATTAAATAAGTTACCATTCACTTTCAATGTAAAGGCATGAGTATATATTCCAGTTTACACCCTCATTGCATATTTAATTCGTAAACTGTACGAGAACCCAAAGAGTTTCTTAGGAGCCTCTTAATGCCTGGGTTGCCGGACACCAAGGCTGAGTAGTCTTGATTCAGTTCTTCAGTTCAAAGTTTTATCGTGTGGTTGATAAGAAACATAACAATGAGCAATCACATGGCAAAACCTGATATACACGGTAAAATAACACGAATGATTCATCTTTCATTAAAAGAGCAAAAGGAAATAATATACTTCTTAAAATACACAAGCTACTTATGTTCCATGATTCATCGGGGCCTTGTTGCGACCTCATACATAAATTAAGGAATTCCCATAACGGTTAGGTAATATTGCCAGTCAATCAAGTAATCTTTATTTCAGTCATAGACCATAAAAGATACATAATAGCCATTCATAACATTGCTAAAAAACACAGACGGATACCAATCACTATATACATAAAAATATAAATACATTAAAAATCTACAGCATTGGAAATATAAACTTTGAGAATTCATGAGTAATTTCTACAGACTAAAAACAATTACTACAGAAAGCTTCTTCTCCTACGCCACCTAGCATCGATAAAGCTTGAGACTGGGAATACAACAGGAGTGGAAGTATTACTCTTGAGTATTCTAAGGGCCTCTTTATGGAATCTGAACCCCATGTTTTTGCAAAGTTGGATAAGCCAACGTTGCTGTATGTTTTCATATATAGGACAGAAAAAAAAGACATGGGACTCAGTCTCTTCTTTGGCCCCACACGCCGGACATTCAATTAGTTTGCATGTGGACCATTTATGGGAGAAGATCCTAAATGGGAGTGTCCCATATCTAAATTGTAGATAATATTTCCTTGCTGTAATAGGTAAAATCTCATCAAGAAAAGGCTCAATTATGTATTCATTTTTCACAATAAAAAACTTGACAGTGAGAGGACCTAGGGAGGGATTACCATGGATAGCCGAGATTCTGGACCTACGATCTATATTAACTAGATCAATGCGCGACAACTATGCGCAGACCACAGCAGGATTAGACCATAGACTGGGTAGGTCCAGTCTCTTACTCTCCTTTTTTATAAAGGAAAACCATGGCAGTTTCTCAGACCCAGGGAGGCCCAATACTTCTTCCAATTCGAGTCTAAAATGTAGTAGTTATGGGGTTACCCATAGTCTGTGCCAGTTAATGACAGGGCGTAGTGCGACTACATCTTGTAAAGGTGTAATGTCTAGGCCCATTCTCATAGGGGTCAGGGGGGTACTAGATGGAAGAGCCAGGAGTGATCTTACAAATTGATTTTCAGTCTTACTGATGCCATCCACCGGGCGATGGCCCCAAAGTTCAGCCCCATATAAAATTGCTCCCCTGGCTTGTGCTTTGTAAACTTCTATGATGGGAGCAACTGGCTTAAAAGTGGATTCTCTGTGTATTTTCAGAATACCACCTGTAATCTGGGCTAATCTAAATTTGGCCTTTGCAAGTTGAGGCGCCCAATCTATTTTACCAGTGAAAGTAATACCTAGATATTCAAAGACTGTTACCCTGTCCAAAGATGTGCCATTTAAAGAGGGATTAGGACATCTGGTCTTCGTTGGGTTACAGACCATATACTTGGTTTTTTGGGTATTAATCTTAAATGGCAAAAAATTTGCGAAGCTGTCCAGGGCTCGTTGAATAACCACGGGTGATTTTGATAATAGGAGGGAGTCGTCAGCAAACATCAATGCCACCGCCTGCTCGTTGTTCAGTTTAGGGGCATCGATGTCTTTAACCCCCTTAAATTGGGCAATCAAGGCATTGACGACAATATTGCACTTTTTTACTTATGCTGTAATGGCAGCAATTCAGGTGCAATATTATCGTAACAGAGTCACTGCGGGGTTCATAATGAGCCTTATTATCTATTCAGATTAGCTATTTTCAACCAAGTAAATTGCCTAGAACCCAAATTCAGGGAACTAACTCAATTTATTAAACACATCATCATTAACTCTTTGCTAGACTTTCCCTCAGATGGCTGATGTTTGCCCTGAAAAAGTATGTTTGTGAACAGAATTCCAGCCCTTGGCAGAATACCACCCACATATTAATTTGGTGTGCAAGTGTTTGTATAAGTTGGTAGGGCAGAAAGACTGCTGGCAAACTTTGTTAACATGTGGAGTTAAAATAGAGGGCAAATGTTAGTGAGGGACCAAAAAATCTTCTTAGGGAGGCCAATCAAATATTTACAAGGGACCGCAGGCCATGAAGGGCTCTTCCTTAACCACAAGAGTGCTGGGACCAAGATTTGATCTCTGCTTACTTTGTGGTGGCTGACATTTCGCAGCATGCAGAAACACATAAAGTATAAACCCCTTTGGATAAGAATAGGATGCCCAGTCATAGCCACCAGTCAAACTTTTGGACGTGTAAACACTGTCAGCTTTTGAAAATTGAGATAATTGTTCTAATGAATTGTCATTATTTGATACACAGGTCAGTGGGATTAGCACATTGGGAGAAAACATTGCGGACAACGGCGGAGTGAGACAGGCGTACAAGGTAATTTGTTCCAGTTTTGTGCAGTTTTGTGCATTGTAAGTAGCCATTCTTTTAATTTTTTTGAAAATAAAATGTCTGTGAAGGTCTGCAATGAAACCTGAGATTGACAATTGATAGCACTCACGGTACTTGACATATTCTAGAATCTAAATGCCACTTTTGTTGACAGCTTCACATCTTCAGGAAAATCATACAAAAGATCCCTTCACGTACAAGCACAATCATCTTAACCCATCCTTACTTGGAGGCAGGCGGCCTCAAGGTCTCTCCATTATCCTCCAAACAAGCAAAACGCTTACCATAAACTTTATTGGGATCATCCCCACTGAAAATCTTACATAGCCACTAACAAATACCTGCATCTGCATTGATTTCAAAGGACTGGCCCTCCAAAACTACCTAATCTCACCCTCCATGGAGACTCAAATGTTTGAGAGGATGTGCAAGCCCTTGTGTTGTTTCATCTAGATTGTGGTCCTGGCTGTTTGGCTCAAATGATCACTCACCTCACCAGAGCCCTGTGTTGACACAGTAACTAACACGCAAGTGATGGGCCTTTTTTTCCAATGCCCCGAAATAAACTTTACTTGAGGTCCACAGCAGGAAATGTTATATATATATATATCTATTCACTGAAAAAACCATAGGTTAGAGACCATATATAGTTAGGAATTAGCATTTACAAAACCACGAAAATTCACTGAAAAAACCATAGGTTATAGACCATATATAGTTAGGGATTAGCATTTACAAAACCTTATTTTACTCGCACAAAACCATTGAAATTCGCATATATAGTTAGTTGCGCTAACTATATATCGCGCACCCGCAATCCACTGCTGATGATGTCACATATTATATCATTCATGACATGGTCAGTGACATCACTGATGACATCTCAAATGACATCACTGATGACATCACTGATGACATCATCCAGTGACTGTGTGTTTCTGTAAAGTTTAAATATGTTTGATATATTGAAGAATGAGTGGATATATAAGTGTCTGGATGAAGGATTTAGTAGGTGCGTGACTGACTGTATGAGTGAGTGAATAAATGTGTCGTACTAAATGCATGGGTTAGTGACTAAACTGTCTGAATGTGTGCATCAGTATGTCTGTTGTGATGTAAACTGCTGCATGTGTTGATCATTAGCTATACGAGAGGCTATATGTGTTATTGATTGGTTGCCCAAGTATTTGTATGGGAGATTGAGTTTGTGTGGGGGTGGCTGGGAGGTGTGTGACTCTGTGCATAGATGTGTGAGCAGTTGATTCACTAGGTGTATGAGTTCAAGAGTGCATGTGGAAACAGCTACATGGGCGGTTGACTGTGTGCATGAGTGTATTGATGAGTGAATGGATATCTCAATGCTACATGTCATAGTAAGTACATATGTAAAACACAGTACATGTGAGAGTTGGCATATATAAATAACTGTGCATGAGAGCCACTGAATGTGTGAGTGGCTGTATGGATCATTGTGAACTTGTATCAGGGATTGTATAAGAGAGTAAATATGTGTTAGTATATGTTTGAATAAGTAAGGTGTGTATAACTGTATAGTTGAGGAAATGGAGGTGAGATTGTTTCTTTGCATGACTGACTAGGTGTGTGAGTAACTCCATGGATGAGTGACAGTGTGTGAGTGTCTGTATACACTGAGTGTATCTAAGGTTATATTAGAGTCTGAAGAGGTTCATCGTATTAGCACAAGAATGATGTCAAATGAGATGTCATCAGTGATGTCATTTGAGATGTCATCAGTGATGTCATCAGTGATGTCACTGACCATGTCATGAATGATGTAATATGTGACATCATCAGCAGTGGATTGCGGGTGCGCGATATATAGTTAGCGCAACTAACTATATATGCGAATTTCAATGGTTTTGTGCGAGTAAAATAAGGTTTTGTAAATGCTAATCCCTAACTATATATGGTCTATAACCTATGGTTTTTTCAGTGAATTTTCGTGGTTTTGTAAATGCTATTTCCTAACTATATATGGTCTCTAACCTATGGTTTTTTCAGTGAATTTCAATGGTTTTTTAATAGCAAATATCAAAAGCTGTCGAATGTCAAGTACGTGGTAAGTAAAAATATTTTCGTGTTTATGCACACTGATCTGCTTTGAATGCTGCCCCCCCCCTCATTTCTATTAGGAGTACTCTCTCTTTGCAGATAGTGAAGGGTAGTTAACGCAGGCCTTTGCCCCCGTTGTAATCCGTCGTGCCTGCTTCCCTCTCCATTTGATTGATTGTTATCCAAGCATTTACTGTTTTAGAATTGGTTCTCTTTGGTTCATTCTCTATTTACAAACAAGCACAGAGTCGCAATACTCTGTTTAGTCTTTGCAGATAGTGAAAAATCGTGTAAAAAAACAAAAGGAATCGAGCAAAATCAGTAGGCCACTAATGGGATCTCTTTTTGACCTCGCTAAAATAGAAACATTAGGAACAACCCCTCATGAGAAATACGAAACTAGTGAGATGAACTGAGCTCCACACCATGATGGCTGCAAGACAGCTCGGCTCCGCCACCCACCCCGCCCAAAATAACGATAAACTCTATGCAAATATTACAAATATATACAACACACCAGCAAAGTAACAGGGTAAAACATTTTATTAAATAACTATTTACATAACTATTTTATACTTTTTGTTGCCCGATCCGGCTAGCTCAATCGATCGAGCATGAAACTCATGCACTCTGATAGTTCAAAGTTTTGAGGAGTGCTTGTTAGACTGTCTGAAGCTTATTTGCACCTGCTACAGCTTCACTATTCTCAATGTAAGTGGGGGCTGTTTGAGGACGTGACTGCATTTGAAAACAATGTGATGCGGTGCCTCCCTGAACCGCTTGATGGAGGCCCCCGAGAGACGGTGTGATGGCGCGGACTCGGAGGGGGCGCTTGGCTCCGGCCCCCTCCCCAAGTCGTGTTGCCCTGGTGTGGCCTGAGATCGCCCCCGACATAGGTGGCCGGCTCCCGGGGTCAAGCGGAACTTTTTGCCTTTTGGTGACTCTTCCATTCTTGACCTTGTTCCACAATCCATTTGACCTAAAGACACGCTGTAGTGGGGCGCCCCTTTACCGTTTCACTTGCCATTCCGCCCGCTTTTGCTACACTGTGCCTCTTCCGCTATTCAGCTGTTTACCGCCCGCTCTTGCGACTACAGCGTCTCGCTCACCATGTAGTTGAGTTGCTCCCGCTCTTGCGGTGCAGCGATAGGCGGCTGCCACAGGACTCTCAAAATGGCGGCCGGCTCTTCAGATTTGGGCGTGGTCCACTAAAATGGCCCTGCGACACCTTGGAACTCGGACGCTTGTCTGCTAGGGCTTGGGCTCCATTCTCGAAAGCGTCCCCTCAGCCTTGAAGATTCTACAAAAGTCTTGGGGGCCCCCGACTCCCGCAGGCTTCTGGTGGGGAGCGGCTGCCATGATTGCTCGTGGAATGGCCATGACGGAGCTACGAGATGGTGGTGCACTCATGCTGACGCCAGCTTCAGTCTGAAACATCCAGAAACACTGTAGACTACCAATTCGATCAGTTCCGGTAGCGCCCCAACGTGACCCGGTAGAGAAGAACTTGCCCTCCCCTCTTTGACTGATGGTTCTTGTTGCCTGTCCCTTCTGTTGTCATTTAACAGAACTATTTAGCCTGCTGAAAGGGGTTGTGTTCCGACCGCTGGTTGGTGGAGACATTTTGACTATATTCTGGACCTGCGTTGTCGCGTAATGCGTCATATGACGTGCCGCGTTAGCGCATCCGGAAGTGCTCCGGTGCGCGAAGCACAGCTTCCCGGAAGCGATCCGGGGCGCGGCGCGCAGCGCGTAACGTAAGCATAACAGGTCATGTGACTTGTTAATAAAACTTTTCATTGGTTCATTTTACTTTTCTTATTCTAATGATGAAAGGCTTGGTCATATCACCTAAAAATTACACTTTTTATTACTTTCGAACATTATTTTTTCTTAAACATATATGTTATAATGTTCCAAGCTAATGTACTTTCCCGGAAAATTTACAACTGTCCTGCAAGTAAAATATATTCCTTTTTCGAGAAAAAAGGCGTTTCTTCGTCCCATGACGGAGCCGTTGAGCAAAAGAGGCTCGGCCTGCTGTCTTAGTCGCCGATACGCCTGAATATCAGATTCTTATCGATCACTTTATGTTGCAGGAGTAGAAAACACAACAGCCCTTGACCATTTATCTTTACTGCGTTCCTGCGTATTATACCTTTTACCCTTCATGTAATTGGACTGCTTTATTTCACTTGCCTTTTACTGATTCGAAAACAGTGACTATTATTAAAAACTTTACCAATGTAAATACTACTACCATGTTTTCTTTTAAAAACCTTTATTGTGAAAATGTCAGTATACAAATACGGGCCTATAACCACGTGGGCCGGCCACGGAGCAAACTGTAATCGTATATGATGAGGAGACATTTACACTGTAGAGGAACGTAACGGGCGGGCCATTAGGTTGCAAGAACTAAGGTGTCTAACAGTTGCGGAATCGGTGGACGTACATTTTATAATTAAAATACGACAGGGCCAGTTACAATAAAATTATCTAGATATACATTTGCGGGCAAGTACCATGGGTGACGTTAATTCGAACTTTCAATAGTACAGTAATCAATAACACATCAGAACTTAATATCAATAGGGATGTCGAAATATTCAATCAATTCTCGTCCCCGCCCGCCATGTGCTTCAAAACTGCATACGTATCTCGTGATATCAAGGTTGTGCAACCAGTACACAACAAGGAGTTACGAGTCCCATTTATTCCGGCGCCATTTTGGGCGAGGACAGGCAGGTCCAGGATATAGTCAAAATGTCTCCACCAACCATCGACTATGATGATGTTCATATGCTGTATTTATTAGAGTAACACTCATCTGTCCACATGAAATTAATTTGCCACAATCTAAACATGTCATTTTAATCTTTCCAAAGTTCTTCTGAATATTTGGGACCGTTTCCCTTGACTCTCATGCTGTCATTGCCACTTCTTTGGTGAATGTACTGGCAGGTCGGGGGTTGTCCTCCAAATCTCTCTTTTGTGCAGCACTATAATTAATCGGTGCCACCTCTCCATATGACGATGCATGGTATAATTACCATAACTATATTTTTTTTCGGTTCTTCTGGAGAGTACATCGTGGCAGATGAGGCAGGTAACGTACCGGGCATTTACCTTTTTTGCATGTAGAGGAAAGGAAAAGAAATTCGAGCGTCCGAGTTCTAAGGTGTCCCAGGGCCATTTTAGTGGACCAGGCCCAAATCCAAAGAACAGGCCGCCATTTTGAGAATCCTGTTGCAGCCGCCTGTCGCTGTAGCAGCAAGAGCGGGCAAAACTCAGCTAGACGGCGCTCCACTGCAGATGAAGTGCCTCAACCTGGAGAGGCGGGAGAGGCTCGTTTGCGCCGCCTCCCCCCCGCCCTTCGGGCACCCCACGCCGTCTTTCGGCACAGCATTGTAGGATGGCCACACCAGTGCGGCAACTTGCTAGACACCACCTCGGTGCCATCCGGATCTCGGCGCCCCACTGCAGATGAAGTGCCTCCACATGGAGAAGCGGGAGAGGCTCGTTTGCGCCGCCTCCCCCCCCCCCCTTCGGGCACCCCACGCCGACTTTCGGCGCAGCATTGTAGGATGGCCACACCAGTGCGGCAACTTGCTGGACACCACCTCGGTGCCAACCGAATCTCAGCGCCTTGTGGTGTCTTCCATTCCGAAAATATTGTTGGCAGCATTTTGAAAGGAAAGATAAACAGCCGTTTGTGGCCCTCACTACACCGTTCTCCTAGTGACTCTCACATTGTTACATTTAGGAAGAATGTTGAAGAGTAGTATGTTGAAAATCTGAAGCCATTGTTCTACAAACTCTCAACCAGCCTTGGATGGAAAAATCCTGAAGAATGTACAAACTGAAAACCAGTTTTTGTCTGTATAGCATCAGCAGCAACGCTTGAGTCAGCTTTGTGTGAAGCCGCCATTTTGATTCAATCAATAGCGTCCCCCTGCACACATTCAGGGACCTGGTCGTGTCTTCAGGTCAAACGGATTGTGGGACAAGATGCACAAAGGAAAAGGAAAAAAGTTCCGCCGGACCCCGGGAGGCGGCCGCCTATGTCATGGGCGATCTTAGGCCACACCAGGGCAATAGTGAAGCTGCAGCAGGTGCAAATAAGCTTCAGACAGTGTTACAAGCGCTGCTCAGAACTCTCAACTATGACACCACCTCGGTGCCATCCGGATCTTGGCGCCTTGTGCTGGTTCCGGCCTATTCACACATCGGTCCGCTACTGACGCCACCTCACAGGCCAACGGGGCACCCCACGCCGACTTTCGGCGCAGCATTGTAGGATGGCCACACCAGTGCAGCAACTTGCTGGACACCACCTCGGTGCCATCCGGATCTTGGCGCGTTGTGCTGCCTTCGGCCTATTCGCACATCGGTCCGCTACTGACGCCGCCTCACGTGCCAACGGATTTTGTACGCTTTTTATAGCCCTATGCCGCATAACAGGTCATGTGACTTGTTTATAAAACTTTTCATTGGTTCATTTTACTTTTGGTTTCCTAATGATGGAAGGCTTGATCATATGACCTAAAAATAACACTTTTCATTGGATTAAAACATTTTTTTTCCCAAACGATGAAAGCCCCACCTTGTTTCTGGATGTTTCAGACTGAAGCTGGCGTCAGCATGAAAGCACCACCATCTCGTGGCTCCGTCGTGGTCATTCCGCGAGCAATCATGGCAGCCGCTCCCCACCGGAAGCCTGCAGGAGTCGGGGGCCCCCAAGACTTTTGTAGAATCTTCAAGGCTGAGGGGACGCTTTCGAGAATGGGGTCCAAGACCTAGCAGACAAGCGTCCGAGTTCCAAGGTGTCCCAGGGCCATTTCAGTGGACCACGCCCAAAAAGGAAAGAGCCTGCCGCCATTTTGAGAGTCCTGTGGCAGCCGCCTATCGCTGCACCGCAAGAGTGGGCGCAACTCAGCTGAATGGCGGATTTTGGCACAGTGTACCAAAAGCGGGCGGAATGGCAACTGAAACGGTAAAGGGGCGCCCCAATACAGCATACGAGCCTCCACCTGGGGAGGCCCGTTCACGCCGCCTCACCCCCCCCCCCCCCCGGGGCGCCCCACGCCGTTATTCGGAGCAGCATTGTAGGATACCAAAACCAGTGCGGCAACTTACTGGACATCACCTGGGTGCCATCCACATCTCAGCGCGTTCTGCTGCCTTGGGACTATTCGCACAACAGACCGCTACTGACGAGGCCTCCCCCCGCACCCCCCGGGACGCCCCACGCCGTTTTTCGGAGCTGCATTGTAGGATACCAAAAACCAGTGCGGCACCCAGGTAACATCACCTGGGTGCCGTCCAGAACTCAGCACGTTGTGCTGCCTTGGGACTATCCGCACAAAACACAGCTACTGACCATTGTTGCTTCTTTTTTCAAATTTTTTTTTAAATGTTATTAAAGTTTTATAATCCTACTACTTTGTTGGAGTGCTATATATTTTTAATGTGACACATAATTGTAAAAACTTTGATGTACAAAGAGGCATCCCTGGAATCTTCCGCTTCAGGCTCGGTCCCCTCCCCAATCACAATACAGGATGGTTTTCACATAGTAGGAACGCATGTGGTGTGACGGATCTCATCGGGTGGGGGCCTTGATCTACTGTAACTCCTTTGAAGAGGGGTGATTCTTTACAGCTGGGGCCATAAACTACATCTGCAAGGCTAGGTGATAGCCTGGGACCGGCCTGGACAATCGGACACAGAGGAAGAGGAGTGTCAGAGGGTGCGGTAGTGAATAGGGCGAAAGGGAGGTGTCGGGCGGGCACAGGGTGTGATTCTCAAGGAAGAGCAGCGCAGATGGGGGGAGGTTTATTGCCCATGCATAAGACAGAGACCGGGGGTGACCAGTGCCTGGGGGAGATGCTTGCGAGGGTGGGGAGCCATGCTAAGGATCGACAGCGTGCAGAGAGTGGGTCTGGTCAAGGCATCTAAAATGGCTGCCGTGCACGACAAAAGTGTGGCATTTGAAAAAAGGCAAGATGGCGCAGACAATGTTTTTCAACACTTCCTGATTTCCTTCGAATCGAACGTTAACAGACGTTATCTCTCCCACACTACCGGTCCCCCTGGTTTTAAACGCCGAGATGGTAGGGACTGCATCCCGTGGAGATAGGCCGAGACGTCACTCATCAGAAAAAAAAAAAAAAACCAAGTCTATAAACATACAATAAGTTAAAAGTCAATCATTCTTGTTTCCTTGTAGTACGCTCCCCAGTCCGCTTTCCGTTACGCGTACCGGGCGCACCCCACGAAAAAAAACGATATATTTTTTTTTTTTTTGCCCCGCGGGGCCCTTTTAAGGCCTCCACATCAAACCTAGGGGGTCAGGGAGGATCTACTATGCCCCCTTATGGTCATTTCCCCCTTTGTTTTGGCCTCCTCTTGTCTCTCGATCCTACCGAGAGACAAGATGGCGGCCGCTCTGGACTGTTTAGAATGTTGACAGACACCGGAGAGCCAATCAGCTTCGCTTCGCGCAACCCGGAGCGCTGTTACAGATATATATCTTTTTTTTAACGTTAATTTCTCAAAATCCACTGGAGCACATATATTGAGACCTAGCAAAGGCACATCGGGCTAACAGTCCCTACAATTTTGCCAAGTTTCGTGCAAATCCATTCAGCCGTTCGGGCTAAAAGTGAGGCCAACCGCCCTATGGAAAATAACATGGGAAAAACGCGTTTTGGGACCCCCCTTTTTTCTCGGCCCCCCCTTGACGAACCCCCCCAAATTTTCAGTGGCTGCTCAGAAATAAAATGTTCCATTTTCCTGAAAATTTCAGCCAATTCCGTCCACAAACGCCAAAGTTATTAGACATAGAATTTTCAAAAATCCCATAGAGAAAAAATCCTAACTATATATACCTACTGGCGACCGCCAGTAGGTAATATATACTTATATATATATATATATATATTCACTGAAAAAACCATAGGTTATAGACCATATATAGTTAGGAATTAGCATTTACAAAACCTTATTTTACTCACACAAAACCATTGAAATTCCATATATAGTTAGTTGCACTAACTATATATCGCGCACCCGCAATCCACTGCTGATGATGTCACATATTACATCATTCATGACATGGTCAGTGACATCACTGATGACATCACTGATGACATCTCAAATGACATCACTGATGACATCACTGATGACATCACTGATGACAACATCCAGTGACTGTATGTTTCTGTAAAGTTAAAATGTGTCTTACATATTGAAGAATGAGTGGAAGTATAAGTGTCTGGACAAAGGATTTAGTAGGTGCATGACTGAATGTATGAGTGAGTGATTAAATGTGTCTCACTGAGTGCATGGGTTAGTGACTAAACTGTCTTAATTTGTGCATCATTATGTCTGTTGTTCTGTAAACTGCTGCATGTGTTGATCAGTAGCTATATGATTAACTATATGGGTTACTGATTGATTGTCCAAGTATTTGTATGGGAGACTGAGTGTGTGTGTGGCTGGCTGGGAGGTGTGTGACTCTGTGCAGATCAATGTGTACTTGTATCAATGATTGTATAAGAAGGTAAGTATGTGTTAGTATATGTTTGAAAATGTAAGGTGCTCTATGTTTAACTGTATAGACAAGAAAATGGAAGTGTCATTGATTCT
The DNA here is from genome assembly GCF_964261635.1 of Lissotriton helveticus. Lineage (NCBI taxonomy): Eukaryota > Metazoa > Chordata > Amphibia > Caudata > Salamandridae > Lissotriton > Lissotriton helveticus. The sequence goes on along the minus strand of NC_136065.1, from coordinate 352,183,557 downwards.
TTACAGGACTGACTAGGTGTGTGAGTAACTCCATGGATGAGTGGCAGACTGTGAGTGTCTGTATAGGTGTATGAGTGCATATGATAGTGTTGTAAAGATGAGTGATTGTATGTATGAATGATTGTATGGGTGAATGAGTGAATGTGTGTGTAGACATAGGAATCAGTGAGTGCGTATGTAGTAACTAGTATTGGTGTGTCAATGGTTTCAAAAATTATACTCTGTATTTAACACTGGGTGAAACAGAGGTTATATTAAAATGTGAGGAGATGCATTGTATTGTCACATGAATGATATCATCAGTGATGTGGTCATTGATGTCAAATGAGATGTCATCAGTGATGTCATCAGTGATGTCATCAGTGATGTCACTGACCATGTCATGAATGATGTAATATGTGACATCATCAGCAGTGGATTGCGGGTGCGCGATATATAGTTAGTGCAACTAACTATATATGGAATTTCAATGGTTTTGTGTGAGTAAAATAAGGTTTTGTAAATGCTAATTCCTAACTATATATGGTCTATAACCTATGGTTTTTTCAGTGAATTTTCAAGGTTTTGTAAATGCTAATTCCTAACTATATATGGTCTATAACCTATGGTTTTTTCAGTGAATTTCATTGTTTTTTTAACAGCTAATATCTGTAGCTGTAAAATGTATTCTTCTTTAAATCCAAAAATATATTTTATATGTTTATGAATAATTTGTTTTTTTAAATATTTTTTTTTCTTCGTTCCCGCTTCGCGAATCGGGAAGCTTCCCGTTAGCTGACCTTGATGCCGCGAAATAGACCGCGAGCCGGTAAACATTTCTTTACCGCAACTGCCGCGTTAGAAAACAACATCGTAACGCCTCCCGTCCGCATGACGTTTCACGTTGTCGCGTGATACGTCATATGACGTGCTACGTTAGCGAACTGGTACGCGAAGCGAGTCGCAAAGCGCAGGTTTCTGGAAGCAAACCGGGAGGCCCTGCAAAGCGCTTAACGTAAACACAGCAGGTCATGTGACTTGGTAATAACACTTTTCATTGGTTCATTTCACTTTTGGTTTCCTAATGATGTAAGACTAGGTCATATAATCTAAAATGAACACTTTTCATTGGTTGAGAACTCTTGTTTTTCCCAAATGATGAAAATCCCTCCTTCTTTCCTCACTCTGACTTTCATCATTGTGAGAGAAAGACCCTTTGTTACCAGTGAGCAATGGCTTCTTTAGTAGCTTCAGCTGGTGCTTCCCCACCACCTCCACCACATCCAAGGAAGAGTGGACCACCTGCTCAAGTTATAATTCAACAAGAAGAGGAAGAAGAGGAACAGGACGACGAGCACGAAGAGAGGCAGTTTTTGCCTGAGGAGCCCAGGACGTCTCACCGGAAAGAAAACTTCATTTGGCAATTTTTTTAAATTCCCAAAGGTCAGAAAAAAGTAAATGCAAGATACGTAACTTGCCTTATATGTCAAGATAGACTGTCCAGAGGGACCGAGAAAAAATACAGTTTCGGAAACTACACAATGCATCGCCATATGACTAGGTGGCATCCTAACAACTACAGTGCTGCACAGTTTCGGAACGACCTAGATAATCTCCCTATTATGGCCAGAAGATCTGTTGTACCGGAAGTAACGGGACCAGAGGGCAGGGAGATGGTGCCAAATATACAAATGAGATTTGGTGAAGTAAAACACGTCTGCGTACATTGCGATGGATTCATTTGCTACGGAGAAAGAAGCATCACTCTGATCAACAGAGCTATTGACTATCATATGCAAGTTTGTACGAAACGCCCAAAATAATAAATACTTTTTTTTTGTTTTGTTGCTCCTGTTGAGCCCTTTACAATGAATCGTTTTCATTGCCCCCTCCAAGAAAAACCCAAAAAAATATAAAACTGTTCAGAAAAATTCAAAAAAAGTAAAAAAATGTTCAGAAAAATAATAAAAAAAATATAAAACAACAAAAACAATAAAAAAAAAGTTCTTTTCAGAACTACCTCCCCGTTATTAAAAAATTGGTACAATATTTGGAACTGTGCCAACCTCTATTTCTCGTAGTTCGCTTCCCAGTTCGCTCGCCGGTACGCGAACCGGAAGTGAACCAAAAAATTTTTTTAAAAAAAAGAACAGTAAGTATAAGGGAAGGAAACAGACACTTATGTTAAAAGAAAGACAGCTATAAGGGAGTAAACTAGAGATACTATTACCCGTAATCCACTGCTGATGATGTCACATATTACATCATTCATGACATGCTCAGTGACATCATCAGCAGAGGATTGCGGGTTTTTTGGCAACGTGCCTTATCCACGGTTTAATAACGCTGCCTTTTGCTTTATATAAGTTTTCAAATTGTATGAAATATATACCAATAGGTCGTTATGAACCTTTAGGTAGTGCTTTTCTTCATGAGGTCTGGTCGCTTCCATACACATACAGATGTTTCAAAGATGATCAAGAAGTTTATCTGAATGGAGAGGAATGCACTGAGACGCCACATCATTCACTAATGTGTAGGCACATACAGTTACACGGTTCATGCAACAAACACCGACCAAATATGGCTTGCGTGTTGCAAGGCACGCCAGTTCCTGCTATCATCCCCACGTTCAAGTTGTTGGAAAATGGTAGTTATTTGATGCTCAATAATGAAGATTGTTCTGGGTTAATTAAAAGTATTCCTTTTATCGTAACAGTAAGTGAACGGGTTATTTGCTGCAGAAATGTTCTATTTCCTCCCACACATGAACATAGGGAGTTTTCAATCTCGCCACAAATACCAACCTTGGGAGCAGATTTCAACGGCATGGCAAGAATAAGAGCTCTTTTGTCTCAGAGAGAGGTGGCCTTGAGTTCGGCCCGTGAAACTTTCGTGCTTCACATAGCGAACACCCGTACAGAGGTGCAGACCCTTTTCAATACAGATTTGCCTTTCCATTTCAGCAAGATGGTTCGGACTATCTTTAACGCGTCCTCCACAAAGGCCCTGGCGCACTTTTTTAAAGTTGTTACCAGTGGTCTCGTGACTTCATTTGAGAAAATCTTTGGAGTCATCCCTGCTTTCTTTCATTCTATTTTTTCCACTCTGCTTCGTGGATTCCCATTTTTACTTGCATTACCAGCGGACGCTCTTGTGCTTTTTTACATTTTTAAATATGGATGTCCCTCCTGTGCAAGCTCCCGCCCTGCAGCTGCTGACACTGTTCCGCAATCGCATGCTAGAATATTATGGCACAATGCCGTTGGCGATATTAAGCACGGCATATGGATTATCTTTTCGATTCTCCTACTTCACCTGTGTCCAGCCTGTATTTCACTGCCTGACCTGTGATTTCGATTGGGCCATTGATTTGTGTCTCTGCGGACCGGTTTCTCCTGACGTCGACTTTAATCAGCTGATGACTCCTATCATTACTCACGAGTTGGTTTGTCCTGGCGAAAGGATTATGGCTGTGGCATTGATGCATGGACTAATTGGTCCCTGGAATTTACTGGCGGCAACACAGTCTTTCTTGGAACAGAGCTTTCTTGAAAACCCACAGAGCTGTCCTCTGATGGTGATAGAGGATCCGGTGCTGGGAGAGCACGTATGTTCTTTTCCGCTTTTAAATTGGATGGCTGAACTCTTTTCGGATGAAGACGGTGACTTCCTATTGGAGGCTGTTGCAGCTTATTTTGCATACACAGTTATGTCATAGACCTTTTTCATGTTTGATATGCTGAGTACTAGCATTTCATTGACAATTCATTGACTTATTTGTCAAGTTTTTATTATTTAGCTTGCCTATTGGCTTAAGACTCGATAAAGTACTTGGCTGTTTTATTTTTCTTTAGCATTAAATTTTCCTAGTTTTTAATGCTTTACCTTGCGGACCGTCCACATATAAACTTGCAATCTGCTCTCATGAGATGGCACTTCTATTATCTTAACAAACAGAGGAAAGTCTTACACATGCAAGAACTGTTCTGAGCACTCTGGAGGCACAAAATTGTGCGTAATTATAGGTAACCAATAGAAAACGTGGAATTTTTCAAAGTTTCATGAATGGTTTATTCATCCGAACAGTTCAAAATTCATATTCATGAACACATATTTCCTCATATGTAGGTTCCATATCAATAAAGAGATATATCCATGTCAATAGGTAACATATAATCCATAGGTAAAATGGAAACCCCAATGCATTTCGTGCTACACTAGCACTTCTTCAGGGGGATATAATTCTGAAAGAAGAAGGAAAGGAAAAACCTTGTAGATGGTCGCTGGTCAGGAAACATAGAAATATATCACAATCGACTTAAGGGAATGTGGAAACCAATTCAAAACCAAAAGTGACGATGGCCGGTTTAAAGAGACATGATGGTGCAGAAAAGCATGTGAAAACGTGTGCATACGTCTAATGTCCCCAAAAAATTATTTTTGAAGCAATGTGGAGTCAATTAAGAAACGCACCCAGTGTAGGGGAAGAATAGAGAGTACGTCATGCAAACACCAAGAAAATTATAAGTCCACAAGTATCATATACAAGACCCGGTGAATAATGTAATCAAAAGTGACGTGAAAACCGCAAGTAAAAAGCACAATAAAGTTTCAGCACTTACCCATCACCAAAGAAAGATAGCGTGTACCGAGAACCACGACTGTAGCTCCGGATCATAACCCGGAAGACGCGGAGTCTGCGCACAAGGCCCCATAAGAGGAAGAACATAGAAAATAAAAAACGGACTAAAGGACGTGATAGCCTCACAAAGTAAACAAAGACGCGTGAATACAAAGCAAAGGACACCAGACTAGTCTAAAGAAATACGAGGAAAACATAAGAGAAAATATAGGATGGCACAAAAAAGTGAAACAATTAAAGTAGAAGAAAAAGAGGAAACGTGAAAATTATTAAAATACACCATAGTAATACGAAACAAAACATTAAAAAGTAAACATCATTAAGCAGAAAGCATAAACTTAATAACAAATATAGGTTCAATCACTGGTGTAGTATAGGACACAGTGTCAAGAGAGATCATATATCAAATGATTATAGGGGAACACTTCTCAAAATATCATTCAGTTCAAAGATGACAACTGAGTTCAATTCTATCGTTAAGCCCCTTAGGCTGGAGGGATTGTAAATAGTAAATCCAGTGTAACTCGCGCTGTAGTAAATATTTACTATTGTCTCTGTAAGCAACTTTCTGAACATTCTCCAAAATTAAATAGCGAATTTGGCTGGGGTTGTGTGATTGAGATACAAAATGTGCTCCAATACAAGACTTGATGTTTTTAGTGCGGATACTACTGCGATGTTCATTGAGTCTAGTTTTCATTTTCCGTTCTGTTTTACCCACGTACGGGAGGCCACATGGGCATTTGATCATGTAGATTACGTTTGTGGAGTCACAGGTTGCATTCACCCGGAGGTGAATTGGAGTACCTTTCGTTGGATGACATAACACATTTCCAGGTATAATACTGTTACAATGACCACAATTGTGGCATGGAAAGGTGCCTTTGAAAGTTGTCACACTTTGCACAATTGGTTGTTTTAAAAGGGATTGTAGATTTTTGGAGCGTTGGTAGGCAAAAATAGGTGGTTTCTCAAATATATTGTTGAAGTCTTTCTCCAAAGTTAGCATGGGCCAGTGTTTACGAATTACATCCTTGATTTTTTTAGATTGAGTAGAAAATTTGGAAACAAAAACGGAGCGATTCTCTTCCGCAAGATTGACATTTTTTGGTTGTAACAGTTCATTTCTCTCCAACACCATCGCTCTTTCTTCTGCATTTCTAGTTAGTTGAACGGGATATCCCCGTTGGTGGAATTTAGAAATGATTTTATCACTGTCTTGTGAGTACAGTTCTTCTGTAGAGGATATTCTTTTAGCTCGTAATAGTTGGGAATAAGGTAAATGACGCTTCAGACTTGGTTGGTGAAAACTACGATAGTGTAAATAGTTATTCCGATCAGTTTCTTTGGTGTAAATAGATGTGACAAACTGATTGTCAATCAACTTTATGGAGACATCAAGGAAAGATATTTCAGTTCTACTGTATGTGTGAGTAAATTGTAGTCGGTCATTGATACCATTCAAGGAGGCTATGGCAGTATTCAACTGTGTCTCAGTGCCCTTCCAAGTCAGGAATATATCATCGATGTAACGATGGTATGAACACAAGAATGGTTCCCAATCTTTGTCTTTTAGAATGTGTTGTTTTTCAAAGTCGTACATAAACAGATTAGCATATGCTGGAGCAGCGCAGTTGCCCATGGCCACTCCAGACAATTGTAAATAGTAGTGGTTATTGGGGGATTTGAAGTAACTATGATGTAGGCTGAATTGCATAAGTTCAAGGATGAAGATCTGTAGTTGAATCGGTTTCTTAGTTTGCAAAAGAGCACTCTCTAGTGCTTCAAGGCCCAGATTGTGAGGGATGGACGTATATAAAGAGCTGACATCAATGGTGGTCAGAATGATAGGTTGGTCAATGGGAATATCAATTTCATGAAGTTTTTTCAAAAAGTCAGTCGTATCTCGAATGTATGTTGACATGGTTTTTACACTTGGTTGAAGGTGTTTATCAATGTAAAGCCCAACGGGTTCATGAATAGAATCGCACGTACTGACAATTGGCCGAAATGGTGGTGTTGTCGGGTGTTTGTGAACTTTAGGCAGTGTTAAGTTAGCATGGGCTCATTACCGGTTTAAACGCCATTTTTCCTTTTTTGCAACTTCTGCACACGACACTTAGTTGTTGCTTTAGCTTTCAACCTAGTAGTTCATCGTGGTTTACATGAGAATAATATGTTCTTGCTCTACTATCTGCTTTGCTTGTTAAACTATATCTGTACAGCGAGTGCTGAAGTTTCAAGAACAACACGATACAGAATTGTTATGAGGTCTGATCTCCACGACTTCATACTCATAACATAAGTGCAACTTCTGCCAATTCTGGGCATGAGGCGGGTTTTATATTGCTTTGCCGAACACACATACACAACAGTTGATGCGGTTCACATGAAGAGAGAGCTGGTGTATGCTGATGTGATTCCTTCAAATCTAAGACACTAAAGTATGGGCACGCCCTAAACCAACACAAAGAGACCTTCTTAGCAAATAATATAATATGTGTATTAGGGAGGGTGAGATATAAGCAGCCGCGGGCCGTGGAGGGAGTTACGGTGGGGCAGGGAGGCGGGGAGGGGGAGGGGCAGGGTGGAGCCCTCTCCACCCTGCCCCTCCCCCTCCCCGCCTCCCTGCCCCACCGTAACTCCCTCCACGGCCCGCGGCTGCTTATAAGTGTTGCTAACTCTTATTCATTTACAGCATGTTAACATACTGTCACCATTCGCTTTTTATGTACTAGTAACTATGCTGGTAATTTTGCTACTGATAATATGTGTACTTGTATTATCTAAGATACTACGCCTGAGAAGACGGCATTAGTAAATAAACATTTCAAATACACATGTGTTCTTCTTAACTCCATGTTCTGGTTTCTAAGAAATATATAACGACCGACTGTTCATGAGTTCCACGTATCCTGAGGTACTATAAGTTCATATTCTGGATTGTCTAAACATTGAGAGTTTGTTATATCCAATGTGACACTGTACCTAGCTTGCTAAGGGGTTTTGATTACTAAGGTGAGTTTTGGGACACCCTAATTCGCCGAGGTTCCAATCCTCTGTCCACAGTTCTGTGTGAGAACAGAAACCCTGCGACAGGGGCACCCCTGAGCCTTGCTGGAGCTTCATCACACTTGCGATACAACTCCAGCAATGCGCCACCTTTACGGCACAGATACGTCACGCATCTGTGCTGTTTTTGCCCCATGATGCGCCGCATTGTAAATGCAGCACACCATAGGTGACGGAACAGCGGCACAGAATGACTAACACATCCCTGGTGATGCGCCAGTCATCATAAATCTATCCCTATGCTTCTTATCTTGTTAGAGATGAACCGCCATATGTATCATCAAAGTTTTTTGCATTTCCTAAATAGCGAACTTTAAGGAATAAATAGCGATTCTTTACCATTCCTAGTTTGCGATGACCTATTTGCTAATTACAAATTACCCATTCATTTCCATGCAGCAGGAGGCCCATAGGAATGAAGGTGCAATTTGCGATTAGCAATTACCTCATCGCAAATTCCGAATTTTTCCGAGGGTGCAGGGGTGACTCAAGAACACCCTGCTGCACCCCCGAAAAAGAAATTTGGGGGCATATGGCGCACATAAATTTTGAAAACATTCCTTTACCTCAAAAACGATTTTCTTTTTTTTTATATATTCATACTTTGAGTTTCAAAACAGTCTCAGAAACACACCAATTTGTCTTCAGCAGAGCAAAAGGTATGCACTCCAGAGTCTGCAGCTATCAAAAGCACAGAAATGCTGTAATTCCTCACACATATCTCTCATGTCACACCAATCAAAACTCTTCCCTCACTTTTTTTCAAAGCAAAACCCTGCCCCCTCTCTGCTTTTTCTGCATAGCAACCACCTCTTGCAAGACCTCTGGTGTTTCCAAGTTCACACAACAATGTTGCAATTGAACTCTGAACTCTCAGTGCACCTGCATATCCAGAGCATTCTTTCATTTAATGATTTTTTCTTCGCCACTCAAAATACATCTTTCAACGAACTCATCCATGCACACTAACTTTCTGTTTTCAGCAATCAAAATCCACCAATCACTCTTACTGCTTCATTAACACAGAAACTCCTCAGTTTTTTTCATTTTACACTCTCATTTTTTCAACTGCCATTTCATTGCCACACTTCATCTGATTGCAGGAGAACCTTCTCTCGCCATGTTTTCTGTCTGGATTGTTGGACATAGTTATATCTATTGGGCTCAAAGGTACGCTGAAAACAGGAATTTACCTAACCTCAATTTACAAGATGTGGAAATTAAGTGGTTTGGCCACAGAGGATTAAAATGTCACCAATTGATACCATTGGTGAAAACCTTTATGCATTTGCCAAAACCTGACCTGTTAATTGTGCACTGTGGAGGTAATGATTTGGGCACTTTGACTGGGGTAGGTCTGGAAATGCTTTTAAAGGACACCTTTGAGCAATTGATGGCACTTTTTCCTCAGACTGCCTTGGTATATTCAAATATATGCCAAAGACAAAAATGGAGGTGGTCGAACCAATTTTGTCCACAAATTGAGAAATCGAGGAAGCATGTAAACAAATCTGTTTCAGCTTACATGAGAGACCATGGAATGGGCTCCCTGTACAACAATAACTTGCGTTACTACATGCAAGATATCTACAGAGGAGATGGAGTTCACTTCTCAGATGAGGGCAACAGAATTTTCACTCTGAATTTAAGACTGTGCATTGGTACCTACTTATAAGTACCTAAATGTACTTCTCAGAGCTACCCTACATCTGATCACTCACAATTATTATTTTACTCTAACTTTTTTCACTAATTTTCAAGAAAGTACGCTCCCCAGAACGCTTCCCGGTTCGCGAACCGGGCGCACTCCACGCAAAAAAACTAAAAAAACTGTATATTTTTTTTTTGCCCTGCGAGACCCTTTCAAAGCCTCCACATCAAACCTAGGGGGTCAGGGACGATCTACTATGCCCCCTTATGGTCATTTGCCCCTTCGCTTTGGCCTCCTCTTGTCTCTCGATCCTACCGAGAGACAAGATGGCGGCCGCTACGGACTGTTTGGAATGTTTACAGACGCCGAAGAACCAATCAGCTTCGCAAACCTCCGTAACGCGAAAAGTACACGAAGCGGAGCGCTGTTACAGATATATATCTTTTTTTGAACGTTAATTTCTCAAAATCCACTGGAGCACATATATTGAGACCTAGCAAAGGCACATCGGGCTACCAGTCCCTAATATTTTACCAAGTTTCGTGCAAATCCATTCAGCCGTTCGATTATTATTATTATTATTTTTTTTTGCCCCGCGGGGCCCTTTTAAAACCTCCACATCAAACCTAGGGGGTCAGCGAGGATCTACTATGCCCCCTTATGGTCATTTGCCCCTTCGCTTTGGCCTCCTCTTCTCTCTCGATCCTACCGAGAGACAAGATGGCGGCCGCTACGGACTGTTTGGAATGTTTACAGACGCCGGAGAACCAATCAGCTTCGCTTCACAAAGCTCCGTTGCGCGAAAAGTACGCGTACTGGAGCGCTGCCCGGTCCGCTGTTACAGATATATATCTTTTTTTAAACGTTAATTTCTCAAAATCCACTGTAGCACATATATTGAGACCTACAAAAGGCACATCGGGCTACCAGTCCCTACAATTTTGCCAAGTTTCGTGCAAATCCATTCAGCCGTTCGGGCTAAAAGTGAGGCCAACCGCCCTATGGAAAACTCAATGTTAAAAACACGTTTTGGGACCCCCCTTTTTTCTCGGCCCCCCCTTGACGAACCCCCCCCAAATTTTCAAGGGCTGCTCAGAAACAAAATGTGCCATTTTCCTGAAAATTTCAGCCAATTCTGTCCACAAACGCCAAAGTTATTAGACATAGAATTTTCAAAAATCCCATAGAGAAAAAATCCTAACTATATATACCTACTGGCGACCGCCAGTAGGTAATATATATATATATATATATATGTTTTATTTAATTTTATTATTTTTTTACTAAGCACACAGTGGTGATCACCACTGTGTAATCAAAGTTAAGTCAAAGTTTCCATAGAAACAGCTTATTTTGTTTTGACAATATCTTTGGTGCTGTTTGACAAATCTTTATGAAACTTTCCCAAAAACAGTTCATCCACATCAGGTCGTTCCAGGAAAATTGTGGGGTTTATCCATCAAATGAGGGCTGAGGAAAAGAGGGTATCCTAAAACAGGTTTTTTTAATCCAATTCCCCTTAGGATTTTGGAAAGATATACAAAAAAACGGCTGATCAGAATTACACCAAGTTCGGCAGAATACTAGATCTTTACTCAGATAACATGTTTTTTTGTGCTTTGGTAATAATCTGTTCAACCCTTTTTTGATAAAGTCATGTTCAAAATATAGTGCTATCTGGACAGTCATTCCAGCAGGACTACTGCTGTACTCCTGTGGTAGCAAACATTTAAAAAATGCAGAGAACTGATTGGTTGAGAGGGCTTTTCTCCCATCAGCCATCACAGGCCCATATCACCAGTACCAGTTCTGAACAATCCTATTGGCTGGCTGCAAGATCAACAGAAATGTTGCAGCAGCTATTTCAGGACTCAGGGACTCAGTCACCATGCCCCAGAATGTAAAAAAAATAAGACAGAATGGGGCAGGGAAGGAGGAGCTTGACCCCTGGTCCTTCTGTTGGGACCCAGAAAGACCCCCACTGAACCCAAAATGTTAAAAGAAATCCATAACACTGGTACAGTGATATTCCTTTGGGACCAAGCAAGGCCCCTGTGTGGTCCCGATGGACTCCCACGAGGTCCAATAGAAGTACCATGTGTACTGTGGGTCATGTGAGCATTAAAAAGTGAAGCTTGCACTGTCAATCAGTACCTTGGAGTGCCACATGTGCAGAAGTACCACAGGGCCATGAAAAAAAATGTACAAATTGAAAATGTGGAATTGGTGTCCACGGAAGCTTGTGCAACCATTGGTGGTTGGCCAGCAACGGAGCACTGGCTGCCCATTGGTGGCTGGGCACAGAGCCTGGCCACAGGCCATGCATGGCTGGGTTTAGCCACTCGCTGGGGTTTGGCTGTAGGGCCTGGCCATAGGCCAGGCTCTGTGCTCAATTCCCTACTGTGCATGGTCAAAAGCAAAGCTCAGTATGGGACTTAGGTGAATATGACCATAAATAATAAAACATATCTATAGTGACGACCGCCTGGCTATTCAAATGAAAAGAAATTGCTGATTTTGTTAGGGGTACCGTGGTTCTGAAATTATTTTTAAAAATGCAGTTCGTAACGGGTAAGGTCCAAGACCAGGCTGCAGGCCAGGTCCTTTGGCAAACCCATGCAGTCTCCGGCCAAAGGCCATGTGCAGCAAGGACTGGACAATCCCAGATGGTTGGGTGCAGGGCCTGGATGCAGGCTTGACTATTAGTTTTATGAATGGTACCTTGACCATCAGGATGACAGAAATCTTTACCTCCTCCATTGTGATAGACTACTATCCTTCAAACGTAGAGATGCTGAAGACTTTTACCTCTGCCATCCTCATGGACTACCGTCTGTTCAAATTCTTTTATTTTTTGGTTTTGTAAAAGCAGAAAAAACGAATAACCTCCTCGCCCTGGAAGTTTTATTTCAGAGTGTGGAGGTCATTATTTGTATTGTCTTTCTCTCTCCTCCTGGCTTTTCCTGGACAGAAAATAATAGAAATTAAATCATCCACCCTAAAGGGAGCGTGTGATCTAATGTTCTTCCACTATCAGTCCCTACTCTGCTCTGCTGTCAGAGGTTGATCAAGCTTACAGAGTCTCAAACAATAGAATACTTAAGGTCTAATCATCTCTAAATTAGGCAGGTGAACTGAGGGATTGGCAGGCAGGGTATTGTGCCACATTTGGAACGGAGTACCTTGTCCGTCAAACTCTAAATTGGGCTCTTAGTTTTCAACTATGTTTTTTGTTGAAGTCTCTAGTGTTTTTATGATGCACTATTTTCATAACCCCTGCTGTGCACAGGTTTTAATATTATAGTGCATCGTAAAAAAAGAACAATTTTTGGGGTGAGTATTTGAGTGTTTTATTCATTAGAATTTTTCTGGTGATTTTATGTTTTTAAAAAAAAGTTTGGGGCAAACTGCCCTAATAAGAACCTTTGCGTTGCACTAATAATCCCTGTTATATCTCACAGAATCAATCAATCAATCAATCGATAAGGATTTTGTATAGCACTGCTACTCACCCGTGAGGGACTCACGGCGCTAAGGGGGAAGGGTGGGGCTGATCCATCTGGGTGTGGAGATCCAGTTGAAGAGCCAGGTCTTGAGGGGTCAATGACTTGGATTGCCTGAGGTGAAGGGGCAGGGAGTTCCAGTTCTTGGTGGTGAGGTAGGAGAAGGATCTCCCTCCGGTTCTGGTCTTGTGGATCCAGGGATCAAGGCCAGAGCAAGTTGGGCAGAGCAGAGTTGTGCGGCAGGTGTGTGGAATGCGATGCAGTGGTTCAGATATTCTGGTGCTGCTTAGTGGAGAGCTTTGTAGGCATGTATGAGGAGCTTAAAGGTGATTCTCTTTTTGATTGGGAGCTAGTGGAGTTGTTGGAGGTGTTGTGTTATGTGGCTGCAGTGGGGGATGCTGAGGATCAGTCTGGCTGTGGCGTTTTGGACATTCTGAAGTTTCCTGAGCTGATTCTGGGTGACACCGGCATACAGTACGTTGCCGTAGTCAAGTCTGCCGGAGATGTGTGCATGGGTGACGTCTTTCTGGATTCTGTCAGGATCCATCTGAATGTCTTTTGAATCAGGCGGAGTGTGAGGAAGCAGGATGAGGTTACTGCGTTGATTTGTAGGTTCATTGTGAGCGAGACGTCCAGTATGATGCCGAGGTTGTGTGCATGATCCATACGGATGTGAGGGGTTCCTAGTGCGGCAGGCTACCAGGAGCCATCCCAGTCTGAGGGGGTGGGGATAGGTCCCAGGATGAGTACTTCGGTCTTGTCTGAGTTGAGCTTGAGGCAGCTGTCTTTCCTCCATGTGGCCTTCATCTGCTGTGAAAGTTGATTCTGGTGGTTGTGGGCTCGTTGGTGAGGGAGAGGAACAGCTGGGTGTCATTGACATAGGAGACGATGTTGAATCCGTGGGTTCTGACGATGGCTACAAGGGCGGCCATGTAGATGGTTGTTAGACTTGGCTTTTTCAGCAGGTTTACCCCTAGACATTTTGCTTTTTGCTATGGATTGGTGTTTCCATTATTAGCATGTTTGATTTACTGGTAAGTCCCTAGTAGCGTGCACTGAGAGTGCCAGGGCCTGTAAATCAAATGCTATTAGTGGGCATGCAGTACTGATTGTGCCACCCACAGAAGTAGCCCTGTAAAGATAACTCAGACCTTCCACTGCAGTGTCTGCATGCAGTTTTTATAGCCATCTCGACTTGGCAAGTGTCCCCACTTGCCAGGCCCTAACATTCCCTTTACTTACATCTGAGGTAGGCCCAAGGTCCCCCTCTGGGCAGGGTGCAGTGTATGTGAAAGGTAGGGCATGTTCTGGTGTGTGTGACATGTCCTGATAGTGAAATGCTGTGTATTTCGCTTTTCACTATTGAAAGGCTATCTGTCCCTTAGGATAGAATGGGAGGTACTTTGTAACCTCTCACAAGTAGAACTCCCCATTAGAATGAGATAGAGAAATAGAGTTTAGTTTGCCTGAAATCAGAATGTATGTTTTGGTAAAGATGATTTTTATGTTGTGTGTTTGGAAATCCCACTTTTAGAAAGTGGGTATTTTCTTGCTTTGCTATCCCGTGTGCCTCTGCTGGGTTGTGCAATTGACTGTCTGGCTTTGGAGTGGCAGGGACTGGGGTGTGTATTCACTGTAGTCAGCCACTGGGGGGGGGGGGGTCAAGTTGTGTCCTGCCTTTCCTGAATGTGTCAAGGCTGGGCTGATTTGACCTGACTGCATTCAGAGTAGTGGGAGGAGTTTCACTAGCACCCAAATATGCCTGGTCTGTATTTAGAGTGGTGAGTGGAGATTTCCCTTGCACCTGAATAGGCCCTGTCTCTCTTGCACAATGCTGTCTCCATCTCCTGCCAGGAAGCTGGACCAGAGAGGACAGAACTGGTTTGGGCTGAGCACAGACCCTCTCTGCCCAAAAGAACAAAGAGAAACTGAGTATAAATATTGGGGCCCAGACCCCAGAACTTTAGATTACTGCTGAACTAAAAACCAGCCAGGAAGAAGAGCTGGAAACGCTGTCAGGAGGATCTGCCACTTTGCTGCATGCTCTGCTGTGTTGGCCTGCTGCTTTCTGCTTCTGTCTTGGGCAGAATAAGGACTGGATTGTACTTTCATCTCCCTGCTGTTAGAGTTTTCTCCAAAGGCTTGCAGTAGAGCTTGCCTTCTGTTGGAAGTCTCGGGGAGATGAAAGACTTCAAGGAACTTGCTTGGATCAAGAAACCAACCAATAAGAAGAGCTAGAAGAACTGCCAGGAAGAGTACTGCCCTTTGCTGTGTTGTTGCTTTGCTGGGTTGGCCTGTAGTTGCTGCATCTGCCTTGGGCAGTGACAGTACTCAACCAAACTTTCTTTACGTGTTGCTGAGTATCTCCAAGAGGTTGAAATAGAGCTTGCCTCCTGTTCATGAAGTCCCAGGGACAGCATAGACTTCACCTACCTCTGGGTACCACCTCTGGAACCGCGGTTTCTGTTGCCAAAGAGGGAGAAAGCAGCGGACATTGTCACCAACCCTGATGCCGACTCCGCGTCCTGAAGGCACCACAGAGAGCACCGCCGGAATTCGCATCTCAACCCTGGTCTCACCGACGAAGACGACTGCTGCTGATCCCGAGCCGCTGCTCGCACCCGACCTGTGGGCACCACACTCAGCACCGCTTTGCTTCCCTCTGCCGCCCTGGTCTCTCCGACGATGTCGCTCCCTAACTGCACTTTGGTTTGGTGGCACCGCTCGTAATTTACATGATGCACCGCCCTGTCCCACACCGCAGTCTGATCCGACTGATGCCAGCTCCTATCAACTGGCACTGTCGCTTTCACCATGACCTGTCAGCACCGCCACAAGCACTGCCTCACTCTACACCACAGCCCTGGTCTCACCGACACGGATGGATGACCATCACTGAGTCGTTGCCTACACCACGACTTGAGGGCACATCACACCGCACCGCTACGCTTCACACCGCAACCGCAAAAGTCACCATGACCGGCACGCATCGACGTGGTCGGCTGGCATCAAAGGTACTGTTTACGGGTCTGCAGACACTATCTCCGGTCCACACTGACGTGGTCGGCCGAAACTGTTGGATTCTGTTGTTCAGTAGCACCGTACGGAGCAACTGACTTCAAAGTACTGCATTTTTACGTCATACTTGCAAAGTGCCTATTTTTGATTACTATATGTTGGTCTTTTATTTTTTTGGTCTTGTGTGCACAGATAGATATTAGTTATTTTTCTAAAACTGGTTATGATGTTTATTTGTAGTGTTTTCACTGTATTACTGTTGGTTCTGCCCTTGAGAGTATGATCACGTTTTCCGACATGGTTTCTCATGTTGGTCTGTCTGACACGGAAACCATGTCAGAAAGTGTGTTTGGGGGCCCACAATAGGGCCTCTTTTGGTGCACGACCTCTGGTTGGAGGCCGAGGGGCACCTATGGTGCCCCCCTGTTGATCCCTTCATCTTGTGGCAGGTACCTTGAGGTGACTGCCACGTGGTGCAGGGATGAACAGCACTTCCCATTTCACTATGGGAGCATGCATTATGGCCAGTTTACGCTGCACTGCATGCTCCCATAGGGAAATATAGAAATGCGAACAAACAGTTTTCAGTCGAATCCTAATGAGGCGGTCGGGACCGCTGACCGGGTGTCGGTCGTTCCCATGACCAAGTCAGTGTCGGTATTAAGTGATTTTGCCCAACATCATAATAACTCCCTGAGTATTGTTGAGGAGTTGATAGTCATTGAGGTATTCGGTGAGGTGTCTGTTGATGATTTTCTCTAAGACCTTAGCCCGGAATGGTCTATAGTTATAGAGCATTAAAGGGTCAGCAGAGGGTTTCTTCAACAAGGGTAGAACAGTGTGTTTCCAAGCATTCGGGAAAGTCATGGGAGAGGGGGAGAAATTCACAATGGGTGTGAGCATGGCGCTGATGGGTTGCAGTCCTCTGGAGTAGGTGTGGTGGGGGCAGGGATCCATTGGGATGAATGAACTTCAAGGTGCTAGTGGATTCTTCTGGGGTGATGATGATGAGCGGTTGATGTACAACATGTGTTGCCAATCAATTGCTTCACGTTGTTCAGTAATTTAATTATTATGAAGTTTCACTCAATGGTACCCTTGTAAGGAAAGATATGAGAAAAACATTCTAATCTTGCGTTGTATGTATGGTTCATCTCCACAGGTGACAACTCAGAGGTTTTGTCAGATTCCTGGCATGCATATGTCAAACCTGGCATGCAGTGACTGTTCTGAGCCTGAAGTGGCGATCAATAGCATATGTCTGTGGTAAATGCGAAGCTTAAACTTGGGCCTGTGAGGATGACCATAGGTTTACAATATTAGTGCATGAGCATTTGAGCTGTATATGTTAACTTTGAAACAAAAGCTGTTGAGAACACTTGAGGAAAAAGACAAACTGGCTTTGTGGTTGAAAGACTGCTGTTATTTGAGGCTAATTAGAGTGTATAATCTCGGGGTGAGATTAGGCTTGCTCAGTTTGTGCTCGCTGGAGACAGGGTCCATTTTTTTTTGTATTAGGGCTCTTGGCAACCTTGATACACCCTTGTGTGGGAGTCATGATGGTGACCATTATATATTGACTGACCGTGCACAATGGACTGCAAAATCTATGCCTGAAAGACTGCTTTTATTTGGGGATAAATACAGAGTACACTCAGGGGGAGATTGGGTTTCCACGGTGTGCACTTTCACAGTTTGCACTCACTAGGGGCTTCATTTATGAGGCTGTGCGTCTCTTTTACGCCGCCGGTGCGTCACATTTTGTGACGCACCAGTGGCGTACAAAATGCGCCTTGTTGCGCCATATTTACAAAGTGACGCATCTAGGTAGATGCGTCACTTTGTAAACCCCTGCGCCACATTATACCTGCGCGAGGTATAATGTATGCAAGGGGGGAGTTTTGATGCAAGAAAGGGTCATAGAAGTGACGCAGTGAAATCTATAAGATTTCACTGTGCCACTTCTAGGACACAAATGCGTCGATTTCTTACGCCTGCCTCACAGCAGGCATAAGACTGACGCAGGCCCTTTCACATGGGGCTTGCCCCATGTGAAAGGACACATTGCTGGAGTTGCGTCACTTTTGTGACACACTCCAGCAATGCGTCATTTTTGCACCATACAGATACGTCAGAAATACTGACGTATCTGTAACTCCTTGCGCCATGATGCGTCATACTGTAAATATGACGCATCATTGGTCTCGCAAGGAGGGCGCAGTGAAAAGCGACGCATCGCTGTTTTCACGCAGCGATGCGTCACTTTTCATAAATGAGGCCCAAGGAGAGGGTAGCGTGGTGGAAGAGTCCATTTTCCAAATCTACATTACTTCTCTTGGCAACCTTGGTATGCCCTTATGAAGAGACATGATGGAGCTTGCACAATGTACTGCAACTCACAGAATACTGTAAAACACCTCTAGTTGTATGATCTTGAAGTTATCAAATAAATTAGGAGCTAAACAAGCATTTGCAATGCAATAGGTCTCACCTTTGGGACAATATAAGGATTTAGTAATGCAGCGTATTGTGCGGCCCCATAGCTTTCAGGGTGCTGAGTCGCTGATGAGCAAGCAGTGTCCTGGGATTTTGAGCAAATCTCTTCAAATACAAGCAGCAATCTCGGAGGGGTGGTGGGGGCTGGGTGAAGGGGTAGGGTGACACAGCAAAGGGCAAGCAGGAAACAAGACGCAATGGTGAAAATGAAAATGGTGAGGGGTGGTCAGGGACAGCACGCATTGTAACTGGATCAGCATTTGTGCTTATAAATGACTTCATTTGGCAATATTTAAAAAACAGCAATGAATGGCATCAAACATGCTGTGTAGGACATGCAGTCAGAGCTGCCGACACAGGAGTTCGAGTCTTGGTGTCGCCTTAACATCCTGTGATTTTGGTCAAATCACTTCAAATACAAGAAGCGATCTCAAAGTGGTGATGGGGGCGGGGTGAAGGGGTAGGGAGAGACAGCAAAGGGAAGCAGGAAACAGGACACAATGGTGAAAATGAAAATGGTGAGGGGGTGGTCAGGGACAGCACGCAATGTGACCGGATCAGAATTTGTGCTTATAAATTACTCCATCTGGCAACATTTAACAAACAGCAATGAAACGGCATCAAACATGCTGCAAAGTGATTGCAGCCAGAGATGCCAACCCGGGAATTTGAGTCTCTGCGTAGGCTCAAAATCCTGTGTCGATCTTGGAGGGACGGTGAGGGCGGATGAAGGGAGAGGCGGCACAGGGCAAGCAGGCTGCCTTGAGCAGGAAAGAAGACACAATGGTGAAAATGAAAGTGGGCACATCGTTAAAATGTGCATGGCCTTCAAAGTAAAATGATAATTAAACCAGCAATGCAAATGCCAATTTAAAGATGAAGCACAGCGTCTGCGAAGTGGGCGCTGTACTGATACACAAGTTGAGGCAAATATGAAAAAAACAGTGTGCACAACGGAACCTATATAAAAAAATGTCGTAAGGCCATGTGTAACGGGGCAGTCTCCTGGGAGGGTTTGAAACACAAAAAGGCTGGACTAATTAAGCATGCTGACCAACCAAAAGAATGCATTTATGAAGGGCACGAACAGGAACAAATGGAAAACATGGGAGGAGCTTCAAGCCACAGTCTAGATTACAGCATGCCTCGCAGAGCAAAGCATGCGCTGCCTAGGCCTGACCTAAAAGTGGAATATCATACATGAAGATATTCATGAGGGGCCACAGACTACTAGGAAGGGAATACCCAATTATGCAATCTTAGACTGGTTGGTACTCGTTTACCAAAACGTTTTACTAAATGTTCTCAATGGGTGAACTGCTTGTGCCCAAGGGCTGAAATGCTGCATAGGAGGATCAGATTCCAAACTAGAATAACCACACATATTGGCACAAAATGATACAACTCCACTTCATTAAGGGGGAATAAATGGGAGTGGAAGTTAATCCTATTTGTATTAATGTAACTGTGCTGTGGGCAGTGGTACTGGAACCATTTTCAAAGTGGGAGTGCTGACCATCAATGTCAATTGACTTGAGTCCCTCTGTTCTACTTTCCGTTCCAGGAATGTATTCACCAAAAGTGTTATAGGTGCAGTGGCACCAGTGCCGATGGGAGTGAGGATCAATCTCCACTCCAGTTGTGACAGTGTTTCATTAACAAAGCACGGCAAATGGGGCCCATGTTCCTTGCTTCCATGTGGGCCATAGCATACTTGCCATGACATTGTGTCACGCCGCTTATATACATTTTGAGATATTTATTCTTTACTTTGTAGAGCAAGTACGTGTCTATATTTGCATATGTATTAGAAAACCTCTTGAATACGTTCACTGTTACATCAACAAGAGTGTTGCTTATTAAATACCCAGCATTTTTAGTCTGAGAAAGGAACAGTAGACACATCTCTCAAAATAATTATATGAGAGGCTATACTAATTAGCAGCACTTTGTCACTGAAAGTTTGTACTTCAGTCCACAGTAAATACTCTAAAGCTTTTTCTTAATTCTCCATCTGAACAACATCAAGTATGTTATGTTATATGGTGATTTATAACGCGCACGACTACTCTTGAGTATCCTGGCGCGATATAAGTATATTGAAGGTGCTGCATCACCCGGTGCACCCCTACTTCCAGCGCTTCTGGTTGTGGGGCAGGGACAGAATAGATAATGGCTTAGAGTGGAAAAACATGTCAAGCATAACTGTTTCCTCAAACTTGTTTCTTTTTTTAGGCCTACCTGAAATGGGTGGAACGTGAGGGGAAGGAGCCCAAGCTGCCTGGACTTAATCTTACACACAAGCAGCTCTTCTTCCTCAACTTTGCTCAGGTAGAAAATGTTTTGTCATGCCTAATGAGTTGTTCTTATAAGATTTATCATTTTGAAAAACAGTAATGTACCTACGCAGTAAAAACACAGCATCTTACTATTTTCAGTCACATGTATAGTGTTTGTTGGGGAAATGGTAAAACCTCAAAGTTCCTGAATGGTCAAAATAGATATTTTTGTCGTTCAAATTGTGGATGATTGTGTTATTTGTCTTTTCTCTTATGGTAGAATCCTAGATTGTGTCTCCCATGGAAGAAGGTTGGTGAGGCTAGTTCCATAGCATGGAGCTAACATTGCTCCATCACTAGGTGATGCAGTGGTCAATTACAACATCTGTGATGACAAGTGGTATACTGTCCCACGCCCTGCTCTTCTGCCCTTTCCTTTATATGCCATATAACTTATGAAGTGTAGTAGGAAATGGAATGAGCTAAATCTAAATTAACATTATTTAATTTTCCTTTCTAGGTTTGGTGTGGTTCCTATAGACCAGAATACGCCAGTCAGTCCATCAAAACAGATGTCCACAGTCCTTTGAAATACAGGTAAATAGCAAGACATTGATAAATATGTGTGCTAGCTTAATACAATGCCTTCTTAGGATTCAAAACTGATTCCTGGATCTATAAGTAATAATGAGGGTGCAGAATTGGTTTCAGATTATATCTATAGCACTGAATCACAGAGATATTCTTGGGGATTTCAGAGTGCTGGACTTTCCTAATGACTAGTAGTAAGCCATGCTTCCATTCTGGTGCTCTCTGTCTACATCTGTGTTTTCTACCCTTTGTGCATTTTCCAGCCATGGAATTCGGAAGCCATTTTACAGAAAGTGCCCCAGGGGTGCAAGAGTTGTGCGCCCTTGCGGCACTTGGGTATTACAGAAAGGACTGCAGATGCTTGTACGGCACCTTCTGTGATGTGACAGCACTGGTTGATATGTATCACCAATGCTATTTGGAGAGGGCGTTCCCTCATTTGCGTGGGGGTGTGGCGCCATACACATGAGGGAATCCCTTTGTATGTGCTCCAGGGACGTATTACAGATGAGGGTGCAGAGGCTAAGGTGGCCGCACTGTCAGTGTGCCTCCTTAGGACAACCATCTCATGGGGTGAAAGACACCCTGACAATTGTCTGCAGGCAGGTGCAGTCACTCACTGCACCTGCCTGCAGGTGAATCTCTTATTCCTCTTCAAAATGCAGGGGCATATCATCAAGCCCCGGATATAAAATTATTGCTGCTTTAGTGTCTGTTTTTGGACGGAAAGCAGCAATAATTTTAACGCTTTATCAGCAAGGTCACGCTATCGCGTGAATCCTTTCATTATCGACCTTTCCCCCAACGCCCATCCTTGCATCTCTAATGAGATGCAAAGTGGGCGTTCCTGCCCTGACATAACTGGAGAAATGTCGCTAAGCGACATTTCTCCAATTATTAATGGGCACGCTAACCTGCAGAGTGACAAGCAAAGTAGCGATAACCTCTGTTATAGCTACTTTCCTTACGCCTGCTTCAAAACTGACTTAGCCATGATATCCTATGTAAGGTGGATATCATGGCTAAGTATGCCTTGCTCTATCAGCAAGCTTTCGCCAAACCTTGTGCGATTATCGCTGTATTTCCAGCGATAATCGCACAATTGGCAGCTTGTGCTCTGAATTTTATCGCTTTGGAGATCAGCATTGCTGATAGCACGCTATCTCCGCGATAAAATTCAGAGTTGGCAAGTGATAATTATCCTTGTGTTAAGATCGCTGAGCGATAATTATCGCATGGCCTTGATGATATGCCCCGCACTTGGGCTGACTCCTGCACAGAGAAACATAGAGAGACTATTAAGCAGCCACTCCGTATTTCACTAAATACGCTGCCCTAGGGCAGCATGAGTTCACGGCTGCCCTGAGGGCAGCGCATTCGTCATAATAGGGTGCACTTTCATTGTTTGCGCCCTGCGCTCCAGCTTAAAGGCGCAAAGAAGAAAAGTCAGCTAGTAACAAAGGATTAAAGAAATAACACTTTTTAGAATCAGGACATACCATAGGTTCATCTCATGTTTTTCTTCCTGTCTGCTTTATAACGTTAGAGTGGACATAGCCTCCAAATGCATGCTTGATTTGGAGTTCAATTTAGATACATACAAATGTACCTTATATGAAACTATACAAATTTGTCCTGGATCTAGCCATTCTGGGCCTGTGCTTTACAACCCTGGCTTATGACTGGGAAATACATTTTAAAGTTGTTCTGTCCCCACCAATCCAGTTGGAAACAAATCAATTTACTCACAACCCTTCTTTCTATTTGAATGTGTCCACGAATTAACTCCTCACCTACCCATTCCAAATTCCTCCCTCGCCCACTACTCCTAAGGGTTTCCAGTTGTGAGGTAGCAGCTTGTCGCTGTGTTTATTTAATTTAGAATCTGAAAGGTTGCTTCAAAGTCCCTCTACCACCTGGCCTTTCCTATAGCACATCTTTGGTCGCAAAAAGATCCTTGCTAACACTTCATGAATGTATTTCTGTCTTTCTGTTGCAGGGTCATGGGCTCCTTACAGAACTTTGAGGCCTTCTCTGAAGCATTCCACTGCAAGAAGGGCACAGAGATGCACCCAGTAGAGACATGTCGGGTCTGGTAGCCCAAGGAGAGCCCATACATTGCACTTGGACTCCACAGCCCGAAGCTGTCGGCTAGCCTGGCGATGGATACCGAACAGTATACGAGCCAACAGCGTGCCTGATGTTTCCCCATTCAGTCACAGCCAAGGTTTATCGTGCAGCTAGTCGAGCTTAACACTTTAAAAAAGGTTCTGCGAAAATATATGCAAAGTGTTTCGTATGTTGGACGGTGGTCTCTCTGCTGAGGGATATGCTTTATGGGATAAATGACTGTTTTAATGGGGGAAATGACTGTTTTTAATGGCTTATACTGACTGTTATTTAAATACACACACACTGCTGTCAGGGGTTTCCAAGACTACTTATGGAAAGGTGGAATTATTTTTAAGAAAAGAGTGTTAACCCTCCATTGGCATGTCTGTTGTCCGTCCGCCCCCTTGCTAAGTTTTACTAAGTCTTGTTGACTGCGTTTTCATTACTGAAAAATATGTGCAAACATGTGTCTTTGTTCTGTTTGGAGTGGTTTATTTTTGATGTCGAAGATAAAGTCGGTGAATTTCTGTGCTTTTCAAGTACTTTTCAATGTTCACTCCGTGGTCCTTCTCCCCCTCCCTTATAAATAAAAAAAAGAAATATACAGCTGCCTCTGAGTGGTTTGTGGTGGACAAAGTTTTCTTTGGTGAGTTTTCACTGTACTGCATGTTTTAACATAAAGACATGTTGTGACACCATGATCCAGCTAATCGTCATAACCCATATCAAAAATACAATACAAAGCATCAATTTACTGTGTACCACATTTCCAGGCTGCCACATGAGGTAACGTTTTGAAGATTGCAATTAAACAATCAAAGTATCCACCAACTCGCAAGATAGGCACATTTTGTTTGTTTAATAAGGTTATTCGATGATCATACAAATAAATGTTACAAATTAAAATATTTTAAATCAATTGTCTCTCTCATGAATACTTTCCAGTAATTTATAAATCTTCTTGATGCATTTCAAGAGTAAAACAGTACCTTCATCAGGAGAATGCCTTAGATCATGTTGAAAATGTATAATAAAAGATAATCAAATCATAAATAACATAGAAGGTTAATATGCCTTTGGATCAGATTCCATAGCCCATCATTAATATCTCTGATTCAACCCATCAACACACTAAGGGCCTTATTTATGAGGCCCTACCAGCACGTTTGAGCCGCCGGTACATCACTTTTTAGACGTTGCAGTGGTGCAATATGCCACAGCCTATTTATAAGGCCACATAAAGCCCCTTTATGTAGCTTTTCATGGACTTATAAAAGCAGAATACTGCGTGAAAGGGGCGTTCCATGGGTGTTTGCTGTGGGTGTCCCAGCGCAACACCCATGGATCCTGACACATTCCCAGATTTACGAGAAATCGTAAACCTGGGAATACGTCAGAACCTAATGCCATGGGGTGGCATTAGGGAGGCGTAATGAGGAGAAATGTTTTTATTTCCCCTCGTACTTTCCTTTTTCTATGGGTGCTGCATTCTGCAGCACCCACAGAAAAAGGAAATTGCCTTTTGTGATTCATTTTGTGCAGTAAGGTAGCCCTTCCGGCACAAAATCAATCACCCCCACGCTGGCACCCTTGCACATATGCTGGGGAAAAGGACAGGAATGGACCGTATCATATAGATACCGCACATTCCTGCCCTTTTGTTGTGACCTAGGGCAGTGCAGCAAGATCCTTGTGGTGCTGCCCTCCATCAAAACCTCATAAATGAGGCCCCAAGCGCAGATTTACTAAGAATTCAAGCAACGCAGTGCAGCACGGCAAGTATCTGTGATGCATTGTGTGCATGGAAAGAGCTGAAGAGCACCATATCTACTAAGACAGTGATACTCAAAGTACCTCCCGGGCGCCGCTTGCTGCCCTCTTGACCTTCACATGTGGCCCCCCTGGTTAACAATAGCGTGATCTGCTGTTCACTTGCTGAGTGCTAATATTCAGAAAAAAGGCTAAAAGTGCAACCATTTATTTGCAGGTTAAATGAAGTAAATACTGTGGTGTCTTGCACCACTTAACTTTAGTTAACCTGCAAATAAATGCCTGTCCATTTTATAAACATTTTATTAGACCTCCTAACACAATTATACTCACTGCACATAACAAACCCAGGGACATTTTTAGGATTGTAAATTACCTTAGCAGTGATGGTAGAATCTCATCCAGTCAGGCCCCCACTCAAGAGTTGTGCAACACCTTGAACAATTTCTTTGTGGAAATCTCTAGATGACATTTCCAGTAACTTATCTACTATGAACCATTTCACATCCATATGCCCTAACACACTATCGGAGCTTATGTCCCGTGACAAGTAGGGCTCCCCCAAGGACTGTTGCCCTCCCACTGTCCCAAGGGATACCTTTTCGGCCCTACCACACAGTATCCTCCCTTTTCTCAATGAATCCCTCAGCAAGGGCGAAGTACCTAGTGTCTTCAAAAACGCCACGTTAGTTCCTCTTTTAAAGAAACCAGGGGCAGATCCCTCGAACTCTTCCAACTACCGCCCTATTTCCCTCCTCCCCTTTCTGGCAAAAATTTTGGAGGCCCACGTGGCTAGGTGCCTTTCTAATTTCAACGAAAAGTCAGACTACCTTGAGCCTAATCAAGCCGGTATTCGGTCAGCTCTCTCGAAGGAGTCAGTGATCTTGGCAGTTATGGACACACTGAGAGAGAACGCTGACATGGGGGTCCCTCAGGCACTTGTGCTACTGGACCTGTCAGCGGCGTTCAACGCGGTCGACCATAACATTCTGTTGCACTGTGTCAAACAAGCAGGCATCCTTGGCCCTGCCTCTATGTGGATAAAGTCCAATCTCATAGGCAGAACCCAAGCAGTACGCCTTGGTGCTTTCACTGTCCCCAATCCGACCACTTCTTGTGGGGTCCCGCAGGGTTAGTCCCTCTCTCCATTGTTGTTCAATCTTTATATCAGGCCATTGATCCATTCACTTAAAGCCAGGAGAATAACCGTCTTTAATTATACTGATGACCTCCAGCTTGTCTACCCCCTGGTCTCCCCCAATGCCACTGCTGAATTTCAATCCACGATGCTTCACATCCAGCGTTGGATGGATCTTAATCAGCTGAAACTCAACCCGGGAAAGACGGAATTGGTGCTACCTGGTAAAAGCTCGGCATGCTGGGGACCTCACTTCTGGCCGAGCGAATTAGGCTCTCCCCCCACCCCTTTACTCTCAGTGAAAAGCTTAGGGGTGATCATCGACACTGAGCTCTCACTCGGAGGTCACGTGGGTACTTTGGTCTCTAACAGTCTCTTCCAATTACGTCAAATTAGGAAGATTGCCCATCTGCTGTCCCACTCAGCCCTTGTCCAGGTAGGGATAGCGTTGGAGCTCTCACGCCTTGACTTCTCTAACTCCCTTTATACTGGTTTACCTCAGGTTCTGCTCAACCGCCTACACATGGTTCAGAATCAGGCGGCGTGACTTATTCACAAACAGCCGAGATGGCAATCGGCTCGGCCCCTGTTGTTAAAACTACATTGGTTGCCTATAGCGCAACGTGCTGCTTTTAAAACGGGCTGCTTAGTCTTCAAAGCGTGGTACTGTAACACCCCAAAATGTCTTAGCAACTTGATCACTAAGCATGACCCTAGGCGCAATCTTCAATCAGCCCATCTTCATTTACTCACCACTTCGACCATCAAATTGAAAAGGCAGGGAGGCTGCAGGTTCTCTTACCTTGCATCCAGGCTCTGGAATTCTCTTCCGTTCACACCCAGGAGCTGCGACAACCTACTGTGTTTCAGAAAGACCTTGAAAACATGGCTGTTAGGGCAATCTCGTTAATCTGGTCTCCCGCAATAACATTACATACGATCAGCGCCATGAAACCTTTGGTGACCATGTGCTCTACAAGTTTCTATTAACATAACATAACATAACAATTCCTGACCCACCGAGGACCACCTACCACCACAGTGTGGCCCTCAGTCACACCACAGATCATACATTGTTGCCCTTGGGCAAACATTTACGACTACCCACGTACTAAGGTAAGGCACTCTTCCCTCTCTCCCTGTGCTTGTGCACTTAAGGCTGCCTAGAACCAACACAGGCACTCTTGCATTATGGTGGAAGGGTTTCTTCATTATGGGCAGGATTGTTTTTTGTGCGGGAAGGGATACCTTGTTGCACAAAACCAATCCTTAGAGGCATATTCCTCTTTCTGTGTGTGCTGCAGAATGAAGCACACATAGATAGAGGAAGTAACAAGGAGAAATAAATATATTAATCCTCCTTACTCATCACTGGTGAGGCATAGCATTTTAACACATTTTCAGGTGATGCAACCCTCACATGAAGTCATAGCAAATCTGCCCCAACATTCCTGAGTGCCATTGTCGCCATCAGTTGGACAGTAGGCATGCGGTATTCTATTGTGTTAAATCTACCAGTCTTAGTTTTCCTTAGGTGTATGGTCTATCATATTAGAACACAAATCTGATCATTGTGAATGGGTCAAATGGGCTGTCCAAAGCTCAGCAATATACTGGGTTCATTTGACGTAAATGTGCATTAAACCATAATTTTTGCTTTTTTTTTTAACTACATGGTAAATCAAACAAAGCCTTTAAAAATAGTTTTTTTTAGCAAATTTCACGGTCTAACTGTACGTTTACTCCAAATTTTTGGAACTAAATTCATGTTTGTATTTATATTTGGAAAACACAACACATGTTTGTGAACAACGCTCTTAAAATATAATGGTTTCTAACACTGTCAGTGCCCACCACTCATCTCTGTCACATTGTTTCCATATGCAGAAAATCTACTTAGTTGATAATGTTTTCACTGACATAAGTGAAATTTGCATTGTAAAATTACACAAATACAATTTCACAATTTCTGATATAAACATTTCAATATTAAACTCCAGTTATTCCAACTAAATTATAGCTATGATTGGAATTTTGTTTTTGGCTCTGGCCATAAGATACTAAATTCTACCGCACCTCCACCGTGTGTTTGTCAGTCCGATGGACCGCCAAACTCGTAGTCATGCCCTAAGAGAAGATCAAATTCATTCTGTGACCATCAGCACATGGAATGGCCAACAGGAACAGATGTAGCCAGGCAAAAGAATATTCTGCTCATGCTGAATGTGCATAGGCATGTTTCCTGCACATCTCACATTAACTCTAGATGTGTCAGAAAGATTGATAGATTAGCAATGAAAAATGAAACATCTCTATAATGAGGAAAACCTAAATATGCTGTGACCATCATATAAAAAAATTGTTTGACCTACAGATATAGACCATTCTAAATATATATCATAACACTCAGAATTTACTAAAATTATGACACTATTATAATTATACTGGAAATTAATGTATATTTAGAAAAAACAGCATTAAGGTGAATCCTGGAATGATTAATGATGCTCTGACACTATACTGAGAAAATATTGTATTATGGTAGGACTAGAACCTCCCTAGACTCTTTTCACCTAATCAAACAAATAATGTCTCAAAACGTAACTGCATACTGCTGAACACTCGCTCAGCTGTTAAACACAAACTTGAATTACTTGAGCACCCTGATTCACATGGGCTGGGTATTGCCTTCTTAGCTGAAACATGAGCAGATGCTTCCTCTGACCTGGATATAGCCACCATACTGCCTAACGGCTATAACATTTTCAAACTGGACAGGGAAGGGAAGAGAGGTGGGGATATAGAGGTAATTTACAAAAAGACCATGGTCATTTCTCTGGTCCTATCAAGACTAGACTACTGCAATGCCCTGTATTTGGTCATGCAGCAGGGCTCTCCCGAGAAATTGAATTCCTTCTGCCTCGTGGGGTAGCAGACGTTTTATACACTCAACTTGCAAACTCTGGAACCTGCTCCACTGGCAGCTAAGAGGCCAGTAAAACCGGCTGGTATTTTTGAAACAGCTCAAACCATGGCTATTCCCACGCTCCATGTAGATACAAACACTTTCTAAATGCAGATGATCCTCCTTGGTAAAGACGCTATTGCCAATATGCCTTCGGGCATGTGTTGTGCTCTATACAAATAAATATCAAATGGAACAACAGTAAACCTTAAATTATAAGACAATCCATTGAAAAGGTGTCATTTTGGTTATAAAAATATTTAGACCAAGGGCCCAATTTATATGTTGGTGGAAAGGATACTCCATTGCAACAGCGATGGAGTACCCTTTCAAGCAACATAATAATGGTGTTCCTTCCCAATTTAAATTTGGATGGATCTTTGGGGTAACCCAGCAGATCCTACTCTTTCTCTATTGTGGTTACACCCCTCCAATTGCCCAACAGAGTAAGGGCAGTTGGAGGTGGATTTGTATGTCTGCCCACCTAATTTAGATGGGCAAACACAGGTCAGTTTTCACTTCCCGTCATCGCGTACAAAACCCGGGCGGTATGGGGCAAGAAAACCTGGAACATTTTCAAAAACATAATACCGCTTTGGGGGGGTTTCTTTTTTAAAGTAAAAAATAGTGTAACTTTGCTGCATGGCTCTGTCATGTTTGACACAGCTGTATGGCAAAGTTAGAAATTTGGTAGGAACCGCCTTTGAGGCAGTTGCTGCCAATGGTCGAAGTGTTCTTCTGCCCTACAGACTTTTAAAAATGTGGCAGTCCGGACAGAGCAATTTACTCCGCACCCCTAGTGGACGGCAGCCAAACCGGCAAATATAAAATTGGGGACTAAGTCTTGGTTAGAAATTTTTTACTCAAATTATTCTAACACATTAAATTAATGTTACTATTAGTATTGTAATAAAGGTAAGTGTGCATTAGATACCCCAAAAAATGGTAATACAATGGTAGAAATATTACTAACGCTCAAAGGATTCAAAGGCTTTTTTTTACTACAATCTAATTAAGGGAACATTTTATGCAACTAAGTGGACAATTGCAAAGAATTAATTTACACTTGTACCAAGAAGATAACAGAGGACAAGTAACAGTAAACTGGCAGCTGATATTACTTAACTCCTCGAGTGTTGCGTTTTCTGCATACGGTAGTGCCAAATATTTACTCCTAGACATGCACATACCTTATAAAAACATTAAAACTGTGCTTTCTGTGCTATTTGTGACTTGTGTCAATTACATATATGTACGTTATTGGAATATACGGTGTATGTCTTTTTAAGATATCTATTTATCTATCTAGCTAGCTATTTATTACACAATGGCGGTCGCTGCTCTGTAGTTATAGTTAGGTCAGAGTTTCCATAGGAACAGCGTTGATTGTTTTGCCTTTAGACATAACTTAACAAAAAACTTTTTTTTTTAAAGTTCATCCTCTTCAGTTCTTTCCTGCTAAGTTTTGGGGTGATCAGTCAATCGGGGATGAGACAATGGGAATTTTCAAACACATTTTCCCCATGCAATTTCCAATAAGGATTTTAGTCCACATTTTATAAAAGACAGTTGAAAGAAAATACACCTGCATTTGGCAGAATGTTAGATCTATACAAACAAAACATGCGTTTTGTTACTTAAATCCATTTGGCAGTTTCTGAAAAACTAAGGTTCAAAATATAGTGACATCTAGAAGGTTGGTGTGGACTGAACTATATGATTGGCTAGCTGCAACACCAACAGAAATGCTGCATACACCATAACAGGACAGGGAGATTTGGTCACTGTGTCCTGAAAGTAATAAAAATATAAGGTATGCAGGGGCAGGGTGAAGGTACCCTGACTCCCATGCCCTTGTGGGGGATCCCAGTGGGGCACAAATGTAGGTTTCTTTTGTGCTGTTGGCCAGCAATACTCCCACAGGACCAAGTGAGGCCTCCCTTGATGTACCATAGGATCCAGTTTGGAGCGTTGCGTGGTCTAGTGGCAGTATAGCGGGACTGTGAAATTGGAAAATGTGGGGCGTGGATCCTTGGGGGGGTATGGCTGCCCATGGGGAGTTGGTCAATAATTCTTCCAAGGTAAGGATAAGACAACTTCTAAGGCTGAATTATTATAGACTCATTTATATTTTATATCTGTACGATGCCCTTTTGTACAGAACCTCATAATCTTGGTTGTATTTATATTAAGCCTCAGTAACTGAGTGTCTGAATATAATGATAGAATATTGAGATGTTTCTGAAGACCTTTGGGTTTCAAGTCTACCAGAACATTGTCATCTGCATAAAGCAAGGTTAAGGATTGGAGGCTAGTTTTAGGGCATCGCTGTCAGCCTTGCTCAGCACATCGGGCAGGTCTGCCATATATAGGACAACTAATAGGTGTTCCATCAGGCTTCCCTGCTTTTACCCATTACTTGTTTGAATTCTCAGCGTCACACCAGGCCTACCTCCTAATATCACATGACACCAGGTAGCTGGAAGGATAGGATGGTATTCCTAAGGCATTCAACTTTTTCCAAAGGATTGGCCTGTCTATGTGGTCAAAGGCAGTTGTAACATCTATTTAAGCCATGTAAACAGGCATTCCTCTTTGTTGCCCATATTTTTCCAGTACGAGGTGGATTACCATTATATTATCTAAGGTCGAATAACATGCTATAAACCCTGCTTGCTCCAAAGGAATAATATTGTTTTCCTCCACCCATTCAAGTAGATTAGTTCAAATACATTTGGAAAAAAAATGTCCTGTGGCGTCTAACAGGGTGTTCTGTCTATAGTTGCCAGGAAGGTTTGAGGGGACTTTTTATGTAACTCCATAAAAATACTGCTCCTCCAAGAGCAAAGGACCACCCCAATCAAGTAACAAAAGCAGAAAAGCAACACTAATTAAGTGGCCCATAAATCCAGATCTAATTGTATGATAGAGATAGGTAGTTGATCTGAACCTCTTGCCCTAGTATTCCTAGCAGCTTTAAAATAGTCCAACTCTTCTTGTCTCATGAGGGGAAGAAGGGGAGTGCAACTCCCAATAAATCCTCCTCTTGGGAATCAATATCACTATAACTGAGTGTCTGTGAGTTCAAAGCATAGAGGTAGATGATATACTTTTTCCATTCCATGCTCAAAATATTATTTATCCTAGGTTTGGAGAAGGAGCTGCTATATTTTACTGCTTCTGTTATTTTTGCCCAGACTTTTTCAGAGCTACATCTTTTGGATTCTTACCCATCTAGTCATTTTAGGCAGGAAATCCACTTTTATTAAAAACAAATAGTTTAATAAAAGTTTTATATTATCTTATTAGTTTCTTGAAAGGGCTACCTGTCAAATTTGGAGTTGCCCTCACTGATTTTCCCATATCTTCCTCAGATATTTTTACAGGTAACTGTCCTAATGGGGGAAGATTTTCAATAATTTCCCTTAATTCTACTGAAAGCGACTGTTTATCCTTCTTGGTCCACAAAACTTTCCCATTAGCTACGCTAAGTATCACTTTCAGGCATCTGCCATGAATCCACATCCTCTGGTATCCCATTAATGGTAAAAAGAAGAATATTATGATCACTCAAAATATTCTTTATAACCTTTAAATCAGCTAGCTAAGAGAACCCAATATACGACCAAACAACATAGTTGATTATTGTTGCTGATGTTGTTGTTACATGGGTCAAATGAGCTGGGAAATCACCCTGTAATCTCCCATTGAGGACTGTTAAGTCATGTTCCCTACAAGCCTAGCAGTAGAGAACCTCTTTTTTTTGTACTGGAGGGAGTGGAGAACATGATGACTGGAAGTTTAACAGCCTGTTTCTGTTCTTTGTCTGCAAAGATGGCAAGAGAATGATTAGAGACAGTTGCATTTAGATCTCCCATTATAAGGTCCTTGGTAAGTCTCACTGAACACATACAGGTAGATTCATCAAGCATTTTTGCGAGCGCAAACGGTGAGAATCGCAAAATTTGGCCGTTTGCGCCCGCAAAAATGGCATTTGAGTTTCATCAATGGTTCATGAACTCGCAATTTGAAAAATCGCAAATAATTGCGATTTCTCAAATTGCGATCGCATTTCAGGAATCTCAATTAGAGATTCCTTAAATGCTATTCATGAACCTTTTAAAAATTGCGAATTCGCTATTTTTTGCCGCTATTTACCGCAAAGTCTGACTTCGTGGTAAATAGCGAAAACTTAGAAAAATGCACTTTAGTGCATTTTTCTAAGTTGTATGTTACACACACACATGTCCTTTGGACATGTGTTTGCGCAACATCAGTCTACATTGACATTTCAGGGGTGCTACAGGGTGTCCTTTGGACACCCCTGGCACCCTTGAAATCGCATCCTTATTTGCGATTAGCAATTTGCTAATCGCAAATAAGGAAGCTGTAGAAATCGCAAATAATATTGCGATTTCTACATGAATCCCGTTTTGCGAGTCCTTAATAGCGATTCCTTAATAATCGCTATTAAGGACTCGCAAATCGGGACATTGATGAATCGGGGGGATAATCATTTTGATATAATGGAAATAATGAGTGCACTAGATTCTACACTGGGAATACAATACACTGTACTAGGTTCAGTTGATGCAAATACACTTGATAGGACCAAGTAAAATCTGTAGACAATAGTGTGGCTATACCACAGCTGGAATGGACTCTCTTTGAATTTGCAGCAGAGTAACAAATTACTTAGAAATTTTCGACCTCAACAGCGAACGGAGACCATTTTCTTGCAAGCAGATTACCGCAGGACCCAATTAATCCAAATTCTTGGTTTTACCCAGATTATTCCAGCAGCCCACTATATTCCATGAAACAATTTTAAAGGAATGAGGCCACTACTAAACACCCCACTTCAGCACATTTGGGACGGCCATTTTACTGTTAACCAACCAGCTCAGCCTTGATGCTCAGACAACCTCTACAGATTATTTTTGACAGATGGGTATCAATGTGGTGCACTCACCACTCAGTGATACATGGGATCAAAGAGAACAGGCCAGCAAACTACTCCAGCACCTGCATGCATTCTCTGTGATGCTGGTCTGTCAATTTGGGAGAGAGTACCACTCCCTCCACTGACCCATTTTGCACATTGTTGGAGAGGAGATTGTGCACTCGCTCAGTCTCTTCCTCCACTTCCTCACCTGTGACCAGTAACATGGTCATGTCTGCCCTGTCATGGTGGGGTTTCAATCTATTTACATGCAGTACCCTATGAAGGTAGACGGGGTGCTAAGGTCGACCAGGTAGGTAGCCTCACCCTTCTTTTCAATGATTTCACTCCATTTGTTATGGAGAGCCCTAGGAGCTACAGGCTCCAACACCCCACCAATTGTCCTGAAGCATAATCCGGCATTGCAGTCAACTGAGCATACCAGTGCTTCATGCCTCTAGTTTCCTGCTTGCCTTGTACATGTACTCTGCCATTTGAGATCTCAGGCCTAGCACATTGTCCTTTACTTCCTTGAGAGGCTTCTTTAAAGACTCTGGCAGAAGGCAAAATGGTCTCCTCACAGGGTACCGAAACATCAACTCAAAGGGACTGAAATGAACTCATTTTGTGGGACCTCCCTGTAGGCAAACAGGAGGCAAGGGAGGAGAAAATCCCATCTTCTCCTGAGTTTGTCAGACAACCCATCGATCATGCCCTTCTGGGTCTTGCCGAACCTCTCCACCAGACCATTAGTCTTGGGACGATATGAGATGGTGAACTTGTAGTTAACACCACATTCATCCCACATCACTTTCAGATAGCTGGACAGGAAGTTTGTATGCCTGTCTGAAACAACCTCTTTTGGGAAATCCACTTTGGTGATCACACCAAGTAGTATCCTAGCCTCTGCAAGAGCATTGATGGTTCTGAGGGGTACTGCCTCAGGTTACCTTGTGGCATGGTCCATTCCCACCAAGAATTACTTATTCCCTGATGCAGTAGATGGGTCTAGGGAACCAACAATGTCCACCCTTTCAAAGGGAGTGCCAATCACTGGCAGAGGTATCAAGGGAGCCCTTGTCTTGCCCCCGGCCTTGCCACTGGCCTGACAGGTGACACAGGAGCTGCAAAACTCCTTTTTCTTCTCAGACATATGGGGTCATGAGAAATGGTTCACCAACCGGTTCCAAGTCTTAGTCTGTCCCAAATATCCTGCCAAGGGGATATAATGACCCAAGGTCAGCATGAAATCTCAGTATTTGTGGGGCACCACCAACCTCCTGGTGGCCCTTCCGTAAGGTCTCTGGGCTCAGTATAAAGAAGTCCATCTTCTCAGTAGATTCTGTAAAATCCATTGTCATCCCCACCCCATGCTTGGAAGCAATCCGCCTCAAGCTCTCACAGGTGGGACAGTCTCTACATCCCTGAAACAACTCGTCTGGAAGGTCGACCGGTTCCTGTCAGTTCTGCCAAGTCTGACAGATCTGGCATGGATGGAATCCCTTCTTCAGAAGTCAGATCCTCCCCATCAGGGTCAGATTCTTCCTGCACCACTGGAGTTCCCTGGGCTGACTCACCAGACCTAGTGCCCTTGTCCTGGGATGCTTGGACCCTTGTTCCAGAGTAAAAGCTTTCCCCATTTCCTTTCTCGATAGTTGGTGGCCTGGTCAAAGCGCATAACCAATCAGGGAGCAATATCCTCATATGGAGCCCTATCTCCACCTTGGACCACTCAGATGCTTTGAGATCATTGCCCAGTAAACATAGGACTGATAGTACAGGAGACACAGTTTCCTTCATAGGGCCTATCACACTTCCCCATTCCAACTCCACCTCAGCCATAGGTTGGAGTTTAGCACTGCTGTCTGCATGGGTCACCTGGTGAAACTCACCAGATAGGATTCTCTGTTGAGGCACCAGAGTGTTTAGGACCATAGTCACACTAGCCCCTGTGTCTCTTAGAGCCTCAACTTCTGTCCCATTGACTTTAGGCCGCTGCCTATACTTATCCATGTTCGGAGGTAAGGCAGCCAGAGCCGCAATATTCACAGCACCCAGGGACACTACGGTTGCATCTGCCTTTTCCCTACCCCTCTCTGGGGCACTCTCTACCCCTTCACTTACATTATCAATCCCCTTGAACGGCCTACTGGGGGGGCTTCTTTGTGCAGACAGCATCTCCTTTCTTGTGCCCTGGTGATTACTGTCAAAGCACTTTCCCACTTTGGAGGGATTGAAGAACCTACAATTCTTTCCCTGATAACCCCTCCCTTTGAATTTGGGTTGGTCCCCCCCTCCTTGTTCAGGTTTTTGTAGTTTTGAGGACTCTTCCTGTTTTGGACCTTCTTTCTCCTGGGCTTTCCCCTGGGGGGACCTATCCTATTCTCTTCTGATCACACCCCTGGTGCTGATTAGATACCTGGGTTCTCACCCACTCATCAGCTTGCTTCCCCCAGATCTCTGAGGTCTGTCAGCTTAGAGTCCACTAGGTACTGACATAACTTTTCTTCAGCACAATGAGTCAAAATGTGTTCTACAATTGTTCATATTTGTTTACTCAATTAGCAACAATCCTTCTAGTGCCTTCACTGAAATGTCCACAAAGTCCACCTAGGACTCTGTACCTACAATCTGAAAGTCTCTGAATGTCACCCTGTACTATCCTGTTCTGGAGGTTGACCAAACTTCTTGACTAAGCAATGCTTCATGTGTGAGTAGGTTTTTGCCTCTTCCCCCTGCAGGGTCAGGAGCCTATCTCTACCAGCTACTGGAATCAGTTCACACTAGAGTAAAACCTAATGCTTGGGGCAGACCCCCACGCTACAAGGGCCCTTTCAAATGCAGACACCCATTTATCCATGTCGTCCTGGATACTATACCCTTGGGAATCTTGAGGCCAAACCCACCACCCCTGGATATCTCATTATCATCTTCTATTTCACTGCCACCATTTCTTCTTGCTTTCATCTCCTCCCACTGCTCCCTAGCTAATAAATATTTCCTCTCTTCTAGGGCAGACTCTTTTTCTCTTAGGGACATCCCTGATCCTTGTTTGGGAGACCCCCGTTTCTCACCTCTTGGAATTACATAGCTAACACCGGAAACAATGGAGGAGGCATTATCCTCAACCTCCTCCAGGGCTACTTGGGAGGGTCAGCTTCCCCCGCCCTTCATTCTCTGGAGCTGGCCTGGCCCAGGCCTTCAGGGACCTAAACAATTCTGCCTTCCTAATCTTGTGAGCAGCAGGTAGCCCCCTAGCCGTACACATAACCCTAAGCTCAGTCACTCTGAGTTTAGCCAGGTCCAGCTCCATGGCATTCCTAGTTTTGGGTCACACAAACTATCAATAAGACTTAGAACAACTTTGGAAAAATCAAAGCAATGGATAAAAAATCAGTTTAGTCCAAATTCTAAAAATTCTAAACTTAAAAGTTTTATTCTGAGACAATTTAGAGGATTTTTAACATCTTAATTTACTTTACTGTAATGAGTACTTTTACACACAAGCCAGTATCCACGCCGCTGAACACCAAATGTTGGAAAGTGGGTTATTAGTAGTGGTAAATATGCATCTACCCATGGTAATAAGGTCACTAACATGGTCTAGGGCTCAGTATAGGTCTCAATAAATTATTCCCATGCTCAAACCTTGGCAGCTAGCAGGCAGGCTTAACTCAGGAGACAAGTATGTGAAGCATTTCAAAATACCAATTCAGTAAATAATTAAGACACATCACACAAAATAAATCCCACACTAATTTATAAAAAATGGAAATATTTTCATCTTTAAAATGACACCAAAATGACAAAAATCAGATTTAGGGAACAGGAGATATGAAATTTTAAAGAATTACCACTTTATAGTGTTTAAAAGTCTATAGCACCACTCTGTGACATCTGGTTATGCTTGACCAGGACAAAGTCGACATTTCAGGCTGACTCTGATGGAGCCCTGGCCGGATACACTAAGCAGTAGGTCCCTGTAAAATTTTACCCTCACACTTTAAAGCTTTTCTGGAGTTTTTTCCCAAAAGTTCTCCAAACTTCAGGAGGTGTTTCCTGTTAGTCTCTTTGTGGGTTCAAAGTGTGCAAAACACAAACCCAATGGTCTCCTGGATGGTCCTCTGAAGGTTTGGAGCACAATTCCCACAACGCATCTGACCAAATCATTAAAAGTCCACTGGATGCCCACCAGGCTGAGGACTCTTGGTGGTGATGGTGGAGGTGTGCTCTCTTAACCTGTAGCTTGCAAGCAGTCCACTCTTTAATTCTTTTTAAGCAAGGTACATCCACAGGCTGTGGTTCCAGATAGTCAGTCAGAATGCAGGGCCTGGTGGTGCAAATCAAATTTCCAGCATGGCATTCCTTCTTCTCCTCTTCATTTCAAGCAGCAGATCTGAAAAGCTCTGCACCTCTCACATATTTATTCAGTGTTCTCTCTGGTGAAGCAAGATAGCACCCCTGTCCAACGAGGTGCAAGGCAACCCCCCAAAGCATAACTACTTCCTCAAAGTGTGGCATAATCGTCTCCCAAAAAGCACTATTCCTCCAAAATTATCATGGCTGAAATATCATCAGAGTTAACAACACAGGGTTGGGCTTATGCGCAGCAAGGCCAAGCCACTATCATAATTAACAATTCGAGACTGCCAGTACTGCACCTTTTAATTCTTCAAACTTTTTGGAAAGCGATGAATCAAACATCTGCCCTCAAAAACCACTTTTTCAGTTTAGTTGAATCAAACAAATTTATTTATATTAATTTTCATCTGTTTTTTCAAATCTTCCAAATACAAAATACTTCCTTATATTACAAAAGTTCTTCCACTCCTCAAAATAACCCTTGGACACCCGTTTGAAAAAAAATAATAATAAAAACATTATAATCTCTCATTCATCGCCAGACTCACACATGTCACACACATTGCGTTCGATTCACATCTCAACTATACTGCTTTCCACAGTCATGTACCACTGCAGCCACACATCCTAAAACTCAAAAGAAAAAGGAAAGAACAACCGACCCTGGGGTATCTAGACAGATTGCTTTCTCTGGTAAGGTCTCAAATTTTTTCTTTCTTTTTAAACATCAACAACAATGACTAACAAGAAGAAGGCCATCAATCGTTTAAAAAAAAAAATACTGATTTTAAACAGCGTTCATTTTAATGATCAGCCTAATCCTAATATCGTGGCAAATTAATATAAATAAAGTTGTTTGATTCAACTAAACTGAAAAAAAAATTTTAAGGGCAGATGTTTTATTCATCGATTTTCAAAAAGTTTGAAGAATTAAAAGATGCAGTACTGGCAGTCTCAAATTGTTAATTATGAAATATCAGCAGAGCATAAAGAGCTAACTAAACCATCTCTCAGTGTGGCTCGTTTTCATAGCTCTCCACACCCTAACATCTGCTGATTTCCTTGCAGAGGGGATGGTGTAGGCAGACCTAGCATTACCTGCCTGTTCTACTCCTCTTTTGAAGCCTCATGCTTTACAACCCCTCCCCCCTGCTCTGGCATTCCTATGTAGCATAGCAGAGCCCTCTCCAGCAGATAGCCTCAGCCCTTAAGAGCCACTTATCACTTCATCAAAGCAGCCTGGCTAATCCTGTTAACTCTGACCAATCAGGGAAAGACTGCGGAAAGGCTGAATTTTGGCTTACAGACAAGAATGTCTTAGGACTTCTTTTCTGTACAATTTAGGATAAATTCAACAATGCCATATTCTTGGATTTGTCAATACCATTCTACTATGTCTTTGAATGTCTTTGAATGATATTTATTAAATTCCTTGCAATATTTATGCGCTCATAAACTATTGCAATGTTATCCTATGTGGCTAGGCATCTACAATGGGGAAAATGAAATGTGCAATTTCTCCATCACGAGGGCATATGAAACATATTTTATATGAGCCCTGCTTATAGTTACATGCCCCCCTCTCCTGTGGCACCTAGGGGACACCTAAGGGGTCCTGAATATGCAAAGCTAGTGTAGGTGTTCTCACTCCACAGTGCTCATAGCCAAAGCCGATTTTGGGAGGCACTTTACTACAATGGGGGAAGTAAAATGTGCATTTTTTCTATCCCTAGGCCATATCAAACATATTTTATTGGGACACTGCTTACCATTACATGGTCCTCACATCTGGGACATATAATATAAATTATCATCTTTTAAGTGCCCCTACCACCAAAGTCGGGTTTGCAGTTAATTGTGCTGTTAAAAACAGTGCTGCAATGCAGGACTGCTTTTAAAATGACCTCAGGCTATCAGCCGTACACACACGCAAGTGCAGAAAGGGCTGCTGGTCTCTAACCCCTTCCATGCTCATGACGAGCTGAGCTCGTCATGCAGCACAGTGTGCTTATGACGAGCTGAGCTCGTCATGACCACACCCATTTTTCTTGCTGTTCAGCACAGCAGGGGAAACTCTCTAGCAGTGATGAGGCTAAACTAACATGCCTTATTATCTACTAGGGACTTATAGAGTAGGTCCTGCCAATTGTAAGTGCACCCTAATACACAGTGTACCCTAATGCATGTGTTTGTTTTCACTGTCGTTTCAGCATAGCACTGGCACTAGGCCTGGTTAAACAGACCCCCGAGACAGTTAGAGTCAGTTACCTCCAGTACCAGTAGGCAGAA
Source organism: Lissotriton helveticus (assembly GCF_964261635.1). NCBI lineage: Eukaryota > Metazoa > Chordata > Amphibia > Caudata > Salamandridae > Lissotriton > Lissotriton helveticus. The sequence goes on along the minus strand of NC_136065.1, from coordinate 352,142,745 downwards.
AATGTGGTTGCAGAGGGCACTAGGGATGACTTTGCAATAAGTGGCTAAAAAACATATTATTGTCTGCTTTGTGATTTACTCCATTATTCTACAGAGGGTAATTGGAGAAAGCCCAGTAATCCATATGGCATACATATGCTATCAAATTAATAAATTAAGTCAACTGGGCAAGAAAGTGAGTCGGTGATAGGATCAGTAGTCACGCTATTTTTGGAAAGGCAGGGATACTGCCGACCTCTTTAAAAATATAGCTCTTGAAACAGGAAAAAGATGGAAGGAGAACCACACTTGAGAAACTGAGACAAAACTACAAAATCTTTAAAGATCTAGATTTTAACTACTCCTAGGATGAAAGAGGCAAACAGTTTTGAGCTGGGGTCTATCATTGCCAGATCTTTTATTGGTCAGAGGATGGATCTCGGTTAAGTTCCACATATAATATTTCTGGACATAGTGGGGAAAATTAATTATTTGAGACTTCTCTACAAATTTGGCTTCTCAACTCAAAGAATACAGGAGTACACATAACGTGCACAATATAACTCTCCACCTGTTCCCTTTATAAATGATGTCATCCAATGAAAGTGGCCTGCAATTGAAACATATATGTAACGTTGCCATTGTTTTATAAATGCATAAAGCCTTATTTAGAGTTTGGGGGATGGGTTACAACATTACAGGTGTGGGGGATGACCTGCCTGCCATATTACAAGTTCTTTCCAGCTTTTGACACTTGTAATAAGGTGGTCGCAATTAGGCTAGCTTTGAGGGAGTATTTCATTGCAAGCTCTAAATCTGGACCTTGGTTCTGACTTTCTGTTCCACTTGAACTGACAGGATTAAAAATGCAAGGATTCGCTATCACACCCTTAAGTACTTTTACACAATTGGTGCCATTACATCAAAATCTATACTAATATAATAAAGAGAGAGCCCAAACCTTTGAGGCGGGTAATCTCAGGAACCACAGCACCAATCACAACACCCAATACAGCGTTGGAAAGGGCAGTTGCAGCAGAAGGACATAGGCTATACAGACGCCCACCATATACATTTAAAAGGTAAAAGAACCGTGCCAGCAAAGTAGTCCCTTGTGGGCGTGTCTGCGTTGTGCTGTGGGCGTGTGCTGGGGGCGTGACAAATGCTGGGGGCGTGTGGTACGTTCCGCCCTTCATGCCATTTCTCATATCGTGTGCTAATCCCACCCTGCTCCCTTTAAATACCCCTGCACCCCATAATCATAACCCACCCTTACTCCTTAAAATACCCCAACACCCTTAAACACTAACCCATCTTAACCCTATAAATATACCCTGTACCCCAAAATTCAAACCTATCCCTAAACCCTAAAAATACCCCTGTACCCCAAAACCCAAACCTAGCCCTGAACCCTATAAATACCCCTGTACCCCAAAACCCAAACCTAGCCCTGAACCCTTCAAATACCCCTGTACCCCAAAACCCAAACCTACCCCTGAACCTAAAAATACCCCTATACCCCAAAACCCAAACCTAGCCCTGAACTCTAAAAATATCCCTGTACCCCAAAACCCATACCTATCCCTAAACCGTAAAACTACCCCTGTACCCCATAACCCAAAACTATATCTGAACCCTTAAAATACCCAAACACCCCAAAACATATACCTCAGTACCCCAACACATATACCCCTATACCCTTACTTATCTTATCCAAACATTAAAAAAAACATGCTTTTACCATTCATGCATTTACAACGAATTTCGTTGTAAATGTATGCGTGGTAAAAGCATATAAAATGTAATGCCATGCATTATAATGGCATTGCGGAGTCATGGTACTTTCGTAATGAAAGTATGCGGAGTGATGGTATGCGGAAAGAAAGTTGCGGAATAATGGGTGTTTACCCTCCCCCAGTAAGTACATTGGTTGCGCGGCGGCCCATATCTCCAGCAACATACTCATATTTTTTCACCACCCATTTGAAAAATGCACAGGTCTCTCTCATTGATGGCCAGCACCGACATACACTTTTAGACACACCTCCCGCCACAAGTTCTAGACTTGCGAACTTTAGAGCTGGGGAGCTACGTTCGAATCTCGGCATCAGCTCAACATCCTGTGATTCCAGGCAAATCGCTTTGTCTCCCCGTGCCTACCACAAATGAATGTGTTCTTCTGTAATGTAAATTGTGCTCATGCCATGTTGTCGAGTTCGCGCTATATAATATTGCAAGGAAAAATAAAGTAGAGAAACTCGAGTTCACACACTACTGAATGCGCACTCTTAAGTGCATCAGCAGTGCACGCCTCTATGAGTTGTTTGTGTTTAGGGAGGTGCCCCTTCCTGCACAAAAATAGTCCTGAATACAACACAGGCACTCTTGCACCATGGTGCAAGGGTGCCTGCGCTGGCGATAGGCTGCTGATACTGTGCCAACGCATATTGCTCAAATACGGCACATTACTGCCCTTTCCAGGTGATGCAGGCCAGTGAAGCAAGGTGACTTGTTGCTCTACCCTGCATCACTATTTTTATAAACATGTCCCAAGGTTTTAGCCTAGCTACAAAATATGCAAATGCTTTAAACATACAAGATGCAAGTACTTCCATTCAGCAATCTTCCCCAACAGACAAGCTGTATATGAAGATCTCATCATCAGAAGAGATCAACATAATGAACCAAGCACTACAGAGAACCGTGGAATGGCTAGCTGACAATTATCTCAAGCTTAACTCACACAAAACTGAGGGGCATATTAGCAAGAACCTCGTTTAAATTATTGTCGTTTTAGCGCCAGGAAACTGCCGCTAAAACGGCGATAATGGGCTTGGTAATATGCGTTTTAGAATTCCAATAGAAGCCCAGGTTAGATGTGCAGGACATCTAACCTGGGCTTCTATTGGAATTCTATAACGCATATTAGCAAGCCCATTATCGCCATTTTAGCAGCAGTTTCCTGCCACTAAAAATGCGATAATTTTAACAAGGTTCTTGCTAATATGCCCCTGAGTACCTTCTGATCTCCCCACCTAAAAGTTCAACCAGGGTTAAGGAATGGACCAAAGTTGATCACTGCGCTAAACGTTACCCCAATTATAGTGGACTCATCCAAGTCTCTGGGAATCACGCTGGAAAAAGAATTAAACATGCGTACCCACATTAACACAATGGCAAAAAGCGCTCGTTTCCATCTGAATTACCTCAAAAAATGTAAACCATTAATCGATTCTGATGATCTTAAAATGGCAGTCCAGGGGCTGGTAATATCAAGAATTGAGTATGGATGCACAACTGCATCAGGGCTTCATAAGATCTGAACAGCTCCCCTAAACGCTTGCCTCAATGCAGCTGCTAGACTTATAACATGATCAAAAAAATTTGACCACATCTGAAAGCGATCAAATGGTTACCATACGAGGCAAGAATAAAGCTAAAAATTGCGTGTATTACACACAAGGCAATACACCACAAAACTCCACATTACCTGGCTCAGAAAATTATGTTATCTGGAAGCAGTAGACCATTCAGGAGATCTGCAGATTTTTTACTTGAAACCAGCACTCTTCCATAAGAAAAGAACATACAATAGAGCACTCACAGGAGCTGCACCAAGGATCTGGAATTCGCTCCCACCGAATATTAGAAGAATCACAGATGCTCCAAGATTAAAAAAGGAGGCTAAGTCCTTTCTGATGGGTACATTTCTCCCATAAACATTCAATAGGGATTACTGAAATTCTTGAGAAAAACTCAGGTATCCGGGAGATCAGCTTCAATCAGCTGTTTAAATAAGCTATTGTGAGCTGGACTACCGTACTCCTAATAACAGAACAAAGAATCCATTCTCTTCTTAAATCAATCCACTTTCATGGCTTGAGCTCCAAAGGCTACCTTCAGTGAAGGGGTTACTCTTAGTCCCTTGGCTACCAACAGCGATGTTGTCGATGGTTAGGTACCTCGACCAATCCACAATGATATTTGACTAGGCCTGCAATTCTATAACCAATGTAGGTATCTAAGTCCTCATGAGTAGTCTTATCTTAAATTTGATTATGTTATGACATGCTTTAGTATACTCTAATGATGCTATTATTCTTCATTTTATGTGGTGTATATAGGTAAGCACATGTCAATGTTACTGGAATATGTATACATGGTGTGGAAGTTATAGAATTATATTTCTGTGGATTTTAAAAGTGATTGAAATGTAAAGCGCTCTGACACCCACATTTTTGGGTCATGTTTGCGCTATAGAAAAGACCAAAAATAAAATAAATAAATAAAAGGAAACCTCTTACCTGCACCGAGGAAAACCTCAGTTTAGTGTGTAGTCGCAGAGGCATTAGCATCATCAATGTATAGCACATGGGATTCTGTAATCCCTGAATATACGCCTGTCTCTAATTTCTTAATAATCGACGACATGTGAAGCATCCAGTCACCGATTATAAAGAAAAGACGTCAGAACTCAACTATTATAAGTTATTACAATTGAGTCTGAACGGGGCGGAGGTTTCAATTCCACTAGCGAAATTGGAGGAATTTGGTTAATTCCACATTACTCTTGTAACATAGAATTACTGATTAATTCAAATTCGGCCGCTCCACCAGCGGAATTAAAATCATGCAATTGCTTATGTAGTTTAGAAACCACTGTATACAACTCTGCGCCCTAGCATACTCAGCAGAGATTAACATTTAATCACACAGATTATTTAAGGGAGACAAATGATGTATGCAGTGGTTTCTAAACATTAGAAATCACTGCATACCAGCCACTTGGCACCCTTACATACTTATTTTAGAATATGCAAGGGCACCAGATACTGTTTGGCTGTGCTATTTCCATAGCCGAAATGTAGCCTCACATTCATTTTTGGACTTGAGGGTGCATTTTACTCTGTGTAAATAACATCAAATGCTCACGCCACTTCATTGCGAAATGTGGCAGAATATTAATGTAATTCTGTGTGACTCCTTGGAATCAAACTCCGTCAATTCCGTCCACCCTTAGTTCTGATATCACAATGCCTGCTGCCAGAGGCATCAGACAAGGTGAGAGGCAGGTCAGGTGATTGAAGCAGCTGTTTAGCAATGAAAACTGAACATTGTTTTTCATTCTTCTGCTCTATTTTCCTAGCTTACAATGACAAGCAGAGAGAATATGTCTAATTGTGGCACTCCTTAGATAATTAAAGAAAAGCTAAAATCTTTGTTCATGTTTCTACACCTTTTGAGCTTCTGCAGCTTTTTTTAAATTTAAACTGACTTGAATTGAACTGCTTCTAATATCTGTTTGAAACAAATATCTAACAGGTTTTCAATGTGTTTACTTTTGCACTAGAGGTTTGTTAGAAATGGGAATTTCTGGCTGGCTGAGGCTTGCGCCAAAGCCAGACAAAAACCCACCACTCTAGTCAGGGCAAGGAAGTTACCCACCAAGATAACCTCTGCTCACCCCCTTGGTAGCTTGGCACGAGCAGTCAGGCTTATCTCAGAGGCGATGTGTAAAGCGTTTGCGCGCACACTCAGCAACAACACCCAAGGCCCACCACAAAGGAAACTCCACACAAGGGTATATATAAAAAATAGTCTTTGTATTATACCACAAACATATTAGATAAAAACACACACTTTACAATGTGCCAACAGGCACGGGCAGAATTTACAGGGGATATGTACAAGACAGGGCCACATGGACCACTGTCAGGGATATGCACTTTTAGAACTTAGCACTTGGTAGAATTAGCACTTAGAACATATAATAATAATCACTGTAGCACAAAATAGAACATAAAGCACACAACCAGTAACCACTGGTAACCAGTAAGTACCACCTACGCAACCCTAACCACCTTAGGAGAATATTACACAGGGAACTAGGACCTCACTAGCAACACCTGTACTAGGAAAAAAACAACCACCTAAGTATCACCATACATTTAGGGGTATAGGCATGGGAACAAAACACATGATGCATAAGCATACATTCAGCGGTGTAGGAACAAGGCACATGATGCATCAAAACCACATTCAGAGGTGCAGCACAGGAGAACACATGATGCATAAACAACACATTCAGAGGTGTAGGGAAGGAAAACACAATTGCGCAAAACTCACATAAGCCACCGCCTGTGGCAGTCCCTAGGCCAACTGGCCTTGTTGGGGCTAGGATGCCCTGTGTCCCAAAGTCAGGGGCCTAAACGGAGCACCTGCCCACTAAGTGCTGGGCAGCTGTGAAGACAATGGGGCCAACGCTGGAGCCTCGCAGGCTCTGCGCCACTGACTGGGCCCTCAAGAGCCTCTCTGGGCTCTAAACACAATGGGGGCTGTGAGTTTCTCTGGGCTCCAAAACAACAATGTGGGCTGCGAGCCTCTCTTGGCTCTAAAACAACAATGGGGCCCTGGAGCCTTGGGCTCCTAATTACAAAAGCCCCTGGGGAGCCTTCGCGGCTCTAACAAACAAATGCCCCCAGAGCCCTTCAAGCTCTAACTAAACAAATGGGCCGTCGTTGGAGTCCCACTCGGGGGGCTCTGAATCACACCAATGCCGCCGGAGCCCTGTGGGCTCTAAAGAAAGGTGCCTGGTTTGTTGGAGTCCCACTCGGGGGACTCTGAAGACACAAATGCCCCCAAGACCCTCGGGGCTCAAAGAAAGACTGCCCCGGTCGTTGGAGCCTCGACAGGCTCGAGAAGGACTGCCCAACGTTGGAGTCCTCCTTCTGGGGACTCGGAACACTATGCCCTGTGAGCCTCTCGGGGCTTGAGAACCTAAGGAAATGCCTAACTCCTGGGAGCGGCCCTCTGACAACCGGGGCCGCTCTAAGAACAAAGCAGAAACTGTCCCGCACTCACCGGGACGGCGGAGACACTCCTCGGGTGCGGCTCCGGGGCCGGTGCTGCTCCTCGTGCGGCGGTTCCGGGACCGGAGCGACTCCTGGACCGGGGCTGCCCTTCTCGTCGCCTTCCGCCTCCGCGCCGCGTTGGGGGCCCCCCCCCTTCACAGGGGCTCCTCTCTGGTTGGGACGCTGGGGACGCCGAGCTCCTTCTTGCTCCCCGGCTGCGGGGCGGGACTTCCGGTCAGGCCGCGTTGTGACTGGCCGGCCGGCCAGCCACTTCCGGGTCGTCGCAGGTAGCGCGGCGTCCCGGCAGGGGAACAAAGCAGCAAATGCCGGGTGGGCACCGGCTTTCCTTAAGTAATAATAAATCGAGGTGGGCACTCGATCGGGCCCGCAAATCCGCAATTAAAACGGGCCAGATGCCGGGTGGGCACCCGCGAAGCACCAGTGAAGCGCTCTTAGGCGCTAAGGACCAAACCAAGCGCTCCCAGGCGCTATAGGTAAAATAAAGCGCTCCCAAGCGCTAGGGGTAAGAATAAAGCGCTCCCAGCGCTACAAGCAAGCTAGAGCTCCAGCCAAGGCCTGGAGGCAGGCGGGGGGGCAAGGCTGGGCCCAGAGCCAGCTCACTGGGCCTCCAGGCAGGGAGGCAGTCCAAGTGGCAGTCCTCCTGGTGCCCAGCAGCAGCAACAGTCCCCCTCAGACAGGATCCGGGAAGAGAACACCTTTCATGGGGACACAGCCCCTTTTTATACAGTTAAATCCTTTGTCTGGCTCCAGGGTGAGGGGAAAAACCAGTCGCAGCTGGTTTGTGAGCACTCTTGATGTGCTCAGCCCCTCACTCTATTCACTGGAAGGGCTAGGGTCATTAGACGCACCACAGGGGGCGGAGCCAGCATTGTGTGGGGAAAGCCCAGCCCTATTCAGGACCCTGGCGCACCCCTCCCATACATCACTCATGCTAATCTCAACACTCACCACCGGGCAGACCCATCCAGACTCCTGGAGCCAGGCTCACCAGCCAGCTCCAGCCAATCACACGCCAGCACCTTTACTGCACACACACACCAATGTCTAGAAGTGGCACTTCCACACAAGATACATACATGCGCAGCATTCAATCACACAAGTCCGCTCATACCAAACTCGAGCCTGCACACCTCACGCATCAGGAACTACCAGGGACACAGACATTCCCCATGCATTCCTATGGGAGGGCAGGCCAACCTTACTCCACACACGCACTTTACCCTGGGACCCAGGGAAAAAGTGCGCCAAGCCAGAAATCATGAACGCCAGGTCGCCATCAAAAGCAAAAAGTTCAGGGGTGAACCAGCCAAAAAGGCCCGGGTCCAACAAGGTTTTATTTGTATTCTTCATGTTTTCAAACATGCTTGCTCTTTCATATGAAAGAGCGACACACCAAGGTTTGAAATGCTTTATGGGAAAGGTGATGGTGTGATCATGTATTATATGGGATAATGTACCCCCTGGTATACACGATAAGGATATTGCAAGTCACCTTGGAGTTCCATAACCTTTAGTTTTTATTTTTAATATCGGCATTGTTTTCTATGTCGTTCTGTACAAGCGACCCTAAATACACATGAAGTCATTTTTGTTGTATATTGTGGAATATACATGGAAAGAAAACACCCACAAAAGTGGGGCAACATAGGAAATTGGTGCAACAAATACTGCCTCTGCATGCAATGCATCATTTCTCTGACAGAAACTACTCGTAAGAGGACGCCTGTGCTACATGAATTAAATATCTGACTCTGGCAGCGTACATACATTTAGCCTTGGGTGAGGTTCCAAACTTGGCAGCACTGGTCATTCTGCCACATCTACCCCCAAGCTAAGGGAAACAAACAGAAATAATGCTAGCCATGCAGCTGAAGGTGTCTTTTTGAGTCCCTTAATCCAGCCTCAGCTGAAAGAGCCAGATCTGTAATATTGGAAATTTAATGCACCAACTGGGAAAACCACAAAAACACAAACTGAGGTGATGGGCAAATAAATAGGTTAGATAAAGAAATCAGACATACGGTGAGGCAACTTGAGGGATAGTGGAGAAACGAGCAGATATCGTGAGGCACTGAGGACACATGGCAAGGCACCGTGAGGAACTAGGGGTATATGCAAAAACAGTGTGAGGAGCTGGCGTACATGGAAAGGCAGTGTCAGGACGTAGGGGCACATGGAATGAAGGCACTCTGAAGATTGGGGACACAAGGAAAGATGGCACTGGGAGGAGCTGGGGACACATGGAAAGAAGGCAGTGTGAGGAGTTGGATAAGAAGTAGGCGACACCGTAGCTGTCCAGAAACTAGCTTTATTATGGACTACATTACATGCTCCAACCTCTAGCATATGGTTATAACCATTAACTGGCTAATCCACCTTCCACCACCCATTGCTCCTGGCCTGTTTACCCGTGGCCTCGTATTATGATGGAATGAATCCTGACCTTTAGGGGGTCAATGTCAGTGGCCAGTTAGTTTTAGATAGAGCGGGGTTGAAACACCTCAACAGTATCCAAGTGCTGGAAGTGCCCCTGTATATGTGTCACGTCACCTTGGAAGCATAAGCAGCCCTTAATTTGTGAAACAAATATCTACAGAGGTCCAAAGTCTTTCTTAATGAACCAAATACAAAGTCTACCTCATGCCTCTTTCTTTCATCACTATCTTAAAGTGCAAATCGAGGGTGCTTAGGTCAATCCTGAAGCTGCTGAAAGCAGCTTCAGGATTGGCCGCAGGGCATTCTGGGAGCCTGTGTCGCCTGGAGAAGAAGAGCAGAAGAGCATGACGCGGCCAGCTGCAGGTACGTTTAAAAAACCAAAATTATTATTATTTTTATTTTATTACCCACAACCCCTATGACCCCCAGCCCCCTCCCCTGCCAGCCCCATCGTTTGTCTAGCACACGGGCCGCTACTACAAGCCATAGCTGAGCCTGTTGCTCTGAGTCAAAGTCTGATGATGGCAAATAAGCTCTGGTCCCTGATTCTAAAGTGCTGCAATACCCTTGCGTCGAGTTCGTGCTGTGTAAAACCACAAACAAAATATATTGCTTTCATATTCAAAGATTAAGCAGCTTTTTTACTTGATAAGAAGGGCATGTTATACCCACCCAATAAAGCTATCAGCACAGCTGCCCTGCTGTGAAATCAATTCTGCTCACATTTTGCTAAAGTTTTATGTGGAATTCTCAGAAAAACGACTTCTCCGACTTGGTATTACTCCTTCCACCATTTCCTATCTGGTAACAGCTGATATAATGCATACAGAAACGGTAGATAGTGGCACAATTGTCTGTTACCCAGGCAGAAGAGCCCACACTTTACATGAAATATTCTAGTTCAGCTGTTGCACCCTGAGCATGTCATTGTTGCATGATGTCAAAGTAGCCCTTCAGCTCAGGGAGGCCATGGCTGGGCCACTACTAAAAAGTCATGCCCAACTTTTACGCCCCACACCTTTCAAATGTCACCAGACACCACTGATAATGCTGAACACCTTTTGGGAACCATTGCATTCATTACTCAGGCATAAAATAGTCTGCATGCCTAGTGGAAAGGTACATTTAGTACAAACACCTTTAAACGTTGTATGCATAACAAATGGCATCACAGTTCATAACGTTAAAATCTACATAAATTCACTGCAACACATGGAGAAAACATATTCAGCAAAGCATTTCGGTCTAGATGCACGCCCATTTCATTTTGTGAGTCCCTAATTGCGATTTTTTGCAACTCTCAATTAGAGGCTCACAAAATGGAATCTAGTAATGTGCCTCAGACACATTTAGCGATTCCCAGTGGGGTCGCAAATTATCTACTTCATCAATATTCATGAGATAGGTCACAATTTGCGATCCATTGGGAATGGACTGCACTCACAGGGATGGTGGCCTGCAGGGGTCAGCAGACCATCATGTCTGTGATTGCTTTTTAAAGAAATATATATATATATTTTAAATGCAGCCCATTTTTTTAAAAAGGAAAACAGGGTGTATTTAATAAAGAAAAATTAAATGTTTCCTTTTTGGTTTTTAAGAGTAGGCAATGGTCCGTGGTACCACCACCTGCTCTTTTGCACCCACATTCACATTTGCAAATGGGTTACTGCTTCGTTCACGGAGTCGGTAAAATATGAATGTTTTACGAACACGTTCCAGTCCCAAAACATTTAAGCATACCACTGTGACTCACTATTATGAAGGGACGCCCTTGAAATGTGCCTTCCTAATAGCGATTCTCAAGCCCTATTTTGCAAGTTGGTAATAGGTTACTGACTCGCAAAATAGGGTTGGTGCGTAACACAAGCTGTTTTAGCAGTCACAAACAGCCCGATTCTCCATGTGGGAACGCTTAAAAGGGTCGTGCATATGGCCTTTCATTTCTTGATCAAATCTCCAACATTTTACCCCAATATGCCTGACCTGTCTGGTGAGTGACAGCTCACCTGAATTCCCATGCAGCAAAGTGATGGTGGCAGGAGTGAGGTAATTTAGAGTCCAGAAACAAGCAGCATCAGTCCACAAAAAATGGGGTTATCATACAAAAAGTGGCATTTTCCCACATATACATTAACTACATAACCTTACATAAGCTCCCAATATCCTTCCAGACCCCATCACATAAAGATGTTCATTCCTCCCTAGCACAGTTTGTGCAGTAATAATGCCAGCTGGTACTCCCAACTTTCCTTGCACACATTCTCTGAAATCCTCTCTCGTCTTTCTTTCAGCCAATGAGACCACTCACGCACCAGTATCACACAGTCCCTTTTCATGTGATCATTGCAGGTTCCATAACTTTTCACACCTTTTCACTGTAGCAACGCTCGTTATTCGTCCTAGTGATTGCTGTGAGTTTGCATTCATATGTATTATCGATTCTCTTTCAGTTGCCTCAAATCCAGGACATCTGCTTGACAGAACACAGAGCTAAACAGAATCTTTGATGCAGAAGGAAGAGAAAAATTCCCTGTGACCCCAGGGCATGATGTACGTGTACACTAGTGCGCTCTCCGTGTGAGTTGCCTAAACAAAACGTTAATATGAACAAGATGTCGGAATCTGTGGCAAATGTGAGGATAAATCTGTTACAACAAAAGCCTCTGCTTCTTGGTTCATTGAGCAGTGCTTTGGACGGATATCAAGGATCAGACTTGACGTTCTCCCGAGTCTCAATTACCTTGGCGTTCCAGCATTAATTCTGTGGAAAGAGGGGAAGTAGAGGGGAGAGAAGTGAGTAAAGCAGGCGCAGTGAAGCAGTTAAGACACTCGCTGAGATACTGCACATTATCAAATGCCATTGATTGACATAGGGACAGATGGATGGATGGATGGATGGATGGATGGCAGCGGCGGCTCCTCCGCTAAGGTGGAGGAGTGTCACCCCACTGAGTTCAAAGTAATGATGAAATGATAATAACACAACGTTAATTTTGTTACGCAATTATCATTTTGTTTTTTTGTCCGAGACTTGAGCCAGGTTCGGGCGGGGTAGTGCCTGGCTGTCCTCACAGGGAGGAGGAGTGGTTGCTGCACCAAAAGTGTGCATGACGGTTTGTGTAGGAGATTTCATTGTAGAAGAGGCATGTGGGATGGATAGTGTATTCAGGTCATCTTGATGATGTTGGTGGTTACTGGATTTGTGCTCAAAGATCAGTGATCCTGGAGATGGATGTGAGAGCTGATTAGACATGTCTGGGCTTGCTACAGACATAAGCATAGTGCCCACTTATGTGTAGACCATATAAAAGCATGATATTCACCCATAATCAGTGCACAATTCATATGTAGGAAAAGGATGTATCTTCATATAATGAGCAAATGACATTGCTGTTTATCTATGCCCAATTGTCCTCTATGTGCAAGAGCATACAGAGATGGGCTGCAGCCATGTGATGTAAGAAGCAGGCTCAGGTCATGATCTTTATGGGCTTTGTAAAGTACATTGTGCACAGGGGTGTGCTCATATTGGAGGACGAGTGACTTACATTGCAGTGAGCTGCCCCTGAGTCGCCCATCAACAATATCATGTTGCCCTTGTACCTCCCCTAATGGGTGGCTTCCATTGTTTGAGAAGACACCGTGCTCTGTATCATTGCGGCAGAAGGCGTTTCGAGCACTGGGGTGAGTGTGAGCCATGGATATGCATGGATTACCCTCACACCCGCAGTCTGAACTCTGCTGTCACCTGGAGCTGGGTGGAGAACACCAAGAGCCAATCCCTGCCTTCCATCATCAGTGGCTTGCTACTGGCCCAGCGGATCAACCAGCTCTCCTTGGAAGCAGGGTGCATGGCACTTACTCAGGACATCCCCGACAAAGGTCCTCCAAGTCAGAGGGGGGCGCACAGCATGCAGGAGACTGCGTCCCACTAACAGTGCTTCACTTTCCCTCTCCCTTGCGTTAAGCATCATAATGAGGTGGCAGGAGGTGCCAAGTGCACCGGGTGAGGGAGGCAAACAGATGGCCTGTGCAGCCTATTGTTGCCCCTGCAGCCCCAGCCTCCATTGCTGGCTGGAGTTCGGTAGTTAGCACCCAAAGTTGATTTCCGACAGCCACCAATGACTCTGTGGTGCACCCCCTCTTGACGTGGGAAGGGCCAGACAACAACCGCCCACATTCTGTGGGGCAGACAACCAGCACATGAATGTACAACAATAACTGAGCTTCGTTTCTCCTTTGCCATCAACCCCTGTCCTGCTCCCATCCATGAATTAGGCCTTGTGGGCCTTTCCAAGCGAGCAATACTGCTCTGGGGGTGGCTTGTGAACTAGAGGCAGTGTGTTGTGTGTGGTTTGTGACACTTCCTTAGTGGCTGCTGTCATACACCGCAAGGCACCAGAAATTGATCCCTGGATTGCCAGACCAACCCCATGTGGTGAGGGATACTGGAGACCAACATCGGGAGTGGTGGGCAAGCAGTCACGGGTGGCACACAGGATGGCACTGACTTCACAGCTAGCCTCCAGCCGGCCTTCACTAATGTGGCCACTGTGATGTTCAAGGAGCACAAAGGCAAATTTGAGACTATTCTGCAAGCTATCCTTGATGTCTAACCTTTGTTTAAGCCTAAAATTGAAACTGTGGCCTTAGACGTAGGGTTGCTAAGAGCAGACCACAGAAACTCTCCAACAGCGTAGAAACCAATGAAGCCACTATTGAATTGATGTGGCCCTCTATGTGCAAAGTACAGCCACAGTTTCAGGTTCTTCTGAACGAGGTTCAATATCTCAAAATAAAAGTGGATGACACTGAAAAACACTCATGTAGAAATATTGTGTGCATCGTTGGGCTAATGGAGCGAGTGGGGGATCCCAGAATTGATCTCTACTTAAAGGAATGATTGATACACACAGTATTGGCTGACAAGCAATTAAACTGTTCCATTGAACGCACACTCAGGATCCCATGTTGCCCACCACTTTGTAGTAGCCCCCAGATCAGCGGTAGTGAAGCTCCATAATTACCTTGGTAATATATTGTTTAAAGAACCAAACAACAACGGCGGATAAATGGAACCACACCCCTTACACAGTTCCTATCAATCAATGCTTGGTGCACTTCATTCACAGTACCAGCAGTTGCATGATACCGCTGCAAAGCAGAGACAAATCGAAATAGTAACATGGAATGGTGCACCCTAAAACTTAAAATGTCCACAACTCTGTATCATGGTGAAGCTTTCTTTTGCACTTTCCATATGTTTCCTAAAACTAGCTTAGAGAATAGTCAGCCAACACGTTCAGAGCACTGATGAAGTTCAAATCTTTGAACAAAACAGTTAGCTGGCTACCGTAGCGAGCAAGCACAGTGACCAAGTCTGACCACTACAAGGGGCTTGAGGATGTTCTCACTACAAGAAAATTTTGGGGGAATTGCAAAATTGGTGCATTTTACAGGACATTTTTCATTATATATTTGATTGTATTCGCTTTTAAAGACTAGTAAATGAAGACCTTACAGTGCACCAGGATACCCAGCCACTTAATTATAATTAGGCATTCATTCAAGTGTGGGTTATAAGTCGAATTAGAAGGTCTGCATAAAAAAACGTCAAAGTGCACTTAAGACTCCGTTTCAATGAGTCACATTATGATTGTGCAAAAAAGACACTGTAGGCACGTTGAAAAGAAATTTTGTGTTGATGTATTAACAAGGAAGACAATGTTTGTTAATCATGCCACCCTCTAATCACACCACAACTTGTACTGTCGTGCTTCACAATCCATATATTTCTCAATTAACTAATCATTAGTGGATTAACACAGGAAAGCCTGAAAAATCAATGTAGTCCTTCACGTAGGCAATTTATTACTTCCAGAACCTCTGAGATCTGATCTGGAAGACAAGGTCACCTTGAGACAATTTGCGAACAGAGAGGGCCAGGGCCAGCTTTAGCGCTGATGGCTAACAGTGCAACAATCTAAGTTCAGGCTCTCCAATGATTCAACTGATGATCTAACTGAAGTTGGAGCTACTAAGACAAGTTGCAGCATGGAGAAAAGCTGAGGCAGAAACAGCCTTAGTGGAGGAGAATAAGGCTGAGGCAGGAAGAATCTTCAGCAAAGGAGAAGGCTAAGGCAGAGAGAGCCATTGCGGAGAGAACATGTTGTTGGCTCATGAACTGAGTCTAAAGGAGCTGGACATAAAGCTTAAGGAAGCCTTAGATTCCAGCAGTAATGATGGCAGTGAAATGAAATTGTCCAATGGAGACAGGAGGCTGCACATACCCAGGACCTGATGCCTAACTTTGTTATGGGTGATGATATAGATAAGTGGTTTGAGGCCTATGGGCTTGCCCTCGAGATGCACAGGGTCCCTAAGGAGGATTTTAGAGCCAGTCTCTGAGGGTGCAATTCCAGTGATTGGAGGGATGCACTGTTAGCCCTAGGGAAAGGGGACAGGGTGAGTTATCCGCGTATGATGGATCACTTATCAAGAAATATAATCTCACACCTGGAAGGTAGAGGCAGAAGTTTAGGGATAGCCAGAAGTTGCCCCAACAGTCATGAGTGGTTTTCTTGGACTTCTTTTGTAGGCACTGGATGGCTTGGTGAAGGGTGGTGAGGTAAGCACTTATGAGGGGCTGTACTATTTGGTTGCAAGAGAGCACCTGTTGAGTCATTGCTTTCCAGAGTTACACCAACACTTGATTAACCGCAAGATCACTGACCTCAGGAAGCTGCAAAGGAGGCAGAACTATGGACTAGTACCAGAGTGTCTGAAAAGGTGCCTTGGAGTGACCGCACGGGGGTGGTTCAGGTTCCCACCTACAGAGTGACCGGGATGTCCACAATGACCCAAATAGATCCACAAAAAGTGTGGGGGAAAGCGTTCTAATGCCCCTACTAAGAGTAGGAGGAGAGGGTCTGGTGGGTGATCATCCAGGGTATCCCATTTGTACCCCCTCTGCTTTGAGTGTTCCCAATTAAGATACACGCATGGAAACTCTGCCTGTCCTAAGAAAACAACCACTGATGGAAGCACCAAAGGGGTAAGTGGTCCCCAGATGCACCTTGACTGCATTGTGGGTGATGAATTACCATTAGTGTTAGCTGAGCTGGAAGAGGTGGGGGCTACCCAGGGTGCCCTGAAGAATCAGGCTTCTGAGGGTACTGCTCCCACAGAGAGAGGACACAGTCTCAAATGGAATGGTAGGTGAGGAAAGGCGTCCCCCTGACTCCAGTTCAGCATCAGGGTGCAGACCTCCGTTTGAAACCAGTCTCAGGATGTTGCCCCTGAACTTGTGGGAAGGAGGAAGAAACAAGGGTACCTAACACCCGGGGCTGATGCCCCTTCACCCTGCAAACCCTCCAAAAGGTGTCTGTCCAGTCCAGGACCCTTGGAAGTGGTGCTAACAGTGTGCAGATAGCCCAAATCAAAAATATGTAACTTAGAGAACTCTCTGCCAAATTATGCTCTAAGAACCGAGAGGAGACTGTGAACTACCTGCTCACCGAAACTGCCCAAGGTGCATCGCAGGTTTGCCTGACTTTGCAGCAGCTCCCGTTATGTTCTTCTCTGCAGCAGCAAATCATGTTCAGCGGATCCTCGTAGAACAGGTATCCGGCTTTGTGGAGCCTTTCGTTGGCTACAGGTTGTAGCTTCATCTCACTGAAGATTTTTTATTTCCAAAAATGAAACTAAGTCTGAATGTAGAAATCTTCAAAGTGACTTCGACCAGCGGTTCCCCGACAACAATGCCTCTACCTCGGACATCTCTGGTTGCCTGGCCCCACTGAACCTGACCTTCACAGTCATTTTTCTTCTAAAGTTTTTTTAAGTCCAGAGTTAAGTGGCGACCTTGCTCAAACCACTTTGCGTATCCGAACCGAGCTCCATCGTGGTCAGCCATAACTTTTGACTTTGCCTCGATCTTACTCTACTAGATGTCTGAAGTTTTCACTTTGATCTTTTAGCCCTATTTTTCACTTAAAACTGAAAATTCATAACTCCGGTTCTACTGATGTGATGTATGTTGTTTTGGTTTCAATTAATGTATTAAATATTACTGTATTTGTTCTAAATTCGAGTTAGATTTTTCCTTTTGTTGTTTTCTTTTTTTTTTTTTACAATCTTTATTACACATTTTTATTAACCTTTTGTTGTTTTCAATGTATTATTTTTTAAGCACTGCATAAATTACTTTACACATTGCCTCTAAGTTAAGCCTTACTGCTTTTGTGCCAAGCTACTAGAGGGTCAAGCAAAAAATAATTTTATGGCTTGTGGTTCACCCTGACAAGGATTGTGGCTGTTGCTTGAGAAGGGCTGACACCCCCCTCAACCAACAACCTAATTCCTCACAAGTTGGATGCTTTTAAAGTGGTACTCAATGGCCTATGCATTAAGACTACATATGGGGTTAAGAAGATGCTGCATCGGAAACATATGGAGATGGAAAAAAGAATAAGCACTCTTGAAAACCAGTCCCCGACCGATGCCCAGGCTACACAACAGATGGCACAGGTTCAGACGGACTACCAAGAGGTGCAGAGTAGAGTGAGCCAATTAGATACTGGCAATGGGTGGCTCAAGAACATGCTGAGTGCGACAAAGTGGAATCTATGCTTGCATGGCTTTTAAGATCTGATAATCCAAGGGTGCAGAGAGATGCAACCCAAGATGACAAAGGAGCGATCGTCAACAGCCAGGCAGAGATCAGTGAGGTGTTCCGCACATACTGCGCGACAATAGACACACACCAAACAATGGGCAATGCTGAGATGTCTGATTTTATAGACAGAGTAGCCCTTCCATCCATTAATTAGCTCCAAAGAACCAAATTGGAGGAACCAATCACCATCCAAGAGGCACAAGTAGACATGATGCAAATGCACATAGGTAAAACACTGGGACCAGATCAGTTCCCTGTAGAATTCAATGCAGCGGATGCCCCAGGACTTGTGCCCAAACTACTGAGGACATATGAGGCGGCAAAGCAAATGTGCCACCTACCAGCCTCCTTGCGGTAGGTGCTAGTTGCAGTCCTCCCAAATACAGACAGAGACCCGCTTTTAGTGACATACTATCGCCCGCTCTCGGTCCCCAATTTGGAATATAAGATATTATGAAAGAAGCTAACAAACCGATGGATTCTAATTGTCCATACTAATATACACCAGGATCAGAATGGCTTCATTCCTGGAAGTAACACCTTTATCAGCATCTGACGCTTATCCAGAGTCATGGACTGGTTGCTGAGGCACCAATGGAAGCACTGGGTTACCTCTCTAGATATTGCAAAGGCTTTCAACACCCTGAGTTTGCCAAACCTAATGGAGGTCTTACAGAGGCTTTGACTGGGTCCAGAGTTTCATCACTGAGGCCAGTTCTAATATATGGAACTGATGGCAAGAGTAGAGTAAGCACAGGCAAAACTATATTAAAAGTGCTAAGTATAGGCAGTACCAGGCAGGTGTGTCCTCTCACTCATTATTTTTGTGCTGGTGATGGAACTGCTGACCTATCTCCTTAGAACCAGGGCTCTTGAGTAGGGAGTTTTAATGGACAGGGAATGGTGTGCGATATCTCTACATGCTGACAACACCTTGATCTATCCTAGTAGAGACTCTGTCCGTAATGGCAGCCTGCCCTCCAGTTATTTCCTGGCTTTGGCTCAGCGCAAGGGCTGTAAGCCATTTGGGATAAGTTCTGTTTATTTCCGTTGGACAAGATGCCGGAGGAACGAGAGGTTTGCTTTACAACAGAGGGTCGACCACTGGTACTCAGGGTCATTACATACTTGGTAATTAACATCTTCCGCAAATTACATGCATCTCTAGAGAGTGGTGGCCCAAGTGCTCCAAACTATGAGTTATATAAGTTATATTATGTAGCGGTGCAGCTCAAATGACCTATGAGGTGGATGGTGACAATAGAAATGCAGGACATCATGACACACTTGGGTGAGGACAGTCCATACTAGATTGGTTACTAAGCTCAAACAGAGGTGGCATAGGGGATCACGTATTATTTAAAGTTGGAAGATGGTGCTGGAAGACCTATGTTCACAAACCAACAGTGGGCACCCTGACACCCCTCTCCGTGTGCACCGCAGCTTCCACTACGGTCGCTGCCAGGGTGTGTTAGGCTGGCCCAGATGTATGATGGGGGCCATGGACATAGGCAGGCATACTGACATGGAATGATTTCTCCAATGAGGGGAAACTGGGCTCTTTCGGGAGGTGGATTACATGGGCGCAAGTCAATTGGCCCCTCCAATACTGCAGTGCCAGCTGGGATACCAGTCTGAAAACCATGGAACCTCGAAACAGGTAGTCCCATGTTTCTGTGCTGGTCTTCTACAGACTCTAGGGACACGATCAAAGGTACTGAAGGAATGGTGAGAAGTACATATAGGTTATGAACTGACTTCCTTTGGGTGGGCGTGTCGAATCAGCAGGGCAAAGCATGTCTCCAAAAAACTGACGCACACGCATTTCAACTACATTCACCAAACATATTTGACCTCCCAAGTGGATAGAGCATATAAACCCAGGGGCATCCGCAAACCACACCTGCTGCACGGAAGCGTACTTCATCCACATGGTGTGGCTCTGTCGGATGGTAGAGCGCTTCTGGAGGGAATCTCAGCTCCCTCGCTGCTCCATGCGAGGCTGGGTTCCAAGGATGCCCCACAATTGACCAATATTTTTTCTTTCCCCAAATAACTTTAGTAGGCTTATTTTTGTTTTTCTGGTTCTTAGTTTTTACGACAGTTACATCATACCGCCTCCTGGGCCTCAATGAAAGGGAAATGAGATGCTTATATTATACCAATTTGCTTGAAATGGAAAGACTGTGAAAATTACCATTTCGATGCTATGTATTAGCCATTACTAAAACTGAATAACGAGATACCGTGGAAAAAAGGTACATTGGGCACTTGAGGTATGGATTATATATATATTTATAGTTAAATATATTTGCAGCAGATACGGCGCAATGCCTACATTGACTCTGCAGAGATAGGAGATGTTCAAATGTCCTTTACATTATTCAGTTTAGAAGGCTTTATTGAAATAAAATATGCCAAGTAAATACATTAGTACATAACACAAGCAGAGATAGGAAATTAAAGAAATGGAATTACTACAATCTTAATGTGCAGTACTAAACAAATTCCAAAAAGGGAAACCTAATGAATATACTGAGAGAATAATGCCATTTAAAATTTTTTGCGAGGTATAAGAAAGAAAAAGTAGGAAAAAGAGGACAGAAAAGAGAGGAGAGAAATGAAGTAAAGAGGTTAAGTAAATGTAAAAGAGGCGAAAATAGATAAAGGAGGAAGTAGGAAAGAGAGAGAGAGAGAGAGAGAGAGAGAGAGAAAGAAGGGAAAAAGAGAAAGGGGCATGTTAAGGTACATGTCTGGAAAGAAAGTCAGTTAAAGGCTGCCATAACAGATCTCTTTTAATTAGAAGAGGGGTAGTCATAGCATGGGTACGATCAAGTCTATGGTGATGACATAATAAGTTCCACCATGCAGCATAGGAGATTTTTGAGGTATCTATCCAGTTCGAAGTAATATTCTGCAAAGAAATAGCTATAAACAGATCTACAAATTGACAAACAATGTGGGAAGCATTATAAATGGGAGAAGAACCACCCAAAAAAATGTGAACAATTTCAAAATCATGACTGGAGCATAGAATCTCGTTCAGCTTGCACCATATAAGTTGACGAAGGGATTTGACCAAGGGACAAAGAAAAAACATATGAAGCAAATTACTATCAGAGTGAGGGCAGGACCAACATTGACTGGAGTCTAGACTTTTAAACTTGAAAAGATCAGAGGGAGTAAAGAAAAGGCGATTATAGAAAAAATACAGGGTTTGAGTGGTGCTAGCCGAACGAGACACAGTGTGGAGTTTAGACCAGATAGACTCCCAAACTTGCAAAGAAAAATCCTGTGCCAAATCTTTTTCCCACGCAAGTTCAGATTTGGATTTGGAACGGTCGAGAGGGGGGCGTGAGAGAATCTTATAAATATAAATATATTTGCAGCAGATACGTCGCAATGCTTACATTGACTCTGCAGAGATAGGAGTTGTTCAAATGTCCTTTACATTATTCAGTTTAGAAGGCTTTATTGAAATAAAATATGCCAAGTAAATACATTAGTACATAACACAAGCAGAGATAGGAAATTAAAGAAATGGAATTACTACAATCTTAATGTGCAGTACTAAACAAATTCCAAAAAGGGAAACCTGATGAACATACTGAGAGAAAAATGCCATTTTAAAAATTTTGCGAGGTATAAGAAAGAAAAAGAAGGAAAAGAAGACAGAAAAGAGAGGAGAGAAAAGAAGTAAAGAGGTTAAGTAAATGTAAAAGAGGCGAAAATAGATAAAGGAGGAAGTAGGAAAGAGAGAGAGAGAGAGAAAGAAGGGAAAAAGAGAAAGGGGCATGTTAAGGAACATGTCTGGAAAGAAAGTCAGTTAAAGGCTGCCATAACAGATCTCTTTTAATTAGAAGAGGAGTAGTCATAGCATGGGTACGATCAAGTCTATGGTGATGACATAATAAATTCCACCATGCAGCATAAGAGATTTTTGAGGTATCTATCCAGTTCGAAGTAATATTCTGCAAAGAAATAGCTATAAACAGATCTACAAATTGACGAACAATGTGGGAAGCATTCCAAATGGGAGAAGAACCACCCAAAAAAATGTGAACAATTTCAAAATCATGACTGGAGCATAGAATCTCGTTCAGCTTGCACCATATAAGTTGCCGAAGGGATTTGACCAAGGGACAAAGAAAAAAACATATGAAGCAAATTACTATCAGAGTGAGGGCAGGACCAACATTGACTGGAGTCTAGACTTTTAAACTTGAAAAGATCAGAGGAAGTAAAGAAAAGGCGATTATAGAAAAAATACAGGGTTAGAGTGGTGCTAGCCGAACGAGACACAGTGTGGAGTTTAGACCAGATAGACTCCCAAACTTGCAAAGAAAAATCCTGTGCCAAATCTTTTTCCCACGCAAGTTCAGATTTGGATTTGGGACGGTCGAGAGGGGGGCGTGAGAGAATCTTATAAATAGAAGCAGCTTTTTGTGGAGTAGCGAAGTCCAGTATGGTGGCATCAGGTGGGACAGTATCAGATAAAGTAATGTGGTGTGAGTTGTGAGCAGAAAGGGCTATGGAAAAATCACAGAGCTGAGAAGAATACCTAGTGGACAATTGAGAAGAGGAACAGAAGGTTGGTAAATCCACTAGGGAGCCATTAACAAAAAGTTGGCTCGCGTGCATAATACCTTTATCAATCCATTCTTTCCAAAAGAGAGCTTTGTTATTGATCTTCAACGAGTGATTGTACCATAAAGGGGTAAGAGAGTGTAGATGCTGTTGCGAGTAGGAGGATCGAAACAAGGTGAGAGAGAGTGCCCTGGAGAGCTTAAAGGTAGGGGAAAAAATCGTTTCGGGGGTTGAGATAAGAGGATAGCAACACGATAGGGGAAAGGTGTGATTTGAGCTAGCTCTAAGGCGCTCCAAGCAGTGCTGAAGGAAGCGGGTGAATCTGCGAGGAACGGCCAAATATGTTTTAGCGTGAAAGAGGAATGAAAACGAACGAGGTTGGGAAAATTAACACCTCCAGAGTGTTTGGGTTGTTGAAGACGGGACAAAGATATCCTGGATTTAAGATTGTTCCAGAGGAAACGGACAAGGGTGCGGTTGATCAGGGTAAAGAAGTAAGCTGGGAGGGAGATGGGCAACATAGACAAATAGAAATTGATTATGAGGAGAAGCATCATCTTGATGGTCGCTAATCGTCCCCACCAGGAAAGAAATAGGGGAGACCATCGTTCAATAAGAGAGGAGAGCTTGGAGAGGATATCCTTATGATTAATCCTGATAGTGTCTTTAATAGAGGCCGTGTATAAGATACCCAAGCATTTAATACTTTTAGGATTCCATTCAAAACCAGAACCATGGAACATATGTGGAAGACAACATTTATTTAAGGGCAAGACTTCAGATTTATCTATATTCAACTTATAACCAGAAACAGAGGAATAGTCAGCAAGTAAAGAGAAGAAAGTGGGTAAAGAAGTGGCGGGATTTGATATATAAAGTAAAATATCATCAGCATAGGCCGTGAATTTGATGTTCAATTTTTTGTAGACAAAACCAGAATAAGATGGAGAACACCGAATCTTTTCCAAGAAAGGTTCCAAAGCTAAAATGAAAAGGAGGGGGGACAGGGGACAACCTTGCCTGGTACCCCTGTGCAAAGGAAAGTAAGAAGACTGGGTACCATTAACCCATATAGAAGTGGAAGGGGCAGAGTATAATAATTGAATAAGTTTAATAATATGAGGACTAAAGCCATGCCAGCGAAGGGCCCCAAACATAAAATCCCAGTTGACCATATTGAAAGCTTTTTCGACATCTAGAGTGATGGCGGCTAAAGGGGATTTCATACTCGATGCAAGATGAATAATATTAAGGAGAGTTCTAGAATTATCCGTGATAGACCTGCCTTTAACAAACCCGGACTGATAAATGTTGATAAGGTCTGGAACAACAGTATTCAACCGAGAAGCCAGAATTTTTGCATACATTTTACAATCAGTATTGATTAAAGAAATGGGCCGGTAGTTCTTACAAAGGGAGGGATCCTTATCCTTTTCAGGGAGTAGGCACAACATAGCTTGGGTAAAGGAACCTTTAGACTCACCCACAGAGAGAAAAGAAGAAATCAGAGAAGATAGATGAGGTATGAGACAGTGTTTAAATTGAAAATAAAAACGAACAGTAAAACCATCGGGCCCAAGGGACTTGTCTTTGGGTAAGAGAGTAATTGCCTGAAGGATTTCCTTATCCGAAATGGGGGCATCCAGTGAAGAGAAGTCAAGGTCAACAGGCGAGGACTTGGGGATATCAGAAAAGAAGGAATCAAGTTGGGAAGGGGACGGGGTTGATTCGGGTGTTTATAGAGAGGGGTAATATTAAACAAAGCAATCAAGGATCTCATCGTCCATACTCTGACGAACCCCGCCAGCGTCAGTTATAACTGCTATTTTAGATTTCTGCTTCTTAATTTTGAGATAGTTTGCAAGAGACCTACCAGCTTTGTTACGCCCTCCATACATTTTGGAGTTAAACTTTAAAAGATGATTACAAGCCGAATCGTAAGAGAATTTATTAAATTGAATTTTAGCTTTAACGAGGGAAGAAAGAGCATCAGGGTAATTAGATGTATAGAAGATGTGTTCAAGTTCCTTAATTTGTTTAAGAATGCTAGATGATTTGGTGATAGCCTGTTTCTATTTTCGCGATACGAAATCGATTATAAAGCCCCTGGAAGAGGCCTTAAAAGCATCCCAAATGAAATGAAACTGAGAAACAGAATTAAGGTTATTGTGAAAGAAGTCATCCATGAAATGTGTGAACTGATCAATAAATTGTGGATCTAGGAGAAGAGAGTTGTTAAAACGCCAACGGCGGGAGTTGGGAGTAGGTGTGGGAAAATCCAAGTCCAGAATAACCAGGGCATGGCCGAAATAAGGATAGAGCCAATTTCTACATTAGTTACGAATTGAAAGGTGTTGAGTGAGGAAGATATAATCAATCCGGGAGTGAAAGGAATGAACGGGGGAAAAAATTAAAACTCTAGGGAATCTGGGTGGGAGAGTCTCCAGGAATCTATTTATCCTCTAGAGGAGATTGCTTTGCAAAAAGATTTTGGCATTTTATTGGGAGTGTGCCTGGTCTGTGATTTGCAATCCAGGAAAGGATCCATCAGCTGATTGCAATCACCCCCAACAATTAAATTGACATTCGTGTGTGAAGAAAGAAGCTTGGAGAAGTCATTCCAGAAGGTAAGGTCAATGCCATTAGGGCCATACACATTGCAAAAGGATAAAACTGAATCATTAACAACAACATCTAAATGCAACCATCTGCCATTTGAATCAGAAAACTCATTCTTTAGCTGAATTGACAAAGATTTGCCACTAAAGGAAAAACAGCCCGGGGAAGAGGTCCCCAGGGCCTAATAATTTTCAATGAGGGGGGCAGCATGGCCCCTTCCTCTTTAATCTAAGTAGTGGCCCTAAGGACCTAATAAGGCTGAAGGAGGGGCATGTGTTTTCCCCCTCCCTTTTAAAATAACTACGGCCCCTGGGGATAGGTTCCCCAGGGCCTAATGACGCTCAGGGAGGGGGACACACAGCACCCTCCCCTCCAAAATATATATATATGACCCTGGGGATAGGGTCCCAAAGGCCTAACAAAGCTCAGGGAGAGGGGCCATGTGGCCCCCTGCCCTTAAATTTAAGAAAAACAGCCCGGGGAAGAGGTCCCCAGGGCCTAATAAGGTTCAATGAGGAGGGCTGCATGGCCCCTTCCTCTTTATTCTAAGTAGTGGCCCTAAGGACCTAATAAGGCTGAAGGGGGGGCACGTGTTTCCCGCTCCCTTTTAAAATAACTACGGCCCCTGGGGATAGGTTCACCAGGGCCTAATGACACTCAGGGAGGGGGACACGCAGCACCCTCCCCTCCAAAATATATATATGACCCTGGGGATAGGGTATCAAGGGACATCATACGTGGGGGAATGGGGTTCACATGGCCTCCCTCCCCTTTAAAAAAAAGGCCCTGGGAAATGGGGTCCCTAGGGCTAGACCCTGTGGCCAATCCCCCGTGCAGAGCTGAAGAATACACACAGTGAAGGGTTGGCTGTATGCGGGGGAAGGGGAGGGTGCAGGGCCTGGCCATAGGTCAGGCCCTGTGGCCAACCCCTCACCGTGCACGACCGAAGGCCCTGTGCAATGTGGAGTTGGCTGTCATTATGGGGGTTGGCCACGGGACCTGGCCACAGGCCCACCCTTTGCACACGGCCAACAGATGTGTGCAGCGTGGAGTTGGCTGCATGCAGGGTTTGGCCGCAGTTTTTCTGGGCCTTTATTATTTACGGCCCTGTGTGTAAAGTATAAGGATTTGAACTTGACCCTAGCCGCAATCAGCAACTGATGGAGCTGATTGAGGGATTCTCCTATGGAGATGTAGCTAGGGATGTTTAGCAGGAGTCTTGCTGCCGCATTCTGCACAACCTGAAATTTCTTTATAATGGCCCTGAGGCTTCAGAACAGGGGACAAGCCAGCAAGACATTGAAGTCACCTGAGTTCGAATAAGATGGGCCCAGTCCTTGTCGTTAGCAGGGCAGAGATCAGCAGTCAGCAGGACAACTCAGCAAAGCAGAAAGCAGTTCCTTAAGGGCAGCAGTCAGACAAAGTGGCAATCATTGTAGTACTTAGTATTTACTCCTGGCAGAGTTCTTCACAAGTCCAACAGTTGTACTGTCTTGGTAGGGTCCAAGCCTGAGTTCTTATACCCAAATGTGCATTTGAAGTGAGGGTGTCTTAAAAGCAGGCCCTTGAAGTGCACAGGTCTCCTTCTAACCCAACCCTGTCTGATGGGCTATCTGTGGGGGGAAATCAGCCCTTTGTGTGGAACACAGTACACTGCCTATTCAGGTGTAAGTGGCAGCTTCCCCTCCTTCTTCCAGCCCAGCAAGAGCTATCAGAATATAGATGAATGCAGATGAGTTCCCTGTCAACCACATTTCCTGGGTTTGTGGCTGTCTAGAGGGAATGCAAAAGTGTAGCTGTCACCCGCTCTAGGCTGCAAGGCACACAAAGCAGTAAGAACAGAGAAATGTCAATTTTCTAAAAGTGGTATTTGTAAAACAGTAATTTTAAATCCAACTTCACCAGCATACAGGATTTATCATTACCACTCCAAAGATATGATGCAGCTACTCCTTTCCTTTATATGAAATAACACTCCGGATGGAGGGAGACATACCAAGAAAAGTGAAAGCACTCTTTTGGGAGAGACTTTCCAAGGGCTATGATGTACTACTAGCAGAACAAGACTGGCCAGCAGAATTTGTCTAGAAGTGCCCACATGGCGAATACATCATTATGCCAGCTTTCTCCAACCATATTCCAGTACATTTAAAATATACTTATGCCAGGATATGGGCAGTTGACCAAACCCCAGCTTTATATAAAAATCATGTTGGGTTGGGATGAGGACTCACCTCACCACCGGATCCAGTTAAAAAATCAACCAACTGCACAAAGGCAGTATCCAGTTAAGCAAGAGGCTAAAAACAGGTCAGGTAGCTCTTGGATCAACTTGAATATCAAGGGGTGATTGAAACATGCACCTCATCAATGAACAATCCTTTGTTTCCTGTTTCCAAACCGGACAATACATATCGTCTAGTTTTGGATTACAGACACTTAAGCTCATGTTGTAAAACATTAGCAGTGAAAAATGCACACAGCACAACATTAATGAATAACATTGTGCATAAAAAATATTAAACCACATTAGACAATACAAATGGTTTCTTTGTCAAAACATTGCACCTGAAAGTAGATATTTGACCGCTTTCTCAATAATGGGGACACAGGGTCACTTCTGTCATCTCCCTCAAGGATTCAAGAATAGTCCAGGGTTATTCTCAGCAAGGGTAACAGAGTTACTACAAACTTATGATGACTAGGCATTGTCATATGTCGATGATATCTATCTGACAGATGATGACCTGGATAGGCACTTGAACAGGGTGAACACCATTCTACTGGGCTTCGCCTCTGAAAGGAATAAATTCAATTAAAAAAAATCGAGAATTGCCCATCTCAACATACTTTTTCTAGGATATGAACTATCAAGTGAAGGCAAAAGCCTGGCAGCCAACATTTTAGAAAAGTGTGCGCTGCTCCAACCACCAAAAACGCTGAAAAATTTACAATTGATACTAGGTTTCCTTAATTTTGGAAGAACTTACATTCTAAACTACGCAGCAGTGGCGTAACGAAACATTAGGGGGGCCCCCCTGCAAACTACATGGAGGGGGCCCCCCTCCCATTCTCTGTGCCAGTCTAGAGCTCTCAGGCCAGCGACCCGCCATACTGCAGGGGATGCGGGCGATTGTTATGCCACTGGTACCAATCCAGCCATTATAAGTAACACTGGATGGTGGAGTCAAAGGTTGGGCTTAGTCTGCCAGCAGGCTATCATAGGTGGTAGTCCATTCATTACAGGGTCCCTGCCATCAGTAGGCCGGGGAAGTTTGTCCAATGTTAGGTGGGTTTCCTGATGCAGACTCCTGTCATGATATACAACATCGGGCCCACTCATCGTTCAGTTTTGACAAAAGTGCATCCACTGCTCCTTCTCATTTCCATTTTAAAACATTGGACAATGCTTCAATGCAGTATTTCAAAAGCAGATGTAACCACAAACAGCACATTTTGATAATACATTTTTATTAGACAATAGCAAGAGGCATTGCATAGCTTCATACTTTGACCCCAATTCCATCACAGTCTCTCTCTCTCTCTCTGTCAGTCAGTATCTCTCTTTCAGTCAGTCAGTCTATCTCTCTCGGTCATTCAGTCTCTCTTAGT
This sequence comes from Lissotriton helveticus, assembly GCF_964261635.1. Classification (NCBI taxonomy): domain Eukaryota; kingdom Metazoa; phylum Chordata; class Amphibia; order Caudata; family Salamandridae; genus Lissotriton; species Lissotriton helveticus. The sequence continues at coordinate 352,113,960 of NC_136065.1, read as the reverse complement.
CAGTCAGTCAGTCAGTCTCTCTCTCTCTCTCTCTCAGTCTGTCAGTCAGTCAGTCTCTCTCTTAGTCAGTCAGTCCCTCTCCCTGTCAGTCCCTCTGACTGTCAGTCTCTCTGTCAGGCTCTCTCTCTCAGTCTCTCTCTCTCTCAGTCTCTCTCTCTGTCAGTCAGTCTTCCAGACAGTCTTTCTCTCCCTCTGTCAGTCTCTCTCAGTCAGTCATTCTCTCTCAGTCAGTCTCTCTTCTCTCTATCAGTCAGTGACCCTCTCTGTCAGTCAGTCTCTCTCTCTGTCAGTCTCTCTCTGTGAGTCTCTCTCTGTCAGTCAGTCTCTCTCTCTCTCTCTCTCTGTTGGTCAGTCTCTCTTTCTCTGTCAGTCTGTCAGTCTCTTTCTCTCTCTCAGTCTCTGGCAGTCAGTCTCTCTCTCTGTCAGTCAGTCTCTCTCTCAGTCAGTCAGTCTCTCTCTCTCAGTCAGTCTCTCTCTCTGTCAGTCAGACTCTCTCTCTCCCAGTCATTCTCTCTCTCTCCCAGTCAGTCAGTCAGTCTCTCTCAGTCAGTCATTCTCTCTCTACCTCAGTCAGTCAGTCTCTCTCTCTCTGTCAGTCAGACTCTCTCACTCAGTCAGTCTCTCTCTCTCCGTCAGTCTTTCTTTCAGTCAGTCTCTCTTTCAGTCAGTCTCTCTCTGTCAGTCTCTCTCACAGTCAATCAGTCTATCTCTTGGTCAGTCAGTCTCTGCCTCTCTCTCTCAGTCTCTCTCTCAGTCAGTTTCTCTCTACCTCAGTCAGTCTCACTCTCAATCAGTCTCTCTCTCTCTGTCAGTCAGTCAGTCACTCTCTCAGTCAGCCAGTCTCTCTCTCTCAGTCAGTTTCTCAGTCAGTCAGTCTCTCGGTCAGTCAGTATTCAGTCTCTGAGTCAGTCAGTCAGTCTCTACTCTCTCCATTCTCTCTCTCAACTCTGCCCACTCTATCTCTACTGTCTCTCTATCCACTGTCTCTCCTCTGTCTCTCTCTACACTTTCTCTATCTCCTTTCTCTCTCCACTCTCTCACTATCTCTCTCTCTCCACCCTCTCTCCCTTCTCTCCCTCTACTCTCTCTCCACTCCCTCTCTACTCTCTCTCTCCACTCTCTCTCCACTCTCCACTCTCTCTCCACCCTCTCTCTACTCTCTCTTCACCCTCTCTTTACTCTCTCTCCACTCTCTCTCTCTTCACTCACTCTCTCTCCACTCTCTCTCCACTGTCTCCCTCCACCTTCTCTCTATTCTCTCTCTCTCGCCACTCTCTCTCTCCAATCTCTCCACTCTCTCTCTCTCCACGCTCTCTCAACGGTCTCTCTCTCCGCTCTCTCTCCACTGTCTCTCTCTCCACACTTTCTCTCTCTCCAGTGTCTCGCCATGCTCTCTCCACTCTCTCTCCACTGTCTCTCTCCACTGTCTCTCCACTGTCTACTCTCTCTCCACTGTCTCTCTCCACTCTCTCTCTCTCCACTGTTTCTCTCCACTCTCTCTCTCCACTCTCTCTCCACTGTCTCTCTCTCCACTGTCTATCTCCACCTTCTCTCCACTGTCTACTCTCTCTCCACTGCCTCTCTCCACTGTTTCTCTCCACTGTTTCTCTCCACTCTCTCTCTCCACTCTCTCTCTCTCTACTCTCTCTCTCCACTCTCTCCCACTCTCCCTCACAGAGTAGTGTGCGTTCCATGGGCATCCGCAGAAATGTTTCCAGGGGGGGCACATTTTTAACTTCATCCCCATCCCCCTTGCACCCTTCTCCCCTCTGCCTTGCACCCTTCTTGCCCTCCCTCCTGCACCTTTCTCCCCCTCCCCCTTGCACCCTTCTCTCCTTCCCCTTGTGCCCTAGTCCACCTCCGCCTTGCACCCTTTTCTACCTTGCACCATTCTCCCCTCTGCCTTGCACCCTTCTCCCCTCTGCCTTGCACCCTTCTCCCCTCTGCCTTGCACCCTTCTCCCCTCCACCTTGCACCCTTCTCCCCACCACCTTGCACCATTCTCCCCTCCGCCTTGCACCCGTCTCCCCTCTGCCTTGCACCCTTCTCCTCTCTTCCTTGCACCCTTCTACTCTCTGCCTTGCACCCTTCTACTCTCTGCCTTGCACCCTTCTCCCCTCTGCCTGGCACCCTTCTCCCCTCTGCCTTGTACCCTTCTCCCCTCTGCCTTGCACCCTTCTCCCCTCCACCTTGCACCCTTCTCCCCACCACCTTGCACCCTTCTCCTCTCTGCCTTGCACCCTTCTCCTCTCTGCCTTGCACCCTTCTCCTCTCTGCCTTGCATCCTTCTCTCCTCTACCTTGCACCCTTCTCCCCTCTGCCTTGCACCCTTCTCCCCTCCACCTTGCACCCTTCTCCCCACCTCCTTGCACCCTTCTCCCCTCCGCCTTGCACCCTTCTCTTCTCTGCCTTGCACCCTTCTCTTCTCTGCCTTGCACACTTCTCCCCTCTGCCTTGCACCCTTCTCCCCCTACGCCTTGCACCCTTCTCCCCTCTGCCTTGCACCCTTCTCCCCTCCGCCTTGCACCCTTCTCTACCTTTCACCCTTCTCCTCTCTTGCATCCTTCTCCTCTTTGCCTTGCACCGTTCTCTTCTCTGCCTTGCACACTTCTCCCCTCTACCTTGCACCCTTCTCCTCTCTGCCTTGCACCCTTCTCCTCTCTGCCTTGCACCCTTCTCCCCTCCACCTTGCACCCTTCTCCCCTCTGCTTTGCACCCTTCTCCCCCTCTGCCTTGCACCCTTCTCCACCTTTCATCCTTCTCCTCTCTTGCACCCTTCTCCTCTTTGCCTTGCACCGTTCTCTTCTCTGCCTTGCACCCTTCTCCCCTTTACCTTCCACCCTTCTCCCCTCTGCCTTGCACCCTTCTGCCCCTCTGCCTTGCACCCTTCTCCCCCTCTGCCTTGCACACTTCTCCCCTCTGCCTTGCACACTTCTCCCCTCCGCCTTGCACACTTCTCCCCTCCGCCTTGCACCCTCATCCCCTCTGCCTTGCACCCTTCTCCCCTCTGCCTTGCATCCTTCTCCCCCTCTGCCATGCACACTTCTCCCCTCCACCTTGCACCCTTCTCCCCTCTGCCTTGCACCCTTCTCCCCCTCTGCCTTGCACCCTTCTCCCCCTCTGCCTTGCACACTTCTCCCCTCTGCCTTGCACACTTCTCCCCTCCACCTTGCACCCTTCTCCCCCTCTGCCTTGCACCCTTCTCCCCTCCGCCTTACACCCTTCTCCCTCCGCCTTGCACCCATCTTCCCCTCTGCCTTGCACCCTTCTCCCCCTCTGCCTTGCACCCATCTCCTCTCTACCTTGCACCCTTCTCCCCTCTGCCGTGCACCCTTCTCCCCTCTGCCTTGCACCCTTCTCCCCTCTGCCTTGCCACTTCTCCCCTCCACCTTGCACCCTTCTCCCCTCTGCCTTGCACCCTTCTCCCCATCTGCCTTGCACCCTTCTCCCCCTCTGTCTTGCATCCTTCTCCCCCTCTGCCTTGCACCCTTCTCCCCTCTGCCTTGCACCCTTTTCCCCCTCTGCCTTGCACCCTTCTCCCCCTCTGCCTTGCACCCATCTCCTCTCTACCTTGCACCCTTCTCCCCTCTGCCTTGCACCCTTCTCCTCTCTACCTTGCACCCTTATTCCCCCCTGCCTTGCACCCTCCTCGGCCCCCCTTCCCCTCTCCCTGCAGACGCCCACATGGTGCTTCAAACAAGAGTGCTTACCTGAGGGCACCATTTTGCTGCCTCGTCCCTTCTCATGTGAGCTTTGCCCTGGAGATTGCTCTCTCTGGGGGCCCCCATTCCCACCCTTGTCCGGTCCCGAGCACTGCTATGTGCTGCCTTCTGCTCTCTGGCGCCCCACCCCAACCTTGTCCCTGTCTCTTCTCTTCTCTTGTGGGGTGGGGCCCCCACCCCATCCTTGGCCCTGTCTCTCCTCTTCTCTTGTGGGGTGGGGCCCCCACCCCATCCTTGGCCTGTCTCTCCTCTTCTCTTGTGGGGTGGGGCCCTCACCCCATCTTTGGCCCTGTCTCTTCTCTTCTTTTGTGGGGTGGGGCCCCCACCCCATCCTTGGCCCTGTCTCTCCTCTTCTCTTGTGGGGTGGGGCCCCCACCCCATCTTTGGCAGTCCTGCCAAGTGTCACGTATCAGGCGTGACGCTAACGCATTTCACTGTGGTGTTCCCGCAACACCGCACTGAAATGCATTATCACGCATTTTTGTCACTGTCCACACTGCTGACAGCGCTGAAACTGGCTGCCCACGACTCTAAGTGCTAGCGCGCGCCGCCACCTGCGTGCGCCCCGGGCCGCAGCAGACTTCACTTGCCAGCAGCAGGAGCTCAATAGTTAAATATATGCTCTCAGACAATGTTACAATTTCTGCCCTGGTGCCTGCAAGATTCCCGCCCGCGCTGCGCCGGCTGCGCGGCTCGTTTCAATCACTGTGAGCCACTGACTGCAGCCCAATTAATACCGAGACCCCGCGCGGTCGTTGCATTATATGCTGTGGCGCTGGAGAGATGCGACCTCAAGTCCTCCATTAACAGGAAGTTAAGTGGTCGGTCAGAAGCGGTGGGCCGGGGCACTGGACTGACTGCTGTGCGCAGCGTCCCTCTCAGTCATCGCGTGTCTGAGACTGAATGCGCTGCTGCCTGCGCAGGAGGGGCAATCATTTATTATAATATTAAACCGGCCGCGGCGTTAGACTGGCGGGACGGCACAACAACGACCTCACAGTGAAGTTCTACCGATTACTTACTATCCCTGCTTAGGTTGATTGTGACAATGTGGATAGTCACTCAGGTTTCCAGGGTTTTAGTTCCTGACTCAGGGTTCGAGCGAGTGTGACACCATGACGGAAGCCACGGGTCCAGGCCTCGAGTCAAGGTGCAGGGGGAAGTCATGACTCGTGCCGGCTGGCTGACTCGTACTGTGACAGCGCTGCAGTGTTCCCCACGCCACAACTACGTGTGTCATACTGGGTACCTTTTAAGTAGCCATCGGATGTTTCAGACAATAGTTGCAGACTGTATTATGGTCACACTCGCTGCTTGGCATTGAAAGATATCAGCTCCTCTTCATCGGGTGAGTGCTGCTGCTGCTCACAAGTAGCACTAGCTCACTGTTGTACTTAGCGATAGTTTTACTATAGTAAATTCCTACTGTATAACCTACTTTTGTTAATTTTTTAATTCTAGGATTGTAACTAGCGATAGTTTTACTATAGTAAATTCCTACTGTATAACCTACTTTTGTTAATTTTTTAATTCTAGGATTGTAACTTTTTATAACCATCCATGTATTTACATAAATGTGCACGCTATATGAAAATTCACGTTAATAAATAAAACATGTATTCCCTCTTTCTTCCCCCACCCCCCGTACCTAAGCCTCCGTTTCTGTGAGGTCAGCCCATCTCCCGTATTAGAGGCATAGGCTATCTCTGCCGGCGGACGGCTAGAGTACCGTAGGGGGAGCCTGAAAACGTTCACCATGTCATGTTTACACCCGGGGCGCACAGGCAGCCAGGGCCTCTAGGAACTGCTGGAGCGAAGAAAGGGCACAGGCAGTGAGGGCTTCCTGGCACGCGCACTGTTAGAACCGAGTTCAGGTACCAGAATGATAGCAAATAAACAGAAAAGGTAATTTGTTTAAGCGTGCATTGACAATACAATACATTAGTATTTTAAAATAACTTCAACATTGTTATCCAGATCTGTAGTGCTACTATGTGAATAAAAAGATTGTTTTATTTGATTATTGTATTTAACATCGCATCTCTGCTAACATTTTAGTTAGTAGTCGCCATGTATGACTAAGCAACACGTTTGCATTCTTGCACCTGTCCATGTAGTGTACTCTGAAGTTCTATGTTTGTGAAGGGAGATCATTCTAAGTATATGCTATTTTAATAGCACAAACCAAGGCAAATCGAGAAAGGCACAAGTGCAGTCAGCAAGCAAGTGATGGGTGAGGTACCTGGGTTCTTTGAGGAGACATGTAATATTACTGCATTGTGCTGTCATGTTTTTTAAAAAGGTTCGTCTACAACTCTTTCCTCAGTTGCAGCAGTGTTGAGGCAGTCCTGATGGATACAGGGATATTTTTCCAGTCCCTTCATGCACAGATGGAGAAAGTCAATTGCCTTTTTTATCACTTTTTAGAGTTTTTGGCCACCAGTCTGGGCTAAACCCTTTAATCTTTACTACATGTGTTTACACATATGTTCCTAAAGACCATCTCATTGCTCAAATAGGTGTAATTACTGACATTTATATTTTTCCCTCATCGCCATTGCTTGATTTTGCACGCGAGGAAGTGTCACTCATAGTTGTTGAAATATCACTCATAATTACACTAAAATGATGACAATGTCACACATAGCAATCTGAAACCTTGGCAGCTATGCTTTGGCCCTGTTTCTTCTCTTCTCTTGTGGGGTGGGGTGGGACACCCACCCCATCTTTGGGCCTGTCTCTCCTCTTCTCTTGTGGGGTGGGGCCACCAGAGCCCCCACCCCATCCTTGGCCCTGTCTCTCCTCTTCTCTTGTGGGGTGGGCTTTGCTTATGAGAGGAGAGAGTGGGGGCCGGGCTCTGTGCTGCCTCACAGGAGCCGTGGAGACTGCTGTCTCTGGGCCACCACCCCCACCCTCTTTCCGGGCCTGCCTGGCTCTGACTTAAGAGAAACAATGTATATTGATACTTTGTTTCTCTTGTCAGTCAGTCAGAGGGAGGGGGCGAGGGGCTCAGCCTGCACCTGCTTCAGACTCAGAGGGAGAGAGGCTTGCTTCAGCGCAAGCCTCTCTCACAGCTCCCAGAAGAGCTGAAGGGACTGGGCCCCCTGGGGCCCCCTTCAGTAACTGTAGAGAGTGAGGCCCCCCGCATTGCGGGGGCTGCGGGGGCGTTTGTTTCGCCCCTGCTACGCAGAAAGGGTTAAACTTCTCTATGAATGAATCAAATCTGATTTTAAAACAGTAAACTGGACACAGAAATTTAACGTTCACTAAAAAAAGACATGTTAGCAAGCAATCATTTACAAACACGCGTAAACGTACACAACTTAGTGATCTGAATCATTCCAGGTCAATGCGGATTCACCTACTTAACTTTTAATGAAGGTGAAAAAGTACCAATTGCATACAAATCACATTTGTACACATAAGCAGAAATGAAATTCACTTCTACAGAAAAAATTCTGACAGCAGTGCAAACCGCTGTAGCAAAAGAAAGAGCCCTAGCACAGGGGAAACGCATTATGGTCGTAACTCATATACCAGCCTTAGAGGCAGTTACAAAAGGGAGCATTCCGGGGGCGTGGCTTGCGCGCCGTCACGGAATGGCGGCTCCCGTGTGAGCTCCGGCGAGCACTGGGCTCGGACTCCGTATTAACCTCCTCATTCCCAACTTTGATGCCGGAATTCGCCGCCCTGATGTAGCGGAACATGGTCCGCTTCTTTTCCTGCTGTTTTGCAACGTGCTGAGGCGGCTCCGAGGGTGCTCCGGCTTCTACTTGTCCTCTCTCCATCGGGACGCGAGCGGCCGCCATTTTGTGCTGCCGTGCTCGCGTTCCTCACAATTACTACGCTTCACAAAGCCCCATGTGGAGACTGCCTCCAGCTACATTTTATAGCGCTTCAAGGCTCAGGTATGCCATGAATGGAATTTTACTCTCCTGCGCTGGGAATATTTTCACTGCCATGTGACTTTCTTGCTCAGCCTGCTTCTTCCCCTCAGGTGGGACGGCCATTTTAGATCTGTGGAAGTGTCTTGGGAGTCCTACTGTTGTCTTCTGCGGCATTTTGGATATTCCTCCGTGTTTTTTCTGCTGTGTTTTACCTGATAAATGGTTTCAAATTTTGGACTCTTTCTTTTTCCATTACGCTTGTTTTAAATATCCTCCATATTCTCTTGTGGGGAGCTTGATCAAGTCTTGCGCTAGACACTATTTGCCCTGTTTGAACTGCCTGTGCGTTCCTTCTACTACACAGTGGCTTTCAGTCATTTCTCCTCTTTGTTGGCTCCTCGCTACTTGCCCACAGGGTCGCATTTTGCTATACTTAGTACCTGGATTCTTCTTATATCCCTTTTTTTGCACCTATACCATCACCATGGCTCATGATGCAGGTCACCTAAAATCCTCTCACACAGGTACGAAACCGAAACGTCTCAAAAACGACCCTCCTTCTCCAATTAGTACCTCTGCAAACCCTGTGTTGGACTCCATCTTAGAGGAGGTTCGTGGGCTTCAACCCTTCATGTCTGCTACCAATGCAAAACTCAAACAAATTGAAGACAGATGGGTCGTCATGGAGGAAAAGGTTACGGACTTGGAGCAGCGCATCAGCAACATTCAAGACTTATCAACCAAGATCCCCCTTTTGGAAAAGGAAATCCAACAGCTGAAGATACACGCAGAGGACCTTGAAAATCGTAACAGGAGGAATAACCTGCGCGTTTATGGAATTCCGGAGAATCTTGAGGGGCAGGACATGATATCTTTTATTCTTCAGGACCTTCTTGAGCTCCAACCTGCGTCATACCCTCTTAATATCCAAAGAGCTCACCGACTTGGCCGTCCCACCTCCAATCCATCCAAACCTCGTGGGATCATTCTTCTCTTCCTTGAATTTACTGAGCTAATGTCTGTTCTTAAAGCTGCGAGACTTAAACGCCGCCTCACATGGTCAGGCCATAATATCTATATTTCTCAAGACCTGTCCAGTGCAACGAATGCTCGTCGCAAGGAATTCTTGAACCTTCGTTCTCATATGCGGGACATGCACATCCAATACGGCATACTCATCCTTGTTTGTGTAAAATCACTCATAATGGCCGTACCCGTTCCTTCGATGATCCTCAGAAACTACGTGAATATCTTCACAATGTATCTTCTCCTACTATGGACACAAATGATTGACCCTGTTTTATCCATGCTAGTCTTGCTGTCACTTGATGCGCCCCGTGCGATTGTGTTCGCTTCTTGATGTTTTGTTTCTGTTTTCATTTTCTCCATGAGGTTATGTTTTTCGTCTTCTTTTTCTGCCCTCTTGCTCGCCTGTTGCTCCGTGGGGGTTTGTGTTCCCTTCGGCGTATCCTCGTCCTCGATGTCTTGGTCTCTCTTCTCCTCTCAGATCTGGCTTTCTTGCCTTGATCTGTCTCTTTGTTCTCTTGCTTTCTTCCCTTCCTTTCTTCTCCTCTTCATTCTTAGTTTTATCTGGTTCTATTCTCTTTTTTTCAACTCTTCCTTTTATATCTTGGCGCAAGTTTTTTTTCTGTGTTTCTGTTCTATTTCTTTTTCCGTATTTGTTGGCATGCTGTCTTTGCTATGCTCACGTTTGTTTTTTCATGCTGGTTTCCATTTAATTGGCATTTGTTTCATTTGTAGTCTTGTTATTTCCATTATCTCCCATTGTAGTTGTCCTCCTGCAGTGTGGTGGTTCCAGATGTCTTCCCTTTCCCGATCCTCTCATCATGTGTAACTTTGTAACGTGGAATGTTCGTGGTTTGGGTCACCCCGTCAAGCGTCAAAAGGTATTGTCCCATTTATCCAAGCTAAATTCTCAAGTTGTATTTCTTCAAGAAACTCACTGTTCTGATGTTGAGTCTTCTAAACTAAAAAGGCAATGGGTGGGACAAGTGGTCTTTTCCCCTGCCATTGAAAAAAAAGGTGGTGTCGCCATTTTATTTCATAAAGGTTTAAATGTCCAAATTCTCTCCACAAAATCAGATGATGAAGGTAGATGGATTATGGCTACCGTTGTTATCCAAAACAAAACTTTGGTCTTATTGAATGTATATGGCCCGGTTCGCCCTGATCCCCAATTTTGGAACTCCATCAAAATTCTCCTTTCCTCCATTGATTGCCCTAACATTGTCATAGCTGGTGATTTTAACCAATGGTTGGACCCCTTCTCTGACAGACTCTCTACGAGCAAATTTCACCCTGATAAGACGCATAAATGTTTCCAATCGGCTATGACTTCCAGACCTCTTTTTGATGCCTGGAAAACTTGTAATCCTGATTCTCTTGAATACACCTTTTATTCTAATGTCCACCATACCAGATCTAGGATTGACTATGTTCTTGTCAGTAAATCCCTTCTCCCTACACTTCAGAAGTCTGACATTGGCTCTATTTTTATCTCAGATCATGCTCCCGTTTATGTCACACTTGATCTTGCCCTCACCTCCTCTACCTTTAGCCGCTGGAAATTTAATACTTTCCTTTTGTCTGATGCTGTTTTTGTTGAAGAGGTTAAAAAGTTTATAGCTGAGTTTTTTACTTTTAATGTCCCGACTGATAGCTCTACTTCTAACAATTGGGATGCTTTTAAAGCAGCACTACGGGCCTTTACAGTTTCTTATGTTTCTAAGAAAAGGAAAACCAATAGACTTAAATACACTGCTCAACTTACCACAATCAAACATTTAGAACACTCTTACTTTTCCTCTAAAGACCCTAATGCCCTTCTTAACCTGATTAAAGCTAAATCTGACTTGAATAAAATTGCAACTGTTGAGGCCTGCAATACCCTGTTGAAAATTAAATCTAAATTTCATGGGGGTCAGAACAAGGCTGGCAAAATGTTAGCGAATTATCTTAAAATCCAGTCTGAACGCAAATCTGTTGGTCCCATCCTTAATGAGTCATCTAACAAACTTGTCTCATCTGATGCAGACATTGCTGATGTTTTCCATAGTTATTACCAATCCCTGTACACGGATGACACTCACCCTACTGAACTTGACTTATCCTCTTTTTTTGGTAACCTCCCTCCTCCTCCTTCGCTCCCTGATGAATTTGCTCAACTGGAGGTGGACATCTCCTCTCAGGAGATCCTTAAAGCTATCAATTCCCTGAAAAAATCCAAGGCTCCTGGACCTGATGGCCTACCTATTGAATTTTATTCCACCTTTCATTCCATTTTTGTTCCCCATCTCCTCCAACTCTTTAATTCTTTTATAGCAAATGTGAAGGCCTCCGGTTCATTTTTAGATGCCCTCATCATCATCATTCCTAAACCTGACAAGGACCACTCCTTTTGTAAGAATTTCCGTCCCATTTCCCTGATAAACTATGACTGTAAAATTTTTGCCAAAATCCTTGCTTCCCGACTGGAATCCATCGTCCCCCTATTGATTAAAACTGACCAGGTAGGATTTGTAAAGGGTAGGCTTGCTTCAGATAATGCTCGCATGTTTGCAAATGTTATTTCTCATGGTAAACATTATGGTTCCCCCCTCGCAGCTTTGTCATTGGATGCGGAGAAAGCCTTCGATCGTATTAATTGGCAATTCATGTTCCGTACCTTGAAATGGTTTGGGTTTGGAACCTCTTTTATTTCCCTGGTTAAACTTCTTTATTCAGCTCCCTGGGCTAGTATTTTTGTAAATAATCAATTCTCCAAATTCTTTCCCTTATCCAGGGGTACAAGACAAGGTTGTCCTCTCTCCCCCTTACTGTTTATTCTTTGCCTTGAGCCCTTTTTGGAAAGAATTCGCTCCAATCCTTTAATTGAGGGTTTTGAATCCTCGGCCATCGAGATGAAGATTTCTGCCTATGCGGATGACATCTTGGTCTATATGGCTAATCCAGAATCATCTCTCCCACCATTTTTGAATGAAGTTAGTTTATACTCCGCTGTTTCTGGGTATAAGCTTAATTTATCCAAAACAGAGGTCCTTCCCTTAAACTCCTCCTGTTTCCATTACATGTTTGCATCCACTGATTTTGCTTGGTGTCCTTCCAAACTCAAATATCTAGGTATATGGTTTTCCTCATCGCTTGTCGATACCCTTAAACTCACATTTGCCTCTCTCACTAAGAAAATTGAGTCTCTTCTTCAGACGTGGTCCCCATTATTTTTTATCATGGTGGGGCAGATTAGACACCATCAAAATGATGATCACGCCTCATGTACTGTACACTGTCTCCATGCTCCCCATGAAAATTCCGAACTCGTATTTTATTAAGTTGAATTCCATTTGCTCAAAGTTTTTATGGAACAATAAGCATCCCCGCATAGCTTTATCCAAATTGATACGCCCTAAGAATGAAGGTGGGGTTCGATTCCCGGATTTTAAAACTTACCACACTGCCTTCCTTATTAAACAATCCTTTTCCTTAGCTTTTGATTTCTCTAATACTCCTGTCCCTAAATGGATTACACTTGAGCGCTCATTACTGAAGGATTTTCCTTTTCAACACACAGTTTTTATGTCCAATTGTTCCTTCCTGACTAAGCATCCTGTATTAAAATACACCCAAGTATTATTACATAATACGTTTGCCAAAGACTTGTCCTCTCTACAAAGTTTTTTGTTATCTAGCGTATGGTATAATAGACATCTTAAGTACAAGGGCAAATCTTTCTACTACAAGCACTGGAAAGAAAAGAATGTTGTATTTGTTCACCAATTTTTCTCTAATAATTCCATTGCTCCTTTTTCGGAACTGCAAGTTTTGTTTAACCTTCCTGCAGCTTACGTCAAAGAATACAATATTATTGTTACTGCTTTATCGTCTCACTTGTTAACCCTTCCTGCATTTGATACTCTCCCTTCTTTATCTCCTCCCTCCCCTTTGTATCCCTTATTTTCCCTGCAACAACCTAAAGCTGCCCTAGTTTATAAATTATTATTGTCAAATGCTCAGGTTAGGCCTAAATCTATTACTGAAAATGCATGGGAACTTGACTTATCTATTTCTCTACCTGTTGATGTATGGGACCGTTTATGGAGTAAATTGTTTAAGATTTCAGTTGCTGCTCGTATTACACAATCGTTATTTTTTATTTACCATAGAGTTATTATTACTCCTGTGAGTATTGCTAAGTTTTCTCCATCCTCCAATGATCTTTGCTGGTCCTGTGTTTTGCACACTGGTACACTCAAACATCAACTGTTTGGTTGCCCCTCAGTTTTCCGTTTTTGGAATCTTGTTTGGAATATTTGCATGCGCATGTTTCATTTTTCTGTTCCATTATCGTTTACTACTGTATTTTTAGGTTCTGACTACGATGGCCTTGATATTCTTCCATCCAGTGCAAAATTACTTGACTTGTTTATTGCTCTTGCTTTCAAAGTTATTCTGTCTTGTTGGAAAGATAACTCCACACTATCTGTTCACACTTGGTGGAATTTCATATGTGATGAACATCGAATTGCCATTGCCTCCTCTTCCTCTTCTATACCCTTGAAAATTAAATCTGATCTTCTCTGGCTTCCCCTATCTAACTATTTATCTTCTCTTTCCTCCATCTAATTCTTGTACCCTCTTCTCTTCTCTTTCTTTCTACCTTTCCCTTCTCTTCTCTTCCTACTTCTCTCTTTCCTTTCTAGCTTTCTTTTCTAATTTCCGTTCTCCCTTCCCCCCTCCCATTCCTAAATGTTTTATTCTTCATAGTCATTTTATATCATCTTTATTACCTTATTTGATTGATATTTGTGACTTGTTATAATTATCTTGTATGTTCTTAAAACAAAATAAAAATTTCTTAAAATGAAAAAAGGGAGCATTCCGAATGCAAAAGCTTTACATCCAAGATGGATACAATGGGTTAATTCTCTTGCTGCAACTGATGTTGAATACGTTTTTGATCCTTATTTGAAAACACAAGCATTCCTGCAATACGAACAAGAATGTCCTCTACCTACTGAAATTCTACCTCTAGACCAGTAGGAATGTATAATTTATACTAACAGATCTGCACAACCCGCTACGTGGGGGTAAACAAGCTTATAGTGCAGCATGCGCGATCGTTAAAGGTCGTATGCGCGATGACAAATTCAGACCTATGGTCACGAAAACGCAATCTCTAGGAGATTGTACAGTTTAGCGAGCTGAACTACAAGCATTCATAGTGGCACTTGAAAATACGGATCACGAATTCCCCACACTCATAGTGTGCGATTCTTTCTACTGTTTGCAATCATATACTGAATATTTACAGAATTGGCTTCAAAATGGTTTCAAAGATGCAAAAGGTGGTACAATCAAGCATAAACCGCTTTGGGAACAGTTGCGAAATGGACTACAAAACACTCAGGCGATACACACGCTGAGTCATCAACGTGATGGCATTCACGTTGAAGGGAATTCATTGGCTGATGAAGCCGCGAAGGGGGCTGTGCAATCTGCTTCCGTAGCTGCAATCACTCATTCATAAACGAAAATAGACAGTGAAATAATACTGGTTGTCAATGCTACAAGCAAAGGCAGCGGTAGTAAATTACCTAAAGGGTTTCCACTCAAATACTCATATATAACTGATACAAATAATGTTCCGTTTACTCGAATTCCTGGAGTGGGGGATAGGGTAATTCCGAACATGGAACATAGATTAGGAATAATCCTAGCAGCACATGAAGGGCTCGCCTCTGCTCATGCAGGTGTTTCCGCCACTGTATCATTATTGAAACAACGATACTGGTGGCCCGGCATGAGCAAACAGACCAGAAACTGCGTCTTGGACTGTGAAATATGCCAAAAGATGAACGTCTTTACTGTGAAACATCCTGCGCAGACGGCCCTGTTCATTTCAGATAAACCATTAGCTTGTTTTTACCCGGACCACTGTGGTCCCTTACAAAGGGATGATAATTATAAATATATCATGGTCGCAGTGGACTCGTGTTCAAGGTTCCTTTGGATGGGGCCTCAGCGCTCGGCTGACGCACGAACTGTTATAAAAGATTTGCGAGTTTTTATCGGCACATACGCAATAGGCACACTACATTCTGACCAGGGCCCTGCGCTTAGATCTCGAGCTTACAAGGAAGCCATGGCCAGTTTGGGCGTTGAATTGCGGTACTCTTCTCCATTCCATCCTGAGGGAAATTCTGTTGTGGAAAGAAAAAACCGAGACATAAAGCAGTCTATAACAGCTAGGGTATTAGGCTCGGGTGACGGGTGGGTCGAACATCTAATTGGGGTTCAACGTGCTCTTAACAACTTGCCAAGAAGTTCTCTAGGGGGTATCACTCCATATAAGGTCCTATTTGGGACAAGAATGTTGAGTCTGGACCTTGATTGTCATACAGCAGTGGTGGATACTAAAAAAATGTATATCAAAGATTGTTTGCCTGTTTTACAGGACTTAAATGAACTAAGAACGAAATAAAGCAATGTGTTCCTGAAGCCAACCACCACTGGGGAAAAACCAACCATCCCAGCAAGGCCGGTCTGGATCTCAAAGCTTGGTGTTCTAGTCAGAGAAAAGGTCTTGGACAAGAAGGAATTTGGGCCTTCTTACAGACAACAAGTACCTGTCCTAGCAATCCACGGAGCAAGAACAGTGATACTGCCGCACCTTGCTGGTAAAAAGGAGAACAGGTTTGTGTCTATCGACCTGATCAAACCACACTATGTGGCCGATACTAAGCAGTAGGCCAAGTGGACTCTGACAATGTAGCAGACGCACTCTCTAGCTGCAATCCAAGAGGTTCAAACTGAGAGACTCATCACCATTGAAGAATCTGCAGTGAGAAAAGAAGGACTAAACAATAAAGCTATGGAACTCGTTCCTCTTGAAACCTAAATGACAGTTCGTCCTGATGCACCTGTCTACAATGAAGTAATAGTGATCAAGTGGTTCCAGCGATTTCAACAAATCCGGATGCAATTCCAACTATTGACAGAACTGCCTCTGTCTATTTCATTAACTTTGATTCGTTTTCTGAGGATCCCAGCGAATCTGAAACGACGCCAGTACCAAGAATTTTCAATGAACAAGCAACAGACTTTTTTCATCACCTGAAAAAGACTTATCTGGTTTCAGCAGGGATTGAACTATGGATTGTTTTGGTAATATTCTTCCTTCTACTTTGGTTAGCTCTAGTAATAACTCTAGGTATGCTGATAAATGGAAGTTATGTAAAAATGGACACAGCAAGTATTCAAGTGAACTTACTTCTGAAGCCACACAAATCATCCCATCATGATCAAAGAGACTTGTCAGCAGTGAATATTACAGCCGTACCTATACCTGATGGTATAGCTTGGGACAAACAGAATATGATATTTTTGGCCCGTCGGAGCTGTTGAAGATTCCACACTTATTCAAGATTTCATTAAGTGACATCGGGCCAGATGTGGGTAATCCTTAATAGCAAATTTTACCGATTCGTTATTAAGAATTCAGTATTCCAGATGTATGTAAAGATTCGGTAAAAATTACTGATTCGGTAAAAATAGCTAAAAAATAGCGATATCGACTGAATGTAAAAATAAATACCGATTCCCCATTACCGAATCGTTATCACCGAATCCTTAATACCGATTCGGTAATTAGCGATTCGGTAATTAAAAAAATCGGTAATAGTTGAATCTGCCAATCCTGTGCATCCTCATTACCTCCTAAACAGAAAGTGGCCACACCCATGAAGGTTCACTGAACCTGGAGCTGATTGTGAGGCAGGGAGCAGAGCAAAGAAGCCAGGAGCAGCTCAACTGAATTTGGAAACACAACTGATCAAAATGGACAAGCAGCAGGAGAGGGAGAAGGAGGCAGGTGACAGAAAAAGGAAGCACACAATCAGTGAGAGGGAGCTGGAGGTCCTTATTGAGGATGTGACCAAGGACCACGACAAATTATTTGGCAAACAGTCCCTGAGTCACAGAAAAGGCATATTTGGCTTGCAATTCAAGAAAAAATAAATGCCATTGGAGTCACCCAGCGATCCATCGAGGATTTTAAAAACTGCTGGTATGATCTGAGGAAGCGTGCAAAGGAGAGGCTGGCAGAGAGGCAGAAGCAAGCCAACCATATAGGTGGAGGGAGGAACACAGCACCTGCACCAACTGCCCTGGATCTCCTGGTCGAGTCCACCCTCCAGCTGGAGAGTGTGAGAGGGATTGGGTATGCAGACAGCTCAGCCAGAACTGCCAACAAACAAGGTAAGATGCATTCACAGCATGCTGTGCCCCCTACTCCCTACCCCCAATCCCCAATGAGGTATAGTGACTCCCACTCCAATACATGTTTTACTTGAAACCTGCAATGCATTATGGGAAATGTAGTCAGAAGTAACACATGTCAGAACAGTCAGTACACTGAACCCACAGGCATTTGACACCAATTAGCAATTAGCAAGCAGAGGACAGTCAGTGTGATTGGCAGGCATGAAATTTATTACAATACAAATGCTGCCAGATAAGTGAGAAAATGTACATTCTGTCTTCACAGGCGAGCCATCTCGCAGGGCAGCAGAGGGGAGCAAAGGAAAGGCACCCAGGACAGAGAGGACACAAGAGGAGGGGGTCCAGTTGCCTGCAGGCCACACCAACCCACCCCACCACCGCACCATCAACACCACCACCATCACCATCGCCACCACCATCACCATCACCATCACCACCGCCACCATCAACGCTTCCAGCACTGAGAGGCAGGAATCATGCAGTGGCCAGCCTCCAGCATATGGAGGTGTCCGAGGAGGACAGCATAGGAGGACAACAGTCCACGGTGGCTGAGGATGCCAGTGGTGCAGTCTCACAGTCCCCCACAGAGCATGCCCACACACGTTCCAGACACCACAGGGCAAGGGCAGCCAGTCCTCCTTCTCAGGGCAAAGATAAGAGTGTGTTCGCTGGCCTTTAGCGGAACATGTTGAAGGTCCAGCGTTTGCAAGGAAAAGCCATTAGGTCAGTACAGCGGCAGATGGCACAGATGAATGGCCACATGCAGCATATTGCAAAGGGCATCTGTACCATGAACACTACTGTGGCTGAGGGCATGAGGGACGTGTCCGAGGCAGTGAGGCTGCTGTGCAGCAAATTAGATGAGGACCGTTTGTCAAGGCGCAGGGAGAGGCAGAAACTTGACAACTACACCAAGGCGGTGAACCGCCTCTCCTCTGCAACCTCTCTGCTCTGCAGGCACTCGGTGGCCATGCAGGAGGAGATGGAATACTGCAGCCGTGATGTGGCAAGGGGGCTGGTCACAGTGACCACTACACTAGAAGTGCTCCAGACCAACCAAGTAGCCACTACAGGTGATGGAGGGGGGGAAGTGAAGAGGCTACTAGCCGCAGTAGTCTCACGCCTCCTATCATAGAGTCCAGGATGCACAGTGAAAGGCACAGCGCTGCCACAGGACAGACTGGCAGTGAGGACAGTGGGGCCAAGTAACGCAGCAGTGCAGCACGTGGGTGCAAGAAGCCAGCCATAACATAGTTTACCTCAAATGGGTGATGTAACCCATTTTCTGTATGGACACTGCTTTTGATTTAGGCCTGGCATGGGACGCACATCATGTTATGGTGGTATGCTATGATCATTAAACACCATCACTCATATACTGTAACTGACTATGTCTCCTTACTTACTCAGAAATAGTTGCGTGTTATCTATGCCCATCTGTGTCTCCCATCTGGTGCTGCTGCCACACCTGCTGCGCTGTGCTCTGGCTGTGGACAGTCCTCACCCTCGTCCTCAGAGTCAGTTAGTTCCACTGCTGTTCCTTTCTTTGTGGCAAGGTTATGCAGCATTGCACATGTTGCTAATATTTTGCAGCAGATGATGGGGCGGTACTGACGTGCACCTCCGCTTTTGTGGAGGCAACGTAACCTGCTTTTTAGTAGTCCAAAGGTGCACTCCACACTGTTGCGTGAACTTTTATGTTCCACATTGTATCTTCTCTCACTTGGAGTGGAAGGGTTGAGATATGGAGTTAGGATAAATGACCGCACGGCATATGCGCTGTCACCTGAATGGGAAAGGAAGTGCCATTAATAGGAGTCCCAAATACATTTATCCAAGGTATACATCACGGTGTGTCACATTGATTTACCAAGTAAGTATCCTTCTCCAAATTCACCAGTAGTCGTACGTGTGTGGATCGCACTGTTCCTGAATATGTCGGAGTCATGGGTAATCTCTGGAAATTTGGCCACGATGTCAGTGATGATGTTGTCTGCATCACATATCACATGCATGTTGATGGAATGCGTGGATTTGCGGTTGCGGTATATGTATTCTGTAGCAGCAGGGGGGCATATTGGTATCTGGGTCTCATCAATGCACCCTATTACATGTGGGAACTGTGCCTTTTTATTAGAAATCAAGCTTTGTCTTCTGCAGTTCCGCCTGTGTGCTGGGGAAGCGCTTGTAGTGATGCATTCTCTGCATCATGGCATCCAAGAAGGAGTTGAAGAAATGGGACAGGCAACTCAGTGACACACCACCTGCCACAGCTATCACACCCTGGTAACTTCCTGATGCAAGTAGGTGCAGGCTACAGAGCACCTGAACATGTGTTGGTATGGCGTGCGCCCTTGGTGTCTGATGCTCCAGGAATGGGTGCAGTTCCCATATCAGGTCTAGGATGGTTTGTGGGTGTAGCCTGTACCTCTCATGTATTTCTGCCTCAATCATTTGGAAGAGTGAGACACGCAGTCTGTACACACACTCCTCCCATCTCCAGACCCTCAGTCCTGCTGCTTGCAAACGTAGCCGCCTTGCTATGACGTAGAGGGCCGCCATTGTGTTCACACGGTTGCATTTTGGGACTGTTTATATGCAGTGCACCTTATTCCCACCTGCCTGGAGTCAGTGGTAATTACCGATTCTTAAATACAGATTTCTGGGAAATTTGCTAATTACCGATTTTTGGTACATCGCATTTGTGATCATTTACCTATTTCTTAATTACCAAAATGGTATTTTAGTGTTTCTGTGTCTGCCAATCGCTAAATAAGGAATCGGTAACTGGTTTCCCTTATTTTTACCGATTCCTTATTAGCGATGGCGTTCGGTAATACCTACATCGCAAATGGGTAAATACCGGTCGGTAACGCAGAAATTTAACGAATTTCGGCATTACTGACCGGTATTTAGCCACCTACATTTGGCCCTATATTACCTCTAGTACCTTTGCAGATGATTGGGACTTCGAGACTGTTAATAATATGATGTCTGATCTAGAGATGTCTGCAGTATTCAGAAATTAGGAATATTTAGAATGTTCATCAGACTATGAACAAATGTATTGTTATAACCATTATGGTCATCATTTCTTGCACAAATCTACAATGCCTAGAAATGTATATATGTATAACCAATGAGAACATTGTCCTACACTTCCAAAGGGTAGCTCAAAAACGTTTGCGAATATGTTTCCATATTTTTAAGGGTTCAATGTATCCAATGCAGAAAAAAAATTCTTTAGAAATATGAACACAACAGGAATGAAAACTATGTTAACCAATACAAAACAGATTTATTCTGCAGCCTTTTTATGCCCAACTGTCTAGACAAGGTTTCATCTTTTGGAAAGACAACATTGAGACAAAAACTGTCTGGGGTTCAAAAGATTGGCAAGTGCAGGCAGTAGAAGCTTTGTTTAGAGCCTGTATCATCCCTGGGCAAATTATGTTTTTGAATGACACTGTCCAACAAACGTCTTGCCTTGGGTTAGCCAAGATCAAGGACATGAACACTCCGACCATACTAATACTTGCGAGTAATAGCTCTACCCGGGGGTAGGTCGACGTACACAATATTTAGCATCACAACAGATCAGATCCAGATTGGAGCAAATGGTTGCTCTAGCCCTAGACACAAATAACTGTCAAGATCGATTCCTGAACAAAACCCAAGGTTTCAAAGTCAATAGGCCAGACCCAAGACATGTTCAAAGACAGCACCTGTGGTAATAACAACATACAGTGTAGCAAAGCTATGCCTTGAATGGCTACAGAAAGCTACACTACAGGATGTAAAACAACACTTATCTTTACTTAAAGATCTTGCTAGGACCAAGAAAAACGCTTCAAAAACATTTCATATATGCCGGTATATATGCTGCATATAACGAAATATGGAAGATTATGCAAGCAGAGACTGCAGAACGAATACGAGAAATTGATCGTATTAATTTAGAGAAATCTCTCTCTGTGATAGACAATGGGTTAATGACTCTGTCATCCAGGACATATTCATTGGACAGCATTGTGTCTTCTGCCATAAACATCATGGAACAAGACTTGGTCATGTTGCAACATGGTCAGTCTCAGCTACGTTCTATCATGCTATTGGGTTGGACGCTCCAAAACTTGCGTTCAGGCTATGTGCCTTGTTGTTTAATCAACACTACGTCACTGTTTTCAGAATTCAATCTCACAGATAAACAGATCAAACTGGCACAAAGGGGAGCAGACTATACGGTGCTGAGCATTGAAATACCAGCTCCTGAATGGATAATACATGGAACAATCACTCTGCCGGTTATAATTTTCAGTATTGCCTAAAACACGTACCAGCAGGCATATATGAAAGGTTTTGTAAAGAATACATCAAGACATCCTGGGATTTACCTTACACACAGAGATGTTGGAGTGGAGGGCGTGAAGTGTTTCTTAGCAGTACAAACTGTGAAAACGCACTAAGCAGTTTTCTCCTTTGCCAGGGTATTAATTTACACAAGGCCCGTGATGGTTCGTCTAACAACTTATTCTGTCACCTGCAAGGTTCACCAGCTACAGTCATTGATCCAATTTTCGGACAACTTTCAAATGGAAGTTACCTCATGTTGAAGGATCGCAGCTGCTGTGGCATGTTGCCAGGTATTCCATATCTAGTAACTGTGCCATCCAGGGTCACTTGCTGTATGCAAGTATTGTTTCCACAAACCAAGACAGCCATGGAGTCGCCTTTATGGCCTTCACTGAACATCTCTTCTACACAAATTGATACTCTAAGCAGAATGAAAGCCATTCTTTTGCAAAAAACTGTGCCACTGACCTCGGCCAAAGAAACCTATGATCTACAAATCGCAAGGACTTCTGTCGAAATACATGTCCTTTTGAATACAAACTGCCCTGTACATTTCTCAGAAATGTTAGGTCATATCCTAAACATGTCTGATACAAGCGGTATTGTACATTTATTTAAGAACGTATGTTCAGGACTGTTAGCACCTTTTCAAGCAGTCCTCGGAATAATTCCAAACTTTGTGCACTCTGTGTTTGGCGGACTGCCCCTCCTTTTGGGACTCGTTGCAGGAATACTATTTTTGCTTATACTGCTACGATATGACAAGCCAAATCACCAACGCCACTCCAAGCACCATTGGAGATAAAGTGTCGTGAGCGCATCGTTCAAATTCTGGGTTTACCCCATCTACGAGAATTAAATAAGACATGGTTTCTGTCATTCAGACCAATCTGCCAAGATTGCATCTTACCTGCTCTACGCTGCCTGCTTTGCGGTGAAGAATGCATGCTAGACATCTGTCTAACACTTCCATCAGTCATGCCTACGGATATCGATACTCTGCTGGACCCTGTAACAGCCCATGCTCTGTGTTGTCCCCAGCGGCTACCAATTCTGATGACGGCATTCATTGAGATCTCTCAGATGCAAAATGATGATGCTGAGGTATGAGAGGAAATAACAGGGGCACAGGTAACATCCGATACGAACATTGCTGATGCTACCAATGCTGAAGGCGATGCTTCACATCTATGTGCGATCAATCTTCTAAATGAGGAAATCCAACTTTCACCTACAATGATTCATTTTTTCAAAAACAAGGTACTAACTTTGGAACCTTTTCCTTTGATTAATTTTTTTTCTCCAAATTTTGATTTTTTCAGTTTTTGGCACAAGTTATCTGCTTATAGTAGAACTATTCATATAGAACAAGAATTCTTTGAAAACTTCCAGAGACAATATATGACCTTGCCCACAACCAAAAGATTATGTATTCTGTAATGAAATGGTTTTGGCCTTTTTTCTTCTGTATTCACGAGCCATTTCATAAATGTATATTTTCATGATTCATTCATTTTGCATTTCAAATGTCGACATATGCTTAGAATGAAACATTGCTTTATTGTGTACAGCACCAATGCATTTCTATGCTTACAACCAGTGTTAATGCATTTTACAAATGTATTTTGGACATTTTTAGCACTTCATGTGTAGATTTATTTTAGATATGTTTAACATGTTTAGAATTTAGTAACGTTGTACATACGAAAGTGGAGTGGGTGTTGTGTATCGATTTAGATTGCATATGAATTTCCCGATTCATGCACTTATATAGGTACAATTCACATTACCCTGATTTAGGCATAGAAATCCAGCCCTTATTTAGGCATAGACCATGCTACCCAAATGCAGGCATGGCTACTTATATCCGTTCATCTACGTCACAACGAGTTCCTGGAAAACCAGACAAGTAAGCCTTTAGGACTTCCCCTTGCTTGAGTATTGATTTCTCCAAGAACTCATTTATTATGCAGAAATGTCTATTCCTTAGGGGTTCATTCATGACGTTCTTATGCTCAACTTTTACGTTAATACTGGCATTCCTAAACACCTCCAAGGTATAAATATACCTTCACTTGCTAAGGCAAGGCACAGTGCGGTTCGGCTACCTACTTGCACGACGCGGCTCGCTACAGCAAGTCCAGAAGGAAGTCAACTCCCCAACTGGCACACTGACCAGACACTGTCATCCTCCTTGCCGAGAATCCAGCTCCAGTGTTTCTGACTCCCCTTGCAGGATGTAAGAGATCGAGTCCAGGGAAAGAGATACAAACCTCTCTCATTCTAAGGTATGGAGCTGATTAGAACCTAGAGAAACCTTTGGCAATTCTTGGTATACCTAAACTAAACTAAACTATAGCTAATACAGCACCCTTTTTCTTCCCTCATACTAGACTTAGGTTAGGTACACTGGGGTAGGTTTATTTTAGATGCACCAGTTGAGTATTTTAGCCTGTGTTATTTATGTATGTATTTTTATATATGTCATAGCTACAGACCATGCTAAAACAGTATTATTTTATATTACTGTTAGCACTGTACGCATTATACTTTGCATTCTGTCTTACGATTGCAGCAGTTCATATCTCTTGCATGAGAAAGAAGACTGTTCAATAAACTCTTTTTATTGAGACGCCCATCTACCTATTTCTGTGCAACACTCGTAGAAACGAAGCACGCACGATTGACTGAGTGAAATGGTTATCTATTGTTTCCACGACTCTGAAGATATTGTTCCGACTCTAAGGGAAACAAAGTTGTCATGTTTATGCGGTTGTCAGAAACTAATCCCTTCTTGTTCATTCGAGAAAGTTTCCAGTGACCTCTGAGTTAGCTGGCAAACACAAGTAATTAAGTTTAATGTACTCGATAGAGACATAATGACCTCAGTCCTATGTCAAAACTATAGTGTATGTTATTCTAAATGCGTAGAGCCTATCAGGGATATAGGAACTACACTACACTATCAGAGAGTGGAATTTCTGCCATAAGAGAACAGCAGTTCAGACTACAGTATTTTGACTACATGCGTGTACTTGTTCTTATTTGACCTAGACATGGTGATTGGTAGACATTTGACCCAAACTGATGTCACATCAGGTGGTATATCTGTTTCATCAGTTTAATGGCCTGACATTTTCACTGTACTTAGAAAAGATACGGTCAGACGACATCTGTGTCAAGTGGATGACATGAAAATGATTCTGCATGAATAGAGAAAGGTGGTGACCTCCATGATCTAAAATGCCAATGGGGCATACCTAAAATAAGGTCAGATGAGTATGACCATAGGGGCTCCCATCCTGCACCACCCGCTTCATCAGCAGAACTTCTGCCACAGAAGGAAGCTCTCTCTGTGAGGTGGGTCTGCTCACTAGGGCTCCCAGACCGGGGATACCTTTGCTGACTTATGCCTGGCTAGTGGTGCTGCATCCATGATAGTACTGTCTAGTCTGGATGGAGTTCTCTGTGCTGGTGCCAGCTTCTGCACCCCGCCTGCTGATCTGGGCCTCAGTAACTGTAAGCCTGGTTTCCTCCATTGATGCAAATACAGTAGTGATCAGCAGCGGAACAGTACTCTGTTTATGCTTTTGGTACACGCCATATCACACTGTCAGATACAGTTAGCTTCCATGTATGGGCCGTCCGTTATTTCTGACTTCACCAAACAACAATTCTCATGAGGGGCAGTGTGCTGTTCTCATGATGGTGGCTGGAGTGGAACCACTTTGGCATATCCCTCTGAAATATTGATTCAAACATAAACAAGCAAAATGGCATCCCTCACATTGATTGACACTCAAACTCCTACCTGCTGGCTTGTGGACTGTTCCAAAATGTGATTGACACTCCCAACAAAACAATGGCTGAAAGGGATTGACCCATTGCTCTGCTGTGGACTGCTAGAATATATGAATGACACTTTAAAAAAAAAACACTTAAGGAAACTGACACAAGGTTCTTCTCTATGTGTTTCTGTTTTGCTTATTGCATACATTCTGGAAAGGTAAAGCAGATTATTTGCATCAAACCTAAAAGGGCCATGTTATGTGTTACTTGATGGGATTTAAAGATGGTGGCATGCCACAATGAGACTGAAGTAAACAACGCATGCAGAGGTGATACAAAATTATTAAGTTCTATATGTGAAAATCTAGATACAGTAGCCAGGTGTGGAATTCTCTATCTTCGAGTTTCAGGAAAGAAACTTCATATAAATTGCCCTGGAAAGCCTTAACTACCTACCTCACTGTTGGAGATCCAACAGGCCTCTATGTATTCTTGCCAGTCTTTAATAGCCTAAATCAGCTATTAATTACCACTAAGCACTCTCAGTTTTGGTTAGATAGAGGAACCAAAGGCCCATGGAAATACAATGATTTGCCCATGGTCACTCAGGTCCTAAAGTCTACAAATAGCCATCTTTATTTGAAAGTTGAGTTTGGAGCCTACTGTGAATCTATCTGAAATACACAACAACATTTTCACCTGAGTAACAATAATGAAACATGTAAGTCTTGATAAACTTAAAAGAACCCTCTGTTTGCAGGTGTGTATGAATCCCAATCCCCTTTACAAATTTATTGGCATGGATTATTTTGGTGTGCTTAATCACTATAACCCTGTATATCTTCCCATCCCTATATCTACCTGTACACACTTTCTACAAACATCTAAATTAACTCAACTATCTTTCAGCCTCATGTCTCTCTCCTTACTTCACCTCACCTCTTCTACTTATCCTATCTCTTTCCTTGTCCCTACTTATTTTTACATCACTATATATTCATCCCATCCCTCCAGGTCTGCTCTCTATCCCTTACCTCTGTCTAACTCACCTCTCTTTCAATGCACCTCTCTCTACATCAGATCTCTACAGAGCCAGCTAAACTTCTCTCTCACTCTACTATTCTCTTTTTCTATCCTTACATCTCTACTGATATATTGTGGCTCTGTCAAGCTCAGTGTGCTCCCTATGGACCTCGCTACTCTATTTCCATCTCACCCCTTATAATTTTCTGTCTCTCATTCTTCATCTCTCTATACACCTCACTTTACCTCATCATTCTATATCTCATTCCTCTTTCATTATTTTTCTCTGTCTCATTTGTCTTAATCTCTTCTCTGTTATGTTATATGTTATGTTATATGTTATGTTATGTGTACTTGTAAAGCTAGTGATTCACCAGGGAGGGTATGCTGACACTAACAAATCAGGCAGAGGTTGCGCCTAGATGGGCCTGGCCTAAGGGAACAGTCATAACTTCAGTTTATTGTGGAGTTCAAGAACTGTCGAGGTGATTCTCTTTCTTAACCACAACTCCTTCTACCTAGTCCACCCTTTATTTCTACATATCATCTCTCTTTATCCCCTTCCTCCACTCCCTCTACACCTTCAACTCTGCCTCACTATTCTCTTTACATTACATACCTTTCTCTAACTCACTTCTTATATTACCCTTCCCTCCACCTTACCACTCTCTACCTCACGCCATATATATCTCTCTACCTCACCCATCTGCTGCCTACTCTCTCTGCCTCTGGAATCACTAACCCACCTCCAGTGGCACCTGCGCCTATCTAAGGTGGTAAGGTAGATGGCAAGCGGGGGAAGGGGTGATTGGGGAATAAAATTAAAAAAATTGAATTTACCTGTCACTCCGCTATGGCTGCCAGCCGCCTTGATGCCCCTCTCGTCTGGCCGGAAGTGGATGTGCCCCCAAAGCACAAGCTCCCCACTCAATCAAAACGCTGTTCTTATGCTGAGGGAGCAGAGCCAGGATTGGTCTGAGTGATCTTGTTTGCCACTCAGACAGTGCCTGGGAGCCTGTGGCTTTTATCCAACCCGACAGTAACACATAGCTGGGTTGGAGAAACATAACTGTGCATGTCTATTTGGCTAGCTGAAGATGTCCCACAAAACTGCCCTGCACACTTTTAACTGCACACTATTCCTCTTCCCTGCCATGCCTGGCCCTGCCTTATACTTATTTCTTGGACTCCATCTCCATCTTGGCTCAGACAGCGATAAATAAAATGATAATAACATTGTGTTATTAACATTTTCTGTATCATCTGCTGACTCTGGGCAGTGGGGCGACTCTCCTCTGCTATTATGGAGGAGCCACCCCTGCTCACCACTCTTTCTTCTTTATCTCGCTCTCTGTTCATGCTTTGGTCTTTTAAGACCCCTTAGGAAGACTATTAAATGTCTACCCATTGATACCCGCAGAAATCCAAGGACACATTATGTCTTGTCTGGATTATGGTAACTTTCTCTATCTTGAGAGCCCTATGTTTGTCACAGGAAAATTTCAGGTGATACAAAACGTCGCAGCTAGAGTCCTGTTGAATATCCCTAAATCTATTCTGAAGAACAGGCTCTGGCAAGCCTCCATTGGCTGACTATATGGAAGCGAATTGAGTTTAAGTTCCTTTGTATAGTCCATAAAGTAAGACATGTTCAGAGGCCACATATCCAGAAGCATTCCTTGTCCTGCACCAGAGTGTATGGGACCTAGGATCAAATAACCAATCTCTCTTGACCATACCAAGAATAAAAAGAGCTAGAAGCGGAGGACGTTACATTGCTTACCTGACCTCTAACCTCTGGAATTCACTCCCACTAAGTCTAAGATCTAATGACAACCTGATTAGTTTCAGGAAGCAACTGCAAACCTATTTGTTCTCCTGAAGTGATTTACAAGCCTCCTCAGTCAGGTCTTCTGCTACCGCAGGGAAGCCTGTGCTTGGGTAGCCACACGTTTTACAAGAAACTTGAAAAAATGAAATATACCTCACCCCTCTCTCTACATTTCATCCCACACCTGGGCCTGACTCCCAGGAAAGGCTTAGAGACCTTAAATAAACAGAAAAATGATACACTCTCCCTACTAAAATCAGAAAAAGACAAATGGGTATCCCCTACCTGAATTAGAGGCTATGCTTACAAAAATACCCTGTCAAAATCAGAAAAAAGGAAAAACTAATTTTACCTTTTGTTAAACCCTCACCCTATCTATTAGCGGCATCAGGTCTCATCCTGGTCCCTAAAAACCAGGATGGGCTTGACCATGATTCAGGGAGCCCTTTGGATATTTTTACTGCCAGGGTACCTAAAAAGATGAAAATACCTCAAACCAACCTTGGTTTCCCTTCGTTCCAGAACACCCTCTGTAATTCCCTATAGTAAATGGCCATTATCCCTGTGGCCAATGTATGGCCTGAACCTCACTAGTCAATCCAAGACCTTGGATTTAGGCCTGTGAATGCACACATACAAATTGCAATTCGGAAAAAGTTGCTTATCTGATTGAGTGCCCCAGTAGACTACTGTATGGAAGAATGACTACGAGAAAATTAAGATCAGAATCAGGCAACATCGTAGCGCCATCTGTTGCAAAGAAATACCAACTGGATTAACAGCACACTACATTGAGAAAGAACACAAGGACTGGGAGATACGTTGGACAATAATAGAAAAAGTGACACACACTGACAAGGTGACAAAGAAACTTTTAGAGAAAGCGCAACATTAGGTATATGAACTAAAAAAGAAGAAAAAGGGCCTCGATGGGGAAATCCTGTGGAATCAGTTGAAATCCTTATATTACACTCCCAATTCTATAAGATCTACATCCTTGAGTTGGCCTTACAAAATGAAAGGTTGTGGAGCTACAAATCCCGTGATTTAATCATGCAACAGATGTCACCGGGTACACTCTATGGTATGCTTCACAATGCAGCTGAAGAGACAAACTGGACCTACAATTGAGGTAAAAGAGCTGCATGATAGACTGTGGGACAACGAGAAAATAGGAACGCTGGGAAACTCTAGGGGCTTCACGGGGTGTGAAGGCCTGCACCTCCAATGTCCCAGAGATGACTTTTTTCTGAATTAAGTGACCCTGTGTTTTAAAATCTATCTCACTTTTTTGTACTTTTTAGGTCGAGACTAGCACAGCACACATGCGCTGTCCTTTGGGGAGGCCTCTTGGTATCACTCCAGACTTCCCCAAAACTTTTCTGTGTGGTTTTTCAACTTCCACACATTCTATTGACAGTGGCTTTCAAAAATGAATGCACGCAATTGGCCAAAGGCGGGTGCATGTCCCACCTTTTCTCTAAATGTTCACTCCCACGACCTCCAGCTGTCGGGAGCGAGAAGCTGCGTGCAGGCTGCCAGCTGCATTCCTCCCTTGTTGTGGATCATGTTACAAATTAAACATAGCGTAGTCGCTTCCACTTTCGCGGCCGCGTGTGCTGGTCTTCCACACTTGTCTGTGCTTCTTTTTCATGTTCACTCCTTTATTTGTTTCTCGCACTTTTTAATTTGTCACGCTATCTCCCATTGGTTTATTTGATTGCAAGCACGTTATTTAATTAAAATTTGTTGTCTAAAAAGGCAGCGCACGCCTGCAAGGCAGGCATAGTCATGTCAGCTTAGCAGACGGCCACACTTCCGGAGCGTTACCGGTGTGTATACCATGGACACTGTGCTTCCAATTCCGGTGCATTACCAGTGTGTATACCATGGCACACTACGCTTCCACTTCCGTAGCATTACCGGTGGGTATACCATGGCACACTAGGCTTTTACTGCCGGAGCAGTACCCTTGTGCATACCATGCACTTGACGCTTCCACTTCCGGAGCATTACCGGTGTGTATACCATGGCACACTACGCTTCCACTTCTGGAGCATTACCAGTGTGTATACCATGGACACTACACTTCCACTTCTGGAGCATTACCAGTGTGTATACCAAGGCACACTACACTTCCACTTCCGGAGCATTACTGGTGCGTATACCATGGCACACTAGGCTTTTACTGCCGAAGCATTACCTATGTGTATACCATAGACATGACGCTCCACTTCCAGAGCTTTACCGGTGTGTATACTATGGCACACTACGTTTCCATTTCTGGAGCATTACCAGTGTGTATACCATGGCACACTACGATTCTAATTTTGGAGCATTACTGGTGTGTTTACCATGGCACAGTACGCTTCCACTTCCGGAGTATTACCAATGTGTATGCCATGGACACTACGCTTCCACTTCCAGGGCATTACCTATGTGTATACCATGGCACACTAGGCATCCACTGCCGGAGCATTACCAGTGCATATACGATGGCACACTAGGCTTTTACTCCCAAAGCATTACCCATGTGTATACTTTGGACACTACGCTTCCACTTCTGGAGCATTACCCATGGGTATACTATGGCACACTAAGCTTTTACTCCTGGAGCATTATCCATGTGTATACCATGGACACTACGCCTCCACTTCCGGAGCATTACCAGTGTGTATACCATGGACACTACGCTTCAACTTCCGGAGCATTACCAGTGTGTATACCATGGCACACTACGATTCTAATTTTGGAGCATTACTTGTGTGTTTACCATGGCACAGTACGCTTCCACTTCCGGAGTATTACCAATGTGTATACCATGGACACTACGCTTCCACTTCCAGGGCATTACCTATGTGTATACCATGGCACACTAGGCTTCCACTGCCGGAGCATTACCAGTGCATATACGATGGCACACTAGGCTTTTACTCCCAAAGCATTACCCATGTGTATACCATGGACACTACGCTTCCACTTCTGGAGCATTACCCATGGGTATACCATGGACACTACGCTTCCACTTCCGGAGCATTACCCGTGGGGATACCATGGCACACGAGGCTTCCACTTACGGAGCATTACCATTGTGTATACCATGGCACACTAGGCTTTTACTGCTGGAGCATTAGCCATTTGTATACCATGGACACGACGCTTCCACTTCCGGAGCATTACCGGTGTGTATACCATGGCACACTACACTTCCACTTCCGGAGTATTACCAATGTGTATACCATGGACACTACGCTTCCACTTCTGGAGCATTACCAGTGTGTATAATGTGGCACACTAGGCTTTTACTTCTGGAGCATTACTCGTGTGTATACCATGGCACACTACGCTTCCACTTCTGGAGCATTACCAGTGTGTATATCATGGCACCCTATCCTTCTACTTTTGAAGCATTACCGGTGTGTATACCATGGCCATTATGCTTCCACTCCTGGAACATTACCCATGTGTATACCATGGACACTACGCTTCCACTTCTGGAGCATTACCCGTGGGTATACCATGGCACACTAGGCTTTCACTTCCGGAACATTACCAGTGCGTATACCATGGCACACTAGGCTTTTACTGCCAGAGCATTAACCATGTGTACACCATAAACACGACACTTCTGCTTCCGGAGCATTACTGGTGTGTATACCATGGCACACTATGCTTCCACTCCTGGAGCATTACCAATATGTATACCACGGACACTACGCTTCCACTTCTGGAGCATTACCAATGTGTATACCATGGCACACTAGGCTTTTACTTCTAGAGCATTACCAATGTGTATACCATGGCCATTATGCTTCCACTTCCAGAGCATTACCCGTGGTTATACCATGGCACACGAGGCTTCCACTTACGGAGCATTGCAGTGTGTATACCATGGCACACAAGGCTTTTACTGCTGGAGCATTACCCATGTGTATACCATGGACACGACCCTTTCACTTACGGAGCATTTCTAGTGTGTATACCATGGCACACTACGCTTCCACTTCCGGAGTATTGCCAATGTGTATACCATGGACACTACGCTTCCACTTCTGGAGCATTACCAGTGTGTATAACATGGTACACTAGGCTTTTACTTCTGGAGCATTACCCGTGTGTATACCATGCACACTACGCTTCCACTTCCGGAGCATTACCAGTGTGTATATCATGGCACCCTACACTTTTACTTTTGAAGCATTACCGGTGTGTATACCATGGCCATTATGCTTCCACTTCCGGAACATTACCCATGTGTATACCATGGACACTATGCTTCCACTTCTGGAGCATTACCCGTCGGTATACCATGGCACACTAGGCTTCCACTTCCGGAGCATTACCAGTGCGTATACCATGGCACACTAGGCTTTTACTGCCAGAGCATTAACCATGTGTACACCATAAACACAACACTTCCGCTTCCGGAGCATTACCGGTGTGTATACCATGGCACACTATGCTTCCACTCCCGCAGCATTACCAATGTGTACACCATGGCATACTAGGCTTTTATTTCTGGATCATTACCCGTGTGTATACCATGGCCATTATGCTTTCACTTCCGGAACATTACCGGTGTGTTTATCATGGCACATTACGTTTCTACTTCTGGAGCATTGCCGGTGTGTTTACCAGGGTACACTCTGCTTCAGAAGCATTCCCGGAATGCATACCATAGCACACTATGCTTCCACTTTTGATTATTGGAAATGCTCCACTTCAGGAGCATTACCGGTGTGTTTACCATGGCACACTACGCTTCCCGTTCCGGAGCATTACCGGTGTGTATACCATGGCATACTACGCTTCCACTTCCAGAGCATTACCAGTGTGTATACCATGGACACTATGCTTCCAATTACAGAGCATTACCAGTGTATACCATGGTACACTAGACTTTTAATTCGGGAGTACTACCGGTGTGTATACCATGGCAAACTACACTTCCACTTCTGGAGCATTATCGGTGTGTATACCATTTCACACTACGCTTCACCTTTTGGAGCATTACTGGTGTATTTACCATGGCACACTACGCTTCCACTTCCAGAGCATTACCGGTTTATACCATGGCACACTAGACTTTTACTTCCGGAGTATTACCGGTATGTTTAGCATGGCACACTATGCTTCCTATTCCAGAGCATTTCCGGTGTATACCATGGTAAACTAGGCTTGTACTTCCAGAGTATTACTGGTGTGTTTACCATGGTACACGTTGCTTCCTCTTCTGGAGCATTACCGGTGTGTATACCATGGCACACTTTGCTTCCACTTCCGGAGCATTACTGGTGTGTATACCATGGACACTTTGCTTCCAATTCCGGAGCATTACCGGTGTATACCATGGTACATTAGGCTTTAACTTCCAGAGTATTACTGGTGTGTATACCATGGCACACTAAGCTTCCACTTCTGGAGCATTACCGCTGTGTATACCATGGACACTATGTTTCCAATTCCGGAGCATTATCGGTGTATACCATGGTACACAAGGCTTTTACTTATGGAATATTGCCGGTGTGTATACCATGGCACACCATGCTTCCACTTCTTGAGCATTACCGGTGTGTATGCCATAGACACTGTGCTTCCAATTCCGGAGCATTACCGGTGTTTATACCATGGCACACTATGCTTCCACTTCCGGAGCATTATCACTGTGTATTCCATGGCACACTAGGCTTTTACTTCTGGAGCATTACCCGTGTGTATACCATAGCACACTATGCTTTCACTTCTGGAGCATTACCCGTGTGTGTACCATGGCACACTACGCTTCAGCCTTTGGAGTATTACCGGTGTGTTTACCATAGCAAACTACGCTTCCACTCCCGATTACAAAAAATGCCTCACTTCCGGAGCATTACCGGTGTATTTACCAGGGCACCCTACGATTCCAGTTCCGGAGCGTTACTGGTGTGTTTACAATGGACACTATGCTTCCAATTCCGGAACATTACCGGTGTATACCGTGGTACAATAGGCTTTTACTTCCTGAGTATTACTGGTGTATATAGCATGGCACACTACGCTTCCACTTCCGGAGCATTATCAGTATATACCATGGCACCCTATGCATTTACTTCCGGAGCATTACCCGTGTGTATACTATGGCACACTAGGCTTTTACTGCCGGAGCATTACCCATGTGTATATCATGGCACCCTACGCTTCTACTTTTGGAGCATTACCGGTGTTTATACTATGGCCATTATGCTTCCACTTCAGGAACATTACTGGTGGGTTTATCATGCACATTACGTTTCTACATCTGGAGCATTACCGGTGTGTTTACCATGGCACACTATGCTTCTAAAGCCTTCCCGGAATGCATACCATAGCAGACTACGCTTCCACTTCCGATAATTGGAAATGCTCCACTCCTGGAGCATTACCCGTGTGTTTACCATGGCACACTATGCATCCAGTTCCGGAGCATTACCGGTGTGTATACCATGGCATACTACGCTTTCACTTACGGAGCATTACCGGTGTGTATACCCTGGACACTGTGCTTCCAATTACAGAGCATTACCAGTGTATACCATGGCACACTATGCATTTACTTCCGGAACATTACTCGTGTGTATACTATGGCACACTATGTTCCACATCCGGAGGTTTACCAGTGTGTATACCATGGCACACTACGCTTCAACTTTTGGAGAATTACCGGTGTTTTTACCAAGGCACACTAAGCTTCCACCTCCGGAGCATTACCAGTGTATACCATGGCACACTAGGCTTTTTCTTTTGGAGTATTACCGGTGTGTTTACCTTGGCACACTATGCTTCGAAAGCATTATCAGTGTGCATACCATAGCACACTACGCTTCTGATTACTGAAAATGCTCCACTTCCGGAGTATTACCGGTGTGTTTATCATGGCACGCTACGCTTCCAGTTCCGGAGCATTATGGGTGTATACCATGGTACACTAGGCTTTTACTTCCGGAGTGTTACAGGTGTGTATACCATGGCCCCCCTATGCTTTCACTTCCGGAGCATTACCAGTGTGTATACTATGGACACTATGCTTCCAATTCTGGAACATTACCATTGTGTATACAAAGGCACACTAGGATTTTACTTCCAGAGCGTTAACAGTGTGTATACCATGGCGCACTACGCTTCTACCTCCGGAGCATTACTGGTGTCTATACCATGGCACACTACGATTCCACTTCTGGAGCATTACCGGTGTGTATACCATGGCACACTAGGCTTTTACTTCCGGAGCATTACTGATGTGTATACCATGGACACTACACTTCCACTTCCGGAGCATTACCGTGTGCATACCATGGCACTTTTGCTTCCACTTCTAGAGCATTACCAGTGTGTATATCAGGGCCGGCGAGGTACCTGGAAGTTGGTAAAAAGCAGCAATCCATACACTCCATGGGGCTGTTCATGTAATTAATCAAACAGGAGCGCACACCACTGTTTCCAGTCTCTCCATCAGCCTTAAGCAGCATCATGCACTTTCACCATCAAAGTGCAAGATGCCGCATAATGCTGCTGGAGGGAGCGGAGTCAGACAATTTGACCACATATATATTTCACTCTAGTCTATTTGCTGTCACCAGCATTGCAGCAGTCTGCTATGAACTGCTTTTCTCTGTGGCAAGTATTGAAAAGACTAATTGCATAGCAACAGCTGAATTATTGAATATGCATGTGATTGCACTTCTGCAGTACAGCCTGGTAAAAAAAAAACTGCTCAACGTGAATAGGTTCCTATGGTGTGAGAGGGTAATATTCGGGCAACCGGAATTATGTGGCACGGGAGGGCAAAATATGCAGCAGGGTTGAGGAAATTATGTGGCAAGAAAAGGCAAATTACGAAGCCCAATGCCACACATTTTGTGATGGTACTACTTAATTATTTTACCATTTTATAAACATGCTAACACTGTCTGAGCTTTGGATTTACCTCATTAGTATACCAGTGTAACACCCAAATATAGCCATAAGAAAGAGATAGGTGTTCAGGGGGCACTCAGATTGCGGGCTTTCCCCCCTGGTCTGTTTCATGTTGTGAATACATTCCAATTTGTGTGGGGCATCTGCTTTTGGTGAATACTATTCCTGTGAACAAGTGCCTTCTCTGGGTTCTTAGGTCTTCACTATCTGGCTAGGGAGCAGGCTAATGCATGGCCCTGTGGGACATTTCAAGTCATGACTATGGCCACTGCAAAGTATTCTAAAGGAAAACATCAAAGTTATTGAAACATATCTGTTAAGGAGCTTAAATAATAGTGGCACAATAAAAATAACTCAGCTGTTCAATAAAAATGCATTGAATGGAATCATGTTATGTGTTCTGGAGTATTAATGTTCTTTCCAAATTAATTATAAGATTTAATTAAAAAAACGTAATTTATGAATTTCCATTTTTTGT
The DNA here is from genome assembly GCF_964261635.1 of Lissotriton helveticus. Taxonomy (NCBI): domain Eukaryota; kingdom Metazoa; phylum Chordata; class Amphibia; order Caudata; family Salamandridae; genus Lissotriton; species Lissotriton helveticus. Next base: position 352,077,648 of record NC_136065.1, on the reverse strand, counting down.
TATATAATGTTATAGCTTGCTTGCAGAGCAAACACATTCAAATGAATTACCATGCTACAAAATAACTATGGATATCGAAAATATTAAACACAACACAAATGCTCAAATAATAATACAATATTTGGGGGGAAAGATGAGGCCATGAGATGGACAGTACCTTATAGGGTGCCCTACTGCCTTTTAATGTTTATTCCTTACTATCTCGTGTCCAACCTGACAAATCACAATAATTTTTATTTTCTCAGTAAATTTCAATTCTAAAGGTATATCATGAAGTAAAGAAATATGTGAGTTACTCAGCATTGTAATCTCAAAGTCTGTTATGATATATACACACATACATCCCACCAACACACATCATATCACAATTCACCACACATTCCACACCATGCCTGTGCCCTTACGCCATTACACTAAGCACAACTTGCACACAAACAGTACTAAAGAAGGCAGCTACATTACTCTACAACATACCTTAAAAACATTGTCAATATCTCTGGCTTAACACTTATAAGTTCCCAAAGGCGAGACCTATTGGCTATGCCAATGCTTGTTACAATGTGGGGTCCCGTTGTACATTCTTCCTGCTGTGGGTGCATTACCCTTTCCAGTGTGTGCCTATGAGGCATGCTCCCCCTCCTGCCATGTGACTTTTAAAAATTCCCATGTAGGGTAAGTCCCAATACATAAGTAAGATTGCACCAATTTATGCAATCCAACACCTTTACCACCAAGCAAGATATGCTGACTGTATTGGAGCTATGGCACAATAATGCACACAGAGTGTGGTATATGTAGTATTCTAAGTATAATAATTGCGTGGATTTTGAATGTTTGCATGACTGCATGCACACAGTAGTATCTAAGTATTGACACTGAATGCAATGCAATTGTTGATCATCACCATTAGTGAAAGATCATGTACAAACATGATTCACTGCTCTTTGAACGATAGTCTGTTGCTGATGCACAATCAGATTAATATATGTTTCTTTACAATAGGAATCAAGACCTATTACGGCTACAGACGGGTGAGTAATAACTCACCTCCCATGCAAGATAGTACATGCTATTGTGTGGAATGATTATGTATCAGGCAGTATTTATGTGATGTCCTGATGAACGCCTCTGACTCAATAGCCTTGATGTAGGGGCTGAAACGTATTTACAAATTGTTAGAGTTAGAGGACCATAATATCATTACCCCCAATTGAGATTTTGTTTAACCATACCCAAACAACCTTTAATAAAGAGAAAACAAAGTTGGTTTGGGGTATTTTTATCTTTTTAGGTATCCGGGCAGTGAAAATATCCAAAGTGCTCCCTGATACATGGTCAAGTCCATCCTGGTTTTTAGGGACCAGGATGAGCCTGATGCTGAAGCATGCCACTAATAGAGGGGGTGAGGGTCTAAAAAAAGAGAAATGATTTTTTCCTTTTTTTATGCAATTGACAAGGTATTTTTTCAAAGCATAGCCTCTAATTTTGGCCAGGGGATACCCATTGTTTTTCTCTGGATCCCGAATTCTACATAAAATGATGTTACAAGACAAAAAAATCTAGATCCAAGTGCACAAGGAGTTTTTATTAATACTTGCTCATGCTTCCTTTGGTACATTGTAGCCGGTGTGCCCCCATTTGAGAAAGTTCAAGGTGTGATTCAATATTGTTTGCCATTCTGAAGGGTGACTAGTTAAACTTGTTCTGAACAGGGGACCTCAAAAGATGTCTTGCTCTGGCCCTAAAAAGTCCTAAGATGGCACTGTCTCTCTCTCTCTGCCTCACAACTCTTTACCTCACCCCCTCTATCTTTAACTCTGCCTTAGACTCTCCTCGCTTTTGTATATATATATCTTTTTCTCTACATCTCATCTTTTCTACATCTCTCTGTCTCACTAAGCTATTTATCTGACCTGTCTTTCTATACCCCTTCTCATGTGGCATCTTCTCAACCTTGCATCTCTCTATACTGTTCTCTCTACACCACCTTACTACCTTTATACGTCTACTTCTCGCTGCATTTTCTTCTCGCCTCTCTTTCTGCTCTGTCTACATCACACCTTAATGTAGCCCATTCCTCTCCCTCCTTTTAAATTAATTTCTACCTTTTGCTAACTCTACCTCTCATCTTCCCTCTAAAGCAGCTTCCATCACGCTAGCACTCTTTCCTTACCTACATCTTCCTTTCTTCTTTTCAACCTCTCTGTAGCTTTCAGTTTGGCTATCTCACCTGTCAATCTTAGCCAAAGAGCCCTATCTATTTGACCTATGGCTCTTCCTCATCTATATCTCCCATCTTTCTATGTCTCTCATATTTTACTGCACCATTCATTTTACATCTCAGTCCCTTTGTCTCCCATACTTCCCATTTCTCTAAATCAACAAACTCGGAGGTCAATAGTGAGCCAGAGTACTGTAAACAAAGAAAGAGGAGGTGAGCGACAAAGACGGGGTAGAGCATTAAAGATAAATTATCAGATTTCATGGAATGGAGTGATGAAAATTCTCTGCATGGTGTTTTGATTTCCTCTCTTGCAGCACGAATGGCAGCTGGGAAGATGGGAAGGAGTGACTAACAATATTTAACAATTAAAGTTACAATTTCAAACACTATGTGCCTATGTTTTACAATTGTATTCTAGCCTACCTAACATTCAACATGTCACTTTTACTGTATGTTAGTAAAAGTTGGAGGAATAATCTAGTTAGACAATGTGGGGCAGACTTAGTAGATTCTGACAGATCGCTGTGCAGCAGCCGCAAATGTTGGGCTGTGTTGCGCGAGTGAGTGAGCGCCACATTAAAAAAAATATGGCACTCTCCTTTTTCTCTAATGATGATGAAGAAATATGCTGCCATGCCCCAAGGTACACACCTTTGCACCATAGTGCAAGGGTGTCTCCGTGAGTCTAGTATAGGTTTTGTACTGGAAGGAAAGACTTTCATTACAAAATACCATGCTTGGACTAACTTTGAACCATTTCCCACTATGTATGTGTGCTATGTGTCCTATTTGAAATGGATGCTATTTTCTCACGCTAAACCCTGTAAGTATTTTTTCAGTAAATAGGGTTAAGGATCAGAAACCTTGGGTGGGTCCATGGGAATGACCATGTACCACCCAATGTTCATCCCCTTGGCGCTAGCAGCGCGCTGCTTTGCGTTGCTTTCGAGTGATTTTTCAGTGCTGAACAAGTTTAGTGCAGGAAAGTAAATTAGTAACAAAAGATTTAGCGCCGATTTGCGACAATTTTCTGGTGCAAACAAAGCGCTAAAAGTTAGTGAATATACCCCCTGAATTTCAAATAAAATGGTGTAATAAGCCAAACAGAACTAAATGTTAAAGCAAAAGAAACAACTTCCTTAAATCCTGTTTCAGTTTTCTTTTGGTACTATTTGGCTGGCATATGCAAGGAAGCTAGATCTTTCCACTGTTTTTTGTAAGCCCACATTTCTTTCTTAAAATGTAATATATAATTCCATCTTATTTAGCATCATTGGGATTTTAATTAGCTGAAAATAAGTCCTAAATACAAACTTGTTCTAAGCAGGGGTCCCAAGATATGCCTTATCCGCAGCCTGAAGAACCCTTAAAATGTAATTGTTTCTAGGCACTGTGCAGCCCTTATCTACTCGTTTTCCCACTGTATGCTGACATGTGCCTGGCTTCTATTTGCTGTGCAACTCCATGTTCTTATTAAGCACATTGTCAGCTCATACATGTCAAGATCCACTACACTATTTAACCGTCATCCACTTGCACTCATGGGCCTGTGCCAAACAATCAATCAATCAATCAATCAAGGGTCTTGTATAGTAGAGCCAATCACCCGTGGTGGTCTCAAGGTGCTAGGGGAGGCTGGGGGCTCCAGTCCAGTCTGACATCTTTCTCTGCATGTCTCTGGGCAGTTTGTTGGGGGGCCTAGCAGCAGATGGAGTCGTATTTTGTTTACACAAATTGTATCTGAAAATAAACATCCCTTTTCCGTATGCAAACCTTTCCACAACTAACATGATGTTGAGTGTGGCTGCGTGCATTTCATTATTGCTAGTTTTTTCTGTTTACTTCAGAGCCACATGTTTTGGGCAGGCTCCATGTCCTGTATCAGCCCTGGCTGTTTGTATTTTATGAGTGATGAACTATCATAGCTCTGTCATGTGTGCAGGTTTTTTGTGCCAGATTAGCCCTTATTAGCAGTGTCTTCCTTGGTGTTTCGCTTCAGTACTGTACGGTGGGTGCATGGGACATCCAAAATAGTGCATTGAAGGGGCTCTGTGGATCACTCAGTTGAACACCATTTAGTCCCGGAAGCCAGGCCAGGCGTAACATATGCTCCAAAATTTGGAGTCCACCGTACAGGTGAGCAGTAAAAGCTCTGTGGATCTCTATGCATTGGGATAATGGTGAATCCCAGTGGTCAAGATACAAGTGGTCTGTTGAGGTTACCTTATTTACTTACTGTATTGAGGGTTTTTGTAAATCCCTACGAACCCCCCTCCGGAGCTGGGCTAGCTAGGAACAAATGGCTCATTGCCAGCTGTGGTTGAAATGGACGAGATTAGCAGTGCACAGCGAGGGGGGCGTGGCTTGGCGCCGAACGGGGATGGCGGCTGAAGGGTGAGCGCTCCGTGGATGCTGACGAGACCCGCGGATTCCGGCACCGCTTTCCTTCACGGATGACACGGCGTGCCATCGGAAGGTGGCAGGAATAAACTAAGTGTCTGTTTGGCAAATATTGAGGCGGCTTTGTTCCCGAATTTGGTGGCGTAAGTTCGTTCGCGGCTCTCCAACGGCCGCGACCGCCATTTTGTCTTCCCTGCTTCTCCCTGACGCCGCGATGCAACTGCTTTGCCCTTTCCCTACTGACTGACCCTCATTCTTCTGCTACCCCTAATGGCCAAAATATGACTTTTTTTTTCTCCTCTGGCCCACCGTGTGTTATAATGCTTTACCGCTGAACCTTTTATGCTTCCGTGACGCTGCAGGGATTTGCTTCATTTCAGCTATGGCGGCCATTTTGTGTTTTGGAATTTTTCGTTCCTTTCTTCACTGCTCCACTTCTGTGCACTGACTATTTCTTGTTGCCATTCTTGGAGATTACTGCTGTAAATACTGTCTTCGTGCTTACATGCCCCTGGATTTTAGCGCTCCTATCATCTTCTTTACTCTATGGGCAGAAACAAGCAATCCTCTATCTCCGCTACTTCTTCACACGCCCCGCTCAAAAATTCTAAACGATTTTCCGCATTTGCCAAATACGAAGCCTCTCATCAATCTCCTGCTCAACACACGCTTTCCACGATAGACCAGCCTGCTGCAGCCACAGGGAAAATTAACGCCAAGAGGCTGAAAAAAGACCCTCCGTCCCCGCCCAAGCCCTTATCTCCGGTTTCTGTGGAGATTTTACTGGAGGAAATTAGGGCTCTTCGTCCTTTTTTTGAGGAGACCAACGCCAAACTTCAAATTTTAACTGATAATTGGTCAAGCATGGATGCAAGAGTCACATCAGTGGAGCAAAGTGTGTCTTCTCTTCAGGAGTCCTCTGCCAAGGTTTCTCATCTGTCGTCGCAAATCTCTTCTCTTCAGCGTCAAGTCGAGGACCTTGAAAACCGCAATCGACGCAATAATCTGTGCATCTACGGCCTGGTGGAGGGCTGCGAGGGGACTGATTCCATTGCCTTCTTCAAATCATTCCTCCCCAAGATCTTGCAACTTCCATAAGGCACGGTGCTCAATATTCAACGTGCTCACAGACTTGGTCGTCCTTCCTTTTCCACCTCCACTGCGTCAAGACCGAGAGGAGTCATCATCTATTTCCTAGAATACACGGATCTTTTGAAGGTCTTATCAGCAGCTAGAGCTTCTCCTTGCCTTGCTTGGTCAGGATCATCTTTATTCTTCACGCAGGATTACGCTAAGGCCACCGCTAATCGCCGTAAAGCTTTCCTGGACAAGCGAGCTGATCTCCGCTCCATTGGAGACAGATATGGGCTCTTTCATCCGTGTCTTTTTAAAGTCACATAAAACAACAAAACAACCACGTATGAAGATCCTCTTCACCTCAAAAGTTTCTGGAACTCGTGTGGATCGTCTTATATGGATCTCTCCGGACCTTCTTCTTCGCTCCCTACTTGAACATTTGAGACTCTAATTCACACTTTGAGATTAGTGTTATGAATATCCTTTTTTTCATTCCCTGTTTTTGATCGTTGCTGGTTTCTTATGCCTTTTGCTCATGCTACATACGTTTATAAGTTCACATATGTTACCATATTCCCTCTTTATTGTTGACTTAATATCACTGTTATCCGCTCTTATCCACTCGTCATTTACCCTTTGGTTTGACCGTTCTTATTTCTCCTTATGTCATACGTAGATTCTACCCTTTGTTCCGTGGTGTTCTCCTGGTCGTCCGCCCTGCTGCCCTGGAAGCTTGCCTTGCTGTGGCTCCACCCTTCCCTCCTTCTTCTCCTGGTTTTCTTCCTGATCATCTTCCCTTACCTTTCCCCGTTTGTAAGTATGTCTTCTTCTTCATTGTTTTATTTCTTACCTCTTTTTTGGTCCTTTCCTACTTCTTTTCACATTGTGGTGCGTTTTCTCATTCTTTCCTTTCACTTTGTTCTATCTTTCAAATCTCCATTTTTATTGGCTTTGATCTCTGGTCCCTATATTGTTCCCCTATTGGATATGCTAACTCATGTTTGGTATGTTTTTTATTATGTCTAATGTCTGTAAAAGTTGTTTCGTGGAACGTTAAAGGTCTTAATTCTCCCATAAAGAGACAAAGGGTTTTATCCCATCTTGCCAAATTGAATGTTGAGTTTGCTTTCCTACAGGAAACTCATTTGTCTGAGACTGAGTCTGCTAAGCTCAAAAGGGGTTGGGTGGGTGAGGTCTTTTATGCTCCTGGTGATGGCAAACGCAATGATTTTATGTTGCAAATCTCTCCCTTATTCCATGGTTGCTACAGAGTCTGATGCTGATGGTAGGTGGTTATATGTCAAACTTTCTTTAAGGGGTGTTCCAATCTCTCTTTTTAATATATATGCTCCCACAGGGGGTGGCCCCTCTTTTTGGCACAGGATTGCCTCCCATATTACCAGATTTGTTGATGACAATTTCATCATGGCAGGGAATTGTAACCAGCCTCTAGACCCCTTTCTGGATAGACACTCTAAGGTCTCTTTTGTCCCTAACAAACCCCATAAGCTTTTTGCTCGAGCAATCTCACAACATAAACTCATTGATGCGTGGCGTTTATGTAATCCGGAGGCTAAAGAGTTTACTTTTTATTCCCCTACTCACCACTCACAATCCCGGATTGATTATATTTTTGTTTCCCATCAGATCTCCCAGACTCTCACTAATGCAGAAATTGGCCCTATTTTGTTATCAGACCACGCTCCAGTCTTAATAAATATTGACATTTTACCAAAAATTATGGGACCTAGAAGATGGCGCTTTAATAATACTCTTCTTTTGGACCTCAAATTTAATACTTCCTTTTCTAAAGACTTTTTTGACATCAATGATACACCGTCCACTCCTAACCACACTATCTGGGATGCTTTTAAAGCGGCAGCAAGGGACTTTATAATCGGTTTTGTTGCCAAAAAGTGAAAGAGTGCTCGAAAGTATACTGGGGATCTCCTTCAAAACATTAAGAGGTTGGAACACCCCTACTTCACTTCTCGCTCACAAGATAGTTTGACAGCTCTCATTGACACTAAACTAAAATTTAACAAGCAATCAACAGAAGATGCTTCCTTAGATCTGTTGAAATCTAGTGCGAAATTTTACCGGGGTAAAAATAAAGCGGGGAAGTTTTTGGCCAATTATCTGAAAGTCAAACACAATAAGCTGAATATCGAAGCTATCTTTGATGATAACTCTAATCTCCAGCACAAAGATGCTGACATTCTCACTGAATGTTCTCGTTTCTACACTACTCTTTATTTCTCAGACACTCATCCTACTACCCAATCCTTCTCCACTTTTTTTTCAGACATTCGCACTCCCCGCAAATTTCCTCTCGACCTCACCTCCTTAGAAACTGACATTTCCCAACAGGAATTGCTCACAGCTCTTCAACATCTTAAAAAAGACAAGGACCCTGGACCGGACGGTTTTACTGTTGAATTTTACCTCCAATTTTCTAACCTTCTCCTGCCTAAATTACACTCTCTTATAGACTCATTTATCACCATGGATAAGTCGTCAGACACTTTCTCTGACGCTTACATTTGTCTCATACCTAAGGAAGGGAAGGATACCAGATATTGCAAAAATTATAGGCCCATTTCGTTGGTCAATATAGACTACAACTTATTTGCTAATGTACTTTCTGCGAGACTGGACCCTTTCTTACCTGACATGTTAGGTCCAGAACAGTCTGGATTTGTCAAAGGGCGCTTTATTACTGATAATACTAGGCTTTTATTTAACATTTTATCCAAATCCCCGCATCTCCAACACTCTCTGGCAGCGATTGCTCTAGACGCTGAGAAAGCATTTGATAGAGTCGAATGGACATACCTTTTTTACACCCTTAAGTGGTTTGGTTTTGGCCCCAAATGTATTTCTCTAATCTCCTTCTTCTACTCTAACCCGAGAGCGGCAGTTTGCGCTAACGGTTTAATTTCCTCTTTTTTTTAATTTAGGCAGAGGTGTCTGCCAAGGTTGCCCTCTTTCCCCATTTCTTTTCAACCTAGCCTTGGAACCCTTGCTCTCTAAATTACGCCAAAATCCTCACATTTCTGGCTTTCAGACACCGCATTCTCATGTCAAACTCGCCGCGTACGCAGACGACATTTTACTTTTTTTATCTAACCCTGATGCTTCTGTACCTGCTTTTCTTGCTGAGGTCCATGAGTACTCTCTGATCTCTGGGTATAAATTGAACAGCGATAAGTGCGAAATTATGCCCTTAACTAAATTTACTTTTAAACTTCACTTTACTGCTTCCCATTTTACTTGGAGCCCTCCCCATATTAAATATTTAGTTCTGCATATCACTCCCACAATAACGGACACTGTCTTGCTCTGCCTTATTAAATGTATTCAGAAACTTTCTGATTTAACCACTAGGTGGCATCCTCTATACCTTTCCTGGTGGGGTCAACCTTGACACCATTAAAATGATGTTAGCTACCATAGTTCTCTACACTATCTCTAATATCCCAATCCCCGTTCCCACGAAGTTTTTCAGAAAAATCAACTCAATTCTTTCTACTTTTCTTTGGAATGGCAAGAAATCCCGAATGTCTCTTCTCAGACTAACACGCCCAAAATTAGAAGGAGGTGTTAACTTTCCTGACTTTCCCACATACCACATAGCATTCCTTTTATGACACAGGCTTCTTTATGGTTACAAGACCCTGACGCTACTTGTCCTCTATGGGTCACACTTGAACGTTTTTCTTTGTTTCCTTTCTCTTTTGCTGAATACCTTTCTTTCTCTCGCAAACCACACACCTTATCAAACCCTATTCATAAATTCACTGCTAAATTTCTCTTATCTTTGAATCTTACTTCCCCTAACACGCTCACTGACTTCCTCAATTCTACCATTTGGAATAATAAACATTTGTTAATTAACAATAAACCCTTTTATTGGAAGTCTTGGAGGCAGAAAGGACTTATTTGGATTTCTCAACTTTTCTCGAATTCTGCATCCTGCCTTTCTCGGCTCTGCGCCAATCTTTTAACCCGCCTGCTTCTTTTGCCCGTAAATACACTTTACTTTAAGATGTGGTTTTGCTACAACATTCCAACATCACACGTTCTCCAGGCCAACCTCTTCTCCCTAACCCTACTTCACAACTCCATTCTTTTTTACGCACAATGCCCAAAGCATCCTCTATTTACAAACACCTCCATGCTACAGATTCTCCCAGACCTAAATCCAAGGTGGAAGAACAATGGGAATCTGATTTTGTTGTTTCTTGGCCGATAGCTCTATGGGATAAATTGTGGACCAAACTCCGTAAATCTTCTAGAGCAGCAAATATCACTCAAACTCTTTTCTTTATCTACAACAGACTTCTTCTCTCTCCATACATTCTACACAAAGAATTCTCTATGGTCCCACACCTTTGTTGCTCTTGCTCTTCACCAAATGCGACTTTATTTCATATATTGTTTTCCTGTGAGGCTCTTTATAATTTTTGGAAACAAGTTTGGTCCCAAATCAATGTAATATTTCACAGTCATATCCCGTTCTCCTTCACTCACATTTTTCTGGGTAGTCGCTCTACTTGCTGGGACGATGTTGAACTAAATGTTAAGATTGTTGATCTACTAATAGCTGTTGCTTTCCAACAGATTACTGCTAATTGGAAAGATTTTTCACACCTTTCCCTTAAAGCGTGGTGGTACAATGTTTGCCACAATCATAGACTGGACACTGCTTTCGTATTTCCTATTCATCGGGTACCAAGCGTTTGGACTTATGGCTTCCCATTACTTTATATCTTGATGTATTTGCCAAACGCTTGTTTCATTTACGCCCACCTCAACAAGATGTCCCAAAACCTCCTTAAATTAACCCTAACATTTCCTTTGTATTTGCTTATTAATGTGTTTTATTATTATATATGCTCGCCTTATGCAGATAGCCAAAATGTATGTTTTTTTGGGGGGGGTTTCTCAAGCTTCATTTATTTGTTACCACTGACGCACTGCCTTATTTTATTTGAATTGTTATTGCTCTTTTATCTCATCACACTTTTACTATTGTATTGGCACCTTTTATTTGACTAATAAAATTCTTTTTGAACTTAAAAAAAGCAGTGCACAGCGAGCCCCTACTTTTTAAATTTAATAGAATCCATTCCCCTACTAATTATTTTAAAAATACATCCCAGGACGGCAGAAATAGCCAAGACCTATTCACAGCCGTTCGGGGACAGGCGGGAAGCACTCTGCCACTGCCATGGTCAGCTGCCCCCCCCTCTCTCTCTCTTTCTTCTCTCTCTTTCCATCTCTGTCTTGCTACACCTCACTTGCTGAAAACCGTGACTTCAAGAAACGGCTCATACACTCTCGTTCCTCTCCTTTCCTTCATCCATTCCCTGTGAAATGGATCCAAAAGAGAAAAAAAAACACCTTTGCTGGAAATGTCGCCTTTTTCAGACATTTTCTATTCCAGAGTCCAGGCTCAGGACAACGAGGAAAGAAAGGTTCAAAATTCAATAAATAAATAACTAAATAAAGCGGGCCAGAGTGGTCACAAAGAGGCTAGATTGGTTTTATTCACACCCAAACACATTAGCACCACTTTACAGAGTTTGCCAGTAAAGGGCTACTTTCATTTTCTCGCCTTTCTTTGAACTGCATTGTTTTCCCCAAGTGGGGAAGTGCACCATTACTTGACGTACTTCAATACCAGATTGATGCATGGAGTGGAAAATGTTTAAAGGGATCCTTATCAGCTGTTTTCCTTATTTTAGTTTTAAAAATGTGTAATGCGGCTCTGTGTTCAGGGATGTGGCCTTTTTAAACCATGCTGCTTATATTCTGTAAGGGTATAAGCAATTGACATTGAAAAGGGTCCATTGCCGGGCCCTGAAGTCCTGTCCTTAACTTTTCAGGCAAAAACACTCATTCAGTTCTGAATAATGAGTGTAAAGCGTTAAGGTAGCCATGTTGTTCCTGCTTACATTTCACATGCTTTACTTAATCTTACAAACCTGCCAGTGTTTGCTTTTTCCAGGATGTTATTTTTTTTTAGAGGCATCATATTAGACTTGTCTAGTGCATAATTTGAATTGAGTTGCATCCAGGTGTTTATAGCAGGGCACAATTGGGCTGTAGCAGTGTGAGTTTCTCCCAGTGGGGCAGTATGGTTTTCAGTGGGGGAAAGGATGTGGCATTATGGCCCGAGCTGCAGAATTTGGAACTGGGTAATCAGGTTTAGCCTTCATGACCAGTCTACCAGACCACTCTCCTGAGGGAGCACATTCCTATGCTAGATCTTAGAAGGTCACGCTAGACCTTAGAAGCCCTGGTGTCTTAGCACCAGCAGGTGAACCTTTGTAGTATCAAGTGTGGTTTAACCTTGAAGGCCTGTCCACCACAATCCATACTGAAGTTCACCTCCAGTCTTGCAGGCAGGTCTATGAAGCAGCACATGCTAGAGCAACAGTGACTCTCTCATTGAGGTCACAGGACACTTGAGGCCAGTCCGCCTCGCCCATTGATATGTCCATTGGCCTTATTTCATGCAGCTGACCACTGATCGGCAATGCAGGATATACACGCTCACCAAACTAAGGGCATCATTACGATGGTGAGCGGACAAAGTCCACCCGCCACCATAACGTATGCAGGACCATCCGCCAGGGGTGCGGCGGTTCCGCACCTACAATTATGATGCCACTGTGGCGGTGGCATCCCCTATTCCCAGCGTTGTGGCAGGCGGTGCTCACAGCACTGCCTGCCACAATGCTGGGAATGCAAGTTGTGCATTGGTATGCACAAGGTGACAGGCACCGCATTAGGAACCTCCACATCCTAGGTGTTATCCGGTCTGCCAGTTTTTGCTTTATCTTGGCGACTCTTGTCGCACTAGAGCAGTATCGTATCCTATGTGATACTGCACTAGTATTTCCTGCTTCGAAAGTTTGTTTTTTATCTACCTGGCTAATTTGCACCGTCCATCCGGTCTAACGCTTCCCGACCGACCAAGAGTCTGGTCATCTCTCACCCTTGAGCTGAGTACTCAGAGCTGCCTCACTACGGTGTTTCTGGCCACTTGTGTTGTTCCATATCGCTGTTTACTGCCATCCAACCCTCTCTCTCCATACCCGGGACGTTCTTCTGTTTCTTTTCAGGCCCCTCCCACTGTCCTCCTTTGTTCTTGACTCTGAAGCCCTGAGGAAGGTGATGCCCAATGCCGGGTGAACTCCCAAACGCGCGTCGGCGCAGGATTCCAATTGCTGGAATGTCATGAATCATTAGACCATTAAGTTCTTTCTATGTACTTTTATGTTACGTTGGATTTACTGTTAATGCCCATTTCATGAATTACTTGTGACTGATGCACATATTGCATTGTATCTGCTATTGGATATACGTTATTCTATTTCATGACTGTATTCCCCAACCTTCTGTACAACCTGATTTTTCTTATGTTTGCCTTGTATAAATGTCTTATTTTGATTGATGTGTGAGAATGGGAATATTTGAGATGGTTTGCCTAAGACGTGAATGAGTGAGTCGTCGGATGTGCAATTGATATGATGTTTTGATTTATTATGACATGATCCTTTAGTTATTATACCTATTTAATAAAACTATTTTGATACATCTTTATTTTTCCTCTGTGGTTCACTTACATATGTACACATATTATTTGATTTTGCTCTCGTCTTTTGCGTCACAACATCATTGATTATTTGCATAATGGAAACCAGATGGGTAGAGAATTTTTCTGATTAGATTTTCTGGCTTGTTCCCCGTTATTCTCCACCCCATTTTAGTCAGGGGGCCCCCTTCTTTTGATTGGTTGCCACCTTGTCCATGCCAATGTAGTGGGGTACCACAGGTAACTCCCAAGTGCACCCCCCACCCCCTCAACACCCTGGGGACCCGCAAGGGACCCCCAATACCAGAAACTGAATGCCTTTTGATGGCGGCATCGCCGCTATGGAAAGGCTGCTCACTGCCATGATCATAATATGGATGGCAGTGTCTTGCAGACACCGCCACCATATTAAACATGTTTTCCACCCGATTGACGAGTCGACCTGTGGAAAAGCGGCAGGCGGCCTTTCCGTCTGCCGCGGACCCCCAGCCATTCTAATGTGGCGGGGGGACATTCATGGCAGGATGGCGGGCGGATCACCCCGCCGGCGGTGGCCACCACTGGCCCGGCGGGGGCAATCCGCCCGCCATCCTAATGGGCCCCATAGTTCGCAAACTTCACAGTCTCTCTTCTTTATGCACAAGCATTTTTAACATGTGCTGCCTGCTTTGGGGGCATTTGAAATGTGCAGCAATGGAGGACCAAATTATGTTGCAGTGTTGACTAAATGATGCAGCAAAAAAAACTGCAGCGTAATGCAGTACATTTTCTTTATTCTTTCGACATTTTTACACGTACTAACAGTCGCTGAAAAGATTTTACGTCATTAGTACCAGTGTAGCATACAAATGCAGCAGTTAGAAATGTAACCAGTGGGCGTGGCTAGCAGCCGTGCGAGATGGCCGCTGCCTAACGTAGCTCCCAACTTCCCTATCAAAAATCCTCCATTATCCGGTGCCATCCCTGCACAAATCGAGTCGGGTGCGAGAGCGAACCGCCCCGGACCCCGCCGGGAGGTAGCGAGACTGTCGCCATTTCTGACCCCCCGAGTGAAGCGGTGATGGCGGACCCTCGGTGAAGGCGGCAGCAAATACGGGCCTTACGAGGCAGCGAAGGCTGAGGCTGCCAAGCGGCTGGGCCGCGATATCCATATCCCGCGGAATGACAGCGGCCACAAGATAAGAGGTGGATAGGTGCAGACTGAGGGCGCGCTCTGCTAGAGGCCCAGGTACTCTTAGGACTATGCAAGGCCCCGGCTTCTGGGCCTAGATGGAGGGGGGCGCGGCAGTGATTTCGGCGGCCCGTGGAATACCACAACGTGAAGCACCGGCACTGAGACAGTGGAAGTAAGCGGTGGGGGAGGATCGCCTCTACATGTGCCGACTGGGTCGGGCGTACTTGGGACAGCACTGAGAGTCGCTCAATTGAAGAGGCCCAGACCGCGCTACAGAAATTGAGGTCCCGGCTTGAGGCCTATTTGCTGTGCAGTCCCTAGCTGGAGGCTCGAGCTGAGCAGTGGCCGGAACCTGCACTGCCTCTACACCTGTGAGCGCTCCTTGTGAGAGGTACAAGGACTGCTGGCGGTGGTGTGGTGACTGCCCCCCCTTCCCCATCATCTTCTTCCAGGGCACAAGGGGGGTGACATTGAAGTGCTGCTTAGCAGCATGCCTTTGGTCCTGTATAGAGGTGATAACCCCTGGGCCTTTGGAAACATCTATACCACCAGTCCGGTTTGGAGTGCCATAGGAGGCGCGTGGCAAGGGCTATTACTTGACCCACGGTGCAGTGGAGACGCGTGCCATTGGAGGGCCCTCTTGCCGGCGTCTATGTGAATGGTGAGACCCGCAGGTGGCGGGGGAGGTCTGGCAGATGGTGGAAGAGCTGATGTGATCCCCCTGAGTGCTGGCGGAGTGTTGGTACTGAAAGCACGATTCCCATGTGTGACCGCGGCGACATCTGGAAAGAGGTCCTGGAGCTGGGGTTGTCTGAATAACTCGACGCACTGATCATATTCCTGGCAATTGTGTCCGGTGAAGGAAATTGCGCCGGTCCAAGCGACTGAGAGATACTGAGGAAACGACTTTGAGGTAAAGATACACTGCCTTGACCGCCCCCCGTACCACATTGGGTATGCTGGCAGCACGCTGACATGGCGACAGGAGGGAAAGGTCCCAGGGGTAACCCCCAAAAACAGCTAGCAAAATTTGCGTGGTCGGAGACAAAGATAGCTCCCTGAGATCAGAGAAGGAAGGCTACGTTCCAACCCCCCCTCTGAAAATGGATAATTATGAGGGGCCGTCTTTCCTGATTTCACAGCCAAGGTGCAAGCTCAAAGACGCAGCTACCAGGCGGTAAAGAAGGAACTCAGAGACAGGGAGATCAGATATGCGATGCTGTTTCCTGCACGCCTGAGAGTCGAATCTGATGGCAAGTCCTGCTTTTTTGACTCCCCGGAGGCAGTCTGGGAATGGATGGATGGCTGGACCATGGTAGGGAGCCATAGGAGGGGTAGGCAGGGTAAACCAGGCCAATGAAAAGAAGCTCAAGTGGAGACGGTCCAGGGAGGCCCAGCTGATGATCCTAGCCGGCTTGAGGAACAGGACTGATGAACATAGGCAATAGGACTGGAGCACTCATGCTGGGACAAAAACAAAAGCGAAAGTAGTGGGGCCGGGGTGCGGGGGCGGGGGATGATACTCAGTATTGTGTGATCTGTTAACGAAGGGGTTCCTAAAACTATGACACGTACTGTTTGATTACCTAGATGTGATTTGGGAGGGACTCAATTGGCTCACAGTGGATGGCTATAATTCCAGTTCTTATGATTTGAATCAACGGGAAGGGGATTGCTTTACCCTGTGTATTTTCAACATTCTAGGGGGGGAGAGAAGCACTCTGCCAAGTTTGGGGGTGGGTAGCTTTGAATCCATGGGCAGGGGGGCAGGGAGGGGGGAGGCGGAAGAGGAGCGGTAAAAGGGGGTTGTTTCAAGGTTGCTTGGTTTATTGATGTAATGATTGTTTCACCGGTACAAGGGAGTGTACTATGTGAAGTAAAGCTTAATAGTGTGTTATTAGAATTAAAGTATTCAATAAGTAATATGGCTGCATTGACTGTTGGACGACAATTGCTAAATGAGCGGGTTTATCTTTTCTCCTACATTGACATGATCTGCAGGCAGGAATGAAGGGTGACACGCAGTTATGGGGCAGGATAGTAAACAATCTCTGGCGGTAATGTCCTGGAACGTGAATGGGATGGGCGATAGAATTAAGAGGGGAATTGTGCAATAATACCTGAAGAGGCACTCGCCGGAATTGGTCTTGCTGCTGAAATCCAAAGCCCTCACTAGGTAGGGGTATAAACTCTTGGCACATGCAAACTACACTACGGGCTCAAGGGGCACAGCTGTATTGGTGAAAAAGACCACACCACTTATTGTACACAAGACATGGGCGAACACTGCAGGCCGGTTTGCGGGGGTGGAGGCCCAATGGGATGGGAAGGACATCAATATACTCTCTATCTGCCGCCCGCTCTGGGCAGGACAGCGCTGGAAGACCTGGGTAACAAGCTTAATGGACTCCGGGAGGGCGTACTGATTATGGGAGGAGACTATAACATGACTCCAGATGATACTCTTTATCGCCAACCACCAAGGACACAAGACAAATCTAGCGACCTCCTTCCCAGTTTTGCACAGGCATTGGGTCTGGCAGATGTAGGTCAAGTACTTCATCCCACCGACAAACTGTTTACCTTTTTCTCCAATGCCCACCGCAGTTTGTCACGTATTGCGTACTTCTTCACACATTTGTCCTCAATAGGCAACTTTGCCCTGTATAGAGTCCTACCTAGAGGGATCTCGTATCACTCTCCGGTCTGGATGGAATATACGCAATGGGAACGTCAACCACCTGCCACGATAGTGATTAACCCATGACTCCTACACATCCCAGACATTAGAGACGAACTACGTACACAAACAGAGAACTACTTTACTGAGAATGTGGGTTCTGTTGATTCCACGCAAACAATCTGGAAGGCATTCAAAGTGGTGCTCAAGGGTCTAGCTCAGTCATTAAAGACCGGCTATATTGCCAAAAACAGGAATTCCTGGCCAAAGTGGAATCTGACCTCCTTCAACTGGAGCGTGAGCATTCGCTAGATCCCTTGCCCGACACCAGTCATAGGATTCTCCTGAAACAGGACGAATTTCGGATTAAAACTAGGGAACAGATGGTAGCCAAGCAATGGGCAATTCAACACAGACTCTATGAGCTTGGGGACAAGATGAGTAGGACATTGGCTTGGCTGGAGAGGCGGGAGCAGGGCTGTAGATGGGTTCATAAACTGATGACGCCGGAGGGAGACACAGTAGTGTACCCAAAGGATATAGCGGAACAATTCGAAGACGAAGATACTAGCCAAAGTTCTGGTGAATAGGTTGGCGACAGTTATTACCTTACTGGTCCACTCAGAGCAATCGGGTTTTATGCCAGGGTGAAACACAGCCCTCAACCTGCTTCGAGTACACAACGTAATGGCCCGGAGACAATACATTGAAGAAAACGCAGCTATACTGTCCCTCGATGCCTCCATGGCGTTTGACTCCATAGAATGGCCTAACCTATTTGAGGTACTACAGAGGGCGTGGCTGGGCCCCAAGTATGTGCCATGGGTGAGACTCCTTTACACTGGGGTACTGGGCCAGGTGAGGGTTAATGGCTTCACATCCAGTACGTTCGAACTCTGTAGGGGCACGAGACAGGGGTGCCCGCTGTCCCCGCTGATCTTCGCCTTAGTACTAGAGCCGCTTGCGGCCTGGATACGGGGGGACGTGTAGGTTCATGGAATGCGCTGGGCAGCCGACATAGAAGACCGCATATCGCTCTATTCGGCTGACATCCTGCTTTACTTGGCATCCTTTTGCAGGTCGATCAGTGTGGTATTGGATATATTTACAAATTTATACGCGATTAATTGGCGCAAATCAGTCTTGTTTATGCTGAAAGGAGACGTGTCACGTCTCCCATCACGGTGTGCGATAGCGGTTGTAATGGAAGGATTTCGATACTTGGGGATTTTTATTACCTCAGACCCAGCCTGTTTTTATGATTCAAATTTGGCCCCACCTCTGTCCAGGCTGCGGGCGGATGTGAAGCATTGGAGGACCCTGCCCTTGACACTGGTGGAGAGGGCGGCACTTTTCAAAATGCTGGCCCTTCCTCGCTTTCTATATGTTTTACATAACTGTCCCCACAAAGTCCCATATTCATACTTTAGGGCTGTTGAGAGTGAGATAACCACGCTACTATGGGACGGTAAAGCCCCCAGAATTGCGAGGCAAAAATTGGCGAAAAGTTGGTACGATGGGGGCATAGCCCTCCCGGATCCACAGAGGTATTACTGGTCGGCGCAACTGGTGACTGTTAACCACTGGATTTATCACCCCCCAGACGACCGAGCATACGCCCTCGACAGATACCAAACTGACGGCTCTGGATATTTGGGGGCTTTGTACACCACCAACAGGAAAAACAAGGGGAAATTCTTCGAACCGACCAAACATACACTGGAAATTTGGTGACTGGTTACCTCTCGGCTGGGATGGGCGGGCACTCTCTCGTTGGCCACGCCACTGTGGTTTGCTAAAAAACTGGGAAGGCTAGGCTACCAGCCCGGATTTGACAAATGGGACCTCATTGGGTTATCAACAGTGGGGGATCTGGTTAAAAAGGGGGCAATACTGAATTTTAGTGAACTCCAGACAAAATGTCAGATGGCACAGGGAGAAATGTAGAGATACCTAAAGATCAGACACGTGCGGGGGCGGAGCTAGCTCGCGACGGCGATGGCTTCCTAGTCTGAGGGCTCCCTCGCTTCTCAAAATATCCTGCTAATTATCCTTATTGCAGACTAGTCCCCAATAAAAAATGTTGTCGGATCCTGGCCCCTGAGAGTCTGTGGTAGACTCGGTCCTGCTTTTATCCCCCGGGGCTGAGCAGAAGCCTTCCTGCTGCGAGGTGGGCCTTGTCGTCAGAGGAGCTCTGCTGGGACCAGCTTTCCGACCGAGCTTGAGTACTTTTCTGCCCCAGTGCCGCGGGGTGACGGCGGCGGAGCTCGGCGGGGCCCAGGGACGCTGGGAGAAAGCGGAGGTGGAGAGCGGTGTCCTGAAGCGTCTGTGCCGGCGGAATGGGAGACGGGGTGGTCGTGCCCGGAGGCGAGAGGTCGCAACTCCCCTGGCGATGCTGGAAAGGAGGTAACTGAGCGCCCTGCTTCTCTCGTGGCGCTGGGCCTGACACGGAATCGGAGCTCGGGGAGCCCTCACACCAGAGCTGGTGGGCTGTATGCCCCTGATGCTTGAGGACGGGCAGCTCCACAGAACTGTGATGCGCCGCCAGATATATTTGGCACTGAGGAGAGTGTCAGGCGGTGAATGTTGGGCATACTGAGCTCTAGACATTGCTTACCCCCACACAGTGACGCCGAGAGCTGGAGCAAGTCTGTGTCTAGGAGTGCAGGAGCTGGTGGATGGATTTGCTTTGCCCTCCCGCCGCCTTTCTGATTGAGAGGGATTCCTTTCTATTGGCCATAGGTGGACAACACCACTGTTGCGGGCACTATCGACTGTGCTTTGGAGGACACACAGCAGAGGGGAGAGTGAAAAGCCCTGCGGAGGTGATTTATAGTGACCCCAGCTTTGGATGCCTGCTGGGGATACCTCCTCACGCTGGTGGTGGTGCCAACACAAATCTTGAGGACGGACCTTGTCTCTGACCTGGATCACCCTTACACTACCTAGCTCATAGAGGGAGTGTGCCGCCTGTGGTGTTGCTGAGACCGGCGTAGACAGGCCCTTCCTGCACAATCCATTGGCCTAGCGCGCGAGAGAACAGTAGTTGGGGCCTGGACCCCGTTTGCAAGGGAGGTGATTTGGATACGCCCAGGTAGCCCCTCTTGTCCTCGCGGGTGCTGTCGCTGAAAACCGCGCCGCGATGGGCAGGCCAGATAAGACTCAGCCTAAATTGACTTTTACTGGCAGGGGTTCAAAGCCCAGTGAGACGACGACGACCTCGGACCGTGGGGGAACAAGAGGTGCGGGAGAGGAGACTGCACCTGAAACAGACCTCCGCACCATACTACTAGCCATGGAGAAGTCCCTACACGGGGGTATTGCATCTCTGGGAACCAAGATGGATGCCCTAACATACTGAATGGATCGCATGGCGGAGCGGCTGGACAAGCACGCCGAGTGTATCGACATTTCGGAGCGCCGCATTGGCGAGGTGGAGGATGCGCAGACCACATTAGATGCTGATCACAAGCAGCTTGGCAGGGTCATTCAAATCTTGCAGGATAAGACGGAGGATTTGGAGGCGCGGTCCCGCAGATGCAACATTCGAATCACGGACCTGCCAGAGAGTACCTCTACGGGCAACATGGAACACTTTGTGGAGGCACTGCTGAAGAAGCTGATGGGCGAAGGGGTTTTCTCTGATATGTTTATTGTAGAAAGGGCGCATTGCACGCTGGGGCCGAGACCTAAGCCTGGCGCACCTCCTCGTCCGATTGTCGCCAAGCTACTGAATTACAGAGACCGGGACACAGCGTTGCGACTTGCACGAGAAAAACAACCACTGTAGTACGAAGGATCCACACTCTCCTTGTTCCCGGACTTTACTGCGCAAGTGCAGGAAGCGAGATGGCAGTTTGTGCCCATGAAGCGTCAACTCAAGGAAATGGGGATAGACTATGCCATGCTGTACCCAGCAAAACTTAGAGTCAACAGGCAGGGGAAGTCTACCATTTTCACGGACCCGCGGGCGCTATAGAATGCCATGAAGGATTGGATCAGGAACGTGCGACGCATAGCAGAAGGCGGAGGCGCCAAAGATACTGAGAACGGATTGATGGAGGATCAGGAATGACTTCATGGTTTGCAGCTGCAGAGAGGCATTACAAGGAAGTGCGAGATGTGTTACTATGGGGGTCTAGTGTACGGACCTCCTGAATAGTGCTATATATGCGTATATGGGGACTCAGGGCCATCCTGCATTCAGAGTGAGGTTAAAGCTATGGACCGCCAACTGTGAGTGGGGAATGTTTGGCTGGGGGGGGTATTCATGGTTGACACATCCTTATCCAGCTGATGCTAGGCTCCTGTTTTAGGCTGTATGCAATGATTGTTATGTTAAGGGAGGATGCTGTCGCTGAGCTATATTACTGGAGATTGATGGCAGATGGGAGGGCTTGGTCTTGCGGGTTTTGGGTTGTGCATTTGACGATCTCGGGCACGTGAGGGGAGTAGTGTGTATATGTAGCATTACTCTCAGGGGCAAATGTTTTGGATTGGGGATTTGGGTTGCATATTTAACTGATGTTTGGGGGCGGAGGGGCGGAGGGGCGGGGGGACTGCAGCACCCTATATTGATTGACACAGTTTTATATTGGTAGTGAGCGAGCTAACAGTGCCCCGGTGTGTATATCACGTTTGTTCAAGGACTCCAGGTTTTGGGGGAGTGTTTTTCTGGATTTAAGATCTTTCATTTGCCCTTTGGTTGTGGAGTGATGAGGGGAAGGGGGTGCGGGCGGTCAGTGGGTGGAGCTAGGACGCGGCCATGTTGAGGTTGGGCAGGCGAGGGTGGGAGTGGGAGGGGCACGCTGGGCTTGCTGTCTGCAAGGTGTTGAGATTGTTGTGGGCTGGTTGATGGGGGTGGGGGGGCAGTTTGAGGTGTTTGGGGGATGAGTCTTTGACTGTATTCCTGTGAGCACAGAGCGTTGGACGAAGGTCTTCATGTTGTGGACGGATCTCTTTGTTTTTCACATGTACGATGCCACCTGAAGAGACTCAATTAATACAAGATAGGGACTCCACCATGCTTCTTACATGGAACGTGCGTGGTCTAAATGACAACAGAAAAGTCAGTTTTGCAGTACCTAGCGAGACACTCCATTGATATTGCTCTCCTACAGGAGACACACTTGCGCCCCCATACAGTGCAATATTGTCTTACAGAGGATTACACAGACATGTACACGCAGCAGGGTTTACATCACACGCTAGGGGGGTTTTAACTTGGGTAAATCCAAAGTCGAATATGGTGCTGACTCCTGTTGTCTCCAACCCGGAGGGGAGGTTTGTTATTTCAAAGTGTCTAGGTAAGGGTATGACTTTCTATGTGGTGAATTCGTATGGCCCGAATTATGATTGTCCTTCTTTCTATTTGAACTTAGCCTCTAACATAAGGGAACATTGTGGGGATCAGGTCCTGTGGGGAGGGCGATTATAACATGGTGAGACACCCAGACCTGGACAGGTCAGATGTCTCAGCACGGCGTCCGTCGTTTTCTGCCCACGCTTTTGATGCAGAGATGCTTAGATTGGGTTTGCAGGACGTTTGGAGATCTAGGTGCCCGACACGGGGAGGATACACGCACTATTCTGCGCAGCATAATATCCACACACAAATAGATTATTGTCTCTTCCTCATCACTTTACTATCTGCGGTAATGTCGTGTGTGACACTGCCCCGCACATATTCTAACCACTCACCTGTCCTTGTTAAGATGAGAGCTATGACGAACTGCCCTCTACCTTTCAGCTGGCGATTGCCTCCGTATGTGCTCCAAGATGCAGCTTTCCGCGAAGATTTGGCTACAGCCGCTGAGGAATTTTCTGAGACCAACGTAGGTTCTGTGGACTCCTCCCTCACGGTATGGGAGGCATTTAAGGCATATATACGAGGGGTGGCCATAGCTAAGCATGCGGGTATTCTGAAATCGATAAGAGCTTGTCTCTCCTTACTTGAATCCACACTGAAAGACATTGAAGTGAGACGATTGCGAGACTCTAGTGAGGACTTGGCTAGTGAGCTGGCTAGGACACTTCGTGAATATCACGAGGAGGCAGACGCTGAAGTAAAATACTCGGGGAAATATGGCATAGCCAGGTCCTATGGGGAGGGAGAGCGCCCGGGTGCAGTACTGGTGCGAATGGCGAACCAACGCAGACAGGGAGTTCTGGTACCTACAATGAGGGATGAGCATACGGGTGAGATGTTGTCCGAACATCAGGTGGCAACGCGCTTTCGAGACTTTTATGCCGCGCTATATGCATCACAGGGGCGGGCCTTGGAGGAATGCATATTGGAATATTTGACGCATATACAGCTGCCTGGATTGACGAACACGCACCGGGAGTTTCTGGCCCGACCGTTTGAGAGGGAGGAGGTGGTGTGGGCGCTCTCCTCTATGAAAGCTGGAAGTGCTCCCGGCAGTGATGGATTCCCAGCCTCTTCCTATAAGATGTTCTCTGACCTTCTAATTCCCAAACTGTTGGCACTAGTGGAGGAAATGGCGGATGCCGCAGTGATGCCACCTGCGATGAGGGAAGCCATTATCGTGGCTATTCTCAAGCCCGGAGAATCCCCTGATGACTGTGCTTCTATAGGCCATTATCGCTGCTTAATGTAGATGCAAAAATCTTCGCTAAGATTATTGCTAATCGCCTAAGCCCCCTGATTCCAAAACTGGTGGCGCCTGAACAGGCAGGCTTTGTGCCCAATCGTAACTTAACTTACAATATTCGTACGGTGTTCTCAGATTTTCAGCGCATGAAGCAGGACATGCCAGCTGTTGCCGTCTTTCTAGACATGGAAAAGGCTTTTGATACCGTGGAGTGGCCTTTCCTCCGACTGGTGCTGTGGCGAATGGGCGTGGGAGACCTATTTATACAATTGCTGGATAAACTGTACTATTCCCCAGTGGCTAGGGTGCGCATAGGTTCCCTTACGACGGAATCCTTCTCGGTGGAACGCGGTACCCGTCAAGGTTGCCCGTTGTCGCCTCTTCTGTATGCCTTTATTGCGGAGCCGCTGGCATGTGCGTTACGAGAGTACCATAGCCATAGAGGTCTAGGTTTCCCTACATATAGACTGATCGTGTCCACTGATGCGGACGATACTTTATTATATGTCAGGCACCCGGACAACAATCGACGGTGCTACGGGAAGTAGTATTGTTTGGCTCGCTTTCGGGGATCCATGTGAATTGGAACAAGACCATAATATTTCCCCTTACTCCTGCAACGACGAGGATAGAATCAGAATACCCTATACAGTGGACTACAGATTCGGTCCGCTATCTGGGCATTAAGCTGCATACTAATCCAGACGTGGTCCTCAGGGAAAACTATGGTGTGGCCGTCTCTAGGCTAGAGGACGATGTTGAAAAATGGATCGCACTGCCTCTATCTCTGCTGGGGAGAATATCCTTGCTAAAAATTATTGTGCTTCCCCACTTCCTATTTTTTTTCAGCAACATTCCTATGGTTTTGTCGGGTGCGTTCTTTCGTCAACTTCATGCTCTGGTGCTCTGTTTGGTTTGGGCTGGGAAACAACCCACGGTTGCCTGGAATATATTAATCCGGTCGTATGAGGATGGGGGGCTGCATGCCCCGGACCTCGAGTTGTACTATCGGGCCGCACAAGGGGGCACGTGCATGGATGGATACATGGCCCTGCTGATGCACCGCATCTGAAAATCGAGACACTGGTGGCTACTCCGGCGCCGCTGCTGGCTTTATTAGCTTAGAAAAACCAAAGGTGGTGATGGACGGAGCGTTGACAATACAAACACTCACCCCCAGTCAACTGATCTGGGTTTAATCCATCACCGTTCTTTAGCTCACTCCGCCACCCCAGTTCAGACATGGCCATATGCAAATCAGTTTGACCCTGTGCCTCATGGGAACAGTCCAGCCCAAACTGCCAAACCATGTCTTCCCTGGACCGGAATCAAGCTTCCCAGGACCGGTTTCTGGCATTACAGCCGTCTTCAGCCGGGCTTGCTTGATTCCAGTAGAAAAGTGAGCAAGGGACTCACGTCTGAGCATACCCTGCCAACTTAGGGCGAACAAAGAAAAACCAAAGGTGGTGATGGACGGAGTGTTGACAATACAAACACTCACCCCCAGTCAACTGATCTGGGTTTAATCCATCACCGTTCTTTAGCTCACTCCGCCACCCCAGTTCAGACATGGCCATATGCAAATCAGTCTGACCCTGTGCCTCATGGGAACAGTCCAGCCCGAACTGCCAAGCCATGTCTTCCCTGGACCGGAATCAAGCTTCCCAGGACCGATTTCTGGCATTACAGCCATCTTCAGCCGGGCTTGCTTTGTATCGCTTTATTAGCTTGGCCTTGAGATCGAAGCACGGGCATTCTGGATTCCATAAATGTGGTAACGCACGCGTGGTATCACCTCATGGATGCACAGGCTTGCTCACTGCTGTATGCCCCTGAGGCACAGTTGGTGTGGTGCTCGTGGCTATCCCCATGCTGCGATAGAGCGGTGCTGGAGTCCTTATCTGAATTGAATGTCAATTCAATTCAAAAAATCTTTATTCGATTGTAGAACATACAATCATAAAAGTACAATTCATAGATACTCATTTTAAAAACGATTCCAGACAATATATTACATATGGCAAATAACGGACACAGAGTACAGTACAAATAGGAGAAGGTACGGCGGGTGCTATGAGCATGAGCAATGTGAAGTTAAAAACATAAATTACTATATTCATTAAAAGACACCTAAAATCTTCACAGCATAATTAACCGTCCATGCTTTTCCTAAAACAGATAGCTTTTTTTTAAAAGTTACAGACAAATAAGGTACAGTCACAATTCAGCAGTTGTAGGTAATAAAGTGCGGGCTTAATTTGTAAAAAATTAAATTTCTTAAGACATGGTTTAAGGTATAAATGTCAATACTAAGGGCGATCTCTTTATTTCTGAAAAGGCCTGCACCTGGGATGATCTTAATCCGAAGGTAGGCGCTGACACCCGGTTACTCCCGCGCTTTCAATTCCACAGAGTCCGTCACGCCCTGAGGGGATTGATTGGTGAGGACATGGAGGAGCCACATACGGTCTTGGCGTACACCTATGTGGTCACTGCCAAAACCTCGACTAAACTGATCACGAACCTATACCGTATCACTCTCGCTGAAAGAACAGCGGATTACACTAAGCCGCGCCTGGCTTGGCAGATGGATTTGGATATAGATCTCCCAGAGGATACGTGGAAATATTGCTGCGCTAGTGTTCATATGGTTTCCCTTAACGGCAGGCATAGGCTGTTATATTTTAAATTCTTGTTGTCAAATCTGTTTTTATTTCACCCCCATGTCTGGGAGCAGCAATAAGGTGACTAATGCACAGCGTTAAGCCTACAACCCATCAGGGTCGGCCGCGTGGTGGCATAAGAAAGTGAAGCAACATTGACAATGCTCGATCAGTGATTTATACACAGCGTTCCACCTACAACCCAACAGGGCCGGTTGCGTTATGTACAAGCAACAGTCTCAGTGTAGTCACCGCCTACGATGATCTGGTCTCAGGACCATCTGTAACAACGAAACCAGTAAGGCAAAACCCATAGGATCAGGTGGGTCAAAACTTCAATAGGATGACAGGAAAGGAGACAGTAGAGTAGAGAGGACAGTAGGAATAGGCAAGGGAGAAGTCCATAAAAGGGAAGGGCCATAGAGCACCGAGAAGGGGACAGAGGGGGTAAAAGAGGGATGGGCACCATGCCCCATGCCAGCCAGCTGAGCGGTTGATCTTTTCAACAGTATTCAAGGGCTCACACACCTAAGCCTCACGCCAACAGTCTATCTGGGTTAGGGGGAACCACTGCATCCTCCACCAAGCGCAGCGCCCGGAGTTTGGGGGGCATGTGACGCGCGCGTTCTACTGCGCATAGATACTTCACCAAGGGTTGCCACATCGTTTTGAAGCGCGCGTCTCGGGCCTGCAGCCGAGCGGTGAGGAGTTCCATCGTCAGAACATGCCAGAGGCGTACAAACCACGCAGCTATGGGTGGTGCTTCCGGCCTCTTCCAGTACAGAGCAATGAGCTGCCTAGCAGCTCCCAGCATTTGAAGCATCAGCACCCAGTCACTCCGGGTGAGGGCCCTCAACCCTGTTGGCTTAATACCCAGTAGCAGTGTGCAGGTGGCGTCAGGCAGAGGAAACCCCAGTACCCCCCTGATGTGGCTCAAGACTTCCTTCCAGAAGAGGGTCAGCAAGGGACAGGTCCACCATATGTGCAAGAAATCCCCAGTCGCTGATCGGCACCTCCAACACACAGGGGACGTGGTCGGAAACATTTTGTGTAGCCGCTGCGGCGTATAGTACCACTGAGTCATTATTTTATATGCATTCTCCTGTTGTGAAATACTATGATAGATTCGGGGTATATCACGCCACAATCTGGACCACTGTGCCGGAGTGATATCTACACCCGAAAGGGAGTGCCAGCGTTGTTGATATGTCTGGGAGGGCGGGGTGTGTGGGTGCTGTAGAATCTAATAAATTTTCGAGATCAGTCCCTTCGTTTCGGTGAAGGAGCGAGCTAGTCGCTCATACGGGGTAAAGGCGCGTGTAGCCGCCTGATATGTGTCGTCTGCCAGCACCCAATGTTTCAGTTGAGCATATTGTAGTCCGGCCTCGGGCGGCACTTGAAATTCCTCCCTGCAGTCCGGGAAGGTCTTAAGCGCACCTCCATCGAACAGATCCGCAAGCACCCAACAGTTACCCTGAGGCCACCTGCGGAAGGCCCCGGTCCGATGTGCCAGAGGAAAACTCGGGTTCCCTACAATAGGGGTGTGTGGGGACGGAAAGGTCATAAGGCCCTTGCGCACCGCTATTCTGTCCCAAATCTCTAGCACCGTTTTCGTAGGCACCACCAAGTATGCGCTTGGAGACCGCCCCGCCCTAGGTTTCCACGCCAGGTCCCAGATGGTGCGCCCAGTCACGGCTCTGTCCATGTGGAGCCATCCCTTCTCGCTCTCCGTCACACCCCATTCCACTACATACCTAAGGTGTGCTGCCCAATAGTACTCTACCAGGTTGGGACAGCCCAGACCCCCCCGATCCCGAGGTGCCATCAGGAGAGCCTGAGAGAAGCGGGCCGCTTTCCCCCCCATATGAAGTTGGTGAGGTCGCGCTGTAGGCCACGTATGTTGTGCAACGGTATAGAGGTAGGAAGGCACTGAAACAAGTACAGGATCTTAGGCAGGATGGACATCTTGACGGCATTGATTCTGCCCAGCCAGGATGGCACAAGTGGTCTCCACCGCCGCAAGTCCTCGAGGACCGATCGCCAACACTCCCTCCAGTTGGCTTGCGTCCAATCATCTAACGTGGGGGTCAGTTGCAGGCCCAGGTACCGGATGTGTTGGGTCGACCATTTATAGGGGGCGAGCCGCTCCAAGTCCGGGATTTCAGAGTGCGGGATAGTGAGGTTGAGTGCCCAGGACTTACTATGGTTAATTTTCAGGCCAGAAGCACGCTCGAAAAGGCATAACGCTCTATGCACTGCCGGTATGGACTCTTGGGGCTTTGCAAGCGCAAGGATGAGGTCATCTGCGAAGAGCGCTACTTTGTTGTCCTGGCTGCCTAGAGGGATGCCATGAATATTGGGGTCCCTCCGTATCATATCCGCTAGGGGCTCCACTGCCAGCGCGAATAAAAGGGGCGAAAGCGGGCAGCCCTGCCTGGTTCCCCTCCCGATGATAATCGGCTCCGTAAGCTGTCCATTGACACATATCCTGGCTCGCGGCGCAAGGTACGGAGCCATGATCCTAGTGACCATCTGCGGGCCGAGTCCCACCCTGTACAGCACTGCCCGCAGGAAGGACCAGTCCACCCGATCGAACGCCTTCTCTACGTCCAGCGAGAGAAGGCAGGCAGGGATCTTCCAGTGGTAGGCTTTCCCCACCAGGTGAGCAATCCTGCGGACGTTGTCTGCCCCCTGACGACCGTGGATGAAACCCACTTGATCGGGGTCTATCAAGCCCGGCATGTGAGGACCCAGTCGCTTCACTAGCAGCTTGGTGTAGGTTTTAAAATCTGTATTCAGTAGGGCGATCGGTGCGATATGACGCGCACTGTGTCGGGTCCTTCCCGGGTTTCGGGATTAAGGCAATTTCGGCCAGCCCCATGTCAGGGGACGAACCCACCTCCTCTGTAAAGGAGTTGAACAGGCGCAAGAGGTAGGGGCCGAGCTGCGTCTGAAACATGTGATAGAAGGATAGAGGGAGCCCATCCGGTCCTGGCGTTTTCCCCAGGGGAAGCTCTCGGATCGCCGACGCTATCTCCTCCTGCACTATCGGTTCCTCTAGTTCCTTCGCATAATGAGGGTGCAATGTCGCTCCCCCGTATCGCCCCAGCACCTCCTCCACCAGCTCCGGAGGGGGTTTCTCCTCCGTGTACAGAGCCGTATAATAGTCCCAAAAGGCCCTACACTTATCCTTAGCCGCCATGACTCTGGACCCATCCGGCAGTTGAACATTCGCTATATGCGCTTTCGCAGCACGGGCTCTCAGTCTTCTCGCCAGCAGCTTTCCAACCTTGTCCCCCCCTTCAAAATACCGTTGCTTCAGTGCCAGGAGGGATTTCTCCACCCTATTTGCGTGCAGCAGCCTGAGCTGCCCTCTAAGGTTCGCAAGTTGTCGCCGCGATCGCCGAGTAGAGCAACCCTGGTCTTGCCTTTCTGCTTTCTTTAGGTCTCCCGTAAGCCTGTCCTCCAATGCTCGCGCCTCGTGTGCCCGTGCAATTGAGAGGGAGGTGATATGCCCCCGCATGGTGGCTTTGAAGGCGTCCCAGACCACCGGGAAGGGTGTTTCAGGAAGATCATTATTCTCAAAATAAGAGACAATGGCCCCCCTAATGTTCTCAACATCCGCCGCATCCCGAAAGATACTCGGCGGGAGGCACCATCTCCGTTCCCAGGCAGGGCATGCAGCCGGGTCCTGCAGCAGCAGCTCAACGTGGGCGTGGTCAGAGAGAGAGATGTCAGACAACTCAACCCCTAAAGTGTCGCGGAGAAGGTCATTGGAGGCAAACAAATAATCTATGCGAGAGTAGGACCGGTGAACATGCGAGTAGTACGAATACTCCCTCTTGTCCGGAGAGAAGTACCTCCAGGCATCAAACAGCCCAAGGTCTGCCAATTGCTTGCGTAAGGCCGCCGACATTGCCCCGGCACCGCTGGAGGAGTTCACACTTCGGTCCATCACCGGATCCCATCCCAAGTTAAAGTCCCCCCCCCCACGATGAGATATTTTAAATTCTTGAATAGGGTCTATTACACCCCTGAGCGCTTATTCAGATACGGCTTGTGGGATAGTCCAAGGTGTGAGCGGTGTCGAGCCCCGACGGCTGATTTCTTACATCTGGCATGGTTGTGTCCGAGGGTGGCGGACTTTTGGCGTCTGGTTTATGACGAGGTGAATAGGGTTACCGATTTGCAATTGTCCCCATCCCCTCTACTGGCCTTGTTGGGGTACTCCAAGGATGTACCGCCGGCTGCTCGCCGACTGGTAGATATGACTTCCATAGTAGCTAAGAGGTGCGTGGCCCTTACTTGGATGCGGGGACCGACTCCGACACTGGCTCGCTGGTCTAACGACATGTTATATTGCTGCACACAATCAGAACACTATAGTGAATTATTGCCACCACGAAACAGACCTAAAAACTACTGGGCGTTGTACCTGGAAAACAGACAGAGACAGGATGAGAGCGACCAGGGGTAAACACTGACTACACCGGACACGGGGGAGGCACGGGAGGAGGTAATGCCTCCCATTAACTAGGATCATAGGCAAGCTGGTGGCGATGGAGTCCCGGAAGTGGCTACTAACTGCATTGGTTGTATAGAGCGGGTGGAGTGGGAGAGGTGTTCATTTATTTGGTGGGAACGTTCATGCTGTTCGATTGATGTATACTGATGTCCTGAAAGTGTTTATGATTGTACGTTGAAGAAATGTCAATAAACAAATTAATTTAAAAAAAAATTTAAAAAAAGATCAGACACGTGCTGCAGCCAGCTTTTCCGTCTTTTAAAGACATACC
Source organism: Lissotriton helveticus (assembly GCF_964261635.1). Lineage (NCBI taxonomy): Eukaryota > Metazoa > Chordata > Amphibia > Caudata > Salamandridae > Lissotriton > Lissotriton helveticus. The sequence continues at coordinate 352,046,414 of NC_136065.1, read as the reverse complement.
AGAGTCGTCATCCCTGGAAGATCGCCTGCTTGATGGGCCTCTCAATTCGAAAGCAATATACTTAACTTACAAGAAGCTGAGTAACAACCTTCCAGACACCTCCCCGAAGCTCAGGGAGCGGTGGCAAGATGATATAGGCCCTATAGAGGATGAAGATTGGCAGTCGGCTCTGATGCCCCCGCTTGACGCAGCCATCACTCAGAGGTTTTGCCTAATTCAGCTTAGAATACTCCATCGATCATATATTACAGGGACAGTTTTGGCCAGGATAGGATCCTGATGACAGATGTGTGAGGGGATGTGGGCAGCAGGCCACATTTTACCATACATTGTGGTCCTGCCCCAAGATACGCCCCCTTTGGGAGGGAGCCACGACTCACATGCTCACAGCCCTGGGGAAAGCTATAACATTGACATCACAGCTCAGATTGAGGGCGGAGCTTGGAGCCGTGGACGATGGCCGCCTAGCTTGCGAGCTCCACAACCGAGCCCGCAGTTATCCTGTAAACCGAGCACCCTGGGACCCCAAAACCTGCCCGGGCGATTGATGAACAAGTGGAGTCCACTCGACTGCGATCTTGGAGAGATCGGCGGTTTCCGCTACGAGAAACAGCGGCCGGATGCACCGGCTGTGAAGACGGCGCTGCAAGATCTGAAATGGCGGAGTGATGAAGCTGTCGCCGTCTGGAGGCCTCCGCAACGACCGTGCATTGCTGTCCCCCCGCAGCACTCGGCGAATAGCGGACTGAAGTGCCAGAGCAGCCGGGACACGGGATTGCACTGCCGGATCTAAGTGCGCGAGGAGCGGTAAACCCCCCCTGGCTGGCGGTTGATCGGGGAGCTGAGGGTGAGGCGGAGGAGTGGACTGGTTGGCGTTGTGCCGTGGCAAGTGGTGCGACGTTGGGTGGACAATCGCTGCTGAACGCTCGCCCCCGCTGTGAAGGAGGCGACCTGATAACGGTTCGATGTGCTGCCCGGAGCTGATCCCGAGGCGGACCTCTGTTGGAGACCGGGGCTGTGTGTGCGATAGGGCTGGGACCCTGATGCAATTTGTGGCATGACGTGCGCTGGGGACCTGTTAGCGGCGGCAGCGGAGCGGACTGCGGTCTCATAGGCGACCTGCGTCACTGGTGTCGGACGGCGGAATTTTGCCCGATTTAGGCGCTTTGATCTGTTGAGCGCTGAGGACTCTCCCCTCAACTGAGGGACCTGCGGAGGGCGCTGTTGGCCTGGCCATAGGGGACGGCTCTTGAGACTGGATGAGAGGACCTTGGTTATGATTCGGGGCCCCGCCTCTTCTTTGGTACCCTGAACGATTAGCATACCCCGAGGGGAGCTAGAAGACCGAGTGGCGGACCTTTGGGGACTTGGCCCCACCGCGGAGCAATCGCCTGGGGCTGTGCCCTGCTGTGCAGTCCCGCGGGACGGGAGGGAGAGACAAGATGGCGCCCTACCACCTGAACGGGGCATTGTGGCATGGAGGTGTCCCGAGGCTGACCGGCTCCCCGTGCCTGTCGTCCTGTGAGCTATGAATGACCTTCGTGCTCCCTGCATTACCAGCGCGCTCTCCTGCGGCTTGAAGAGAGAGAGAGGGGATACCGTGAAGGAGGTGAGGCCGACGGAGCCCGAGTGGCGCAATTATCCAGGACTGAACTGGCACTGACTGGGAGGGCACGCCTCTTCATCCTGCTCAAGAGAGCCGTGCGGGGTCCTTACCGGATACAGGACACTAACCGCACTCGACTACGACGCCAGGCGGCGGGACTGGCCCCCCGCGAGTGAGCAATATGGGGAAACCGAGGGGCAGTAAGGATGGAGCCCAACAACAATCCGATACGGAATTGTCGGGGCACGGTGAGCAAGATGAGCAGGATCAACCTCGCGACCCACTACAGCAGCAGCAGTTGGACAAGATCTTGGCAGCAATAGTGGACACCAAGGCAACGTTGCAGCAGGATATAGCGCAAGTTGCGACAGGGCTGGGCCTTCTACGAGCGGACCACGGGAAGCTGGTGGACAGAGTTACCGAAGCTGAGAAGACCCTCCACACCGTGGTTCCAGAGCATACTGTCCTCAAGTTCGCCATGGCAGATGTCCTCGACCGAGTGGGAGCGCTGGAGAAAAGGGCAGAGGAGGCAGAAGGGCGCAACCGCCAGAACAATGTCCATATTGTGGGCCTGCCCGAAAAAATGGAGGGCTCTGATATGGTGCGTTTCTTGGAGGGCTGGCTCAAGACAGAGGTTGCGCCAGAAGGCCTGTCGACATTCTACACTCTGGAGAGGGCTCATAGGGTGCCTGCTAGACCTCCTCAGCAGGGACGACCCCCGAAACCGGTGGTGGCGAGGCTGCTACACTACCGAGACAGAGACTTCCTGCTCCAGAGGGCGCGCCTGTATGGACCATATCAAGTGGGTAACAGTAAGGTGAACCTATTCTAGGACTATACATTCGAAACACAACGGAAGCCGTCCTCCGTCTTGGCTATTAAGAGAGAACTGCGAGCGGAAGGGCTCCAATACTCGCTACTTTACCCGGCTAAACTGCGCATCATTGTGGATGGCTCGACACACTTCTTTGATACACCGGATGAGGTTGGTGCATGGTTAGAACTCTAAAGAGCTGGGAAGGATGGTACAGACCGCAGGGCGTGGAACCCCACAGCATTCCAGCAACAGAGACGGTCGAGAAGACGCCGACGTCGACAGGGCAGTCCGAGAGGACCGCCATTGCTGCAGGCCGAATCGGAACGAAGGGATGCGCTGGAGGCGGAGATGGCACTGTCGGACCCACACAGACTCCACTCCCCGAAGAAAGCAGACTCAGGCGACGGTGATGAGGGCTCGGAAGAGGAGCACTCCGAGGCGGACAGCACGAACCTCCCACCGGTCACGCCGGCCACGGCGGATGACATGATGGACGGAAACTGAAATAGCTGTGTGACTGTGCACAGAGCTCCTCCTTGACATTGATGGACCCGCCACAGCAGGTTTGATGGAAGGAGGGTGGAGTGAAGGCAGGGGGGGCGGGCGGAGGCATGCCGCACTAGCGATGGATGCGCTAAGCGCATTAGCTGGGGTTTTTGGATCCGTAGCCGATGTGGACCCATGGACGTACACCACTGGAACTAACTGTCGCATAGCTGTTTGGGGAGGTAGGGGAGGAGGTCTAGGGGGCTTGCTCTCATAGGGCCCGGTTGATGACTGTGAGTGGGACGGCTTGAGGCGGCTACCCGTTGGTGTCCAGCACCCCCTCATTGCCCATAAGGCACGCCCACAGGGACTTCTGGTGGGCTTATCAGTTGTATGACAGAGGTCATGGTTTGGATGGGGACTAAGTGGGTATCACTAGGACCTGTTCTTGGGGGGGAGGGGGGATTGGGACAGTTGGGGGGATGTTGGTGAGTGACCACTACCTATGCAGAAGCGGAGGAATGTTTTCGGTACCACAAACTGCTTTGGGAAAATGGCTGAGTATAATAATCTGAGATGTATAACCTGCAACGTGAGGGGGCTACACTCCATGGCGAGGCGACACAAGGTTCATGCTTATTTGGTTTGCATGGGGGTACATATAGCCCTACTCCAAGAAACAGACTGAACGAAAACTGAGGAGATAGCGCTGCAGCGAAGATGGAGGGGGCAAGTATACAACACCACCTATTCTGCATTTGCTAGGGGAGCACTGATCTGGATTCGGGCGGGGGTTCCTTTCCAACTGACTAGGCAGACAATGGACCCGGAGGGTAGATACATGGCAATTGAGGGAAGACTCAGGGGCAGGGATGTTGCACTATGTAGCATATTTGCACCCAACTTTGATCAGCTGACCTTCCTGTCGAAGTTATCAGGAGCTAAGGCACAATACCTTGCGGGTCCGCTTGTGCTGAGGGGAGATTTCAACTCTGTAATGGACGTTTCGTTGTATAGATCTCACTCTCCCTTGGCCGACTCCCCAGTGCATCAGCTGGCTAAAGGCAGGCTTGACTGGCAGATGCGCTGGGGACTGACGGACGTCTGGCGCGTGCAGCACCCGCGTGTTCGAGATTACTCCTATTTCTCTGGTATGCATGAGCTGCACGTTCGACTCGACGCAGTGTTGTGTTCCCCGACGGTACTACCCACGATTGTGCGAACTGAGTATCTTACTAGAACGATCTCAGATCACAACCCCCTATTATTCATCATGGACTGGATGGTTGTGAGCTCATGTGTCCCCACTTGGAGGCTACGACCCGAAACGTTAGACGACCCTCTTTTCCACGCGGCGTTAAAAGAGGGGATTACACAATACTTCGCTGTGAACGTGGGTACGGCCACGTTGAGGGCGACAGAATGGGACGCCTTTAAGGTGGTCACCAGAGGGCTCTGTATAGATAAGCACACGGGGGTACGTAAGGTGCTCCGGGAAGACCTGGATAAAGCTGATACTAAACTGTGGGAGATTGAAATAATGAGACCTGGCCACCCAGACCTACAGAAAGAACATCGGGCAGACAAGGAAGCGGTAGCGGTCGAAGTGGAGCGTTTGCGATGTTTTGACCACAGGGCCTACACGGTGAGGGTGCATGCGGAGGGAGACAGGGCGGGAACTTTGCTAGCCTGGCTGGCTAACCCCACAAGGAGAAGTTCCCCCATTCCGATTTTGAATAATGAGTAGGGAGAGCTGATTTACAAAGCAAAATCATGCAACGCTTCCGGCGCTATTATGCAGAGCTCTAAAAAAGCAAATTAGAGATCGGAGATACCGCTATCGACACTTTCCTAGCAGAGCTGGACTTGCCGGGCCTAGACCAAGAACAGGCGGACGCCCTGGGAAAAGAAATTGAACTGGGGGAAATTCGGGCCGCCATTATTCGAATGGCCCGTAATAAAACGCCGGGACTGGATGGATTACCCATAGAGTTTTATGGGAAATATGTCGATTTATTGGCGCCGAGGCTCCAGGAAGTCTATAAAGAGGCCAAAGAGACAGGGCGCCTGCCCCAGTCAATGCTTGAAGCGCTGGTGATCCCACTGTTGAAACCTGGAAGGGAGAGTGAGTAGCATCTTGGCGGCCCGTCTCCTGCAGCACATGACTGCGCTGGTCCATGAGGATCAGGCTGGTTTTATACCAACGCGGAACACATCCGCAAACATCAGGAGATTGATATGACTTTTAGATCACGACCACCTAGACACACAAACGCCGCTAGTAATGTTGATAGACATTGAGAAAGCTTTTGATAGCTTGGAGTGGGAGTACTTATATAAAGTTTTGAGACGGTTCGGTCTAGGTGAGGGATACTTACAGTGGACGAAAGTACTTTATGCCTCTGCGGTGGCTAGAGTAAGAATAGGATCACTGATATCACCCCAGTATCCGGTAGAGCGTGGGACGAGGTAAGGGTGTTCGCTATCTCCATATTATTCGCCCTGGCGATCGAACCCCTTGCGGCCGAGATCCGAACAGGGAAACACTATGGAGGCCTGGGCAGCAGGGTCGGATGGCAGTACATATCTCTGTACGTGGACGACTTGTTACTGTACCTTGAGGATGCGGAAAGGGCACTGACTGGAGCAAAGAGGCTACTCTCACGGTTTGGAGCAATGTCGGGCCTGCAGGTGAATTGGTCCAAGACATGCTTATTCCCAGTGTGACGGGGAGAAATTAAGCCACGTATGTGTCAGGAAATGAGCTGGGCGCCTACTTGCTTGAAGTACCTGGGGGTATATGTCTACCACACTGCGACGGACATGTTGGAAGGCAATGTGGGCCGCGGCCTGAGGGCTTTGGAAGGCAGTATGGCCTTTTGGGCCACCCTCCCCCTGTCGGTGACAGGCCGCATTTCCCTCTTGAAGATGATAGCACTTCCAAAACTACTATATTACTTCAGGACGCTTCCGGTGTGGATACCCAGCGCTACCTTTAAACTATTGAAATCATTGATAATATTGATAATATTGTTTCTCTGGGGATTGGGCAGGGTGGCGCAGACGACGCTCTTGCGACCTATAGATGAGGGTGGGTTGGCGGTCCCGGACTTTGAGATATACTATCTAGCAGCCCAACTGCAGATCTTTACGCAAGAGGTTGCGAGAGTATTCCGGGGCCCGGAGCACTAACGGGAGAAGGGAACGCCGCACCACATCCTTGCATACATAGCTCTGCAGCAGAACCTGGACCTCAGAGACCTTCTCACTGAAGAGGAGATGTTTAGGCTCTGTTGGAATCGCTCCCAGCGCAGAGCGGGGGGGATTCACCCATACGTGCCCGAAATACCGCTCGGGATGATAACGGCACTTCCGCACGGCGGCGATTGGTCGCAGCTACAAACGTGGGAAGAGGCAGGGCTGCAAGTCTTGGGTGATCTATACGAAGACGGGAGGCTGCTGCCCTACTGCACCTTACAGGAGAGATTTGGGTTGCCGAGGGGGGGATTTTTGTTACATGCTGCTCTTACTAGAGCGCTACAGGAGCACTGGACGGAGGGGTTGCTTGAACCCAAGACAACTATGGCCTGCCAGTACACCATGATGGCGGCAGGGACGTATAAAGCAGTCACATGCCTGTACGCTAGGATGATCCGCGAAAACTTGCCTCCCCTGACGGCACTCAAGGGCAAGTGGGAAACTGATCTAGGTAAGGACATCCCTGAGACGGCCTGGAAGCAGATAGTGCAGCGAGCCCGGAAGAGCACGAGGAACGCACGATTCCAGTTGGTGCACTTCCACATTCTCCACAGGGCGTACTTAACACCTGGGAAGATCCGACGATACTTTGCAGCGGATGAAGCGGCGTGCCCCAGGTGCTTGAGGGTAGGGGTGGAGCTAGACCACATGCTTTGGACATGCCCCGCAGTGGAACACTACTGGACGGAGGTTGCTGACGTCTTGAATGGGGTAACGGAGAGGCAACTGCAGTTTGACATGGCTATTAGTATACTGCACTGGTTTCCATACACGCCCAAGAACAAGATCACGAGGAAGTTCAAAGACATGGGGCTCCTGTTGGCAAAGCGGGAAATCACGAAACGTTGGAAAGCAACCATAGGTCCCACCACTACAAGATGGAAGAACGAGTTTCTAAGATGGGCTGCCAGCGAAAGCACATTACGATTTCAAATGGCGCGCAGGCGTAATGATGATAAGGCATTAGAGGCAGCAGCAGCCTGGGAAGCGCTAGTGCAGGCACTTCGAGACTATGAGCCGCATGACGCAGGGGAGGGACACGACGCTGATGGGGGGAGATGAGCCGTGAATAAACCGGCAGTTCACGTACTGTGACACAGAGCTATTCCTAAGAAGGCATACTACTAAAATTTGGATTCGGCTAGCTGCGTAGGTGGTGGGTCCTGTGGGGGGGGGAGAGGGGAGTTATAGTTTCATAAGGATAAACGTAGGGCTACGCTAATATGGGCCCAGTTTCACTTGGAGCATTGACTGTAGCAGACAACACATTGTCATGCCATGTAATGTATATCTAGTGGGGGGCTATTGCTCGCTCCTTTTCGGGGGTATGATGATGTGCACTGCACAAGGTTCCATGTATGTTTTGTGGGAAAAAAAAAAAACAATAAATCATGTAAAAAAAAAATCACAGCTCAGATTATTTAACATCTGGGAGGCCACTGAACTAACAGAAGTCTAATGGCAATTCACAACGCTGGGTTACACACTGGTTAAGAGAGAATTGGCTAGGGGCTGGGGGGACATACACCCACCTCGTGTCGCCCTATGGGCCAAAGAAATGGATAGATGTATGCTGGCAGAGACTGAGGTCTATAAAGCTCGGGGATGCCCCAAGAAATTGGTTAAGAAATGGTCACGGGGGAACGAACACAGGGGAGATCTATGTGTGTCACCCACGACTGAAATGAAAATGCGAAGGCAAGAGAGACTGGTAGGAGATATGTAATGAGTAATTTTTGATTAATGTTTTAATTGGAATATTTTGATGAAAGTATGCAATGTGTCGTTCAATCATGTAATGTAGTACTGTGATTTTAATCAATACACAAACTTTAATTAAAAAAAAATTAAAAAATTAAAAAGTGCATTTAAAGCACAATTTGGAATAAATAATACGAAAAAAGAAAGATAACCAGTCAATCTTTGAAAATTGCACTCCTCTTAGCAGCATAACAAGATAAACATTTTAGTAACTTTTGATCCTTTTGAGCTTCAGACAATTTTTAAGTTAAAATCATCGGAATATGCAGCAGATATGTGGCAAATATGGCAGAGACATAATTATGTGCAAAGCATTTGCACACTAGGACATTATGCCACTCATGTTTGAACTGATCTTGTGGAAAAAGGGAGGAGGAGTGCGGATGACAGAAACTGCATGGTTCAGAGACACATGACTTGGGATTCCACTTTTAAGCATATTTGGGACATTCTGTGATTGGAAAAGTCTCCCGCTTTCTGAATATATTTTAATGTCAATAACTAATTTTAAACCTTGAAGAAACATGTGTATCCATTGGTTGAACTAAATAACGTAATTAGCTGCAACTGGTCAGTGAAATGCCTAAAAAAATACTAAACATTGGGATGTTTTGCTCTTTCTGGCCCCACCTCTGACTCTGCCACTGACCCAATCCTCTGGTTATTCCCGCCCTCTAATTCTACGCCCACAGGTCCCCTACTTTTTTTCCCCACATCGACCACTGATTACCAGAGATTTGAAGGATGTTTCAGTTCTGCGGTAACAGCCCATAGTGCAGACCAGGGTGAAGGGCCTTGTGATCGAACTAAGAACAAACACAAAGAGGTGGGCAAAGCACATTGATGTATGTTAGAATTGGGGGTCTTTGGTTGGCACAGGTAGGTACTTGTGACAAGCAGGGCCCCTCTCCTCTAGTCAGGGCCAGGGAATTACTCTCTCAAAATAACTCCTGCTCACCCTCTAGGCGGCATGGCGTGAGCAGTCAAGGCTTATTTCAGAGGCGATGTAAGTTAAGCATTTATGACCACATACAGTAACCCAGTGACAACACTACAAATGGACACCACACAGGTTTTTTTTATCAAAAATAAGTATAGTTTATATAGAGTTATCACAAGACAAATAAACGACAAAAAGAATCCACAGTACTATTAAGTTTCAGAGTTCAGGTTAAAAAGGCTTAATTCAAGGTTCTGTGCGAGTCTATAGCCTTGTCCGGCTACAGCGTTGCTGAAAAGAACACAGAGTCTAACAAACCCAGCGGATCGCGGTGGTCCGGGCCCACTCAAATGTCAACAGACTCAGTCACAGTACCTTTTCCTTGAGGCGGCTGGCACGGATGTGCGAGCCAGTTCCGGAGTTCGTCGCGGTGTAGAAAAAGAAAGCGGTGCAGGTCACAGTGTCCTTCCAGTCACGGTGCAGGCTACGACTCGTTGATGGCGTCGAGACGGAGTCGGTGAGCTTAGAGCTTGCGTTGTTCGAGGTGGACGTTGCTCGTTGCAATGCTTCCAGCTTTACGGTGCGGCGACAGAGCCGGAGTTCGGGAGCTGCCGTCGATCAGTCCGGACAGCGGTGCGAGTCGGGTGGTGCGTCGCAAAGCATGCGAGGCGGTGTCCAACTCCGGTGAGGTCACAGGACTCGAAGTCAGCAGCAGAGACCGCGTCAGTCAGACCAGTTCGATTTGGTGTAGCGAGGCGTTGCATGTCGCGGTGTCCGTCCGGTCACGGTGCAGGCTACGGCTCATTGACGGAGTCGGTGAGCGCAGAGCTTGCGTTGTTCGAGGCGGATGTTGCTTGGTACGGGGCCTACAGGACTCCGGGCCGGTCGTGAGGGTCTGTCACAGCTCCCTGCCTCTGTAGCCACTTGTTTCCAGCAGCAATTCACAAAGGCTGGTGAAGTCCACGGGTCCTGGGACTTCGGTCAGGGGGCAAGCTCTCTTCCAAGCCCTTAGAGATCTTTGCACAAGTTGAAAGAAAAGTCCACAAAGTTCTTTCTCCTATCTTTGGCAGTCAGGCAACCACTGCAGGTCAATCCCCCAAGCAGCATTTCAGCTTGGGAATAGTCTCTCCTCAGTTTCTTCAGGTTCCTTCTCCTCAGCAGAGGTTTTGTCTCGTCAGTCCAGATGTGATCTAATTTCATGGGATCAGGGTCCCAATATTTATACCCCAAAATCCTTTGTTCTCTGAAGGGAGAGGGGGCCTGTGCCTAGTCCAAACCAGTTCTGAAGCACTCTGTTTACCAGACTTCTCCTTTCCTTTCACAGTGCAGGACAGGCACATCAGACACCCCACAGGAGGTGGAGCCAGCATTATGGAAGGCAAGTACAGTCCTGGAGCACTTTGTTGACAGTTTTCCTTCTTTTCTTTCAGTGTGCAGGGCAGAGACATCAGACGCACCACAGGGGGTGGAGCCGGCATTGTAGAGGGAAGGCCCAGCCTTTTTCAGGTCCCAGGTGCAAATCCTCCCTCCCATCTAGATGCAGATCTCTCTACTCACCATCAGGCTGCCCCAGCCTGTCTCCTGGAATTCCCCAGCCCTGTCACACACAAACCCAGACAAGGAATACACAACCACGCAGAGGCAGGCTCAAATGGTTAGGCAAGCAAATACCTACTTTCTAAAAGGGGTATTTGCAAACACAGAATATTAAAATAAAGTTTACTAAAAGATGTATTTTATTATTCTGAGTCCAGGCATACTAAACTCGAATTTCTGCCATGTTCTCTGAGTCCGCTAGGATTATAAAGTGCAACAATTCTAACAGCCCATTCTGGCCTATGGAGAACAGGTAGCCTTGCAATAGTGAAAAACGAAAATGGCTGTAATTCACTATTAGGACATTCCTCACACATCAGGGCTTGTCCTGCCTTATACTTACAATGCACCCTGCCCTTGGGCCAACCATAGGGATGACTAATATGAAGAAAAGGGAAGGTTCAGGGACTGCCAAGTAGGTGCACTTGCCCAGTCAGCATGCCAGTACCAGACTGCACGCAGGCTCTGCAATGGCAGATCTTAGACACATTTTACAAGGCTGCTTCTGTGGGTGGCACAACCAGTGCTGCAAGCCCACTAGCGGCATTTGGATTTACACCCCCTGGGCACAGTCAGCGCACTGCACTAGGGTCTGACAAGTAAACCAAATATCAAATCATGGAACTAACTAATCAATACATCAATACATCAATTTACAGTAGGGAGCACTCACACTGTGGCACTGGACAGCAGTGGCACAGTGCCCAAAGCATCTAACACCAGCAAAAACACATGAGGCAACAGCAAAAAAATAGAAGGGAGACCCACGCCAATGGTGCCGGGTCTAACAATGTATTAAAGAAAAAGATTGTCATATTTTCAGCATGCTTCCCTCTATGCCACAGTGTGCCTTCAAAGACTAAATGCACCATGTGTGTCATGAATAAGGACATTGCTTACTTTTATGCTACACAGGATATAAGTAGGCCATTTTCACACTGCCAGAACATCAACAAAGTGCATTGTTACATCGCAAAAATATATTGCCATTGTGTAACTGAGTCTCCTTTATGCTAGCCAACCTCCACCACACATTGGTCCACTTTGCCAGTGGTTGGTCCACCCTCTTCCCATCTCACCATCGAAGAATAGAACTTTTTATGTGGCTGACCCTTTTGTATTATGGTGATCAGTTCCCCTAGCAGAACACTCTTCTCCTGAATGACTATACACGTAACACAACGATGTCCCGATTGATTCTTCGCAAAGAGGTATTTGGGGGCATATCATCAAGGGACGGCTATAAATAACGCAAAACGCGCCTTAGCGCTTTTTTATTTATCGCTATCTATCTCTGGAATTTATCGCCCTGGTAGCGCGTTATTAACAACGTGTTTCTCCAGGGCGATAAAAATTCCAGCGATAGCACGGAAAACGCAGTTTTGCAGGGAACATCTCTGCTTTTCCTGCGATGTTCCCTGCAATAACCTTGCTGATACGACCCTGCTGTTGTATCAGCATAATCCACCCCCAGTGTTAGGAATAGGTAAGTCTGCATTTTAGCAGACTTTTTTTGGCGAAAACAGCGGTTTTCACCAAAAACTAACGTCTGTTTAAATGCTGGGGCAGCCTTGTAAATATCGCGATGTGCACATCAGCGATATTTGCAAGGTTGTACTGCCCAGTGATGCCCACTTTGCATCTCATTACAGATGCAGAGATGCAAAGGGAGGCGTCGGGTAAAAGGGTGCTAGCATGCGCTAATGCATGTTAGCACCCACTTGCTAATATGCCCCTTGGTTTAGTAGCAATCATGGGCATCCATTTTGGATTGGCTGTATGGGAACAATGCGCTATAAATAGCTTTCACAATAAATTAACACTTTTAAAGAACTCTTCATGATTCACACCTACGTCGGCCCAAGGAATGGCACGCACTCTTATGAAATACGACTTAGGTGGAAGGTAGAATTGGCGGTATTTTCGTGGTGTATGGCTACCGCATGTTAACTTGACGATTATGAAATGAATGTCCTTGGAGGCTTAATTTGTCAAATGTGTGCATATAAATCAACATAATGAACGTAATAATAAAATTACAAAACGACTCACGGGGCATTGCCTTTCTTATAGCATACACAAGCGCCCTGATGGAGCTGCAGTTCTGAGAATAAAAGCAAGAACCTACCCGCTCTTCCTTTTAGAAAGTAAATGACGAAGAAAATCCTCATGATCATTATCCGGGGGTTTATCTTAATCTGACGTTAGGTGGCAGTGTTGCCTTATAATTTTCAATGTTCTTCTTCATTGCTGGTTTATGAACTTAATATGGTTTCATGCATTCACAAATTCTATTTAAATGTGGTATAGAAGAGTATTATCACGTTAAGATCTGCCCTAAATACGACAGTGGTGGGAAAATGTAGCAAAAAAAGCAAAGCTTTCTGTTTTGAATAAGTGGAACAGAACTACAGGCAGTAAACAGGCAAATGAACTCGGGAGTAGAATAGTCCCTCATGCATTCAAATGGCAGCGCTTCCCGGAAAGCGAGAATATACAACAAAAACTTAATAGCATGATCTGAAAGAATACTACTCTGGGTGGAGCCAAAGCCTACTCTATATATATTTTGAACAATTGCTAACAATAGGTATTGCAGACAACTGCACGGTCAAGCCAGACTTAAAAACGTGCAAAATTAAGTCAAGGGTACTGGATTTATCGCCTCTGCTCCACAATCTAGTACAACATTCTATCTGCATTAACACTACCCTTTATGTAAATGAAGGACAGATGCTCAATGTAGAAATTGGCTTAAAGAAAAAACAAGGTTTATGATTGTCTCCTCCATAAGAGTTTAACAGCATATCTCTAAATGTGTATTCCTTTAATTTTCCATGCATATAAATGGAGGCCATTGTCAGATTCCGCCTTGTATAACCAGCATTTAATAATTAAACTTGAAAACAGTATAGATTATTAAAAACACACATGGAGAAAGGGGTTCCTGACGCAATGAGCGGTTTACTAGGACAATAGCAACTGGCGTATGCTCAAAGGTAACGGCAAAGATCAAATACCATTCAGAATTACTTAACTTCACAGCAAAACAGAGCAGGGAAAGCGGGTCGGATGAGGAAGGCCCAATTGATAATGGAGGCTGGGAGAATTTATGCTATAAATGTACAGCCAATATGTATTTGGTTTATCCCATGCCTGTTCCTCACTGTGTTCTATACAAGGAGGATTATGTACCCCTATTGTGATTGTCTATCTCCAATGCTGCCACCTGTACCAAGTATCAACAACAAAAAAGAAGGTACGACCCTATATGATGTATCGTTCACGATATGTTTTTATTGTTGCAAAATGAACAATACAGAAAAAAAAATACCGCAGCAAAACATGAACCCAGGGGCTGATTTATGAGATTTTGGCACAGGGCAAAGCAGGAAAGGACAGGAATGAGTGAGCTGTATCTATGGCATAAGGTGCATTCCTGTTCTTTCCCCCTGCGCTGGTGTTGTTGTGGCAGCCTAGCACCGTTGCAGGCACCCTTGCACCATGGTGCAAGGGTGATTGATTTGCATGCAAGATTGTTTTTGTGTTATTGTTGCGTGCGTTTCATGGGTCTCTGTACAATTTTGTGTGGGTATCTCCTGGCTTCCAACTTCCTTGCTAAACTGTCTGTTTTCTCCTTGTAATCTCTCCCAGTTGAACCGTTTCTTCTTACTCTTGAAAACTGACCAAAATGGAGATTTTCCTTAAAATGACATGGATGAAAGCTATCATAGAGAAGCAAACAATGTTTTGCCGTTGGTTTTTCATTTTTGGTTGTCCTCAATGTGCCTTGCTCCGTTATTATATTCAGGTCTATGAAAACCAATTGTTTATCACTGATTGTATGCGAGGATTTTAGAAATTCATCTTGTACATTGAGCCACACCATGAATTGATTTGCTGTGTGCTCATCCCCTTTCCCACATAATGAGGACGTTATCGATGTATCTCTTCCAAGGAGTTATATGTGTAAGAAAATGATTTTCTGGATTAACCCCTTCCGTGCGGCCGCGATTCCCCCCGTGCGCGGCAGCCGCACGAACAGGGCGGGGCCGTGACGAACCCCAGCCGTCATCAGCACACGAGCACCGTGGAGCGTGACGGCTGGGGTTCGTCACCAGCATGGAAGGGGTTAAGGACTCTCTGTTTTTCCAGATGGTGGACTTACAGGTTGTCTATGCTCAGCACAAATGTGCTACCCATACTGGTCCCGTGTTTCTGTAGGTAGAGGGTCCCCTTGAACTCAAAGTTTTGGTGAGGGCCCATTTAAGCATTCCATTATCAAATTCCTGGGTGTTAGGTGTTTCCAATCTTCCTCAAACAGGACCTCCTCAATGATGTTCAAGGTTTCTGTGTGTGGGAGTCTTGTTCAAAGACTTTCTATATCGAGACTTAGTAGGTGGTGGGTATCAAGATTGAAAGTGATATCTTTCAGGAGGAGTAGTACATCTTTAGCATCTTTAAGATACGCACTTATTTTCTGAATTAGAACATTGGAATGTTAGGAGCTCCATTGAAAACAATGGAGTGCTCCGGGCTTATAATGGCTGGTATAAGCCTGGAGCTCGAACATTCCAATGTTTCTTTGCTCACAGCTCTGGCTGTGAACAAAGGCTTCAGGGAGCCTGATGGGGATTCCAATCCCCTCACGCTCCCATAAGGCTTTGTTTTTTTTGTTAGAACATTCTGCCCTCAAGTGGCAGAATGTTCTAATAGCCTTATAGCACTTCATAGCTGGGCTATACTGGCTATTAAAGTCCCTCTCCCTTGTTAAAGGCCCTCGCCTTCGGCTCGGGCCTTTAACCCCGGAGAGGGCCTTTAATAGCCGGTATAGCCCTCTACGGCGGGCTATAAGGCTATATTATGGGTCTAAGGAAAGCATCAGCAAATTTGGACAAAGGTTCCAAAATAGAGCCTATCCCTTACACTATTGGGCAGCCTGGAGGATGTTGCCGGTTCTTATGACTTTAGGAACTGTGTAAAAGTAAGGATTCTTCCTCCTTCTGTGATATCCAATCATTTGTCAAGACCTGCTTAACTATGCAGCTGAATTTTGTTTTTAGGAAATCAGTCGGATCGGTGGGTAGTTGTTCATAGTTTTACTCACTATTAAGGAGTCGTAAGCATTCTTGTCTATACGCCTCAGTCAAATGGATGACTATCGCCCCCATTTGTCTGCAGGTTTAATCACCAGGTCTTTGTTGTTGCTAGTTTTTTGATAGCTGTCTTTCCTTCTTTTGTTGTGTTGTGAAATGTTATGATCAGGCCGGGGTCAATTTCACCAATGTCCTTCAGGAAGGCCTTTTCAAAAGCCATAATTTCCACCGGAATTGCCGCAGAGGGTGGTGTGAAGGAGGATCTAATCCTAAAACCTGTATCGCCCTGTGTGTCTGATTCAAAAGGTTTGTCTGCAAATCCTTCTCAGGAACTCATTGATTTTGCAGTTTAATTTGAATGTATTCAGTGTTGCCTTAGGTACAAAACCCAGTCCTTTCTCTAGAACCTGCATCTATGGGTGTGTGAGACTTTCTCCAGTTAGGCAGATGACTAGACTGGGCGGTTGCTCTGGCCTGGTTGTGTTTCCCGTGCATTGCTCCTGGTCATCATCACCACCACTGTTTCCTGTGGTGGTGGGGCCCATTGTCCCTGGCCTTTTCTCTTCATTTTGCCTCTGGTGCGGCCTTGACCTTTCCCTAAAAAAGGCTGTCTTTGAATTGATAGGTGCCCACTCCTGGATTCCATTTTGCGAAAGGCAGTGGCAGCATTTGGGGCGGAGGTGGTGGGCCATAATAGTAAGGCATCAGGTACATCAGTGGACCATTGTATGGGTCCCACGCTCTTTCCTGTCGGAAAACAGCACCTAAAGCAATAGCACAGCCTTGATTCTTTTGGTTTGTTGAAATATGGTCAAGACGCAAACCAGTCAGTGTTTCTTTTGGTACACCAACTGGTTTCTGACATGACCCCCAATTTGCATTGTAACTGATGTACTAATCAACGGCTTCACAAAATAGAGGTTGCTAAAGAGTGTGGCTAATGTCTGAGGATCCCTTTTGCAACAAAACAGTAGATACTTTCTAAAATATAAATTGCCGCTCAGGCAACAGCACTCAGTGGAGAATGCAGCTCACCCTTTGACCACTGTCTGCTCCCGCCAAAGCAATCACAAAGAATAAGCTGTCCCTCATAGGCAATTTTCACTTTGCAAATCTATTACCACACCATTTTAGGACTTGGGACCATTTTAGGACTTGGGACCTTATTTAGGATTTGATGGACAGAACCCCATCAGTCAGGGTAGCAGAAGGCATTACCTCAGCTCCCCTTACAGACTACCGTCCAAAAAACTTAGAAATGACTGCAGCCCTGGCACCATCTCTGTACATTGAAACAATGCCTGCCACGTTGGTTCCTTTCAATGTACCAAAAGGCAAGTCGCCATCAGTTTTAACACTGATTCATCTAACTTATAACAGTTTTTGTTTTTCTGAAACAAATACCAAAAGTAGAAGTATCTTTCTAAAAAACAAAAAAAATAATGACCCCAACCTTGGAAGTTTTCTTACAGGGTGTGGGGTAATCATTTTTTTTCTGTCACACACTGCAAAGTTTTTCCTGGCTCTGACATAAAGGAAACAAGCATTGGAAATGCAATAGGTCTCGCAGCATTAGAGTTAGTGCATTTAGAATTGTTTATGGGTTTTTTGTTGTAAATCTTTTGCATTTTTATTTTTTGTAGCCAATGCTAAAGAATTACAAATCAAAAAAGCAATAAACATTTGTAAAAGCTTTAACTAAAAATCACTAGTAGATACAAATGCTGTAAATTGTACATAACTTGGCATGTAGACTTTTCTTTGAACTTTCACGTGTTTGTTCACACATACATGCCGGTACAGTAGCATGCATGCAGTTCTCCAATACATTATATGATATTGAATATCATATGTCTGTGACGGCAATATATTATTCTTATGGACGTAATGTGTATTTACACGTGTTTACATTTTGTGTGTGTGTGTATACATGTATAAATACACACGCAATCACAAAAACCCGCAAACAATTATTTGATGTCAGCAGTCATTCGTGCAGTCTTGTCATGCGAGATCAAATCAGGCGCTATGCTGATGAAAACGCTTGCATATGGTGGGTGGATTAAGGGCCAGAGACTCCTTTTTGTCATGGAAATGTTTTTGGTTACTTGGCGTTGCGTGGGTGAGTGGCGTTGCGTGGGTGAGTGGCGTTGCGTGGGTGAGTGGCGTTGCGTGGGTGAGTGGCTTTGCGTGGGTGAGTGGCGTTGCGTGGGTGAGTGGCGTTGCGTGGGTGAGTGGCGTTGCGTGGGTGAGTGGCGTTGCGTGGGTGAGTGGCGTTGCGTGGGTGAGTGGCGTTGCGTGGGTGAGTGGCGTTGCATGGATGAGTGGCGTTGCGTGGATGAGTGGCGTTGCGTGGATGAGTGGCGTTGCGTGGATGAGTGGCGTTGCGTGGATGAGTGGCGTTGCGTGGATGAGTGGCGTTGCGTGGATGAGTGGCGTTGCGTGGGTGAGTGGCGTTGCGTGGGTGAGTGGCATTGAGTGAGTGGCGGTGGGTGAGTGGCGTTGCGTGGGTGAGTGGCGTTGCGTGGGTGAGTGGCGTTGCGTGGATGAGTGGCGTTGCGTGGATGAGTGGCGTTGCGTGGATGAGTGGCGTTGCGTGGATGAGTGGCGTTGCGTGGATGAGTGGCGTTGCGTGGATGAGTGGCGTTGCGTGGATGAGTGGCGTTGCGTGGATGAGTGGCGTTGCGTGGGTGAGTGGCGTTGCGTGGGTGAGTGGCGTTGCGTGGGTGAGTGGCGTTGCGTGGGTGAGTGGCGTTGCGTGGGTGAGTGGCGTTGCGTGGATGAGTGGCGTTGCGTGGATGAGTGGCGTTGCGTGGCGTGGTGTAATGTAGGAAGGGAGAGGAAATCTTGATGAGAAGCTCGATTTAAACCGTTCAGTATACAGCAGAGGCGCTTTCAGTGACAAACACCACAGTGAATAATGATCACCCGAGGTAGACTTCACTGATCAAGACTTGTGGGAATTAGACATACAGTTTGAAGATTATTTCACAATACTCATTGATCACGTGAAAACCACAGCGTGACTTCCATATAGACGGAGATCAGCAGTCAAGATCATGCACGCTATGAACTGGTTTTGGATAAACGCTTGGTGGGAAATGCTGCTGCGTCCCAGCCAGTTCACAAGTGTGTCGTAATGGTTTCATGACATGCCCGCAATGTTTATGCGCAATGGTGCCCTTTGAAATAAATGGCGACAGATAGGGTAATGAGAGCGGGGTATCGAAGTTGCCAGCCCGCTTTTCGTAAGATAAGGAACTGCGGGGCCTGCCGCTTTTTATCCCCGCTCCCAGTCCAGACTGGTGGAACAGTAAAAGAGGCGCCTGGGCATAACAAGCCTTTCACCGTAACACGGCGGGCAGGGGAGGGGGCGGAGAGGGGAGAGGTGCGACACGACAGGCAGGCAGGCAGGGGAGGAGAGTAGGAGGAGGAGGGGGGAGGAGAGTAGGGGAGGCACGGCCTAGCGGCCGATGCAGAGTCAACATGCCATCTTTTAAACGCTGCCTCAAGATGCGTTGATGCAATGTGAAGCATGCTGGTTCCATTAATGTAGGAAGGGAGAGGAAATCTTGCTGAGAAGCTCGATTTAAACCGTTCAGTATACAGCAGAGGCGCTTTCAGTGACAAACACCACAGTGAATAATGATCACCCGAGGTAGACTTCACTGATCAAGACTTGTGGGAATTAGACATACAGTTTGAAGATTATTTCACAATACTCATTGATCACGTGAAAACCACAGCGTGACTTCCATATAGACGGAGATCAGCAGTCAAGATCATGCACGCTATGAACTGGTTTTGGATAAACGCTTGGTGGGAAATGCTGCTGCGTCCCAGCCAGTTCACAAGTGTGTCGTAATGGTTTCATGACATGCCCGCAATGTTTATGCGCAATGGTGCCCTTTGAAATAAATGGCGACAGATAGGGTAATGAGAGCGGGGTATCGAAGTTGCCAGCCCGCTTTTCGTAAGATAAGGAACTGCGGGGCCTGCCGCTTTTTATCCCCGCTCCCAGTCCAGACTGGTGGAACAGTAAAAGAGGCGCCTGGGCATAACAAGCCTTTCACCGTAACACGGCGGGCAGGGGAGGGGGCGGAGAGGGGAGAGGTGCGACACGACAGGCAGGCAGGCAGGGGAGGAGAGTAGGAGGAGGAGGGGGGAGGAGAGTAGGGGAGGCACGGCCTAGCGGCCGTGCAATCAAGTAGTGAGGGGGCGGAGTTGTGGGAAGGCTGAGAGAGAGAGTAGGCGGCTGGGGGCATGTGCACGCGCATTTAAGCTCAATGCGCATGCGCATTGAGCTTAAATTTCTCGTGCACTGCAAGGAATCGCCACGATTCCTTGCAGTGTGGATAAAGAGCGGATAAGTGCCTATACTCTCGCCTTGCTCGATGCGCATGCGCATCGACAGGCGAGACCTAAAAAGATATGACACCATCCAATCTAAATAGGGCAGGCAGATGTATGTACTACTTCCGATGACCCCATCTCTATAGGGCGGTCGGAGGAAGTTTTCCTTCAACTGAGCCCACGGGGCTCTGCCAACGGAAAACGTCCAAGTCCACCCATCTCTTGTGTCAGCAGTGATGACTCATTTCTGATTTCAAATGCATCGCAAAGAGTTAATACAATGGACAGCTACTTGCAAAAGAGAGCTGGGCACCCATTATCTGTACTCTTGTCTTTTGGTAGGGTTAGCAAAAGAAACCTTATGAGTCAGAGAGACTTTTCCAACTTACATTGCAGCTTTAGTATACTGCACGAACTGTTTTGCGGTTTCAAAATGTGTGTGATTTCTCAAACTGCAGGCTTAGCGATCACAAAGCAGTTTCATACATCTGCCCCACATTTCTTAATCTTTTTTGTAAAAGTATGAGATTGTATTACTTCAGGGATATTCATTGTACGGGGGGGAGGCGGTGTGTGGCCGTATGGCCTTTACAGCACTGATCTGCAGTTTATTATCCAAGTTCTGGCATTCAAAAAGATGTTAAACAAATGGGCAAGCATTTATTAAGTCCTTTTCTGAAGTACAGGAAAAGAAACACAAAGATGTACGTACCACACCACTTTTCTTTAGCAACAATTTAGCAATTTCAGGTTTAAAGACATCATGCAACAAACATGTTAGAATGATAAAAACTCTTCAAAATGAAAATAAAGTGTATTTTCAAACATGTGGAAGTTTTTACCTCAGTACATTAGATTACATCACTGTAAAGAATGGCAATTATTAGAACTGATAGCTTTCAAAAATGAAATTAGAGATTTTCATTCCACGTCCATCTCTGACGACAATACCATTAGTGAAAAAGAGGCAAGTTAGTTGTCGTGTGCACACTGTGTGTGGCACAGGCTATTATACACGCCATTATAGTCTATTAAATTAAACAGAAGCGGTTGTGGGGCAGCACACATCAAGAGCTCATGTATTTCAAGCACTCTCATATGTCATAATGTAGAAAAAGGAGGGAAGGTGAAATGAAACAACTGCCTAGGATCACACAATTTAGTCAAGCGGAGAAATCGTGATTGGTTCCAGGTTTTCTCTTTTTACATTGCACAATTCAGCCACTTAATGGGTATCTCCACCCAGGACTCTTTTTACATGAA
The DNA here is from genome assembly GCF_964261635.1 of Lissotriton helveticus. Taxonomy (NCBI): domain Eukaryota; kingdom Metazoa; phylum Chordata; class Amphibia; order Caudata; family Salamandridae; genus Lissotriton; species Lissotriton helveticus. Next base: position 352,025,238 of record NC_136065.1, on the reverse strand, counting down.
AATGTAATGCTTTGTCTTTAATTTTTGGCACATGAGGTTAGAGCATGTGTGGTAAACAAGACCCACATTATGGCTCAGCTTGTTTGGGTCAAGAGGATCAAAGAGAACCTCGGGCTGAACCAGAACCAAGCATCTGGGATTGAGCTTGAGCTTTTAGTGGCTCACCGACTTCTATCACATAATTGCATTTAAATGCACAGTGCAGGGCTCTTTGTTTCAAGGGTCATGACTTTCTCACTACATCACATATTAGTGAGTAGGCTATCAGACTGGGTGTTCTCTCCCCATTAATAAAATGAATTGTTTGTTGGGTTAACAGCCTGTGGTCTTATCACATACGTATTCCTACTGTTTAGTTTGACTTGAGGTATTTCTATCTCTGTAAAAAAGGATGAGTTAAATGTGTTCATAAATAGATACCCAGGAGCACCCAATTTGTTGCGAGGGGAGGTAGAGATTTTTATAAACCATGAGCCAGATGTACGATCGTCTAGTGCGGTCGCAAAGGGAAAATTGGCCCATTTGCGACCTCAAAATAGGTCTGCCCTATGTACAAACACTTTTTTGTGAGTTGGTAACCTATTACCGACTTGCAAAATAGGGTTTGCGATTCGCTATTAGTAAGGGGCGTGCCAAGGGTGTCCCTACGTAATAGTGAGTTATCCTTTAATGTACGAATGGTTTGGCACTGCAATTGCGGTCGCAAAACACTAGCAGTTTACCACCCATTTCAAAAAGGTGGTAAGCCACTCGCAAACAGGAAGGCCCCCTTCCCTTTTGTGACTGGCAGTTTAATTATTTTTTAAGAGCAGGCAGTGGTCCCACAACCACTGTCTACTCTTAAAAAATGAAACAGAAAGTTTAATTTTTCATTTTTAAATGCATCCCATTTTCGTGTAAGGAAAATGAGATGCATTTTTTTGTTAAACTGTTTTATTTTAAAAATAAATCATAGACATGGTTGTCTGCTGACCCCAGCTGGCCACCTTCCCTGGGAGCACTAGCCATTCTCAATGGGGTTGCAAATTTCACCTGCCTCATGAATATTAATGAGGCAGGCAATTTGCAATCACTTTAGGAATAGCAAACAGTGTCTGAGACACTGTTGTAAATTCCATTCTGCGATTCGCAAATTTCGAGTCGCAAAACAAAGCAATTTGCGACTCACAAATTGGAAGGGTTGTAATCTGACCCTTGTTTTTTGGCTCCATAGTTTCCATCTTGCTCATTACACAACTGGGGTTTGAGTAGTTCCAGTGGTATGACTCATGAACTAATCCTGTCAAAAAATGCCACTGTGTTGTAGAACCTGCCAAGACCTTTACTATAGAGTTCACAACTAGCATTTTTTGTGAAAGTGGCAAAGCCAGGGTTAAACATCAAGTCTGGCACTGCCACGGATAAAACGTTCCTATTGTACCACATCAAGCTGTGAAGGTTGATTGTTTGTGCTGCTCATCTTTAAAATGTATTATAACAACAAGGGAACCCTCTAGGTAGTAAAGGACCTGGGGTATCAATTCTGTGAAGCAACAATGATCCTTAGCATAATAAGTATTGGAAAAAGCAACAATAATTTTATAGACAAAAATGTGTGCTATAAGAAAGGAAGTGTCCAACCGGGCACTTGGTTTAATCAATATACGAAAATATTAGAAGGATATTCGTGAGCAAATATACAGTGGGATACAGTCCTGTATCCAGTGCATATATATAACAAAAAACATTTAACACAAAAGGAACATGAAGATGGGTGGGGTATTTTCAGGCAAATAGTGAGAAGGAAGCTAATAGTCTGATCAAATGTATTCTAGCTATCCTCATATAGTTAACACTGAATTAGTGACACAATGGAAAACTGGTGTGTAACTATATCAACTGTCGACGGCGTTTTGATCCTTTAACTACATTACAAGGATCATCATCAGGACTGAAAATACATTGCCTGAATACATTTTAACAAGCCTGTTGAAAGAATGGGAAAAAGGAAAAGGCAAGAGCCAATAGTTAACTAACCATTGCTATGAAAACATTCAACTGCAATTTTACATTAAATAGATGCTGACCATGCTTTAAGTTCGAGCGGAAGGTCCCATTACCTTCAGAGTTCCACCTTGCTAATCGTGCCACATCCTCCGATCGAGGTGAAGTTATGCTCCTGCCATCAGCTCTTACTTGGTTCCTCACACACACACGGACCACAATCTTACCGACTAACCCCAATAGGCACAATTAACTCACGCCCGATACTCCGGCTACTATCCTGAGACGGTCAACCTTAACCAAATCTCCATTATTCCTTTTTACCTGGCAAATTTCACATCTTTCACTAATCATGGCAAGTATGAAAGGTTCTTAAAGCATGGTCAGCATCTATTTAATGTAAAATTGCAGTTGAAACCTACCTCTTTCATTTTTAGTCACCAGTGTTTACCTCTTGTTAGTTGATCCTTGAAATGGTTGCAAATTAATGGGGGTTTTCTGCTAGTGCTTCAGTTTGCATATTCTGTGGTGTCTGAGAGACTGTGAAAAATAAGTCACAAGTTAAGGCTTGACTAACTCCATTGACACCTGGTTTCTTTTCTTGGATCTAGGCAATAGTGGTGTTATCAAACATATTTCTTGTACCTTCTGTAGCGATCACTGCCATAGGCTTTTCATGGGAGCGGGCAAATACAGAAGAATAGGAATAATTGAGAGAGTAGTATCAGCAGAATCTGGGATTAAAAATAGAAATATAACAAAACAATAATAATAATAGAGGAAGCGTCATGCAAAAATAAATTCTTTACCCCTTCGCATGCTCATGATGGCCGTCACGCGTCACTGTGGGCGTGTGTGGAGGACGGCCCCCGGCCGTCCAAATCCCGCCACCTGATAAAAAGTCCCGCACAGCATGAACATTTTGTGCGCACGGAAGGGGTTAAGACATAAAAGAATTCATCAATGAACAGACATGATGTCTTGGTCAGTTGGAGTCTGGCCCATCTAAAGCCTATTTGGATCCCAAATTCTTTTCAGTCTTCTTCTACAAACATCATTATCTAACAGACACTTTCCAGAGAACATTTATTCAAAAATTCATGCCAACCGACCCAGGGACTTGGAGCCTTGTTTAATAACCAATATCTTGCCAGAACAAGTATGGAATGGTAGAGAAAAAATATAACCTCACAATATTTGATTTACCCAATATAATTAATTTGGAATCCCACACAATATCAACATAAGAAATGCTGTTAAGATTCCCAAAAACAAAGGCCCAATAATTACATAACACTGGACACGAAGCAAAGATATGAACTGCATTTGACCCTTCAGTCCCACACCTAAAGCACTTTTCGTCTCTTCTAAGCTCCATGAAAAATAAACAGTGGGGCGTATAATAAAAGTAATTAATAGATTTGATGTGATGGACTTTTAATGCGAGACAAATTGAGGGCACTCTCTGCAAAAGAGTTGTTAAACCTCATATCATCCACTGTTAGTTCTGTACAGAGATGGCAGCTCCATTTACCTGCCCATAGCTGGAAGAGATCAATTTGTTGCTCTATCTCTACTGAAGGAATTAACTTATATGTCATGATGATATTCCCCTTCTCAGGAGCTCTCATTAGAAAACGCAAAATAATCATTTGGGAGCATCCGAGCTCATCTTTTGTAATACTAGTTATAAAATGTTGGATTTGTAAGGATCTGAAAAAGCCAATATGGGGAAGAGAAAATTGTTGCTGCAGTCGCAAAGGGAAGAAGTACATCACCTTCACACATTTCTCCCAGAGTGTAGAGTTTTGCTGCCTCCCAGCTCTCGCGGAAGCTATGATGGATACAGAGAGGTAGGTTAGGGTTATATTACAGATAAGTAAATCAATTGAAAAGGGTGGCATCTGGAAATACTAGTTTAAGATACCCTCAAATTATATGAAACACCTTCAATGTCTTAAATTGAGTCTTCTGAAAGTACACAGTGTTGACCATGCCAATAAAGGGGGTGATAAATTCCCCCAAGGGTAGATAATCCAGGAACTTGTGACCCAAAGACACATGTTCCCCTGCCCACAACCAGCCGGAGGCGTGACAAAAAGCGCAGACAAATAAAACAGCTGCAGTGCTGGGAGGGGGACCCCGCCTTTATCCCGGGGTGTTTAAAATACCTGTATACTAAACTGGGTTTCTTAGAACTCTAGATGAACTTCTGCCAACAGGCCTCAATCTTATGAAAGAAAGCCTTTGAGAGATAGCGGAGTATATATCTAAAGAGATACAAATCTCAAGAAGAAGAATTTTAATAAGATGACACAGCCCTATTAAACCAAGATGTAGATGGTTCCCCTTGTTAAAGACCTCAATTGAATGTTGATAGATTTTCCCATAATTATATTCAATAATATCCTCCATTCATAAGGTCAGTTCTAAAATAGGTAAACAAACGTACCCACCTCTTATCATGAGCAGGGGGTTAATATTAGGCAAAACCTGTGTTTAATCAAGGTTGAATTTGAATCCCAAGAGTGCATCAAATTCCTGAACAGTTGCCTTCACTGTGCTAAGTGCCGAGACTGGGGTAGGAGTTAGAACTGCCACGTTGTCTGCATATGCTAAAACCTTCATTTCAAATCGATGTAGGAACAGCAAATAAATATCCTCAGACCATTTAAGAGCATGAATATATTGCACGATGTATAGTGCAAACAACTGAGGTGACAGAGAACAGCACTGCCGAGTACCACAGAAGAATTTGATAGGGCCAGAAAGTAAGCCAGAGCAGCAGATCCTGGTCTTCCAGTCAACAAAGTTGACGTACCTAGGATATAAATCAAAAGTCCAGAGACCTCCATGGCCTCTCAGAGAAATGACCAGAAAACCCAGTCGAAGGCCTTCTCTGCGTCTAGCAGGATCATCCCAACAGAAGTCCCGTCCAAGGATGCAACTTCAAGAGCTGTAATAGCAGTGTTGACATGCGAGGTTGTATCTCATCCAGGAATAAATCCATGTTGATTTAAATCTACTAAGCCCGAATTCACCACAGATACCCTAATAGCCAGGACACAAGTATAGATTTTAGAGTCAGTATTAATTAAAAAACCGGGCGGTATGAGACACATTGAGCATGGTCCTTCACTTTTTTAAGAAAAATGGCAATACTGGTTTCCCCAGGACCTGTCACAATGTGTCGAAAGAGTTAAAGATATCCTGGTGAATCGTTGCCAACATATGTGAAAAGACCACGTAAAACTTCATAGGAATTTGGTCCAGACCTGAAGCCTTACCTTATCTAATGACCTAATAGCTATTTCTAACTTAGACAATGTTATAGGCTCTTTCAATCTTGCCTGCTGAGCCTCATTCAATTCGCAATGAAAATGGAAGCCTAAAGCCTAAATAATCTTAGAGAGAGTGGTTTTGATATTATAGTCAGAACACCTCTTTAATACCTGCTGGATCCACCACAAAGTCACCCTTTTCATTCTTAATTCCCTTCATGGTTTTAATGCTAATTTAGTCCTTGGCCCTGAGGAGAGTAACCAGCCAATCTCTTCACTGTTTGTTTTCAAAGCTTACAGCTGCAACATTTTTTGACCACCTGGTTCCATAAATGTTTCCTGCGGGATGTTTGCAGGGGAGCTATCTTCTCTCAAATAAATAAAGTGCATTGTCCACCCTGGGAAATTATATTGCGCCCCAAGCTAAACTCTTTAAAGCTAACAATTACAGCACTTGAGTATACTCCCAAGTAAGTGTCCTCCATTGATAAGTAGCAAATTTCAGCTTGTGACCCCAACAAAAGGCCTTAACTGCATCCCAAATGACAACAATAGATGCCAAGCCAACATTAGTCTTCAAGTACACTCTGAAAAACAAGTTAATTAAGTGAATATAGTAGTCTTCAACAAGCAGTACTCACTCAAATATCCAGCCGTGCAGCCCCAGAGATTGGAGAAGCCCTCCCATTTGAATAAATAAGTATAATGATTTGTGGTCAGATATTATTCTTGGATAAGCCTAAATTCAAAAGAATAAATAACCAAGAACATATCAATACATGAGCGGGACGGGGGGGGGGGGGAGGCCCCTCTGAGTCGTTGTTTCACCCTATTGGCCAAGTTAGAGTTCCCAGCCCCATATATGTGGAATCTATCTGAGGACACAATGCAACATTTAAGTCCCCACAAATGACCATAGGTGATGGCCAACAATGAAGGTCAGCCAATAGGAAGTCAAAAACTGTTGGGTCATCCTCATAAGGGCCGTAAACTATACATATAGTGAATCCCATGCCTTCTTTACCAACAGTCGCACTAAACCATTGTTCGCCGGTATCACCCTTCTGTCTCACAACAATCCATTTGTTATCCCACACCAGCAGTGCAACCCCTCTCTGTGCTGAAGTAGAGCAGGAAGTACATATGACCCAACTCCTTTAACAATGATGCTTGCTCCGAGGACTGGAGAAAAACCATTTCTGGTCTATCTTACACTTATGGGGCACTTTGTCACACTTATTATTCCAGGAAAGAATATGCAAGTGCTAACAGAGACAGCTATCATTATTAGACACTACCCTAATGTGTCAAAGCCAAGACGGTTCACTGATATAACATCGATGTAAAAAAAATAGAGTAAACAATATAGACAACAAAAATATCGGCTACTACACTTAAACAGGTAAGTACAAAAATATTGACTAAAAAATATCGATGTAAAAATATAGATATATAAAATATCGACTTTTATATCAATATAAAATAATATATTAAATATTAAATATAATTTTAACAAAACAATAAATTTAATATACATTTTAATAAAATATAACAAATAAACTTAATTAAAAAATAGACACACAAACATAGTTTATACAACAGTAGGGAACGTGTTGGATAGCAAAGGGGTCAAAATAACTATTACAACTCCAGTGAGTGCCAAAGAAGGGGAAGTTTTGGATAGCGGAGGAATTAAATGTATTATTCCAACTCCAGTGAGTGTAACAGTAGGGAAAATGTTAGATAGCGGAGGGGTAAAAATGACTATTCCCACTCCAAAGAGTGCGACAGTAGTGAAAGTGTTAGAAGTTGGTACTTGGTATCCCCAAATATGAGCCAATTGCACATAAATTGAAAATCTTACATTGGCTTCCAATTGCAAAAAGAGTGCAATTTAAATCACTGTGTCTGGCATACAAGGCTGTTCAGGGATCAGGCTCAAAGTTCTTGAGAACCAATTTGAAACTGTATGAACCTTACAGATTGCTCAGATCAAGCCAATTGAAATTAATTAGAGTTCCGAAAATCAAACGAGCCAATTGGGGTGGAAGGAGCTTCTTTGTACATACAGCACGGATTTGGAACCTGCTGCCACTCATTATAAAAAATAGCCCATCTCTGGGCTCTTTTAGAAAAGTGGTGAAAACTTGGCTCTTTACTGCTACTTGTTAGGTGACCCGTTCAAGAGGCCTGCTGTCAGTCATAAGCGCCAAGACGCCTTCGGGCATTCGCGCGCTATATCAGTTGATAAATCAAATCAATCATAAATCAAATCAAATCAGAAGCGGAGGGGAAAAATTACTATTCCTACTCCAGTGAGGGCAACAGTAGGAAAAGTGCTGGATAGCGGAGGAGTAACATTTCCCATTCCAACTCCAGTGAGTGCAACAATAGGGAAAGTGCTAGATAGCAAAGGGGTCAAATGAACTATTCACACTCCAGTGAGAGCAACAGTAGAGAAAGTGTTGGATAGCAGAGGGGCAAAAATTACTAAACCCACTCCAAAGAGTGCAACAGTAGGTAAAGTGTTGGATAGTGGAGTGGTAAAAATTACTATTCCCACTCCACTGAATGCAACAGTAGGATAAGTGCTGGATAGAGAAGGAGTAAAAAATGTTATTCCCACTTCGTTGAATGCAACAGTAGGGAAAGTGTTGGATAGCGGAGGGGTAAAATTCACTGTTCTTACTCCTGTGAGTGTAACGGGAGAGAAACTGTTGGATAGTGGAGGGCCGGATTGGTAGTAGCGGGCACTGGGCATTTTCCCGGTGTGCCACCAGGGTGGGGGCCGGTTTTGAGTCCCTGTGGCGCTGTTTTTGTTACATGGCCGTTTTTGCAGCAAAGCTGCAATATTGTCCCCTGTTACGAAATCGTATGAAACCGGCCCTGGCAAACAGCTCGGCCACACGCCCAACCCCCCGTGGGGGCGGACGAGCACTTTGACAGGTCCGGTTTTGGTTCTCAGTCCGGCCACTATCCAACGCTTTCCCTAATGTTGCACTCACTAGAGGGGGAATAGTATTTTTTTACCTCTCCTATCTAGCACTTTTCCTACTATTGCACTCACCAGAGTGGGAATAGTAATATTTACCCAAAGTGGATTGGGCACAGTCTCTGCTTACCTTCAGACTTAGAAGAATTTTTGAGAAAAGATGTTTGAGAAGGAAAAGTTCTGCAGTGTAAGACAGAGCTGTCTCCGAGGAGGAGTAATCCTCGACAGGGTGCCACTGGACAACGTCCTGGTGAAGATTTCTCCATTAGGGCGTAGCCTCTTTTTTTGGAAGTCAGAAATCTCCAGTGGGACAAAGCTGCAGGCTGTCGCCAACGAGGGCTACATGAGGCCAGATACCCCTCTTCTGCAACAGAATGTACTGCTGCAGAGAAGATCATAGCTGGAGCTTCCACAAAGTCAGGCCAACCGGTAATGCACCCTGGGTGGATCGGCAAGCCGGTAGGTTGCTGAATGTTTTTTAAATCTGAGGCGATCTGGGCACCTTTAGCACCACTTCCAAGGGTCCAGGACTAGAGGGGACAGGGGTGACACAGCTTGATATAGGTGTGGGTTCAAGATGGTTGGAACTTTTTCTGTTCCTGAACCTCAGATCAGGAGACCAGCCAACTTACCCTTGGAGTCACTCTGAGAGTCCTGGAATCATGCAGAAAAGTAGGATTCTGTAAAGTCTGAGCACAACCAATATACTTGCTGGCTGTGCAGTCTTGTAGGAGCGAGACGAATATCCCAAAAGTTGATTCCCTATGCCACCTAGAGCTCTGCAACCACCAGAGAATCAGAAACACACCCTCCAGATGATGACAGCATCCAGGGAAAAGAGGAAGTGGAGAAACAAAACCACACAAATATGATGCTCAGGACTTTTCCTGCGTAACTGCATTAATCCAGGTCTACAGTGACTCTTTCAAAGCTTGGTCGGAATCTGTCGATAAAACACATACAGAAAAACCTAGTGCCTGATCTAGCTGATCCGTGAAATACTCTGTATAATGATTAAGTGTTTGCACCTTACCTAATAGCTCACACTTTCCCAAGTGTTCTAAGAGGCTTCATACCAAAGGATGAAAACAAAACCAATAATGTTGTATGATCCTAAGAAGAACAATAATGCTGTTAGTTTAAAGGCTGTACACCGTTTTCTTAGAAACACCTTTCCTTGAGTTATCCTGCAACACCTCTATGCTCACTGGAGCAGCCCCAAAGCGCAAGGAGTTGTGCTGAAAATAATTCTCCATAGGAGTTTTCTCAGAAAGTGTGTTTAAAATGAACACTATCACCAATTATGTTACAAATATTTACTATAATCATGAGCCTTTTGTTACTTGAAATAGTCCAATTTTTTCCCTATTGCAGTCTGTTGCTTCCATAAAGTACAACATCCAAATGTGAATGGATTATTGAGCTCCTCCGAGACCTCAATGCAGAATGGTGAGCGAATATCCAAAGCTATTTAAGTGCATGTATCTTACCAACTGGAAAGAAAGTCATCTGTTGGTAACTGGTTTACACCCGTATCTCTACAGGTGTACGAAGAACAAATAACTGCAACAATACTATCAACCTGAATTATCCTGACAGCCTGGGCTATTTCCTGAAAGGGGCTCTTCGCCAAATTCAGGTCTAAATACAGGGCCGGATTTAGGGCGGTGCAATCGGTGTTACCGCACTGGGTGCTGACTTGTGGTGGGGGCATCATTTTTGTATATCATCATTTTAAAAGCACCTGCTGACGCGTTTCTGGCCTCCAGCAATTTTCAGGCATTAATTAAAATGTCAAGATAAGTCCAGTGATTAATTATCTTCCTGGAAAGAGACCTGGGGTTTGTGTAGTGGAAGTCTTGACTCATCCGAAGGTAGTGTAGAGGGTTGAAATTCCCGCTGCTAAGAACGTGTACCATGCAGATCACAAAGTGCATATATTTTAACCCCTTCGGTGTGGAGGGTAATTCCCCCGCTGTGCTGGGGGGCACGCACAGCACCCCCAGGCTCATGACGAGCTCAGCTCGTCATGAGGCACGGCGCTCCGTTGCTCATGACGAGCTGAGCTCGTCACAGCTGCACCCGTTCTCGTGGAACGCTCTGCACAGCAGGGGAATTATTCCCACGTATGAGCGTTCCACGGCTCGTGACGAGCTTAGCTCATCATGAGCACAGGAGCACCGTGCCTCGTGACGAGCTCAGCTCGTCATGAGCATGGAAGGTGTTAAAAAGGTCTGTGGGTTACTGCTTCTGTAAGAGACCTCCTTTTGTTACTTGTCATTTTTGATGTCAAAATCCTAATATAGAACATTGAGCTATTAACAGTCATCAAAGAACTGCATGCAAACTGCAAAGTATATTGTAGAACTATGTTTTTTTGCCCAGTATTCCATTATCCTTACCTTGCCAAAAGGGTTCATTTGGGTAGAAAATAATGCTTATTGGTAAGGAGAACCCCTAACAATGAGGTTATATTTTAAATTCTGAATTTGTGCCTTTCCAGAATAAGGACTCGTAAACTATATTGCCTACCAGTATCGATGACATTTCACTCCTACACTACACCTTGTAGTGCTGTCTGATGTAACATTTCCTATACACTGATGTACACACGATTGTCACTGTGCAATGTGTGTGTGAAGTAAAGTGCTCTGACACCTCACACCGGTATGAGTGGTGCTTTCAAAATAAATGAATCTAAGAGACAATGGAAATGGAGACATGAGGGGCACTGTTAAAGGGTGCTAGTGAGGGAATCCGTAGCAGAGTTGGTCATTGGAGGGGGCGCCAACAAACATTTTCGCACAAGGTGCCACCAGTGTTAAAGCCGGTCCTGTCTAAATGCAGCCCGGAAAACTGTCAAGCTTCTACAGCAGACTTGGATTCACAGAGAGTCCCAGCTATCCTCCAGATGTGTCTAATTGCCAGTGATGAAAGATAATACAGCGAAAGCAGTGAGACACATCAGTGCTTGTGACTGTTGTAAGTCAGAGTTGCTCAAATTTGTCTTGGATTCAGGGTCACCGCTCTAGTATGGTAAGCCTCTTTTGCACGTATAGGATACTGGTAGGTAGACACAACATTCATTCTAGTATCAACATGGAGATGATCTGTTTGAGTGTAAGAAACGGAAATTAAAACAAAAGGTTGAAACAAAGGCATTTAATAATACTGATTGTGCTCAAGACTCCCAAGTAAAAACACATACTGAATCCTGAGCGGGTGTTGGAGTCGTGAGAGCCAATGTTGACCCAGATAATGGTGGTGCTGTTCAAAAGGCCCAGATATCGGAGACCATATACCAGCAGCTGGCTGATGCCAGATAAACAAGACAAACTCCAACAATAAGAGAAAACACGATAGAGAACCTGACGGAACCAAGATGGACAAACACACCAAATGTGCAGGACGGTAATGAGGGTCAATAAACTACTGAAGCAGGGAGCCACAGCAACTGCGTAACTTGCTGACAAATGGGTACTAAAGCACGGGGTGTTTAATACAACTCTACCTCAATTAACCTGGAAGTGGCTGATAACCTAGATGTCCCACCATCATGATGGTCAGTAGTCTAGCTTCCAACTTTGCAGCAACCCATCCTAGAAAACCTCCACTCCCTTCCCTGCCAGTGTTTATCCATACTAATATAATAAAGAGATCCCAAACCTTTGAGGCGGGTAATCTCAGGAACCACAGCACCAATCACAACATCCAGTACAGCGTTGGAAAGGGCAGGTGCAGCAGAAGGACATAGGCTATGCAGACGCCCACCATATACATTTAAAAGGTAAAAGAACTGTGCCAGCAAAGTAGTCCCATGTGGGCGTGTCTGTGTTGTGCTGTGGGCGTGTGCTGGGGGCGTGACAAACACTGGGGGCATGTGGTACGTTCCGCCTTTCATGCCATGTCTCATATCGTGTGCTGGGGGCGTGTGCAGGATTACGCGGGAAAAAAAGCGAGCGTTGTGCCCAATATTTCATTGTTTTTTCTTCCCAGGTTCTGTACATTCCAGCTCAGGGTGTCCACCCTGCTCCCTTTAAATACCCCTGCACCCCATAATCATAACCCACCCTTACTCCTTAAAATACCCCAACACCCTTAAACACTAACCCATCTTAAACCTATAAATATACCCTGTACCCTAAAACCCAAACCTATCCCTAAAAATACCCCTGTACCCCAAAACCCAAACCTAGCCCTGAACCCTATAAATACCCCTGTACCTCAAAACCCAAACCTACCCCATAACCCTAAAAATACCCCAGTACCCCAAAACCCAAACCTAGCCCTGAACCCTAAAAATACCCCTGTACCCCAAAACTCAAACCTAGCCCTGAACCCTAAAAATAACCCTGTACCCCAAACCTACCCCTGAACCCTAAAATTTCCCTGTACGCCAAAACCCAAACCTAGCCCTGAACCCTAAAAATACCCCTGTACCCAATAACCCAAACCTAGACCTGAACCCTTAAAATACCCCTGTACCACAAAACCCAAACCTACCCCTGAACCCTAAAAATACCCCTATACCCCAAAACCCAAACCTAGCCCTGAACCCTAAAAATACCCCTGTACCCCAAAACCCATACCTATCCCTAAACCCTAAAACTACCCCTGTACCCCATAACTCAAAACTATATCTGAACCCTTAAAATACCCAAACACCCCAAAACATATACCTCAGTACCTCAAAACATACACCCCATACCCATACTTACCTTATCCAAACATTAAAAAAAACATGCTTTTACCATTCATGCATTTACAACGAATTTCGTTGTAAATGTATGCGTGGTAAAAGCATATAAAATGTAATGCCATGCGTTATAATGGCATCGCGGAGTCATGGTACTTTCGTAATGAAAGTATGCGGAGTCATGGTATGCGGAAAGAAAGTTGCGGAGTAATGGGTGTTTACCCTCCCCGGTAAGTACATTGGTGGCACGGCGGCCAACATCTCCAGCAACATACTCAAATTTTTTCAGCACCGATTTGAAAAATGCACAGGTCTCTCTCATTGATGGCCAGCACCGACATACACTTTTAGACACACCTCCCACCACAAGTTCTAGAATTACGAACTTTAGAGCTGGGGAGCTACGTTCGAATCTCGGCATCAGCTCAACATCCTGTGATTCCAGGCAAATCGCTTTGTTGCCCCGTGCCTACCACAAATGAATGTGTTCTTCTGTAATGTAAATTGTGCTCATGCCATGTTGTCGAGTTTGCGCTATATAATATTGCAAGGAAAAATAAAGTAGGGAAACTCGAGTTCACACACTACTGAGCGCGCACTCTTGAACGCATCAGCAGTGCACTGTGAATCGGAGCGTTTCACAGTCCTGTCACAGATAAGAAATGCTATCAAAACAAAATCCTACAAAACAATATACAACTGGCCGGCAGCAATTCATACCCGGACAACGTCGGGACGGGCTGCTAGTTGAATATAAAGGACTTTAATAAATGCCTATTGGCCATTCTACTGCTGACTAACCCTTAAACTCCTGATGTGATAGAAAATATGAACCAACCGGTATCTCTCAGACCACCCCCTACTGAGTTAATCTCAAAAGAGGAGGAGAGTTAGGAGTAAGACAAACCTGTTGGAGAATCTCTCATGCATAGGTAGCACAAAGAGCACTGCCCCGTAATCCACAAGTACAAAGTGATTGATATTTTAGTTTGGGTATTTATTATTAAATATTTGCTACTAATCATGAAGTTTAAAATTACGAAGTATTATAAACAGCTCATCAATAATTATAAAGATTCTATCAAACGGTACATATGCTCCAAGCCCATTTCATCACACATCCCTAATCCACTGGCTCCTACATACATGTTAACCAGTTGTCTAAGAGTAGGGTTAAGTATGTTCTCTGCAATGTGTCAAGTCATGCAACACCTTCCTGTATACCTTATTGTGTCTTCAGATCTGGAGTCATAACTCCATGCTTCAGTATTCCCTCCAGCAAATGGTACATGTGTCTAAACCTGTCCATGAATCAACACTTTTAATTTCTTTTTCGGCTGAGCGTAATCGTACGACCTCTTGTATACTTTAGTATACTCCTCTTTTGGGCTTAAAGCCACCTCCTGCTTGTGATTTGATTGTTTCTGTGTGCTTTATAAATCTTTGCTTGGTAGTGGTTAGTCCTGCCACTTTGTCCCTCCTTTTCTCTTTCATTCCTCCCACACAGCAGGGACTAACTACTGTATCATTATGCTTTGTCATGTTTATGTGTTCTTTAGGGGGGACTTTATTTTGTTGGTTCCTGCTTTCGTTTGGCAAAGCTTCCATTTTAATTTGTAGAGCATTCTTGCTCTGTAAATCAGGTTCATTTAGATATTCCGGGGTGCACTGCCGAATCTCCAACGATTCTGAGACACATTTCTACTGCAGCTGGCACATGAAGGGGATAAACACTAGCACAACAATTATTTTGGATCTGCGAGGTTTTCGGAGAAAGCCATGGTAGAAGATGGAGCAGAGAGGGTAAGCGGTGGCATTCATATTCACTCAGTCAGACCCCTCCTCCTTCACCCTTCCTCCACACCGGTTCCGAGGACACAGCAGAGTTATTTGCACTCGTCCCAGCTCTCTTTGGAGGCTCCTGATGCCTTGCAGACCCGGCCTGGCGACTGAGACAGTTGCAGGGTCCTTTGCCCTATCTGCTAAAAACAAATTTCACCTAGTTAAACTTATCTGGAAAGAATGTGACTTTCATGGCTGTAAATCATCAGCAGAACGAAGCAACAAAACCTCTGAGGTGCCATTAAAGGAGCAAGGCAGTAATATCCCCGTCTGCCAGTTAACTGCTTTAAAACACCTATAAAACTATTAAAGCATTTCATGGCTATTTATGAATTGCTGTCTGCTGCGCTTATGATTTTTACTCATCCAATCAGCAAAACAAATAGCTATGTGGGTTGTCATGGAACATAGTTCGAAACACATTTATTTAATTCCCATTTGACTAGACAGATTTAGTTTTTTGGGTCTTTATTGAATTCTCTTGAAATCATTATTTCACTGGTATGTTAAGTGAAAAATTCAGTTTTTTTCTATGCACATATGTGTATGTGTACCAGCAAACCCATAAAGAAAAGTAAGGAGCAAAGTGATGAATAGAGTCTAGAGTGACATCTTCTAGTATAGTTGAAAGCAAAAAGTTAAAGTGAATAAATGCGATTTCATGAAAAAGCAAATAGTCTTGTCATTTTATATGCAAGCCCTTTTCCCTTCTTTATGGTTTGGAAAGTTAAATCATACATAGCTCAATTTGTTCGCTTTTGTGAGTCTCCTCTCAAATTTGTTTTAGGTCGAGCCTGGGCAGCGCATGTACTGCTCTGCGAGGCGTGCTGTATTTAAGTATAGATTCAAAGCCCCTCCCAATCTCCGCCCATATTTGTCATTGGCTTGTGTCATTGTCCTTTGTAAATGCTGGCTTCTTATTCGTTAATAGGCTTCTTATTCGTTAATAGGCTTGTTAGTCCTTTCTTAGTACCGCTTTGTCTTCATTTGTGTAACCTCCCATGAGGACTGGCCCCTTTATTTCTGTTGTTACATGGTATGTCTTTTTTGGCCTGTAATCACTAATTTCATTAATGAGTTTCTCCTACTGCAGGCACAACTTGCTTTCCTGCAACATTCAGTGCCTCATGCGCGCTTTCACTTTCCGAGCAGCCTGGCACAATGGCGACTGCTTCTTTGAAATGATATAGGTCTCGCATTTACAAGAGTTTGAGCTTTTGGCATTGTAAATTACAATGCCTTTTATTTGTGTGTTAATTACAAAAACAGATACATAAAAGGTATCGTTATTTACAATACCAATAGCTTGAACTCTTGCGAATGCGAGACCTATTGCATAGCAAATGCTTCTTATTTTAGGTAAAAGGATTCCTGAAAAAGGGAATTAATGGTTCTGTTTCTTCAAGTCTACGAACAGAAAATAAGAATTCATGCTCCTTCTTACATTGTCCACTAGAGGGAACTAAACTTCCAACAGAAAACCAGGACTGGTCTCATTTTCAACATTTTGCATACCTTGCAATCACATGCTTTGTGTGTTTCATAGAGCCCTCCCTCGCATTAAACAACTTCACGGAATAAAAAACAGATTTGTGATAGTCTCAATTGGCAAGCAACGTACTTGGTTAAAAACAAAAAAACATGTATAAAAGTAGAACAAGTTGCCTGGAAGAAGAAGACAGGTAAGAAAACCCAACCAAGGCAAAATTCTTTTTAAAATGCCTTTCTGCCATTGTGATTTTTTTTTTCAAACAAACTATGCTGGGTCCCGCAAAAGTGGGCAGCTTGTTTGCATGTGCATGCGCAGACGAAAAGAATGAGAGATGGGTGATGTATATATTTTATATTACCTCCACATCCCTTGCCCTAGGCCCAGTCATAACTGAATGAGTTAAACCCCACCTCGGAGGCAGAAAAAAAACAAGTATTTGCAATGCAATAGATCTCGCATTTGCAAGAGTTTGAGCTATTGGCATTACAAATGACAATGCCTTTCATTTGTGTGTTTTAAAAACCTGCAAGGGGTGCGAAAACATGTACTTTGTAATAATAGTCCTTGCTTACGAGAAGCATGGCTGGCAGTAAAAGAGGCACAGTTACTGCCTGCCTTACTTCTCGTAAGCAAGGACTATAATTTCAAAGTGCATGTTTACGCAGTACTTGCAGGTTTTCAAAACACATAAATAAAAGGCATTGTCATTTACGATTCCAGTAGCTTAAACTCTTGCAAATGTGAGGCCCAGTGCATTGCAAATGCTTGTTTAGGCATGGTGTCTAAAGGAGCAAGGAGTCAGTTCATGCTCAGCTTCTTATTTTGAACAATGCTAGATTTCCAAAAACCGCAAATGGAAACCTACAGTTACTTTAATTCTTTCTCCCTACTGGGCGGAACACAAAAAGGCCAACTCCCTAATATTTATATATTTTCAGCTGCCATGTTTACAAACAATGGGCACACCAGGGAGAAGAATGTATCCTTCTTCGTCCAGTTACCATAAATTATGTACAAATATAGCTATCTAAGAGCACACATTTAGTGATGTAAAAAAAGTAAAGTTAGCCATGTGCACCACACAAACACTGTACTTAACCAGTTGCATGCACGCATCGGCCAACGGATATCGCAAGCACTACCTTGGCAGTGCTGCGCACGTCCGTTGGCCGACGCGGCTCTGCCCACTCACTAAAAACTCCCGCACCGCGGTGGAATTCGCACCGTGGTTAAGGAGTTAAATAAAAAGGCAAGTACTATTATGTTACCATGCATTACATGCTGTCAGGCCTATATTTGACATGAAAAATTACACACAGTAGCCACTCACGTAAGTATGTCAGGGATTACGTTAATCTCGGTTGTCTGAGCAGGTCTCTATTAGAGAGGAAATGTTTTTACCTTTTTTTCTATTTGTAACGTACTTGTAGAGGCAACCACTGTCAACTCAAATTATATGGTTTGTAAAAAATTACATATAGACAGGAACCGGAAAAAGATTCTAAAAAACACGACTCGTGCTATTAACACTACATAAACAATTACATACAAACTTTACACACACAATAACCAACAGAAAAAACAGCACACATAATGAGACACAGTACCAACTAACAAGTCATATTAAAAAAGCGATTGTAAACAAAAACTTGTAAAAACAGAAGGACACTAAAAAAGAAACGTAAAGGCAAACTTCAAAAATATATTTACGAATTGTAAAAAGAGGAACGAGACTAGCAATATCAAAATATGACAAATAAAAATAATAGGTAAAAAAATACCTAACTTAATTAAGTGGCTTTTCAAGAAGCCCACACTTTGACACAGCCAAGTCAAAATTAGGAACACAAAGCAGAAAAATAACCATATACCTAAGTGCTGGGTAAAAAATCTAAACCATGAGAATAAAAATGAAAATCCAAATTTGTTTTGACAAAAAAAGCAGATTTCAATAAGATTGTCAATTGAGAAGATGCCAAACCTTAGCTCACCATCTTACTTGTATAAAAACACATTAGAAAATGGCAAGTATCAAAGCAACCATTTAAAAAAAACTGAACACTATTGAAATATAAAACCAACAAGAACTCCTAAAGTATATAAACTCTTAATATTTCATACATGAAAAAGCAACAACGTAGACCAGCAAATATCAAATGAAACAAGAAAGAAATAGAGAATGCAACTAATTATTTTACAACCGTGATGTCATCAGTGATGCCACTGTGGAAGTAATTCATATGTGATGTCTTCAGTGATGTGATCAGTAATGTCATGTGTGATGTCCTCTGTAGTGCATGGCAGGCACAAGTTATTATTTGCAATGGGAACCATGAATGGTAAATTTCAGGGCTTTTGAAACTGAACCATCACTGGTTTTTTTTCCAATTAATTTCAAAGGATTTTTCTGTTAGGATATTACTGATACTTCCACAACTATGTTTGTTTATTGACTATCAATCTAGCTAGGTCTAAAACGGATGATATGGGAAAAAGCACACTCATTCAGCAGATTCCTTTATTTATTTTTTCAGCAGATAATTCATGGACTGGGTGTGCACACCATCTGTAGACTATTGATCCGATGGCTTTAACTTTCACATGACACATTTTAACAATGTTGAAAACTGCTTCATGGATTTACACCAAACCAAGCAAAGGTCATTTCTTGGGTAAAGTTATACTTTCAAATCAGGTTTGGTGTTCTTGTATTTAGCTCTTGTTTCCTATAGCAGGCAGCACATATATATACCTAAGGGGCAGGGCAGGTAAGGCCAAGGGAAGTGGAAGGGTAGGGGAAAGGAACCGGAAAGGAGAAAGGAAAGGGACATAAAGATAGTGTGGAGTGTACCAAGGCATCAGAACGACCAGCACCCACTGTCCCTAGTTCAATTATAGCAAAACCATATATTTAAAAAAAATTAAAACTCTTGTATGTCTATCAAATAGGAAGGGATGAGATGAATTTCTATTTGTTAGCAGGAGCGATAGGTCTGGCCATGGGTACATTAATGGAGGCTGCAGAGAATTGGGAGGAATCTCTTACACCAATTCATCATAGTTTCCTTGAAAGAAAAATGTAGCAAACAAGAAATATAGAAACATAGGTCAATATTGCTTCATATTGGACTTAAATATTTCACCATCCCCTCTCATCAGTGTTGCAGCAACACAAAGTAAATGAAACAGCACTGATATTGAAATAAAATTAGCAATTATGAGAGAGAAGCAGCTGATATTCTACAAGTGGCAGCTTGGGGGCAGTGTTAAAGCATACAAAAACGCAGCTCTATGCCAATTTTTAAGTAGTAGGTCAGACTTAGTTATGTTCTGTTGCTTGTTACCCAGCTACTTGGCTAGGTCAAAGTTGTGCTCCAAATCCCAAATCACCAGGAATTATTATTATTTTTACCTGAAACTCCCTCCTTTTGCCACATTTTCAATCCAAAAATCACAGAAAGCTGTAAATTACACTACAATGATGTACTGCCGAATTCATAAGCCACCCCACTTGTGTTGAATGCGTGCAGGGAGTTTACATGCACACCAACAGCACCCTAGATTCTGTGTCTAAAGTCATGACTTTCAATTTTGGCTTGTAGTTTTGTGCAACATTTCATTCTGCTGGCATAAACAAATCAGTCCAAACTGCATGGCATTTGCAATAAGTAGGAATTTATTTAAATAAATGCAAGACATTAAATGATTTGACTGCTGTTCCGAAGAGTGTAAAAGGAGTATGTGCCAGGCTATGGACACAGTAAATGTCAATGTTCAATAATTCTGGTATACCACACATCTGGTTTCTTCACAAACAGTCTTGCAATTGTATATATGCAGATAATTCACCCAACTTCAAGACCCCTGTGATTTCGTCTGCACAACTGTCCAAATAATGATGCTACCAGGACACAGAGCTAACGCAGCTACAGTGCTCCTGGCATTACCAGGTTTCTTCAAAACTGCACATAGGCACTCTTTCCGTTTCCTTCATGAGTTGTTCTGGCTATCTCGTGCAAACATCATTTGTGCACTGTGAAAAACAGAAAAAGGTAATCAATTTAAATGTGTTTTGCTATTCAACATTCAGGCTTCTGATTAAATTATGCAAAGATACAAGGAGAAAACTTCACAGCCAAACATGGCAGGCAACCAGTTTGGTAAGATATCAACCCAGCGTCGAGTTTGCATCCAAGTAACTCTCACTATCTGGATTCATATTTTCATACACTAGTCCAGATTATGGGGAAGGGCACTTGTTGCAAGGGTTACGCTTGCTAATACTATAGCTGATGGTGTGAGTCTTGGAGGACTTGAATAAGATCAATAAAATTGCAGCAGTATGTTCCTCCTAACATTGTTAATCAATTTGTCTCCCACCATACCGACGGTAATGCTAAGGCATTCTTTAGATTTAGTTTCAGCACTACGTCCATCATCTCCTTGTGTTTGCTTTGTTCGCCCTAAGTTGTCAGGGTGTGCCCAGATGTGGGACCCTTGCTCACTTTGCCACTGGATTCAAGCGAGCCTGGCTGATGGTGTTACCCAGGAACCGATCCCAGGATGCCTGGCTTGGCAGATCAGGCTGGACTGTCCCATGAGGCACAGGGTCAAGACTGATTTGAAGATAGCTGGGTCTGAAATAAGGTGGCGGAGTGAGCTAAAGAATGAGGATGGATTCAGATCAGTGAATGGGGGTGAGTGATTGAAAAGTTTCAGCGCTCCGTCCATCATCTCCTTGTGTCTTTAGATCAGCCATGAACCTGCAATGGGCTCCGCTCCCCTACATGAAGCAGTTCAGCACCCACCTGTGGATCTATAGATAAAAAACCTAGACTAGACTAATCACCAGTTCTTCGATTATTTTCCTAAATCTATTGCCTCGAGCACAAGAAAAACTAAAATCGATATATGTCTATATCTTCAGATTGAAATATATCAGTCATAACCAATCGCTATGACATTTAACATCAGCCAATCAAAATCCAGCTCTTGAGGCCACCAATCATCGAATATCTGGTACAAACCCTGCAATGGTCATGGTGCTGATCTGAAAGCCATAACTACTGATCTGCTTTGGTAAACACAGAAAGGGCATTCAAGCCACTGTGCTAATCATACCTGAGGTCTTTGACTTTCCTGCACACCGTCTGCTTTGATCCCAAGTGTTTGGATGATGGTTTCCAGGGGAATGTGGTCTCCAGGAGAATCCTGTATGAAATGCAGAAGCACTTTTTCTCCACCTATAGAACGAGAATACAATAAGGTATAGGTTTTAGGTATGGATAAATTTTGCACTCGCTGCAAGAGATACACACATCTCCTTCTGAACACCAAATTGTTGTTCTTTCAGTACTTTTGACCTTATCTAAAGGTCCAGCCTCATGCAGATTTGAAAGATAGAAAGTTTTTGCTATAGTCACATCAAGCTCTGTCTTGTCTCTAAAACCTTTACCCATTGGATGTATTAATTACCTTGTGTTCGTGGATTTCAAAAGTAAGCAGCTCAAGCAACCACAAACAGAGCCAGAGGCTGCCACAGAGAGCTTTAAGGTTTTGTGGAAGCTCAGCTGGATCACACTATGCCTCCATTTCTTTTCCACCAAAATTACATGAGATGTGATGCTCAGATTTTGGCACCAAAGAAAGTAGTCAACACGAGACATAGGTAGAAGTTAGCAAGCACAGCTAAAGCCAATAGGTCACAACATGGTGATCAATTGGCTTT
This sequence comes from Lissotriton helveticus, assembly GCF_964261635.1. Taxonomy (NCBI): domain Eukaryota; kingdom Metazoa; phylum Chordata; class Amphibia; order Caudata; family Salamandridae; genus Lissotriton; species Lissotriton helveticus. Next base: position 352,003,224 of record NC_136065.1, on the reverse strand, counting down.
GTCATTGTTTTTTAGCTATGCTACACACCATCCATGATGCAGTGCAAGGTGTCTAAAGTTTTTTAAAATAAGCCTTTGACTGTGTCACTTTTATGTGGGCGCACCACACATATACACCTATGAAATTACACCGCTGCTTTTGCTACCGATTCAAGTTGGATCGGTAACTAAAAGGGAAAGAACATTTTTTTATTGATTTAAGGGAGCAGGGCGGCAATGGAAGAGGGAGGAGAGGACGGAAGAAATGGAGTGTCTGATGAAACATGGGGTAATGTGGAAGCAACACGCACATCCCCCTTCTGAACACCATATTAGTTTCCTTTCTGTACTTGTGTCTGGATCTCAGCTAAAGGTCCAACCCCATGCAGATTTGAAACACATTCCTGTGTTTTGGAAAAAAGACAGCCCCCATTGCATCAGGAAACTTTACAGTAGGAAACAAAAGGCTGACTGCAAACTTATTCAAGGTTGCAATTTAGGTTTATGTTTTAAAAACGTTAGCAAAGTATTGTTTACTCTTTCCAGAAGCACAAAATTAACAGATCTCCACAACCACGCCAATAAACACTTAACAGGTTTTAATATGTGAAGGGAGTAGAAAGCAAAGCCAGCAACCTTGCATCCCTGAAAAGCAAAAGTTATTCTACAAAGGCAGGAAGTGGCCTATCAGAGGTTAATGAACCACTCAAAAAGTGGGATTGCTGAAAGGAGTTTCCCAGGAAAAGAGGTACTGGTAGCAACACCGTACACAGAAACACCATTTTAAAATCACAACACAAGGCATTACCTTGAAAATCATCTCTTGCAATATCATACTGATGAAGAGTGTTAATAAGGGAAGAAGAAACTTTTCTAAGAATAATTTTAGAAATTATATTGAAAAATAAATTCCTCAGAGGCAGATGAAGTGGCATTTTTATTTTATTTATCAGAGGAATTTAATTACATTAATTAGCCATTGGCGTGGATGTTACTTTAATATATTTAAACGCATCCTGTGCGTGTGAATCTGAAATGAAGTTCAAAATACCACTTTGGAAAAAATATGAAGGAATTCTGGGACAGATGTGTTAAAAGACAAGTCACAAAAAGTGGTCATAAATTGTGCACAACTTTTTGCGATTTATGTTTGAATTTGCAATGTCTCTCGTGTACTGTCACCGTTGTTATTTAGGACTCCTTATGATTGGCTTCAAATTGGGGAGACCTACAAGGAACAGGAGACCACTATCCATGTGCTTGCATTCCCAATGGGAAACCTTTTTAATGCAGGCTGCATTCCATAAATAAATCAATGCAGATTCAAGAAAAATAAGAAAAAGTAATTTCAATTTAGCAATATATCGAGGCTAGCAGGAAGTGTTACCCTAGAATGTTCAACTGAGATTTTTTGTTTCCAAACTGATTTAAAGTTAGCCAAGAGCAGGGGGAGAAATGGAAGGAGAGGGAGTTAGGGGGTGGGACTGTAAGAAGGTGGCTACCTGACTATGGTTATCCCAGATTTTTTGCCTTGTGTTTAGCTGGTTTTCGACTTAGTTGGCCTGGTTCCCTGCTAATCAGGGCTCCAGGCTATCTGCTCTCTCTGTAAAATGGATTCCATGTACCCTAAGTACATACCACAATTGGAAATGGACTCCTTGTCAGCCCCTGTACCATGCACTATAGGTGCTCAGGGCATAGGTGCCACCAAGACCTACCAGGGGCTGCAGCATATCTTTTGCCACCCCTGGCTGGTTCTTAAATTGACACAACTGGCTGATCACTCAGCTGGGGCAAGATGGTGTAATCACCTCTTGCTTAGGTATAGTATACCTATATCTAAACCTATATCTGGACACATATAAACCTGTGAGTCACTCCTATGGAAGGCCTTATCAATCCTGGAGGCAGAGTGCGTGGTTTAATGTGAGATGGAGCTCTAGCATGAGCTGAGCCTGTCTGCAGCTGTCGGGAACAACTCCCTAAGCTGTTCCAGGATAATGCCATACCATATACTATTAAGTGCATTATAATCCTCGCGGTTATATAGCAACTTTGGTTTGGCTTTATCAAAACATGTCGTGTAAGGTGTCATACGATTTGGAATACTATCCCCTCGCCAGTTCTGGCGACGGGGATAGCATTCCACCCCTCTAGAGGGAGAAGACATGTTACTTTACTTAAATGCGGTTGATTTTTAAAAGAGCCTCAGATCCACAAAATGGATGCTTCTGCCACAGACACGGGTCTGACCCCCTGCAGCTGACCGAAACTCAGCCAAGGGGGCCTGGACAAAGGGTTTCCTGTCGCAGGGAGGTGTCCCACCTCCCCAGACAGGAGATAGTGGATTGTAGCAGGGAGGTTTGAAAGAAACCAGACACTGCATGGGGAGCACAAGGCTGCCCCTTGCATAATCCGGCCAAACCGGTTCTGGGGGACACCAGCCCCCGTCACAGCGCGGCCTGGATCAAAGGAAAGGGGTGTACCCACCCCCTTCCTGGGTCCCACCCATTGGAGGGGACCTAGCAGGTAATCCAGCCCCCTAGATTGGTATAAGAATGGGAGCAGTGCCAATGCACTTCAGATTATCCTGATGAAACATAAGAAACGAAACTCTGGACCCTTCGACATCCTACTCAACGTAGAAGACTGAAGAATCTCCCTTGTGGTCAAGGAGTGACCACCCTGTGCAAACAGGCACCATCCAGCACCTCGACGTCTGCTTTGTTGCAGTTCCCGCCAGAACTCGAGCGACAGAGATCGACGAGATCAAGCTTGCCTGCCTTCTTACAGCCCGATCCACAGTCCCTGCAGAGCTGAGACCCGTGGAGGCGACCGGAAGCGTGGGGCACGCCATCTTGAAAAGACCGCGAGACGCGGACCATGCAGCCCACGAGTGACCCTCGAAGCTGTACACCGGGGTTTGAGAAGCCCCAACCCTGAGCCACTCTTGCACCGAAGTTCACCCCTCTACACTCGACGAGTGCTGCGTGGAGCCCTTCTGCTTTCTTTGGCTCAACGCGTTGGCCCGGTCACTTGCCAGCTGGCTTGTGGCCCCTGTGCCGGCGAAAACCGAAATACGACTTGTGATTCTGGTTGCTCCAGACTTGCACCAGCTCCCCTGAAAAGGAGCACCCACTCTGACCCTCCTGGTCCGAGTGAGAAGCAATCTTCCAGTTCCGCGTGGATTGCTTTTGCCAAGTGTTGTTTGCTCCAATCTTGAAGCCGACAGCGCCGACGGTGAGAGCCTACGTGGGACAGCTCGTGACCCGCTCCTGGACGTCGCAGATGCCCCAGAGCCCACGTGGCAGCGGAGAGAAGCTCCTCGACAACCACCTGATTGCGCCCGACATTGCCTGGTTCCGTCCTGGTTCCACCCTGGTCACTGCTGAGTGACCCAGACTCTGTCCCCTCTGCTTTCAGGTACTTTACGACTCTGATCCACCCTTGGATCACACCGGACACTTCTCCTTCACATCGCCTGCAGCATCTTCAGCTTCAAGCACCCAGAACCTGCACGACGAAACCCGACGCCACTTCGACCCTATGCACCCGCTTCCTGTGGGTGAGGTAACATTGCAACGCCGGTGTTCCCACACTGGTACACACCTCTAGGGTCTGTGTCTAAAGTTTTGTCCTTCTAGGTTCAGCGGAAGTATCCTAAAACTCTGTTTGTGTAACTTTTACGCACCATTGACTTGCATTGGTGCATGCGTGTGCTTTAAGCACTGCACCCGAATCCCGCGGACTTTTCCCGACTTCAGCATTGCTTGTCCCGACTGCTCCCAGCGATTCCCTAGGCCCTAGGCCTAACCACTGTTCGATTGGTATCTCTTATACCACTTTCTTAGTATATGGTCTGAGTGGCTCCCCGCCCTCATCCATAATTGTGCAACTTTGTATGTTATACTGTGCTTTTGATTTAACGCTTGTGCCCCTTTGTTCATAAAGAGTACTGGGGATTATTTTAAGAATAAACACATATATTTTTATAATATATACTTGTGTGGTGTCCTTTCATTTGGTATTACAGGATTGTGATTGGTAAAACAGTTCGCTTAACACGACCTCTTGAGTTGAGCCTTTAAGGCTGCTTAGACTATGCTACCATTAAGATAGCTTGTCTACAGGGTTGACTTACAACCAGACACCATAAGGGATAGTTTGGACTGATACAAGGTGGTTCCAGAATTGGAAACATCATATATCAGGCCAACTTCTCACAGGGACGAACAAAAGAAATGGGGTATTTGAAGAAACATGGGGAAATGCGGAAGCAACATGGGAAAGGTTGGGGACAAACTATAAAGCAACACAGAGGAGGGTGGCTGGATGGACACAAAGCAGAGAGGGCGGAAGGGACAAGTTAAACAACACGAGGGGTGAGAGAGTCGGCGAAGCAATTAGGAGAAGAACGCTGGTGAGCAGAATAGTGAGGGGCGGGTGACAGAGCAATGCAAAGAGAGAAGTAGATGAGGGAGACGGCTCAAAAACACATGGACTCTCAAGGCGTGCTCAACTAAAAAGAAAAAGTAGTGCTTGAAAATCAAAGAACGAAAGCAGAGTTGCCTGCTAATCACAGCAATAATAAAGCGGCAATGTTTCTTTTGTCAAAACAAAAACAAGATTGACTAACTGGGACAAGAATAAGAGAATGATAAGGAACGCCAACCAGGGGTAAGAAAGGGCGGTTCCAAATCCCTCTATGTTCTTGGTAAGTCGCAATATGCCTAACAGACAGCATGTGCGAGGTCTAGTAGGCTTGACCTACAACGAAGAGAGCCATGATCTTCTACATCAAAGCATTTCTCCATAGGCACAGATACGGTTAAATCTTTTGACACGTCAAGTTTTCCCCAGTTAGAACCTCACACTGCTAAAAAAGTGAGATCAGGTTTGCGCTGAGGCACATGGCAAGGTCGTTTTAGGGAAGGGCTGTCAAGCACTGCTACATGAGGACTAGACCTAAAACTTTCAAGACAACACTGATGAATAGCCTGAAAGTCTGCCTTTGTCCTAACCCTCATGGACTAACGTGGACACCAAGGTTATGGTCTTGCACGGAGGTTATGAATAGGAGGTAAATGAGCATTACTGAATGCACGCTGAAGATCAGCGATGTGTAAGGCCTGCTTCTGTATTTGGAAATCTAGAGAGGAAATGCAAATGTCTGTAATATATAACCTATGGCTAAAGCAAGCAGAGACCCCTATTCGTTCACTTCCTATTCAACAGTAGATATGTCTTTTTGGAGCAAGGTTCTGAATGCATCCAAGGACATAAGTATAAAACATTATCCGGCACTAGAGGGAAAACTAAAACATTGGACAATCAGCCTGCCAAATCTTTCTTGGGACTGGCTTTCATGCATTAGGCTTTTGCCATAACCCTTCCAGAGGCATTCCATGGCACTACATCTTGTACCATAGGTGGGACGTATGTTTGGGTATCTGTAAAAAAAACAAATTGACATTCCTAGAAGGACTCCCTTTTCCTCTTTGGTTTACTTGTTTTCTCGTTAATAGATGGCTCTTTTGTTTCCACAATTCTGAAGCAGCACCCTCTTTAAATAAATGTATCTACTCATTTCAAATAAATCCTAAAATTATATTTTGTGATTGTGTCTGAATGACAGCATTCACTGGACTTCAATTTGGGACAATGGTTGATCCAAATAGTGTACCATACAATTGCAAACTTGAGAGAATACGAGTGCTAGTAACACAGTTGAATACACCATCGTTACAATAAGCTTTTGTCTATGTGGAATAGAGCATGGAATCAAAAATACAGAAAATCTTATTCTGTTTGTAAATGCTGATTAAGAGAAGCAATCATTTGCATTTGTGCTGCTAAAGATTTTGGGGGGAAAATGTCAATATAAAAGAAGCCCAGAAAAATGTATAAACTTCACCTTCCAATACATACTTTTATATGGTATTGCTGCCATTCATTTTCTTTTATTGAAAACAATTGTTGTAAAAATTAAATATTGCATTATTGATTTCCATGATTCCCCAGTCTGTGCAAAATCACAGAAGTCTGAGGTTCAGAGGAGTTGGAAAATGATATCAAATCTAGCTTCCACTCTACGTGTGATCAATGCGCATATTTCTAGAGCAAAAGTATTTACCTTAAGTCCAGGAGGGTCGGAAGTACAACAAACATTCAGAATAACCATAGGTTATGTCAATGTGCCTAAATTAGATACCTATGATCCATACAAGAACAATACATATGGAAGGGAGCCCCACAGAGATCCGCAAATGTGACTGAAGGGAGCAATACGTAGTGGTAAATGTGGAAACAACTAAATAATTCAGACCGGATCAATGATTAAATCCTTGTTTTCATCATTCTGTCAACAATTGCACAGATCTGATAGCAGCAATTGTTGTTGGAGGGAGCAGTTAGTCAGGAAATAGATCCAAGGATGTACGTGTTCTACATAGCAACTGAATTGGGCACCAAATGACAAGGAATGTTGCCATATAAAATCATGCTACAGCAATGAGAGCCATCTTACAAATCTAAACAATGCTCTTGTGACCACATATAAAAAGATGTCCCCTGCCTTCTGATAAACCTGGACATCTTAGCTTACCTCAACAGTGTCAACCACCAAGCCCTCATCCACGCCATGAAGTCTCAAATGGGATTCATGGGAAATGTCATGTGCTGGTTTTCCACCTACTTATCTAACAAACAGCAGTTTCTTTACAAGGGTACCTCCAGGTCCTGAAAGATCCTGAGCACTTGCAGAGTTCAAGGGTTCAATTATGTCTCTTATCTTCAAGCGCTAGATGGAGGCTCTGAGGACTCTACAAACAGACAACTTCAACATCAAACAAGAAGCCAATGGCAAATAACTTCATTTGAAGTTCTCCTCTACCACAGACATCCAGTTCCTAAAGCATGCTCACCATCTCCGGTAGCTATTGGCAAACCAGCAGCCACAACCCCATCAGACTGGAGACGAAGAACAAAAATGATAAAGCAAGGAAACCAGTTACCACTCTAATCTGTGTATAGCCTTTTACTGCCTTTCATCTAGGTTGTTACATAATTACAACATAATGTTATGTTATGTTAACACTACTTATATAGTGCACTGTCATCCCATGAGTATCCTGGTGCTGTATTACCTGGTTACTGCTACAACACATAATCCTAAGCAAGTAGCACTTGCTGAGTTTGTACAGGTGACCTGTTTTACTCCTTAGGAAAGAGCCAAGTCTTAAGTCTCTTTCTGAACTGTAATAGATCTTCAGTCCGTCTCAAAGTTAACGGAAGCTCATACCAGAGCCGGGCCGCTTCAATACTAAAAGCCCATCTTCCAAACCTCATTGTTTTAGTCCGGGATCTGCTTACCAAGTTGGCCAATGAAGATCATAGGTTTCTCTTCAGGGCGTGCCATTTAAATGTGTTTTGTAGCGGGACACGCCTGGCCCCATGTAGTGCTTTAAACACGAAACAGAGTGATTTGAATTGTATCCTCTGCGTCAGAGGGAGCAAATGAAGCTCCCTCAAAGACATGGAAGCTGATGACCTGTGCGGTCTATCGAAGGCCAGCTTGTCAGCAACTGTTTGGACTCTTTGATGTCTCAATTAAGAAGTTGGGAGCCCCTAATAGTAGAGCATTACATTAGTCTAATCAGCTTAGGATGACACTTCTTACCACTAGGGCTCTAGCCGGTACAGGGAGCATATGAAGAATCTTTTGTAATGCTCTAATGAGAATAGCAGGTTGCCTCAGTTTTGTTCACTTGGGCTTCAAGGCTTAGTTTGCTATCAAAGACTACACCCAGATTGTGGACTGTCTCTGTTGATATTAGGGGCTTGTCTGATTGGATGGTCCCAAAAATCCACCGGGAAAGGGTGGGGATTTTCGTTGCCATGCATCATAGGATCTCGGTTTTGTCACCGTTAAACTGCAGGGAGTTCTCTTTGAGCCATCCTACAGTTTTTTGCATACACTTGTGAATGCTATCGAGTGACAATGATTGATCCCTTTCTAGTGATAGAATAAGTCGTGTATCTTCCTCATAATTTACTAAGTTGACTTTGTATGACTTAATGACTGAAATCAGCGGGATCATATAGATATTAAAAAGTATGGGACTGATTGCTGAGCCCTGAGGGACACTGTGTAATGTTTTTAAATTCAGATTGGAAGGGGGGTAAGGCTACCGCCTGTCGTCAGCTCGCATTCTAAGTTTGTCCAGGACTGTTAGTAGGGCGGTTTCGGTTCCATGCCCCGGTTAAAAGCCACATTGGTCATCTTCCAATTTGTGGTTAGTTTCGAGAAAGAGAAAGAGTGTTTTGCTGACAAATCATTTGATAATTTTAACTGGGTAAGGTAGAAGAGATATAGGCCTGTAGTCACTGGGGGACCCAGGGTCTAAGGTAGGTTTCTTCAGAAGTGGCATAACTATGGCCTGTTTCCAAAGAGATGGTACTACCCCACTATTCAGGGATTGGCAACAAATCCTACGGAGTTCATGGGAAGAGCTCTCCCTGCAGTTCTTTCCATACTCGGTGAGGTAAAGGATCCAATGGGGATCCAGACGACACACTCAATGCTAACTTGTTGAAATCCTCCTCTGAGAGAGTCTCAAAGTGTTCGAGGGTCTCTGTCTCATCTTTGTCCACCTTGTCCCTTCTCTGAACCAATGACCGCATCTTACCCAAGCTAGTACATAACAATAAAATAGGGCATTCTTGAAACAACAACTTTGATGCCTAAAAGCGAAAACTTCTCTTATACCAGAAGACGATTTAGCCATAAAATGACAGGAATCGTATGAGCTAGAGAAGCAATCCCTCTCAGAGGATCAAAGAGATCTGGAGGTACGACAGCTTTTGGTTCTAACAGCTATGACAACAATACGTTTTCTAACCTTAGTAAATATCACAAATAACAGGTGTTGAAGTTTTAGATGCCTATTGAGCCTTAGGAACACACCAAAATACACCTGCCTAAATAAGTTTTGTACTTTTGAGTTAGGAATAATAATGAGTATTAACAATAGGAACCAATTCTGTGTACGTTGTCCCCGATTTTTAAAAACAGAGGATTCCGTAATCAAATTCTCCTGGTTTCATCAGTTACTTTCAGATTAATGCATTGGGTTTCAAATAAAAATAATTACCTTTATTGACTATTAGCATCCCACCACTCTGCAGGAGGTCCCCCAGAAAATTTCCTTGGATGCCATCTGCGTTTGCCTGTATGCACCAAAACAATTATATAATTAATCAAATCTAGAATACTGCCAAATTATGGTATATAGTTACAGGCTATGCAAGTGAAGAGCACAGTATCAGAACCTTGTTCTAAGGAACACATTCATGGTGTTGTTAGCGTAGACGTTTGTTTTTACCATCATCTTTTCAAGTACATTTTTAGACAAACTCAGGAAGAATTCAAAACAATGACAAATACTGAACGAGATGCGAAGTAAATTTAATAGAATTGTAAATAAAGACCATATTTTCCCAATTCACTCTGCCTTCAACATTTGCTATTGTTCAGCATTTGCTAGAAACATATTGGGAGCTGGGTTCCCACTTGTGCAGACATCAATACCTCAACAGGCGTTGGCAAAGCCAATAGGTCGGACTTTAACATGCTAATTCGTTCAAACAGAAGCATGCATAAATAAATGTGTGTAGACGATTTGTGCTATGTCTCTGTGCAATCGGTCCGATCCCTGGCCGCCTATATCTGTGACCTATTTTACATTTACCAGCTCAAGGTTTGGGGGAAAAAACAACGGTATTTTCATATTAGGTGCACAGGTTGTGCACAAGTATAACATCACTCTTGATTGGTAACAGGTCGCTCTGTAAAGTCACCCATGGTGCATCATCAGCATGAGGGTGAATCACGTTTAGGAGAATAAATCCAATTTACATGCAAAATCACACTGAGGGAGCAAAATCACACTGAGGGAACAAAATCTAATTTGGAACAGCATCAGCAGAAGAGTGTACAAATCTTTTTGGAGCACAAATTACGTTTAAGAACAAAAACATATTTAAGTGAACAAAATTACATTTAGTTACAACATTGAGTATAGTTGCAACAACAAAAATAACCACATTAGGTGGAACATCAGGAGTGCAGGTACACGTCTAGGTGCACAAACACAGGTGCAAATCACAGTGAAGAGTGTGGTACATTTAGATACAAAAGGAATCAATAAAGTGAGAAAATGTTGACAATTGAGTAAGGTAACAGGTGTGGATCACTATGACATCCTATTTGGCGGACAGCAAACTTAGGTGGAAAACCAACCTTTGTGCAACATCAGCTGGAGTACAGAAAAACACTGGAAGCACAAATCAAATGAAGGCATAAAGTCACTTAGATGCAAACTAATACCTGGTGCTAGGTAACAGCATACCGGTATCACATTTACGAGCAAAACCATATTTAGGTTCAAAATCACAATAATTTTGTAAATCATCCTTAATGTGACAGGGTTATGGATCCTAACCAAACACTGAAACTGCTGAAGGAGCAAGCCAAAGTAGCTCTTCCGCATAAGTTGCAGTGTTGCTGGGATGAGTTCTGGCAAGCAGCCAAACCTGTAGCTAGATTAAAAAATACATAGAAATAGAAAGACATATACAGTGGGAAGGTCATACAAACTAAGGTGAAATTACGCAAATACACCATAGATTGATGTGCCACCTAATACCTTTTTTTCATGGCCTTAAGTATTGATCGAGCATTTGTAATGAGCACTCCAGACACCAAATCGTCTCTAAACACAGGGAGAGTCTTTGTGTGTTCGATGTAATGGTTAAGGTGTTGCTGTGGTAAGTTTTTTGGTTTGAGACTCTTCCAGAATGTAAAATGGAAGTCTGTCTAACGAGCATCTTTTTATGGAGGTACTCGTCAACTACAAGTAGGACTGGTTAGAGTGATGTATGGAGAAAGGTGGGCTATGATTACGCTGTCCGGTTTTAGGTTTAAACCTATAATAACTGCTAAAACCCCACCGGAAGGGAAATAGCCCTCATCAGTGTAAACATATAAACACTGAAAAAACACCTGCGCAACCACAAACTAAATGCCATTTAAAGATAGGAAAAGGAGAGTGAAAGCGTCTTTTTTATTTCTTCCTGAAGGGGTCAATACAATGTAACTGTGTTATATAAGGTAGCAGTAAGAAAGACTGGACTAACATTATTCTGCTTGAGTTTTGTTGTTTGGGATGTCACAAAAATATTGTTTCTTCTTCCTTTTTCAGTTTTGTGGTAGCACTGTTTTGTTCTGCGCGGAAACTAAAACGCAAAATTTCTCATTTTGTGCGTTGTATGGCATCAAAGAAAGAGTCATCCCAATGTGGTCACTTAGCTGGTGGTTCTCTTTCCTAGAGGCCATGAATGCTATATTATCCATGTGGCAACCGTTTACTGATCTGTTTCTGAGTGATGATGCCAAAGGCAAGAAATGTGAGGATCTTGGGTCACATATTGATAGTGATTTGAAAAAAGTACTCTACTGCATTTTTAGATTTTTACAGGAAAGCATGACATCTGTACTGGACATAATAAAAAAAACTAGAGTCTGAAAACACCTTGTCTACCAAGTGTTCAGCATAATTGGTGTAGATGTGAAACGTCTCCTTGAAAGTAGGCTGGGCGACACTTTTAGTGACTTTTGCACTGCAACATGTTCCATGTGCTTGTCACTTGGTAAGCAAAGAAATGTTGAGGATTTTACAATGTATTTGAAATAGCCCTTCATCAACCATGTCATTTGAAGTCAATGAAGCCTCACTGTGGTACTCTGCACACGTTATAGATCCCTTCCATAAAGGGAAATTTTCTCCAGAGTTTTAAAAGTGCTCCCTCTTTTTTGACCGCTTTAATAACTCTGAGGGAATATGCGCCCAGTTCAATGCATATGTTGCAGAACCTGTTGCAGAGAATCACAATCTTCAGGTGCACCAGTATTGGCATGGAAAGCTATGTCAGTGGCCAGAGTTGGTAAATTGTGTACTGGCTATTTTGGCATTGCCTGTCTCAAGTGCCAATGTTGAAGAAGAGGGCCTTTTCACAGATAAAAGTTTACACGGGAAGGAAAGAGCGAGCGTGCATGACCAAAGACTCACTGAAGAAGTATTGTATCGTGTACTACGATAAGTTTGATTCGTAAAAATGTATTTGGACCTCATATACACTGTACGTACACTGTCTATATACCATGTACTATTAGTGCAGAAAGCAAGCAATAATAAAAGCAAGTTCCATAAACACTAGAAAAACACTCTTTCTGTTGTTTTTAATGGCACGAAAATGTGTAATCACTGAAAACCACTGTTTTTTTAAGGTATTGAAATCACTTGAAGACACTGAAAAAAAACCACCAGAATTTACCAAAAATAGAAACTGAAAACAGGAAAGCCTAGCTATGATGATAGAATGTCAAAAACAGGAACAGGCAGGAACAGACTCTGGGAACGTGGTCGTCTGTGACATTTTTTGGTGCCCTCCTCATTCTGCACATTTGACGGGCCAAGTGAAAAACAGATTATCATGGAGCCCTCTGACACTGTAGTGGTCATTCACATTGCAAAACACAGTGGAAGTGTTCATTAAGGGAAAAATAAATGTTTAAAAAACTTTGCTCTTTCAAATGGTATATACAAGGGCTCGATTCACAATGGGCCATGCAGTCGTGTGGCCTGCAGAGGCCCTCACTCAAGGTGGTAGGGCCTCTAAACTGCAGTTTGTGAATTGGGAGCTGAGTGAACAAGAATATCCAAGAAGTCTAAGAAATAATACAAAAAAGCATATTTGCAGAAAGGCTCCCATCCAATGGTAGCTTTTAGGAGTGACTCACTTGAATCGTATGAACACTTCGGAACCATTTCACCAAGAAAGACATAATTTTGTAACCACAGGTTTACACCTGTGTGTAAGTGCAGATTTACGAATATCTGGAATTTGCAATATGAATTGAACTGTGTGCCAGGCGCAGGTTTTTATGCAAATTTCTGGGAAGGTCATGTGACCTTTCCAGCAATATCATATCACCAGGGTGCTGAGTTCTCCGAAACACAGATCTCCTTACAGGGAGAAAAGCACCCCAGTTGTAAACATACTTTTTGTGGGGGTATCTTTCCTCCATGGAGAAAATATTTTCACGGTTTGAGAGATCACTTTCCCATTTACCACCAAATCTGGGCGGGTCCATTTCCCTTCTAAGGGCCCGATTACGATGTTGGTCGGAAAGCATTTGGACCGAATCGGCCTTGGAATGGTTTACGACCGAATAGAATTCGGGGAGTTCGACTGACCGATTAAGATGGTTCGGGATAGCATTCAGTTAGCTTCCATTGACTTCAATGGGAGCCTGTGTTCCGGCCGAATACATAGGCTCCCATTGAAGAAAAAGTTGGCTGGGAAAACCGTGCACGGTGTGGTGGGCATCCCTTGGTGCCTGCCACACTGTGCATGGTTGGAAAGGAGTGGTCCCTTGGATAACCATACGGGCCCCATTCAGAAGGCTCCGGGTGAAGGGGACCTGCTACGGGGTCCCAAAGTCAGATTCCGACAGCCAATCTGTGTCAGAACAACAGATTCGGAAAGGTTGCCAGAATCAGACATCGTAATACATCGAAAATTTCTGAGTCGGTCGGAAATGTTGCCCGGGCTCCAAACAACTCAGTATTTCCAAATGCCGTCCGGTTCAGATTTGGAACAGAGTCGGAAAGTCCGAATGCTTTCTGAGCATGATAATCGGTCGGAATGGTTTCTGAATCAGTTGGAAACAAGGCTTCCAAACCTGATTCAGAAGGACCGAATACCGCTCGGAGGCTTTCCGACTGAAATTGTAATCAGGCCCAAAGTCTGGAAAGGGATTACATTAGCCCTGGCTTGGAGTAAATCTCTGACACTTTCTGGGGTGGAAAGGGGAAGGCGAGGAGGAGTTTGTGAATGCTGAAAAAACACCCATGTTTGTGGGCGTTCACCATGCTTATTAAGTTCCACTTCCCATCTCTTGAGTGGGATTTAAGGTTGTGGAGCTCTCTGAACTCATAGCAGAGATCTCCACACATGCAAATGGGCTTAAGTCAAGCTTAAGTATGGTACACTTAGTTGTAAACATATGTTTAAAAAAGTATTACTTTTGTGACTAGGGCCCTTTATTGGTAATTGCTTGCTAAGAAGACAAGGAGTGTAATTTCCCATGGTAAATTACGTGTCAACCGGTCCCAGAAACAAATTTCAGGATCTCTGATTTTCAGGTTTGAAACAATGACATTTATAATCAAATTTACTTCTGGTGAAAGGAAAATAAGCTGTAAAAGTGGGCAAACAACTTTTGCTAGACAAGTAACTTCAAATGATATAGGTTCGATTAAATCAAGAGGGACAGTGATCGTGAACGGGATTTCAGGTAATAAAACATCAAAAAATAAAATGGAGTGAGTAGAGTCACAGGCAGAAAGAAAGACATGTGAATGCAAGGAAGAATTGAAGATGGACAGGGAGAGTGATGGGAAATAAAAGATGTGGAGGGATCCCAAAAATTGAGAAAAGGATAGGAAGAGTAACAAGATTAAAAGGTGGGCAAACACAGAAACTGAGGCAGGCAATTAACCACAACCCTCAGCTCTGGATCACTGTAGTGGACTCTCACAACACAAAAGCGAGCAAGGCCACAGCTTAAACCACTAAGTAACAGACAGCGAGCGACCTGCAATACAGCAGACCACTAATCTGCTCTACCCAATGATGACTGGTTATGTTGTTGTTCAAACTGTCAGTCAGTGTTGTGGCAAAGGTTACCTGCATGGCTTAGAGAAGTCGAGTGATCTTGCCCTAAACCTTTCTGCCACATAACCCTGGGATTTTCCACCTGTGAATTCCACAATTATGATGTCTGCTCGCGGTGCTTTTTACCTTTCTGATTTTGGAGCAAGTTAAATGAATCCCTTTTCTAAACAAGGGTGACGGCTTTCCCCTCAACCTAAGCTATGACGTGATGCAATGGGGTCAGCAATTCCGTATTCCAAGGTCCCACATTAGAATTTTACATCCATCCCGGTGTGGAGGTCGCCTATTAAGTTGTGGTTAAAAGTGTTTGTGCTATTCAGATATCAAGAATCCTTTACCTTCGTTATATGTGGGAGATGCATGAAGTGTGTGTATGTGATCTACGAAGGACTTGGTAAATTAGGAGATCTGTATGGTCCCAGTGTATATACCGCACAAGATGGTGGCTTTGATGTGTGAAGGCTGGCTAAGTCCATGTACAGCTTATCAGCTTCATGTAGTCCTTTCCAGGTGCTCCGTCCCCAAAACCTCTTTTGTTTGGTGCTTGGGGGTGATCGGTAGTGGGGGGGTGGGGTGTCTCAGCTTCTATCTCCAGTGCAGGCTTCCCATGCCTGACTGAAACCTGCCCATAACCTGAATTACGTGTGTTTGCCGATTCCCTAGACAACTGGAAGAAGTGCAGATAGAATTGGAGTACAATCCACAAATCTCCTAGCACCAGTCCACACTGGTCTGACCTGTGACTCTTGGCTTCAAAGTCTGCTAATAGAGTAAAACAAGTCCGAACCCCACTGTACAGTGCCTGTATTCCGCTTTTCATTACCAGAAGGGCCAGAATGCAGACCGCCTTCACAACAGTTACACTGTCGATAGACAGCCATCCTTGTTCAGAATTATTTAATCATCTTTCAAGCCCATGTGTATCCCCTGATATTAGGGGTTAAGTGCTAGCCTAAGGGCTCATTCCCAATAGGAACTGTTACAGTAATTCACCACAGTAGCTGACCCTGGGCATGTTGGTGTCCCTGTCAAAGCAAAACCTTGTGTGATAGGTAGAGCCCAAGCTGGGCGCCTGTAGATACCACTAGGAAATCCATGTAGATACCATAATGGAAACAGGCCCACTACTACCGCTTTCCATTGGAAAGATAAACAAAACAGTTGGTTCCCCAAATGGCTGAAGGGCTCCATGTTTTGATTGAACACTGGTGATCAAACCCCAGTCACTGATGAATCCATCACCAGCTCTTTGAAGAAATAACTAACTTCATTGGGATGAGAGCCCCAATGTTTGAGTGGCAGGTATTTGGGCAATGGATTTGCTTTTCTGGCACACATTTATTTTTATTATGAACATGGAAACTCAACAGTGGAGGCCTACTTATTTGTAAAGTATCGTACCTAAGGTTGAACCAGTGACAGATTTGGAGCAGTAGTCACCACATCTATCCCACTTGCCCAAAATGAACCTCTTGCTTTGGAAGAGCCTTTTCAATGACTTGAGTTCCAACTACATCTGAAGATTGCAGACTCCACATGAACCCTGGGCCAAAACTGTAGAAATTCTAGCGCTTGGCACACAGGAGGCACTGGAAGAAGAAGAAAGAAAGAAAGAAAGAGAAAGGATAAAGAAGAGAAGAAGCAGCAGAAGAGCTGTAAATATGTGCTGTTGGGGAAGCTCTCTGTGGCCTCAGAATGGAAGACATGTGTGGCTAAATTTTAACCCCATGTTCGGTCCAAATAGTTGATCAATCATAACATGGGACTAAGAATCTACTTGAAGGTTAAAGTTAAACAAGCATTTACAATGCAATGGTCTCGGCATTCTTAAAGTTAGAGCTATTGGCATTGCTCATGACATTATTTGTATTCAAGTTTTTGTTTTTAAAACATAAATAAATGGCATTGTCATTTACTATGCCAATAGCAAGGCAGGAGAGCAAGCACAGCCAACGAGGGGGCAGGAGAGCAAGAACAACCAACGAGGGGGCGGGTGCAGCAGAGCAAGCACAACCAACAAGGGGGCGGGGACAGGAGAGCAAGCACAACCAACGAGGGGGCAGGAGCAGGAGAGCAAGCACAACCAACGAGGGGGAAGGGGATCAAGCACAACCAACAAGGGGGCAGGGGCAGGAGAGCAAGCACAACCAACGAGGGGGCGGGGACAGGAGAGCAAGCACAACCAACGAGGGGGCAGGAGCAGGAGAGCAAGCACAACCAACGAGGGGGCAGGGGCAGGAGAGCAAGCACAATCAACGAGGGGGCAGGGGCAGGAGAGCAAGCACAACCAACGAGGGGGCAGGAGCAGGAGAGCAAGCACAACCAACGAGGGGGCAGGGGCAGGAGAGCAAGCACAATCAACGAGGGGGCAGGAGAGCAAGCACAACCAACGAGTGGGCAGGGGCAGGAGAGCAGGCACAACCAACGAGGGGGCAGGGGCAAGAGTATAGCGAGGGGGCAGGGAAGCAAGCACAATGGGAAGGGGAGCAAGCACAGAGAGGGGGCAGGGGAGCAAGCACAGCGAGGGGGCAGGGGAGCAAGCACAGTAAGAGGGCAGGGGAGCAAGCACAGCGAGGGGGCAGGGGAACAATCACAGTGAGGGGGAATGGGAGCAAGCACAGCGAGGGGGCAGGGGAGCAAGCACAGCAAGGGGCAGGGGAGCAAGCACAGCGAGGGGGCAGGGTAGCAAGCACAGCGAGGGGGCAGGGGAGCAAGCACAGCGAGGGGGCAGGGGAGCAAGCACAGCGAGGGGGCGGGGAGCAGGCATAAACACGCTAAAACCACAAGTCCATCCACTGATTTGAGCTGGTGCGGGCTGTGCGTTTTCAAAGCACGCACAGAGAGCATGGCCATTAAGAAAGTGCAATCCTTTGGTGACAGGGAACGGCCAGATAGCCCGCAGGGTTAAATCACAACTCACCAGATCAGGCTTGTGTAAATCCGGGAGGGAGCTTCTGAGTTCCGAGTTTGCTTTCCGCGGTCACTAGATTACACGGTTGTAGGGAGATAGAGATGGCAGGACTGGCTCGAGCTCCGAGATCGGCAACAGCTAGGTGAGACGGAAAGACAATGGCGGCCGCCGCGCTTCACTCCTGGCCACACACAGGCGACAGAAGAGCATGGCCATTTAGAAAGTGCAATCCTTTGGTGACAGGGAACGGCCAGATAGCATGCAGGATTAAATCACAACTCACCGGATCGGGCTTGTGTAAATCCGGGAGGGAGCTCCTGAGTTCCGAGTTTGCTTTCCGAAGTCACAAGATTACACGGTTGGAGGGAGGGAAGCGCTGCCACAAATTGGGGCGAGATTGAGATGGCAGTACTGGCTCGAGCTCCGAGATCGGCAACAGCTAGGTGACACGGAGAGACAATGGCGGCCGCTTTTTAGCAATTATGGATTTCCCACCCGTGGCAGCATCTCTACTTCTTCCGGCGGCGGTCGGGCAGAAATGGCTTCAGCAAAGCGCCGACATTTTCGGATTTGGGGGCGTGGTTTTCGTTCTCTCCTCTTCCCATTGTCTGGAATGTAAAATTCCAGCCAATGGGAAGAGGACAGAAAGAAAACAAGAAAAAAAGCGAAAAAAAGACGCCCCTGAATCCGAAAACGATGGGGATTAAACGGAGTGATGCCTCTCTCCTCCAATACGATTCAAAAGGGGGTGGTGATGGACAGAGTATCTGAATTAAGCAGAACACTCCTACCCAGTCAAAAGATCAGGGCTTGATCCATCACCGTTTTTTAGCTCACTGCACCATCCCAGTTCAGAACCTGGCTACATGCAAATTAGTCTGACCCTGGCCCAGTGCATCATGGGAACAGGGCAGACCAAACTACCAAGCCAATTCTTTACTGGAAAGGAAACAAGCTTCCGGGGACCGGTTTCTGGCATTACAGCCGTCTTCGGCCCGGCTTGCTTGAATCCTGATGGTGCAGTGAGCAAGGGACTCACATCTGAGCATATCCTTCCACACTTGTGGTGGCCAAAACGATTCAAAAGGGGGTGGTGATGGACAGAGTATCTGAATTAAGCAGAACACTCCTACCCAGTCAAAAGATCAGGGCTTGATCCATCACCGTTTTTTAGCTCACTGCACCATCTCAGTTCAGAACCTGGCTACATGCAAATTAGTCTGACCCTGGCCCAGTGCATCATGGGAACAGGGCAGACCAAACTACCAAGCCAATTCTTTACTGGAAAGGAAACAAGCTTCCGGGGACCGGTTTCTGGCATTACAGCCATCTTCGGCCCGGCTTGCTTGAATCCTGATGGTGCAGTGAGCAAGGGACTCACATCTGAGCATATCCTTCCACACTTGTGGTGGCCAAAACGATTCAAAAGGGGGTGGTGATGGACAGAGTATCTGAATTAAGCAGAACACTCCTACCCAGTCAAAAGATCAGGGCTTGATCCATCACCGTTTTTTAGCTCACTGCACCATCCCAGTTCAGAACCTGGCTACATGCAAATTAGTCTGACCCTGGCCCAGTGCATCATGGGAACAGGGCAGACCAAACTACCAAGCCAATTCTTTACTGGAAAGGAAACAAGCTTCCGGGGACCGGTTTCTGGCATTACAGCCGTCTTCGGCCCGGCTTGCTTGAATCCTGATGGTGCAGTGAGCAAGGGACTCACATCTGAGCATATCCTTCCACACTTGTGGTGGCCAAAACGATTCAAAAGGGGGTGGTGATGGACAGAGTATCTGAATTAAGCAGAACACTCCTACCCAGTCAAAAGATCAGGGCTTGATCCATCACCGTTTTTTAGCTCACTGCACCATCCCAGTTCAGAACCTGGCTACATGCAAATTAGTCTGACCCTGGCCCAGTGCATCATGGGAACAGGGCAGACCAAACTACCAAGCCAATTCTTTACTGGAAAGGAAACAAGCTTCCGGGGACCGGTTTCTGGCATTACAGCCGTCTTCGGCCCGGCTTGCTTGAATCCTGATGGTGCAGTGAGCAAGGGACTCACATCTGAGCATATCCTTCCACACTTGTGGTGGCCAAAACGATTCAAAAGGGGGTGGTGATGGACAGAGTATCTGAATTAAGCAGAACACTCCTACCCAGTCAAAAGATCAGGGCTTGATCCATCACCGTTTTTTAGCTCACTGCACCATCCCAGTTCAGAACCTGGCTACATGCAAATTAGTCTGACCCTGGCCCAGTGCATCATGGGAACAGGGCAGACCAAACTACCAAGCCAATTCTTTACTGGAAAGGAAACAAGCTTCCGGGGACCGGTTTCTGGCATTACAGCCGTCTTCGGCCCGGCTTGCTTGAATCCTGATGGTGCAGTGAGCAAGGGACTCACATCTGAGCATATCCTTCCACACTTGCGGTGGCCAAAACGATTCAAAAGGGGGTGGTGATGGACAGAGTATCTCAATTAAGCAGAACACTCCTACCCAGTCAAAAGATCAGGGCTTGATCCATCACCGTTTTTTAGCTCACTGCACCATCCCAGTTCAGAACCTGGCTACATGCAAATTAGTCTGACCCTGGCCCAGTGCATCATGGGAACAGGGCAGACCAAACTACCAAGCCAATTCTTTACTGGAAAGGAAACAAGCTTCCGGGGACCGGTTTCTGGCATTACAGCCGTCTTCGGCCCGGCTTGCTTGAATCCTGATGGTGCAGTGAGCAAGGGACTCACATCTGAGCATATCCTTCCACACTTGTGGTGGCCAAAACGATTCAAAAGGGGGTGGTGATGGACAGAGTATCTGAATTAAGCAGAACACTCCTACCCAGTCAAAAGATCAGGGCTTGATCCATCACTGTTTTTTAGCTCACTGCACCATCCCAGTTCAGAACCTGGCTACATGCAAATTAGTCTGACCCTGGCCCAGTGCATCATGGGAACAGGGCAGACCAAACTACCAAGCCAATTCTTTACTGGAAAGGAAACAAGCTTCCGGGGACCGGTTTCTGGCATTACAGCCGTCTTCGGCCCGGCTTGCTTGAATCCTGATGGTGCAGTGAGCAAGGGACTCACATCTGAGCATATCCTTCCACACTTGTGGTGGCCAAAACGATTCAAAAGGGGGTGGTGATGGACAGAGTATCTGAATTAAGCAGAACACTCCTACCCAGTCAAAAGATCAGGGCTTGATCCATCACCGTTTTTTAGCTCACTGCACCATCCCAGTTCAGAACCTGGCTACATGCAAATTAGTCTGACCCTGGCCCAGTGCATCATGGGAACAGGGCAGACCAAACTACCAAGCCAATTCTTTACTGGAAAGGAAACAAGCTTCCGGGGACCGGTTTCTGGCATTACAGCCGTCTTCGGCCCGGCTTGCTTGAATCCTGATGGTGCAGTGAGCAAGGGACTCACATCTGAGCATATCCTTCCACACTTGTGGTGGCCAAAACGATTCAGACACTCTGTTCATCACCACCCCCTTTTCTGAATCGATCTCTCCTCCAATGGCTGGCCTCCGTTTAGGAAGCCAGCCAATGGAGAAGAGGGGCGGGTTTAAGCCCCCAACTCTAAAACATAAATTCGCGCAAGGGCAGCCTTTCGCAGCCGAGACCTAAAAAGTGAACGTGGCTGTGCGAAACAAGAGTTGAGAAAGAGAATGATTTGAGTGAAAGAAAACAACGTTTAAGGGAGTTTAAATGTATGAGAAGAGCCGGGATGGGGGTTTTGGGAGAGAAAAGAGGAGTTGTAAAAGAGAATGGAATGGGTCCACGTGTTAGCAAGAGGAGTAATTCATTGAGAAGGGATTGTGACTAAAACTGGAATGGTTAGGGGAGCATGTGGGGTAGAAAAGAGGTCTTTAAGAGAAGGATTTGAAAAAAGACAAGAAGATATGTGAAAGGAAGATGTGAGAAAGAAGAGTCTGAGATATAATTATGAGATGAATGTCAGGAAGAGTGGTGTGTGTTGAGCTTCAGGAATGCAAGCAAGATAATGAGAGCAGGGTATCAGCGGATGAGGAGTAATGGGAATGGAAAAGAAAAGTGTTAGACAGAGAAAGGGAGGTGCAGGGTTAAGAAAAAAAGTGCCAAGCTCATGCGTTTAGAAAAGGAAGGGGATAGAAGATATAAACAAAAGTTCAAGAGAGTAGCAGTGGAAGAACTAATCTGTGAGCTGAGGCACCTGAGAGCAAGGGCAATTTTTGGGGAAGAGAATACTCGGTGGATACCTCGTCTGACAACAGCAGCGGGTGTCAAATTTATAGCAAAATCTGCATATGTTGCATCATTGCTCTAGTGGGTGGTACAAAAAAAACTGTATTTTGAACTAGGGATTGCAACAATTCTTATGTAGTCCACAAGTGGTGCAGGGCAAGATACAAGTAGCAGAGACAAATAAGAAAGAGAGTGGGTGTGTGAGAGTTAGAGGGGGCGAGAGAGCGGGAAAAATTAGAAGAATGTAACAGAGGTATTTATGATAAATTTAATTGGAATGGAAGATGGCAAGAGAGCGGGAGGCAGATGTGAATGAAATGCTTTAGGGTGTGAAGGGTAAGAGAAAAGGCAGAAAAGACAAATGATGGTGATACAAGAGAAATGGGGAGAAACTGAGAAAAGAGAGAATTGCAAGCCAAAGAGGTGCACATGAGAGATGGGGAGGGAAATAGAATGAGAAAAGGGGACACATTAGGAATGGAGAGAATGGAAAGAGGTAGAGGTTGATAGAGAGAGAGAGAATTAGAAGGAGGAATGAATATCGAATGAGAGAGCATTTGGAGGCAGAGGGGGCAATGTTGGAGAGGGGCCAAAAGGGTGACATAGAGGAGTGCTTTTTGTTTTGCTATTGTTTTTAAACTGCCATACTGGGCACATGTGGCTTCCTCAGTTCCCTTTCCACCTTGAGTAGGGGAGGTCTAAATAGTAAGCGCTGAACCTTTGCTATTTAAGGTTCATCGGCAAATAAGCATGTGAATAGTAGCATATGGATCATAATAAAGTGACAGCAGAAAGACTGCACAATAGAATTATAATAACAATAAAACATATATAGTGCGTAGCTACTTCGACCGAAGTGTCCCAGTGCTGATAAATCTAGCTCCCGAAAGAGGAGTCACCGAAAGCCAAGAGGGAAGAAAAGATAACCTATCTGAATAGCCAGGTTTTTAATTTTGTGTGGAACAGTAGTTCTGTCTTTGACTTCCTCAGATGAAGCGGAAGAGAGTTCCATAGCGTGGGTGTTAAAAGCTAAAGGAACTGCCCCCAAAGCAAGCTTTCTTTGGTGTGAGGACATGGAGTAACAGGGCCCCTGAGGACATGAAGCATCTCAAGAATAGGTAGGGCTTAATGAGAGGGTGCAGATAGCAAGCACCTGTCTTCATAAAAACCCAATGGCAATAGAATAGGGCTTTAAAAGATAGCTGTTTCTTCAGCGGGATCCAGTGCAGTTAGTGTAACGCAGAGCCCATAGAGGGCCACTTTAAAAGGTTTAGCAATAACCGAGCTGCAGAATTCTTACACGTTAAAGTTTTATCAGCCGAGACTGAGAGATTGCCATATATAAGATATGACAATAATCCAGCCAGGAGTTAACTGATGCCTGATTTACTGTTTTCTTGGCAGATCCAGACAGAAGGCCAATGATAATCTTCGGAGATTTTAAAATCCCAAAGCATTTACCTTCCAAGGCCAAGATTTGTTTTTCAAATGAAAGATTTTTATCAAACCAAATGTCTAGGTTTTTGATCCTAGACTTCGGCAAAAGAAGAGGATCAAGTGACGCGGGCCACCAAACAGGGGAACAGATGTAATGCTTCTTGCCCAGGATAATGACCTCAGTCTTACATGCATTTCATTTCAAGCAATTGAGGTCCATCTACTGGGCCACCTCCGACAAGCAGGCCCTCAGAGAGACGGACACACTAGTAGAGTTCTGCAATAGAGTGACAATCAACTGAGTATCACCGGCATATGAATTATGTCAAAACCGTGAACCTTAATGATAAATGCCAGGGGGCGCATATATAGATTAAATACAGTAGGACTCACAGATGAGCTCTGTGGCACTCATGTCATGCTGCAATAGAAGGATCTCAGATTGAAAAGGTTTCTGCAGGAACGGAAAAGCGTGGCCCTGCAGAAAAGATGTAAACCATTGCAAAGCCTTGTTGCCGACATAGCACCTCCACAACTGCTCTAATACAAGGTTGTGGGATACGGTGTCGAAGGCCGCACTCAGATCTTGCAGCAACAATGCTGCAGTGTCACCCCATCTGGAATCTGACACATAGACTCGGAGGCAAGCAAAAGAGCTGACTCTGTGCTGTACCAAGGGCGAAAGCCTGACTGCGTTCTGTGCAGTAAGGCCTTAGCTTCAAAACCATCGAAAGCCGGTTGTTAACGTGTTTTTCTGCAACTTTCGAAGAGAATGGGAGCAACAAAATCGACCTGTAGTCATGAGGTTTAGTGGGGTCAAGAGAATGTTTCTTTAAGAGCTCAACTACTGAGGCATGCTTCAATTGCCTGAGCAGCTGCAAAGGCATTATTGATGAGTTCGCCCAACACTGGGAGATTCTCCTCCGCTCCTCCGCTCCTCGCTAATGCCCCAGGAGTTGCCATTGTGACAGCTGTCTCTGAGTGACTTCAGCAGGGCTTGTGTAATGTCACCTAAGTGAGAATGGTGTCAGAACTCACATACTCAGTCAGTAGGCCACCTATTCATTCCTCTGGGTTAAGCACCTTTTCCAGGGATCTGTCCGGAACATACACATCTCTTCTATTGTAACTGAGCATGTTCTGTGAGTGATGAAGGCTTGTACTAGTCTGCTCTGATGAATGTGTTCTGAAGGGATGGAGCATTGCATTTAGTGCCTTCTGTGAAAGAAGGCAACCTCAAGATGTGCCTGTTCTATGGAGAAGGGTTATTTCCACTGATGTTGTCCTATCTTATGAAAAAGCAAAGGATATAATGAATGTGCTTTCATACAATGTCCTAAGAATCAGGCACCTTTTCACAATAATTGGTGTGAGATACCAAGACATTTACTCATTAGGAAAGTGCATGACTCATGAGGAAAGCACCTGACTCCATAGGGGGCAATACTCGAGCGCCAATAAATGGTGACAGACAAGCAGTATTCGTTGATCAACCCACCGGTTTTTCATCTTGTAATAGGGAGACAAAAGACACATTTTTTTATTAGCTCCCTCCTATACAATTTTAATATTGATCTGCATTTAACAAACGAGAACATATATATCGATTTGAGGGACATAACTTTACACAAACAAGGGAACCCGTAACTAAGAAACTCCACAAACATTGCACATTAGCACTCTCAGATGCTTCCTAGTGCTAGATGTGGAACCCATTGATGAAGTATACTACAATAAGCAGGTGATGGTTCATCATACTATGTGAGTATATGACCGTATGGACATTTTATAGGAGGTTTGGCTGTTTCTTCCAGGAGTGCTGTTCTTGTACGTTTATGCCTGTTTGCAGAGAGCCTACAGCAGTCATTTAAGTCCCCTCACTACTTCATAAGTGTACCAGTTCCGTATTTTTTGAGAAAACTGGAAAACTGTGTGATGTCCATCCTGCTTCTGTGACCTGTTGTTTACTTATTCTGTGTGTTACTGAAAGCTGTGCTGCTGCTTCCCATCGTGCATTTTTTGTTATGTGAAGCTCATTACTAAACTTTCCACTACAGGAAAGTCAAAACGATTCACATTGCCAATACTTTTTTTAACACATGACATGAACGAAAAAGGGAACCCTCACAAAATAGGTTAGCAAAATTTACTTTTGGTTTTACATGTGAAACAAGCAGTTATTGAATTTGACGTTAGTGGCTTAATGTCATGCATAACACCTTAGGCTAGTTCTGACATTGTAGCCACCAGCAGTTTGTATGCTAAGGTTTTGGATCCATAATTACAGGACTGAAAGCAAAAGTACAACCCACAATGCAACATGCTGATACAAAGCCAGGAATAGGGGATGGGCCGTTTGAATTATGCGGCACCGGTTGACAAAATTATGTGGCTATAAAAGGGAATTTGTGGGTCATAAATTTAGCAGAATTTATTTTGACGTTTTATCAACTAATAAAAGTGTCTGGACAAAGTTGCACCACATCAGTACTAGTTTAATGCCTGAGTAGAGCTATCAGCAAACTGAAACATGTATGGTTACATTTTGCAAGGGATCTACCACTGCTCAGATTTATGTGTAGCTGTTTTTAACTGTTGATCCTTTTGATACAAGAAACGAAAATCAAGAGTCCAGTGGGTGAACTGCAGAGATAGCCTTTTAAATGCAGATGTGAACACTGTACTCCTAATGGGCTAATATTAACACTCCTTGGATAAACAAATGGGCGTGCTAACAAGATCCTTGGCATAGATGTTGATGTGAATTTGGAAGCTTGCCGGAAATGGGCCCTGCCTTGAACAAGTGCAACACTTGCTGCGCCACAAGGGCAGCCAGTGATACAATGGAGGCTGGCACGAATTGGTTGTGGGAGGGGGGAGGTGGGTAGTAAAAAAAAAAAAAATTAAACTTACCTCCTTGCCGCTGTGTCTCTTCTCGTCGTCCCTCCTGTCCTCGTTCTGCTCCAGCTGAAAGCAGGAAGCTCCCAGGCACTCCAGAGCCAATCACAAGTCTGCAATGCAGCGTTGATTGGTCAGAGCGCCGTGGTTCAGCGCACAGCCAGGGATTTTTGGCCTGGGCATGTTCTCCACCCAGGCTGTAAAGCAGCCTGAATGGAGAACATGCAAAGTGTGCATGATGGTGTAGCCGGCCTGAGACAGTCCGCCAAACTGTCATGTGCACTGATGACAGTGCATACCACTCCTGTGGGTGCCTGTTATCCCCCGGCCCCGACCCCAAGACTCCAGGACAGGGCACAAGTCCTAAAACAAGGAGGTCCTACTTAGAACCACCATGCTCTGCATCACTGCTACTGGAGGCCCATCAGAGCACTAGCCTCAGATGGTAGATGGGGTAGTTCTGTGGCTTCATTGGATTTGGTGAGAGGCAAAGCAGTTCTTCAGGCGAAGTAAAGAAGTCCATTTGTCTGGGGGAGTGTTGGTGGTGTAGAGTGGTTAGCCCTTTGTTTTATGCTACTTGCGGGCATAGGAGGGAGTTCTTTTCTTGCGGAGTGGTAGTATCTTTTTTCTCAATGATAAGCATTTTTTTCTTTCACGTGATAGTTTATTGAGCTCAAGCTTTTGGCAACGTAATCTTATGAGTATAACAGCTTCAGTGTCTAATTGATTTTGCATTGGTTTAATGATTTAGGTCTGTCTAATTGGAATGTCTTGTGCATAATCAATTACTTTTAAAAATCGATTTACGAACAGAATTAGTGATTTAGGCCTACTCAGCTTTAGTCATACTTATGGATAATTCTTAGAGAAACAATTGTTGTGGTGCAATTAGCTGTTTGGCAGGGCTTAGCGTCGAAAGAAAATGCTTGCTCAGTTAAAGGCTAGTCTTTTTAAAAACACTGCCAAAACAGTCGAGAATTCACCAAGCGCTTGAGCTGCTTTTAGTAACAGGCTCATCCTAATTTGATGGACTTACTGCAAGGCCTACAGCAAGAGTTCCTTAAACTGAAGGGGGAGATTTTGGGATGGTTGGGTATTCTGACAATTCCCTATGAAGCTAGTGCTCCCTCACTGCCCCTCCGATCCATCCCACAAGCCCTTAGAGCAGTCTAAAGAGGCAGGCTCGGACTCTAGGGCTTATTTCCATGCTCTGTAGCAAGTCCGAAGAGGAAGTCGTCTCGGTCTCGACCTTTAAACCCGGAAGCCCCTGCTCCTTCAGACAATCATAAATGGCCTAACAAGCACCCTTTCCCCACCACTTCTTATGTCTGCGCCTCTGAGCATACCCTGGTGCCTGCATTAAAGTAGCGCCAGTAGGTAGGCGGTCATCAACGTTTTGCACAAGAGAGTGGAAAACCAATTAGAACGCAGGGTCAAAGAAACGCAGGTAACGTTCATTCACTGCTAGAATTACAAATCGTCGGGCACTTGGCAATAATAAGAAATAATTTACAATTATAACAAGAAATAATTTACACAAATTATAAACCCAGGAATTAATTAGTGGACTGCTGCCGTAATTGCATATGCTGCGTTGAGTTGCAGATTATGCACTTCACAGCTGGCGGCTGTTATAGACCATTCTAGCGTCCCCTGGATTTTAATAGACTGAGGCAGGAAAATAGAGTCACGCATGTGCTCCCTTTCCTGCAAACGCCTGATTCTGGGTTATCGAAAACAAATTTGTCCCCCTTTTCGATCACAGGCCTTGCTCGAGCGCACATACTGACAGCCTCAAAGGGCGGGGTGACCTTCAGAGATGTCTTGAATGTGGCCATCTATCGCTACGGATAGTGTTTTGCACAATGCCGACTCGGGGTGTCTCTTTAACAAATGACTTAAACTTTAACAAATCAGTTCAAACTATGAATTGAGGTGTTCAGGTGTGTCGGCTTTGCAGCACTTAATGAAGTTCGATTAAGGGCCGTGTAGGGGCATTCAATCTGGCTTTCCCAGTTGTGGACAGTTTTCAGCATCTCCTGATCTTTAAAAAAAAAGGAAAAAACAAGTCACCCACCGCCAGGCGCGTTTTCTGGAACATCAGCCATCAGAACGAGACACTAACACCAGTAGAGACAAACGACAGACTACTCCATTATACAGCGTGGAAAGAAAACAAGCTGTGAGCGTGCACTCTCCCGAACTTCCGGTGTCGGGATGTGCACGCTCACGTCTGTCTTATGCGCCCAGGGAGTGGATGGCCGGCCCAGAGGAGCGGTGGCAGCAGAAGTCAAGAGTGGCGGCTGAGGCGGTAAGTGAGGCTTGGGGGGCTTGGCACGTGTGTGTGTGTGTATGTATGTATGTATGTATGTATGTGTGTGTGTGTGTGTGTGTGTCTGCGCGCGTGTGTGTCTGCGTGTGTGCGTGTGTCTGCGTGTGTGCGTGTGTCTGCGTGTGTGTCTGCGTGTGTGCGTGTGTCTGCGTGTGTGTGTCTGCGCACGTGACATGTGTGCGTGCCTTCGGCCAGCCTGCCTAAGCGCGTCCACAGACCCTGGTAGGCTCGTGCACCACTCTGTCTCCGTTGAGAGCGAACTTGGTGGCAATAGGTCTCGCCGAGACCTAAAAATGACAAGGAAATGAATGCAAAGGGACAATAGATGCTATGAAAATGTGGAGAAAATGATCAGCCTTCTGAAAGTACAGGCTCAGATTTCAGAATGCAAAATACACTGATGTGCACATTTCTCTAAAAGCTTCTTGGGGAGCACATACACCAAACGGCGTTAGGAGTGTCAGGCTTCCTTAGCACTCCAGGAAAGCACGGAAAGGTTTCTGAAAGTGCTTCAGACTCATGGCTTTTAGACGCATTCGATTGAAATCGTTCCTTATCATTTGTAACGCTTTTTAAAAATGATTTGGAAGAACTTCCCCGAACGCCTCTAGAGGAAGTTGGACTCACAGAGCTCACTAGGGGTGTTATACCCCAGATCTTCAAAAGTTCACCATCTTGCACTGCGGCCGCGCGCTCCTTTGGAAAACAATGGAGTCAAATACACACAATATTTTCTAATAAAACGTGACCAATCATGTTCCAAGGGTTTGAGGTTGTGTCCATCACATACCTTGGTAACTACTTCCCGTACTTTCTTCCCCAGCGCGGCAGGAACAACATTCAGGGCATTGTATCTAAAAAAGAAGAAACATATACTTAGGGAATCTTCTGACAATGGAGTAGACATCATACAAGATTCAATGCTGTTCTCTGATGACAAGCCATTTACAGTCCTAATCATTTCTAAACGTGTAATTGCTTCATATTAAAATTAGTAAAAGCATGAGATGTATTCTGGCATGGATTAATGTTCTATTGACAGTCAATTTACCTTATCATGGCCCTTGTGGAAAATTTGAGGTTACACACGGGGTGCATGAACCAACCACAGAGAGTTCTACCGCACCTGCAGGTCACACTGCTTATAGGACTAAATATGTAATGTAACCTCTTTGAATTACATTTATAACTTCGAATCAGTGACAGTGATTTTTATAAATATTGCTAGGTATATGTAATTTGCACCGAAACTCCAAAATTGTATATTGTATTTCTAAATCATGTTAAGAAGTTAGAAAATGTATTAATTCCATAAAACATACAAGCAGTTAGTTGAGCTGCTTAGACAATACTTGCTAGGGTCAAACGATTTTAACATGTGCAAATGAATTCTCTAGACATACAATTTGGAGTTTACGTCTTTGGTTTTAGCCATTAAATGGTTAATCACGTATGTCTGTGCTGGGAGAAAGCAAGCCTTGCTGACTCCAAACCCAGAAGTGGCCCCATTTTTTGGCCCACCGCACTCTAGAGAATTCCTGCAATGTACACAATGAAGCATAAAAGGTGGCCTGCCTCCTCCATGGTTTAAAGGATATAGACGCGAGATTTGAGCGGTATGAAAGCAGCGTTTATTGGTCAGGGTACATTTCTTTTGGGACAGTGTAGGATGAGTGTGTTTCATGCTCGGTGCATATTGGGGATACATTTCTATGTAGCCACTTGTTGGGTGACACGGAGTTTAGCCGCAGCCCTGAGACCTTAAGGAACCAATAGCTTTCGTGCAGGGGTGCAGATGTACAGATTCCACCAGAGTTGCATCAGTCTGCTTCCTAAATTAACCCCAGGAAGACGGGTCCTCCTTTCTGATTCACCCCGCTAGCCAGCAGTGGGTGACTGGCATGCTTGTAGGTCATTAAGTGGCTTGGTAGCTGTGAGATTGAGCAGGACTCTGAACCTGCAGTTGAAGCCTGGAGGCTTCGGTTTCATAGCAATTATGCCTTTATCCTGGTGCCCTGGTGTGAATAGCCTCCACTAACGAGTCACAGTACATATAATAATGCAACTGACTTCATCCCAGGTGCGCCGGCCGGTGTGTATCTTCAGGGCATGGGCGAGATGGCGAGATCATTAAGAATAGTCTTGGTGTGCTGCTGCCTTCTAATGGACGCTTTTGATAAAAAGCTACTTTTAGTTCTGAGTGATTGTATTCTGGTTATTCGAAACTGCTAAGTAAATTGATAGTGTTTTTTATGCTAGAGACTCTGGTTTTATGTTGGACATATTTGTCTTAACCTGGCAGGTATGCTATCGTCTTACTCCATGGGGTAGATTATTCACTTTTACTCTTTTGGTTTCTCCGAATCCTTTGTGCCTATGTTACTAAATATGCTTGTAAACGAGATTGAATATTCAATTATTTTAACTGTACTTTTTTAGTAGTGGCACGCCTACACCACCAAATGCATGTATGTATCCGGTATTTGTAAAGCGCAACCCTATCACCACTAGGGGTCTCAAGGGGCTTTGGCACGTCGGGAGATTAAGTGAGCTATTGCCCAGAGTCACGGGCTGCAGAGCTGAGCTGCAGTCGGGATCAAACCGTAAGCCCTGCGCTCCGGAGTCATCCGCTCTGGCCGATCCCTTCTTGTACCCTCCCCTCAAAAAAATCTCTTAAAACTAACCATTGACCCTCAGCCCACTTACTGAAGGGCTGGTTAAGTGAATTTTCAACAGATCTTTGGTTTGCCTCCGGAGTTTCTCTGACTGGGGTGCGTTTTTTTTTAACTCTTCACAATTAGTGTGCCAGTTGGATGTCTAAAAATTTACTGTTGCAGTAAGCACTATACAGCTGCCAATTGCGGTTCATGATTCGAGAGGTATTTAGATTAATCATAAGAAAGAGCTCATTAATAAGTCTACCAGGTACGTTGAAATGTGGAGGTGCGTCTGTAATGAATAACAGAAGAAAAATGCCTCCTAAGGTGCATGCGTGCAGGACTCCATCATAGCCTAAGGCACATTCAACCCAACATGCAGGGGTTATAACCAGTGCTTAGTTTGTAAAAGATTAAGTGCCAGGGCCCACAGGTTGCCCAGAAGCCCATGACCAGAACTGTCAAATGTCAGGATGCTGAATACCAAGGCTGCGTAATGTTGATTCCACCTTATTTTTCTTTGATCCACCACCAGACACTCCCTGCCCCTTTATTTAACTTTTTCATGTTTTCATTCCATAATTTCATTGTCACTATTTTTCCATATTTCACTTCCTCCTTCTTTCCACTTTCTGCACTTCCTCTCTCTTGCTTTGTTTGGTTCAAAGTCTGATGAGTAAAAAACTGCCGGTCCCCAAAAATGAACCGGTGCGTGCCATCCACAACAGCTTATGACCACTTTAAGAGATACCAGCCCCATAAAACAGTACGAATGATCACAGCTATCAAATAATGCATCGAATGGATGTTATGTCCATGTCTACTCTTCTTACATACTGTTCATCAATTTTTCATGGCATATATAAAGACTTGTATACACTCACAGATATTTTACACCACTTAAAAAAACTATATTTTGGAGGCTAAATTGTTGCATGTAATAAAGACATTTAGTTTGTATTATATACCCAGTTCTTGATGCTTTAAAGAATATGTTGACCCTGTACATTCATTATCTGCCCTGCCAATAACAAACCTTTTGCTGTCAGGTTACACTACAACTGAAGCTGATACCCACAGTTTACCTACTTTACAATCACACAAGTCAAAGTGCACAACTACAGCATCTTATAGATCAGAACTCAAAACATACGAGGGCCTTTTTTAGCCCCAACTATAGATAGCGCTAGCTTTGGGCCTAGTTTGCTAACTATTTTCTTATCCAAGTAAATTCGAGGTGCACATGGAAAATGTATTCAGAGAATCAGGATTGTGAAAGAATTACTTAATCGAAAACTGAACTAAAACTGATAGAAAACACAAAGTATGGTGACTGTTCCACCATCGTAAATACAGAGATGAGGGCTGCTACTTGAGTGTTGCAGGGTAGGGGATTTTTCTAAAACTGCCACAAATATGTAAGTCAGGGAATATTTACAAACATTTTTAAAGTCGTTTCTCACCCCAGAAACACGCACATCATCCTGTGAGAAATGGAAGTAGGTGTTTTTTGTAAGTGGGAAATAAATGACATTTACTCATGAGAAACTTCCCACGCACTTGAAAATGCACACAAGAAAAATCTGTTTGGAAGTGTTCAACCTTTGTTGATTTTGAGGCACAGCTAGGATTCTTCACAGCCCCCCCCCCCCCCCCCCCCCCAATCCGAAATTTACTCCAAACGTAATGGAAGACTCGGCAACTTTGCAATCTCTATTTTAGAAGGATCTATGCCAGGCTTAGCTAACAAGCCACAAAACTTGCAACAAGGACAACAGAACAGATTCCAAGTTTGAACACGGAGAGGAAGAGAGATAAAATCGAGCACAAGATAAATGTTATTTCAAAACGACAGTTGGCCAACCCGAGGCTCTGGAACCGAAGCAAATCAAATACTTTTCATAATTAGAATTGTCAGAGTTCTGAGATCTGCTGACATCATGTGAGAGTGAGTCACGCGCTCCACACACATGACTGCATGCTCCATGCTCTCTGCAGCCGCATAACACTGTTTGTTGTTGCCTTCTGTGTAAGAATTACATAAACAGTAGCACTTTGACCCTCCTCCACCCAGAAACGTTGGCGCCTGAGATTAGCACAGTCGATATATTATGCAACATTTTGCAACATTGATGGTTACATATTGCGCTTCCATGGCTTTTATGGGATACTCTAAACATTTATTGCTGCCCTAAAACCGGTCAATTCTGCAGCTTTTCAAAGAAACTGATTGTAACACTCTGTAAATGACTGACCGTTTGAAGCCCAGGTCTTTGTAGCACTGCTTTTTCTCATCAATGTAGATATCTGAAATAAAACAGAAAAGGGCGTGGTCAATGCCAAAGTCATTCCAAGTGTTGCACATCTGTTACATGCGGTTGTCAGACTTTGGATACTTTTATATTCATAGGTAATTCAGCGTGGGTGCATGCTTGGGAGCCACGCTTCACAACGGTGTGTGGATCATCCATTACATGAACATGATCAGTCCTACAGCGGATCTGTGTCCACCACCTCAACCACAATATGAAACACTGCAACATTTTCCTGAAGATGTTTTCCCCAATACACAACTATTTTTTTTCGAAAATTACATTTTCTATGCTTTGTTAAAAGTATAGAGTTAAATTGCTCATTAGCCCCTTCAAGCATTGTGTAGCACTGTTTAAGGCTGTGTTGCAATTAAATTAAGTCATTGCATCGTGGGATTTAAAGCCAAAAGGTTTTTTTTATCAAATTTTTCTCTGTGCATCACTGTACTTTCTTAGTACATGTGTATTGTCAGACTGCAGAAGGGCTGTGAGAAGATATTGTGTAATGTTGAACCTTTCTCTCCTTTGAATGTTAAGACCAGCAGCAAATGACATTATGCAGTTGCACGGGGAAGCGGATAGCTTGGGCAGAGCACTCCACAGAACTGTGAGCATGGCAGGTCCTGGTGCGGAGAATAAAGAACCACCATATACCAAGTGGTGATCAAGTACATCTTTACTGGTTAAACTTGGAAGATGCCCGTTTTGCAAGATGATCACACCAGTAGCCAAGACTGAAGTCATGTTATTGTCCACGGCTCATAAAACCCAGGATGCACAGCAGAAGCATGCAAAAGACGGTGTAGGGGGCAGTATTAGTCACAGATCACATGCTGCGGCTCTAATTATCCAAACAAGGAAAGTAGCTGTAATGCTTCTCAAACTTCACAAATCAAAGCCAAACAACCTGGTTTGTTATGCAGTTGCTCAAATTTCTTGAACATGAGAAGTGCAGGTGGTCTTGCAAGGGCCAATTGAGGTCCAATGAAAGCCCCATCAGCTTTCAAAGCAGCAATTTCATTTGTTTAACTGTTGGTAGAATAAAAAAAAATCCTAATAATGTGTGTGTGCTCAGTACTTAATTTGTAAAATAATAAGTGCCTGGGCCCTGACCAGAAGGCCACTGCAGCTTGCACCACCCATTGCCTTGTCATTGCTGCCAATGACAATCCCAAAACAACTACTAACCATCTCTCTTGCCTGGTGGCGACAGTTCCGATAATTCAAGGTCCCCAAATCTAAAGTAGTGGCTGGGGAGGCATGTATTAGTATTTTTTCAATGAATATTGTATTCATAAACATCTGTTCTGCTCATCTCTAAATTAGATGAGCAGCGCCACTATGTGGTGGCAGAGTGTCATAAGTGTGGTAATGACAATTAAGTGCTGGTGCCGAACACAGAAAACCAATTAATTGCTGGTGCCGAGCACCAGAACCCACCAGCTCAAATTAAGCACTGTGTGTTCTTAAAGACAGCTAAAAAGATCAGCACGTCACAACAGTATCAACATTTACAGAATAGGGACTTTGAAGTTCAATACATTACAACATAATATAAAAAATGGTCAACAGTCTGTTATTATGCATGTTCATCTGTCTACAAACAGCAAGAGCTTTACTTCTGTGTATGTACAAACCACAAAATCCCTTCCTGCCCTTAATCAATGCGTTCACTCTAGAAAGACGCTAAGTCAAAAGATCTGATGGCTTCAACAAGAAAGACCCATTTATTTGCTTTGATTAACCTAAAAACTATGATTAATGGAATAATAAAAACAGAGTGGCAATTTAAAGAGGCCACCCAGTGCAGAGGATTAAAGTAGTTCTCTTTAACCAATCCTGCATCTTTAGCAATCAACCATTGGAATTCTAGAATATTGCTTTGTTTGATGACTTCTACTTAAGCTTTGAGATGCTTTGGGACATCATTCAATGGACGGTCTCCGAGATCAGTCCATTGGAAAGATGTTGGGTCCTCCAGAGGGTGAGGGGCGCTATTCATCGAAATTTTGTTAACATGCTGAAATGGTTATGTGCGCGTAGTAAAATACTAAGAGGTGAAAGGACGATCTGGTTCAAAGGAACATCGTAGCAGCTTCAGAGGTATGTAACAAAGAAAATGGCTGGGTAGAGAAGGAGGTTGATAAAGTGAAGAGGTACACCATGTGGAATGTCAACTACAACAAAAGCAGGTGGCATCGCTGTGATTGTGCAAATATATTACAGGAGCTTTACCTCCTTTGAAATAATTTCCATCCAGGAACTCTTTCAGCCCAACCTCTTCTGGCCCAATACCGATCAGGCGGACATTGTTACTGTCAAAGCTTTCCTTCAGTTTACTGATTTCGCTCGCCGTCCAGCGGCAAATCTGACAGCCAAACCGCCGCAGAAAAAACAGCACACTCGGTTGGTCCTGCCACAGAGTCTTCAACTCCACCACCTGGAACATGAATAGAGAAATTATACCATCGGCGAAGAGGTGGCCCAGCAACGGCTTGTATATTACAGAGCACTACATACCTCAGCTCCCATGGCAGCGCTATTAGAAAACATGCAACAGCAGTCAGCCCCAGCTTGATTAATTACATTATACTGGTACTCATACAGCACTTTTCATACCCCTTATGGGACCTTAGGTGCAATTAATAACATGCACCTCACATCAGTTTGGCAACTCTCCCATAAAAATATCCCCTTATCTCAAAGATACATTATAGGGCAAAAGACTAGACTGATACATCAAATGTTTTATCATGGGTGGAAAAATGTACCCTTCCCTCTTCTATCCCTCCACTATTCTTTTCAATCCAACTAACAGACTCACATGTCCACCGCTCAAATTAATTTCATATTTCCTTATACTAGTTCACCACTAATACTTTTTGGGTTCTGAAGTAGCGTGCTACTTGCCGGAAAAAGATTCAGCGCCACGCTATATATATATATATATATATATATATATGATTAAACAAGTTGTCTTCCAAGGATTCCCCTCTGGCCTCTGATTTCTTCGTAGTGGAGGGATGTGGTTTTATATTTACTGCGCAGTCCAGAGGCGCAGTACAGATGGTCCTGCTGCATTAAGTGACCCGGATTACAACTGGCACTGCGCTGATCTGCAGCGACTTGGAGGCTCATGGTATCTAGAAATCCGGTGTCCCCACTATTTCCAGGATGGCACAAGCGGAGCGAGGTATTTTACCTCCAACAGGGGGATATGTTGCTGCATGGCTGCCCCTGCTTATTTGCTTTCCTGGTTTGTTGGGCAGCAGCAGTCCGAGGGGACCCAAGGAAGCTTTTGTGGACTTTGGCACTACATTGGGGATTCCTTCACCATTACCTGCATAAGACTGACAAGCTCGTACCATTTGATACACATCCCCCCACACCACCGACCCAGATGCATCAACATATTGCATTCCGGGAGTTGGAGTTTGCTCATTGACCGCAACAACCAACAGGTGATCCGAATCAGCTAAGGTGAGAAGCTTTCAGGACACGATCAAAAGAGTAGCAGGACTTGTGCATCAGGATGAAGGACTCCATTCAGTGCAGGGTGCTGAGGAAGGCACATTGCCGAAATGCATTCGCCGCCACTGTTTACTGTGCTGAATTAAACATGTTGTCTTCCAAGGATTCCCCTCTGGCCTCTGATTTCTTTGTAGTGGAGGGATGTGGTTATATATGTCAATATCAAATGCCCTTGAGCTTGCAGCGGGCAACCAACGCTGTTCTCACCCTCCGGTTCGTATGCCTCGCAGCTGCTTGACTTTTCAGTTTAACCCTTCATTTCTTACATGCCCGACGCGTTTCGAGGCTATCTCCGCCCGTAATCATGGGCTGCTGTACACAGACATTGAAGGCTCGCTGGTTCTTTTCCAACACCTTTATTTATTGAAAAAACGCCCTCAGTGGGCATGGCTCACAGGTGATGCACGTAGGCATGATGGTTACTGTGGTTCGTGAGTCAGCGAGTATTTGTTTCACCTTGAGTAGGTTCAGTGTTTGTATATATATTTAGCGCACAGTTAATTCCTTGAGTAGGATCAGGTTTCTGAAAGGCAAACAGAATTTCATTGCAGAACAGCATGCTGTGATGGAGAGAAATCGTTTCCCTCCTTAGCCTCTCCAAAGTTCGCTATTACAGCTTTTCAGGAAATGGTGCTCCCCTGCCACGGTCAGGACTGCCCTGTATAAATGTCAATATCAAATGCCCTTGAGCTTGCAGCGGGCAACCAACGCTGGTCTCACCCTCCGGTTTGTATGCCTCGCAGCTGCTTGCCTGTTCAGTTTAACCCTTCATTTCTTCCATGCCCGACGCGTTTCGAGGCTATCTCCGCCCCGTAATCTTGGGCTGCTGTACAGGCGCGCAACACCCATTGGGCTCATCGGGCTTCAGCCCCCCCCCCCTCCCCTCCTCTGCCCGGGCTAAGAGGACACGCACTGAAATGATGCAAGAAGGCTGCGCATCGGAGCCGAGAATGTGATTTTTATTATGCTTTCTGAGAGGCCCAGCAGCCCGAGCCAGACATCCAGCCTCTGAACAGTTTCCTCGAGTGAACCCCCCTGCCCCCACCTCTTGATTTCCTTTAGAGTGGCGCCGTGGAGGTGAAATCCTTGCCTGAAGGCAGGGATTTCACCTAAGCACTTGATGGGTTGTAAGCATGGGGTGTGAAGATGTGCACAGCAGGGGGAAGGCATGGCCAGTGCAGGTGACGCTTTTCTTTTGTATGGGAATTTCTGCTGGTGTCATAGCCCAGGGTTTGCTGTCTGTGCACTTGTATAGATGTGTATTCCATACAAGTGCACAGGCAGCAAACCCTGGGCTATGACACCAGCAGAAATTAATTTTCAAAGGAAAAGCATCACCTGCACTGGCCATCCCTTTCACCCTGCTGTCCGTGCACTTGGATGGAATTCACATCCACTGCACTGCTGACTAGATGAATGGTGAACAGGGCCATGGAGCTTTCTATTTTCGCATGCAAGGGCAGCAGCGAAGAAGCAGAGGAGACCCAGGCAAGGAGAATCCAGGAGACCTATCTACTCTGAGACCTTCGAGGGGCTGGATGCCAGGACACAGTGCTGCTGATCAGCCAGACTCCACAGTATAGCATTAGAAGAGTAGGCAGCAGTTTTTTATGTAAGTTCCAGTAACTTTAATGCATTTTTCAGCACAGCATTACCTACTGCCTGCATATCTAGGTTACTGTGAATGTTGTTCTTGACTTACATGCATAGAAACGTCAAAGAGGACAGTCCCCTCCAAATATGCAACTGTAATGTAAGTTTGTAGTGTTCATTTTTTTTTGGGGGGGTGCTAGTGGGTAACTTTAGAGTTCAGGATGGGTGTGGGTTTTAGGGTGCCAGTGAGTAATTTTATGGTTCATGGTGGGTTACAAATTGGGGTGCCAGGGGTTAATTTCAGGGTTCTGAGCGGGTATGGGTTTTGAGGTTCCAGGGGGCAATTTTAGGGTTTAGGGTGGGTATGGGTTTTGGGGTGCCAGGGGTCATTTTAGGGTTCAGCGTGGGTATGTGTTTTATAGTGCCAGGGGTAATTTTAGGGTTTAGGGCAGGTGTGGGTTTTGGGATGTCAGGGGGCTATTTTAGGGTTCAGGGTGGGTATGGGTTATGGGGTGCCAGAGGGGAATTTATGGTTCTGCATGGGTATGGGTTTTGGGGTGCCTGGGGTAATTTTAAGGTTCAGGTGGGTATGGGTTTTGGGGGGCAAGGGGGGAATTTATGGTTCAGCATGGGTATGGTTTCTGGGGTGCCAGGGGTAATTTAAGGTTCAGGGTGGTAATGGGTTTTGGGGTGCCAGGGGGTAATCTTAGGGTGTGGGATGGGTATGGGTTTTGGGGTGCCGGGGGGATAATTTTAGGGATCAGGACGGGTATGGGTTTTGGGGCTCCAGGGGGGTGATTTTAGGGTTCAGGGTGGTTATGGGTTATGGGGTGGCAGAGGGGAATTTATGGTTCTGCATGGGTATGGGTTTTGGGGTGCCTGGGGTAATTTTAAGGTTCAGGGTGGGTATGGGTTTTGGGGTGCCAGGGGGTAATTTTAGGGTGTGGTGTGAGTAGGGGTTTTGGGGTGCCAGGGGGGATAATTTTAGGGATCAGGATTGGTATGGGGTTTGGGGTGCCAGGGGTAATTTTAGGGTTCAGGGCGGGTATGGGTTTTAAGGTGTAAGGGGGCATTAACCGATCCTGTTTATCTGCCATTTTAGCTCCGCCCCTTTGATTAACATTAGCCACGCCCCTTCATTTGCCAGGTTAGCCCCCCCTCGAAATTAAGACCTAGTTGCGCCCCTGATGCTGTACACAGACATTGAAGGCTCGCTGGTTCTTTTCCAATACCTTTATTTATTGAAAAAACGCCCTCAGTGGGCGTGGCTCACAGGTGATGCACGTAGGCATGACGGTTACTGTGGTCCATGTGAGTCGGCGAGTATTTGTTTCACCTTGAGTAGGTTCAGTGTTTGTATATATATTTAGCGCACAGTTAATTCCTTGAGTAGGGTCAGGTTTCTGAAAGGCAAACAGAATTTCATTGCAGAACAGCATGCTGTGATGGAGAGAAATCGTTTCCCTCCTCAGCCTCTCCAAAGTTCGCATTACAGCTTTTCAGGAAATGGGGCTCCCCTGCCACGGCCAGGACTGCCGTGTGTAAATGTCAATATCAAATGCCCTTGAGCTTGTAGCGGGCAACCAACGCTGTTCTCACCCTCCGGTTTGTATGCCTCGCAGCTGCTTGCCTTTTCAGTTTAACCCTTCATTTCTTCCATGCCCGACGCATTTCGAGGCTATCTCCGCCCCGTAATTATGTTTGCCTTTCAGAAACCTGATCCTACTCAAGGAATTAACTGTGCGCTAAATATATATACAAACACTGAACCTACTCAAGGTGAAACAAATACTCGCCGACTCACGGACCACAGTAACCATCATGCCTACGTGCATCACCTGTGAGCCACGCCCACTGAGGGCGTTCTTTCAATAAATAAAGGTATTGGAAAAGAACCAGTCAGCCATCAATGTCTGTGTACAGCAGCCCATGATTTCATTGCAGAACAGCATGCTGTGATGGAGAGAAATCGTTTCCCTCCTCAGCCTCTCCAAAGTTCGCTATTACAGCTTTCCAGGAAATGGGGCTCCCCTGCCACGGCCAGGACTGCCGTGTATAAATGTCAATATCAAATTGCCTTGAGCTTGCAGCGGGCAACCAACGCCGTTCTCACCCTCCGGTTTGTATGCCTCGCAGCTGCTTTTATATTACCTACTCATTACAACAAGCATTTACAATGCAATGGTCTCGGCATCATTAAAGGTAGAGCTATTGGCATTGCTCATGACATTTCTTTTTTTTTCTTTAAATCATAAATAAATGGCATTGTCATTTACATTGTCAATACACACCACTCTGCACTCAACTGCACTCACCTGCACTGCACTTAACTGCACTCACCTGCACTGCACTCGCCTGCACTCAACTGCACTCACCTGCACTGCACTCACCTGCACTGCACTCACCTGCACTGCACTCAACTGCACTCACCTGCACTGCACTGCACTCACCTGCACTGCACTCACCTGCACTGCACTGCACTCACCTGCACTGCACTGCACTCACCTGCAATGCACTGCACTCACCTGCAATGCACTGCACTCAACTGCACTGCACTGCACTCACCTGCACTGCACTCACCTGCACTGCACTGCACTCACCAGCACTGCACTGCACTCACCTGCACTGCACTGCACTCACCTGCACTGCACTCACCTGCACTGGACTGCACTCACCTGCACTGCACTGCACTCACCTGCACTGCACTCACCTGCACTGCACTGCACTCACCTGCACTGCACCCACCTGCACTGCACTCACCTGCACTGCACTGCACTCACCTGCACTGCACTGCACTCACCTGCACTGCACTCACCTGCACTGCACTGCACTCACCTGCACTGCACTGCACTCACCTGCACTGCACTGACCTGCACTGCCATGCACTCACCTGCACTCCACTCACCTGCACTCCACTCACCTGCACTCCACTCACCTGCACTCCACTCACCTGCACTCCACTCACCTGCACTCCACTCACCTGCACTCCACTCACCTGCACTCCACTCACCTGCACTCCACTCACCTGCACTCCACTCACCTGCACTCCACTCACCTGCACTCCACTCACCTGCACTCCACTCACCTGCACTCCACTCACCTGCACTCCACTCACCTGCACTGCACTGCACTCACCTGCACTGCACTCACCTGCACTGCACTCACCTGCACTGCACTCACCTGCACTGCACTCACCTGCACTGCACTGCACTGCACTCACCTGCACTGCACTCACCTGCACTGCACTCACCTGCACTGCACTGCACTCACCTGCACTGCACTCACCTGCACTGCACTCACCTGCACTGCACTGCACTCACCTGCACTGTACTGCACTACACTCACCTGCACTGCACTGCACTCACCTGCACTGCACTCACCTGCACTGCACTCACCTGCACTGCACTGCACTCACCTGCACTGCACTGCACTCACCTGCACTGCACTGCACTGCACATACCTGCACTGCACTGCACATACCTGCACTGCACTGCACTGCACTCTGCACTCACTACTCTGCACTCACTACTCACTACTCTGCACTCACTACTCTGCACTCACTACTCACTACTCTGCACTCACTACTCTGCACTCACTACTCTGCACTCACTACTCACTACTCTGCACACACTACTCACTACTCTGCACACACTACTCACTACTCACTACTCTGCACTCACTACTCTGCACTCACTACTCACTACTCTGCACTCACTACTCTGCACTCACTACTCACTACTATGCACTCACTACTCACTACTCTGCACTCACTACTCACTACTCTGCACTCACTACTCTGCACTCTCTGCACTCACTACTCTGCACTCACTACTCTGCACTCACTACTCACTACTCTGCACTCACTACTCTGCACTCACTACTCTGCATTCACTACTCTGCACTCACTACTCTGCATTCACTACTCTGCACTCACTACTCTGCACTCACTACTCTGCACTCACTACTCACTACTCTGCACTCACTACTCTGCATTCACTACTCTGCACTCACTACTCACTACTCTGCACTCACTACTCTGCAC
This sequence comes from Lissotriton helveticus, assembly GCF_964261635.1. Classification (NCBI taxonomy): domain Eukaryota; kingdom Metazoa; phylum Chordata; class Amphibia; order Caudata; family Salamandridae; genus Lissotriton; species Lissotriton helveticus. The sequence continues at coordinate 351,960,500 of NC_136065.1, read as the reverse complement.
TCACTACTCACTACTCTGCACTCACTACTCACTACTCTGCACTCACTACTCACTACTCTGCACTCACTACTCTGCACTCACTACTCACTACTCTGCACTCACTACTCACTACTCTGCACTCACTACTCACTACTCTGCACTCACTACTCTGCACTCACTACTCACTACTCTGCACTCACTACTCTGCACTCACTACTCACTACTCTGCACTCACTACTCACTACTCTGCACTCACTACTCTGCACTCACTACTCACTACTCTGCACTCACTACTCACTACTCTGCACTCACTACTCTGCACTCACTACTCTGCACTCACTACTCTGCACTCACTACTCACTACTCTGCACTCACTACTCTGCACTCACTACTCACTACTCTGCACTCACTACTCACTACTCTGCACTCACTACTCACTACTCTGCACTCACTACTCTGCACTCACTACTCACTACTCTGCACTCACTACTCACTACTCTGCACTCACTACTCTGCACTCTGCACTCACTACTCTGCACTCACTACTCACTACTCTGCACTCACTACTCACTACTCTGCACTCACTACTCTGCACTCTGCACTCACTACTCTGCACTCACTACTCTGCACTCACTACTCTGCACTCACTACTCTGCACTCACTACTCTGCACTCTGCACTCACTACTCTGCACTCTGCACTCACTACTCTGCACTCACTACTCTGCACTCACTACTCTGCACTCTGCACTCACTACTGTGCACTCTGCACTCACTACTCTGCACTCACTACTCTGCACTCACTACTCTGCACTCACTACTCTGCACTCACTACTCTGCACTCTGCACTCACTACTCTGCACTCTGCACTCACTACTCTGCACTCACTACTCACTACTCTGCACACACTACTCTGCACTCACTAATCACTACTCTGCACTCACTACTCTGCACTCACTACTCACTACTCTGCACTCACTACTCACTACTCTGCACTCACTACTCTGCACTCACTACTCTGCACTCACTACTCTGCACTCACTACTCTGCACTCACTACTCTGCACTCACTACTCTGCACTCACTACTCTGCACTCACTACTCTGCACTCACTACTCACTACTCTGCACTCACTACTCTGCACTCACTACTCTGCACTCACTACTCACTACTCTGCACTCACTACTCACTACTCTGCACTCACTACTCTGCACTCACTACTCTGCACTCACTACTCTGCAGTCACTACTCTGCAGTCACTACTCTGCACTCTGCACTCACTACTCTGCACTCTGCACTCACTACTCTGCACTCACTACTCTGCACTCACTACTCTGCACTCTGCACTCACTACTGTGCACTCTGCACTCACTACTCTGCACTCACTACTCTGCACTCACTACTCTGCACTCACTACTCTGCACTCTGCACTCACTACTCTGCACTCTGCACTCACTACTCTGCACTCACTACTCACTACTCTGCACTCACTACTCTGCACTCTGCACTCACTACTCTGCACTCACTACTCTGCACTCACTACTCTGCACTCACTACTCTGCACTCACTACTCTGCACTCACTACTCACTACTCTGCACTCACTACTCACTACTCTGCACTCACTACTCTGCACTCACTACTCTGCACTCACTACTCTGCACTCACTACTCACTACTCTGCACTCACTACTCTGCACTCACTACTCTGCACTCACTACTCTGCACTCACTACTCACTACTCTGCACTCACTCCTCTGCACTCACTACTCTGCGCACTCACTACTCTGTGCACTCACTACTCTGCGCACTCACTACTCTGCACTCACTACTCTGCACTCACTACTCTGCACTCACTACTCACTACACTGCACTCACTACTCACTACTCTGCACTCACTACTCACTACTCTGCACTCACTACTCTGCACACACTACTCACTACTCTGCACTCACTACTCTGCACTCACTACTCTGCACTCACTACTCTGCACTCACTACTCTGCGCACTCACTACTCTGCGCACTCACTACTCTGCGCACTCACTACTCTGCGCACTCACTCCTCTGCACTCACTCCTCTGCACTCACTCCTCTGCACACCACACTCACTCTGCACACCACACTCACTCTGCACACCACACTCACTCTGCACTCACTGCTCTGCACTCACTGCTCTGCACTCACTACTCTGCACTCACTACTCTGCACTCACTACTCTGCACTCACTACTCTGCACTCACTACTCTGCACTCACTACTCTGCACTCACTACTCTGCACTGTGCACGCCGCTGATATCATGGAATCTTCCACCACACTTTCTAAAACTCTATAGTCCGAAGCATAATAGGCACAGAACCAAAAGAAGGGTAGACATTGCTTAAAATAATCTTATTGTATTTATGAGAAGCAAAAGCGAGACTGTGAAATGTGCTGAATATCAGTTTGTTACGAATCAACAGAGTGGAGTTAGAGAACCAAGAAATAGTAATTTAGAATCCGGGTTAGAAGGAGTAGTAATCACAAGCTGAGGATCAACGGGCGCGAAACAGCGTGGTGGGCGCGCAGGAGACGCAGCGTGAGCGTGCACATCAGCTGAAGATCGCCGGAGAAGACACGGAGCCTGCCTGCTGCCGTGACTGACCCGCTGCAGAGGGAAAGAGCCCGGTGAGTGGGGGTAGGGGGGTGGGGGGGGCGGCAGAGAGGGAGTGGGCAGAGAGGGAGGGTGTGTGTGTGTGTGTGTGTGTGTGTGTGTGTATGTGCGTGCGTGCGTGTGTCTGTCTGTGTCTGTGTGTGTCTGGTGTGTGCCTGCCTGCCTTTGTGTGTGCGCGTCCACAGACCCTGGTCGGCTCGTGCACCGCTCTGTACTCCCTTGCGAGCTTACTCAGCGACAATAGTTCTCGTTGCCGAGACCTAAAAAGGGGGTGGTGATGGACAGAGTATCTGAGTTAATCAGAACACTCCAACCCAGTCAACAGATCAGGGCTTGATCCATCACCGTTTTTTAGCTCACTGCACCATCCCAGTTCAGAACCTGGCTATATGCAAATTAGTCTGTCCCTGGCCCAGTGCATCGTGGGAACAGGGCAGACCAAACTACCAAGCCAATTCTTCACTGGAAAGGAAACAAGCTTCCAGGGACCGGTTTCTGGCATTACAGCCGTCTTCGGCCCGGCTTGCTTGAATCCTGATGGTGCAATGAGCAAGGGACTCATGTCTGAGCATACCCTTCCACACTCATGGTGGCCAAAATAATTACAAAAAGGGGGTGGTGATGGACAGAGTATCTGAGTTAATCAGAACACTCCAACCCAGTCAACAGATCAGGGCTTGATCCATCACCGTTTTTTAGCTCACTGCACCATCCCAGTTCAGAACCTGGCTATATGCAAATTAGTCTGTCCCTGGCCCAGTGCATCGTGGGAACAGGGCAGACCAAACTACCAAGCCAATTCTTCACTGGAAAGGAAACAAGCTTCCGGGGACCGGTTTCTGGCATTACAGCCGTCTTCGGCCCGGCTTGCTTGAATCCTGATGGTGCAATGAGCAAGGGACTCATGTCTGAGCATACCCTTCCACACTCATGGTGGCCAAAATAATTACAAAAAGGGGGTGGTGATAGACAGAGTATCTGAGTTAATCAGAACACTCCAACCCAGTCAACAGATCAGGGCTTGATCCATCACCGTTTTTTAGCTCACTGCACCATCCCAGTTCAGAACCTGCTATATGCAAATTAGTCTGTCCCTGGCCCAGTGCATCGTGGGAACAGGGCAGACCAAACTACCAAGCCAATTCTTCACTGGAAAGGAAACAAGCTTCCGGGGACCGGTTTCTGGCATTACAGCCGTCTTCGGCCCGGCTTGCTTGAATCCTGATGGTGCAATGAGCAAGGGACTCATGTCTGAGCATACCCTTCCACACTCATGGTGGCCAAAATAATTACAAAAAGGGGGTGGTGATGGACAGAGTATCTGAGTTAATCAGAACACTCCAACCCAGTCAACAGATCAGGGCTTGATCCATCACAGTTTTTTAGCTCACTGCACCATCCCAGTTCAGAACCTGGCTATATGCAAATTAGTCTGTCCCTGGCCCAGTGCATCGTGGGAACAGGGCAGACCAAACTACCAAGCCAATTCTTCACTGGAAAGGAAACAAGCTTCCGGGGACCGGTTTCTGGCATTACAGCCGTCTTCGGCCCGGCTTGCTTGAATCCTGATGGTGCAATGAGCAAGGGACTCATGTCTGAGCATACCCTTCCACACTCATGGTGGCCAAAATAATTACAAAAAGGGGGTGGTGATGGACAGAGTATCTGAGTTAATCAGAACACTCCAACCCAGTCAACAGATCAGGGCTTGATCCATCCCCGTTTTTTAGCTCACTGCACCATCCCAGTTCAGAACCTGGCTATATGCAAATTAGTCTGTCCCTGGCCCAGTGCATCGTGGGAACAGGGCAGACCAAACTACCAAGCCAATTCTTCACTGGAAAGGAAACAAGCTTCCGGGGACCGGTTTCTGGCATTACAGCCGTCTTCGGCCCGGCTTGCTTGAATCCTGATGGTGCAATGAGCAAGGGACTCATATCTGAGCATACCCTTCCACACTCATGGTGGCCAAAATAATTACAAAAAGGGGGTGGTGATGGACAGAGTATCTGAGTTAATCAGAACACTCCAACCCAGTCAACAGATCAGGGCTTGATCCATCACCGTTTTTTACCTCACTGCACCATCCCAGTTCAGAACCTGGCTATATGCAAATTAGTCTGTCCCTGGCCCAGTGCATCGTGGGAACAGGGCAGACCAAACTACCAAGCCAATTCTTCACTGGAAAGGAAACAAGCTTCCGGGGACCGGTTTCTGGCATTACAGCCGTCTTCGGCCCGGCTTGCTTGAATCCTGATGGTGCAATGAGCAAGGGACTCATGTCTGAGCATACCCTTCCACACTCATGGTGGCCAAAATAATTACAAAAAGGGGGTGGTGATGGACAGAGTATCTGAGTTAATCAGAACACTCCAACCCAGTCAACAGATCAGGGCTTGATCCATCACCGTTTTTTAGCTCACTGCACCATCCCAGTTCAGAACCTGGCTATATGCAAATTAGTCTGTCCCTGGCCCAGTGCATCGTGGGAACAGGGCAGACCAAACTACCAAGCCAATTCTTCACTGGAAAGGAAACAAGCTTCCGGGGACCGGTTTCTGGCATTACAGCCGTCTTCGGCCCGGCTTGCTTGAATCCTGATGGTGCAATGAGCAAGGGACTCATGTCTGAGCATACCCTTCCACACTCATGGTGGCCAAAATAATTACAAAAAGGGGGTGGTGATGGACAGAGTATCTGAGTTAATCAGAACACTCCAACCCAGTCAACAGATCAGGGCTTGATCCATCACCGTTTTTTACCTCACTGCACCATCCCAGTTCAGAACCTGGCTATATGCAAATTAGTCTGTCCCTGGCCCAGTGCATCGTGGGAACAGGGCAGACCAAACTACCAAGCCAATTCTTCACTGGAAAGGAAACAAGCTTCCGGGGACCGGTTTCTGGCATTACAGCCGTCTTCGGCTTGCTTGAATCCTGATGGTGCCAGAAACCGGTCCCCCTGAAGCTTGTTTCCTTTCCAGTAATGAATTGGCTTGGTAGTTTGGTCTGCCCTGTTCCCATGATGCACTGGGCCAGGGTCAGACTAATTTGCATGTAGCCAGGTTCTGAGCTGGGATGGTGCAGTGAGCTAAAAAAACGGTGATGGATCAAGCCCTGATCTTTTGACTGGGTAGGAGTGTTCTGCTTAATTCAGATACTCTGTCCATCACCACCCCCTTTATGAATCGTTTTGGCCACCATAAGTGTGGAAGGGTATGCTCAGATGTGAGTCCCTTGCTCACTGCACCATCAGGATTCAAGCAAACCGGGCCGAAGACGGCTGTAATGCCAGAAACCGTTCCCCGGAAGCTTGTTTCCTTTCCAGTAAAGAATTGGCTTGGTAGTTTGGTCTGCCCTGTTCCCATGATGCACTGGGTCAGGGTCAGACTAATTTGCATGTAGCCAGGTTCTGAGCTGGGATGGTGCAGTGAGCTAAAAAACGGTGATGGATCAAGCCCTGATCTTTTGACTGGGTAGGAGTGTTCTGCTTAATTCAGATACTCTGTCCATCACCACCCCCTTTATGAATCGTTTTGGCCACCACAAGTGTGGAAGGGTATGCTCAGATATGAGTCCCTTGCTCACTGCACCATCAGGATTCAAGCAAACCGGGCCGAAGATGGCTGTAATGCCAGAAACCGGTCCCCGGAAGCTTGTTTCCTTTCCAGTAAAGAATTGGCTTGGTAGTTTGGTCTGCCCTGTTCCCATGATGCACTGGGCCAGGGTCAGACTAATTTGCATGTAGCCAGGTTCTGAGCTGGGATGGTGCAGTGAGCTAAAAAATGGTGATGGATCAAGCCCTGATCTTTTGACTGGGTAGGAGTGTTCTGCTTAATTCAGATACTCTGTCCATCACCACCCCCTTTATGAATCGTTTTGGCCACCACAAGTGTGGAAGGGTATGCTCAGATGTGAGTCCCTTGCTCACTGCACCATCAGGATTCAAGCAAACCGGGCCGAAGACGGCTGTAATGCCAGAAACCGGTCCCCGGAAGCTTGTTTCCTTTCCAGTAAAGAATTGGCTTGGTAGTTTGGTCTGCCCTGTTCCCATGATGCACTGGGCCAGGGTCAGACTAATTTGCATGTAGCCAGGTTCTGAGCTGGGATGGTGCAGTGAGCTAAAAAACGGTGATGGATCAAGCCCTGATCTTTTGACTGGGTAGGAGTGTTCTGCTTAATTCAGATACTCTGTCCATCACCACCCCCTTTATGAATCGTTTTGGCCACCACAAGTGTGGAAGGGTATGCTCAGATGTGTGTCCCTTGCTCACTGCACCATCAGGATTCAAGCAAACCGGGCCGAAGACGGCTGTAATGCCAGAAACCGGTCCCCGGAAGCTTGTTTCCTTTCCAGTAAAGAATTGGCTTGGTAGTTTGGTCTGCCCTGTTCCCATGATGCACTGGGCCAGGGTCAGACTAATTTGCATGTAGCCAGGTTCTGAGCTGGGATGGTGCAGTGAGCTAAAAAACGGTGATGGATCAAGCCCTGATCTTTTGACTGGGTAGGAGTGTTCTGCTTAATTCAGATACTCTGTCCATCACCACCCCCTTTATGAATCGTTTTGGCCACCACAAGTGTGGAAGGGTATGCTCAGATGTGAGTCCCTTGCTCACTGCACCATCAGGATTCAAGCAAACCGGGCCGAAGACGGCTGTAATGCCAGAAACCGGTCCCCGGAAGCTTGTTTCCTTTCCAGTAAAGAATTGGCTTGGTAGTTTGGTCTGCCCTGTTCCCATGATGCACTGGGCCAGGGTCAGACTAATTTGCATGTAGCCAGGTTCAGAGCTGGGATGGTGCAGTGAGCTAAAAAACGGTGATGGATCAAGCCCTGATCTTTTGACTGGGTAGGAGTGTTCTGCTTAATTCAGATACTCTGTCCATCACCACCCCCTTTATGAATCGTTTTGGCCACCACAAGTGTGGAAGGGTATGCTCAGATGTGTGTCCCTTGCTCACTGCACCATCAGGATTCAAGCAAACCGGGCCGAAGACGGCATTAATGCCAGAAACCGGTCCCCGGAAGCTTGTTTCCTTTCCAGTAAAGAATTGGCTTGGTAGTTTGGTCTGCCCTGTTCCCATGATGCACTGGGCCAGGGTCAGACTAATTTGCATGTAGCCAGGTTCTGAGCTGGGATGGTGCAGTGAGCTAAAAAACGGTGATGGATCAAGCCCTGATCTTTTGACTGGGTAGGAGTGTTCTGCTTAATTCAGATACTCTGTCCATCACCACCCCCTTTATGAATCGTTTTGGCCACCACAAGTGTGGAAGGGTATGCTCAGATGTGTGTCCCTTGCTCACTGCACCATCAGGATTCAAGCAAACCGGGCCGAAGACGGCTGTAATGCCAGAAACCGGTCCCCGGAAGCTTGTTTCCTTTCCAGTAAAGAATTGGCTTGGTAGTTTGGTCTGCCCTGTTCCCATGATGCACTGGGCCAGGGTCAGACTAATTTGCATGTAGCCAGGTTCTGAGCTGGGATGGTGCAGTGAGCTAAAAAACGGTGATGGATCAAGCCCTGATCTTTTGACTGGGTAGGAGTGTTCTGCTTAATTCAGATACTCTGTCCATCACCACCCCCTTTATGAATCGTTTTGGCCACCACAAGTGTGGAAGGGTATGCTCAGATGTGAGTCCCTTGCTCACTGCACCATCAGGATTCAAGCAAACCGGGCCGAAGACGGCTGTAATGCCAGAAACCGGTCCCCGGAAGCTTGTTTCCTTTCCAGTAAAGAATTGGCTTGGTAGTTTGGTCTGCCCTGTTCCCATGATGCACTGGGCCAGGGTCAGACTAATTTGCATGTAGCCAGGTTCAGAGCTGGGATGGTGCAGTGAGCTAAAAAACGGTGATGGATCAAGCCCTGATCTTTTGACTGGGTAGGAGTGTTCTGCTTAATTCAGATACTCTGTCCATCACCACCCCCTTTATGAATCGTTTTGGCCACCACAAGTGTGGAAGGGTATGCTCAGATGTGTGTCCCTTGCTCACTGCACCATCAGGATTCAAGCAAACCGGGCCGAAGACGGCATTAATGCCAGAAACCGGTCCCCGGAAGCTTGTTTCCTTTCCAGTAAAGAATTGGCTTGGTAGTTTGGTCTGCCCTGTTCCCATGATGCACTGGGCCAGGGTCAGACTAAGTTGCATGTGGCCAGGTTCTGAGCTGGGATGGTGCAGTGAGCTAAAAAACGGTGATGGATCAAGCCCTGATCTTTTGACTGGGTAGGAGTGTTCTGCTTAATTCAGATACTCTGTCCATCACCACCCCCTTTATGAATTATATATTACCTAATGGTGGTCGCCAGTAGGTATATATAGTTAGGATTTTTTCCTATGGGATTTTTCAAAATTCTATGTTGAATAACTTTGGCGTTGATGGACGGAATTGGCTGAAATATTTCTGAAAGTGGCACATTTACTCTCCGGTCCTTCTCTGAAAGTTTGGGGGGGATTCGTCAAGCGGGGGCCGAGAAAAAAGGGGGGTCCCAAAACGTGTTTTCCCCATGTTAATTTCCATAGGGCGGTTGGCCTCACTTTTAGCCCGAACGGCTGAATGGATTTTCACCAAACTTGGCAAAATTGTAGGGACTGGTAGCCCGATGTGCCTTTGCTATGTCTCAAGATATGTGCTACAGTGGTTTTTACGAAAATTAACTTTGAAAAAATATATATTGGGCTACATTGGGCTATATATATGTTAGAGCCCAAATGTAGCCCAATGTAGCCCAAAGATGGCCACCAGAGACAAAAAAAACAAATGTAGCCCATATATCAGCCAGATGTAGCCCAACTATAGCCCAATGACAGAATGTCCCAGAGTGTTCTAAAGAACAACTAGAGCGCTAACAGTCTTACTTATGACAAAAGTATGGCACACCTGAAGTCATCTTGATTGGAATAAAGTGTTAACACTTAAAACATTTAATTTGCAAAGGAACAAAATGAGGGGGTTCATTTTGCCATAGAAATGATGATTAGTGCTGAAGAAAGAAAAATTAGGGCACATTTTGAGTGACTTCTCAAATCCTCATATTTCATTAAACAAATTCTGATATGCAGTCTCCCAAGATGGCCACCAGAGACAAAAGAGCCCAAATGTAGCCCAAATGTAGCCCAAATGTAGCCCAATGTAGCCCAAAGATGGCCACCAGAGACAAAAAAAAACAAATGTAGCCCAAATATCAGCCAGATGTAGCCCAACTATAGCCCAATGACAGAATGTCCCAGAGTGTTCTAAAGAACAACTAGAGCGCTAACAGTCTTACTTATGACAAAAGTATGGCACACCTGAAGTCATCTTGATTGGAATAAAGTGTTAACACTTAATACATTTATTTTGAAAAGGAACAAAATGAGGGGTTTCATTTTGCCATAGAAATTTTATATATATATATATACATATATATATATATATATATATATTCACAGAAAAAATATCGGTTTGAGACCATATATAGTTAGGTATTTGCATTTACAAAACCTTGAAAATTCAATGAAAAAACCATAGGTTTGAGACCATATATAGTTAGGTGAATATTTTAATCATACAAAACCAATGAAATTCCCATATATAGTTAGTTGCACTAACTATATATTTCACGCACCCGCAATCCACTGCTGATGATGTCACATATTACATCATTCATGACATGGTCAGTGACATCACTGATGACATCGCTGATGACATCATCCAGTGACTGTGTTTCTGTAAAGTTTAAACATGTTTTACATATTGAAGAATGAGTGGATGTATAAGTGTCTGGATGAAGGATTTAGTAGGTGCGTGACTGACTGTATGAGTGAGTGAATAAATGTGTCGTACTAAATGCATGGGTTAGTGACTAAACTGTCTGAATGTGTGCATCAGTATGTCTGTTGTGGTGTAAACTGCTGCATGTGTTGATCATTAGCTATACAAGAGGCTATATGGGTTATTGATTGGTTGCCCAAGTATTTGTATGGGAGATTGAGTGTGTGTGGGGGTGGCTGGGAGGTGTGTGACTCTGTGCATAGATGTGTGAGCAGTTGATTCACTTGGTGTATGGGTTCAAGAGTGCATGTGGAAACAGCTACATGGGCGGTTGACTGTGTGCATGAGTGTATTGATGAGTGAATGGATATCTCAATGCTACATGTCATAGTAAGTACATATGTAAAACACAGTACATGTGAGAGTTGGCATATATAAATAACTGTGCATGAGAGCCAGTGAATGTGTGAGTGGCTGTATGGATCATTGTGAACTTGTATCAGGGATTGTATAAGAGAGTAAATATGTGTTAGTATATGTTTGAATAAGTAAGGTGTGTATAACTGTATAGTTGAGGAAATGGAGGTGAGATTGATTCTTTGCATGACTGACTAGGTGTGTGAGTAACTCCATGGATGAGTGACAGTGTGTGAGTGTCTGTATACACTGAGTGTATCTAAGGTTATATTAGAGTCTGAAGAGGTTCATCGTATTAGCACATGAATGATGTCATCAGTGATGTGATCAATGATGTCAAATGAGATGTGATCAGTGATGTCATCAGTGATGTCATTTGAGATGTCATCAGTGATGTCATCAGTGATGTCATTTGAGATGTCATCAGTGATGTCACTGACCATGTCATGAATGATGTAATATGTGACATCATCAGCAGTGGATTGCGGGTGCGTGAAATATATAGTTAGTGCAACTAACTATATATGGGAATTTCATTGCTTTTGTATGATTAAAATATTCACCTAACTATTTATGGTCTCAAACCTATGGTTTTTTCATTGAATATATATATATATATATATATATATATATATATACATACATACATACATACACATACGTATACACACACACATACACACACACACACACGATTACAATATAATCTGCTACAGCCCTATAATACCGGATTCTACTGAAAGCCAAAGCTGAGCTTGCACAGTCACACTTGACACACTCATTCTTGCAATGAGTATGTCGAGTCTGACCTGTTGCTAACTAAAGCTCAGAGCATGCCGCGAATCGGTGGAGGTTTTGGGACAAACTTATATGTAGTGATTTGAAGAGGTCAGTCTGGCATGTGGTGCACAAAGGCACAGACAGATTGTGCAAGACAAGTTCATGCCCTTAAAACAAACTCTTCCTAATGAGGCTAACTTCTCTGTGTCATCCAGTTTTTGCCCTGGCTCAAATATTGCACAGTAGTACAAACGTGAAACTCTATTGTGGCAGCGGTATTAATTTTTGCCACTGCATTTATTGTACTTTTTACAATATAACATACAGTATGGGTAGTTTATGTATCCTGTTAAACAGCCCACCAGAGCAAGGTGGGATTTACAGACAAAGGCAGCCCTCCCTAAACTAGTAGGGTAAGTATATTATGTAGAAACAGCTTCAGTAATGTTTTGGGCACTGGGATACAAGCAGGATAGGAAACAAGACTTGGCAAAGCAACTAGGTTGTGCCATTAGGGCTTTTTGGCAAAGCAACTAAGCAAAAAAAGTAAAATAAATAAATAAAGGTACATATATGTTGGTATATTTTAGGGATGCACGATGGTGTGTGCATCCCTACAGATTGATATGGGCACCATTTTTAAAAATAAATATTACCGATCTTCTGGTCATTGTGTAAACAAACATCGGCAAAGCCAACAGCTCTGGTCTGGAGGAGTATTTCATGATTTCTAATTTTTTTACCGCACGCATATGCAAAAGAAATGAGAAGTATAAAATAATAATATTGCCATACAATGATGGCAGGTGTAGGTCAGCTAAGAAAAATAAGCCAACAGTGCACTCCTTTTCAGGCGGCTGTGTACATGTGATTAGGCACAATTATATTGCTCACAGAAACCAATGGATGAAGTGGACTGACCCACTGCCATAGGCTTGATGCTGCAGTGGGGAGAGGCAAAATGTGAATGACAGACAAATGGCTGAAGAGGCCTGGCCAAAAAACCATTCATGTATGTATGTATCTATGTTCGTATTTTTATTAGGATTTTTTCTAAACCATAGACTGGCGACAGCTAAGGTAAGAATATGCCAAAGAAGAGACATAAGAAAAATTGAGGGTGATGCTAGGGCGTGGTTTAGCTGACTATCAGAGCCATGGGATTCATTTTAGGATCACTGGAACTGATTTGAGGGAATGGTGACCATCAATTTAATTCACTATAAAGGGTCCGTTCAGAGTTTTGCCATCAACAGACGTCGCAATGGCCAGTTAAGACATCCATGCTGTAGGCTTCCATGGTAGGTCACATTAATGAATACATCAAGAATGTGCCGGTCTCGCATAGGCCGGGCTTGCGCAGTCTCTTCGAGACGTGCTGTATTCTGGATAAGGGCATGAAGCCCCACCCACTTTCCACCCATCTTTTTAATTGGCTCCTGTCCCTTTCCTTTATAAATGGTGGCTTTTCATTGGTGAGTAAGCTTAGTAGTCCCTCCTTAGAACCACCTTTTCTCTTCTTGCAACCTCTCATGAGGACACCCCCTGTTACATGTGTTGTTACTCGGTAGGCTTTAATTACAGCCTCCGAGCACAATTTTCTTAAAATGATTTTTATTATTTATTTATCCAGCGCGGCATGCCTTAGCAAGAATGATGTTGCCTGGGCTTTTCTTATTTGTTTGCCAAACTGTTGTTTAGCTTTGAACATCTCATAAAGCGTGGGTGCCGTGATTGCTTTAAAAGTAAACAAATAGAAAAAAAGAAGTGCAGGTTTTTCTTTTTTTTTTTTTTTACTTTTAAAGATAGTGCGTTACCCGCGCTTAAGCTAAAGATGTTGAAAGCTAAAGCGCGGGTGAAACAACGATCTCGCATTTGCGAGACTTTGAGCTATTGGCATTGTAAATGACAATGCCTTTTATTTATGTTTTTACAAAACCTGCAAGCGGAGTTTAAGCACCGCTTGCCGGTTTCGTAAACATATAAATAAAAGGCAGCATCATTTACACTGCCAATAGCTCAAACTCTCGCAATACGAGAGCTATTGCATTGCAAATGATACCGCCTTTTATCTATAGGTTTACGAAACCGGCAAGCGGTGCTTAAACAGTAGTACAACCAGCGAGGAAAACAAAAGCAGTCCTGGAAAAATTTCTGTAATACCCGTCCACTACATTAATGCCTTAAAAGCGGCGGCAATTCTGCCGAGGTGCGGGCGTTCTAAAGAGTGGGTGGGGCTGCGACGGCCGTTGGCAGCACCAAGGAGGGAACGGCCGACGGGAGCACGGAACGGGTTAAGCACTCAAGGCTGACACTCGGTTTGTAGGTTGGAAATTTTGAATTCCTCCTACATTTGACAAAAATTGGATCAAATGCTACATTTTACTACAAGGTGTTCCCACAACACCCAGAAGCATTGTTCCTGTTGTTGCAATTTATGCTCACAAAGTAGCAACCCAAGGAAAAATTCACCATCATCCCTATACCCAAATCCGGCTCTAATCGCAGGGGAAAATAGAACTTGATTTCTTTTTCTTTTTTAAAATCCAGTTAGTAAATCGTTTGTGACAAAAATGCAGAAAATTTTTCCATATTACGTACATTTTTGCAGAACATTTTTCTGCACTTTGTATTTTTCCCATTTATATATAATGATTGCATGTTTGCACCATACATGTAACTGTACCACATATGGTGAAAGGTATGTCCTGTGTTGCAAATACATACAACACAGGCTCTCAGTGAACCGTGCAAGTATATCCCATTCAGACTTACACATGCTGATAGATTTCAAAAGACCACGCTCTCACGGACACAAATGGCAGCCCTGTCATAGTGACCCTAGTCAAAATATTTTGTTCAAACCATAGTATCTGGCTCTAAGGACATTAGGCTTAAAGTAAATTAATCTGGGGGTGTCTGGTAACAATGCACAACTTGTTTAGGCATCAGTGGCTCACGACGATTTTCACTGATCAGAAGTAGCTCTCACTACAGAAAAAATTGGAGATCCCTGATTTAGACAAAGGTGCTTTTGAATAGTTTTATGAATGCCTTAATGCAGATACATCATTTAATAATCTAGGTCTGGATTCATTGGTAGAGTTTCATTTGATCTTTTGCGTAATGCAAGTGAAGAGAGAGGGGCACATAGACAGTGGTGACATCTTTGGACTGATACAGTGGTACAAGTCAGACCAGTATGACTGTTAAAGTTCTGTAGGCATTGCTTAATTTGAGCAGGTGGGGGCTACCAGCACTCATTTTTCTGGACCAGCACTTATAGTTCAGCATCAGAAATTTACCAAGAGCAAGAAATGGAAAAAATAGAGATAGCAGAAAGAAGGAAAACCTGTTATGAAGGAGAAAGCAGGAAGGAACCTGCAAGAGTGAGATGGGCAGAGAGTGTCTAATAATGGATTAAAGCAGAACGAGGTGGATCTAGAACTACACAGCCTTGATATTGGGTGTGCTGACATTTAATTGTACCCGCTGCGGGCTTCTGAGCAAAGCTTTGGACACCAGCACTTATTCTTATACATATTAAGCACTTTCTGTAGGTGTTTCAGTAGTAGGGATGGGGTAGATGACCAGGTAAGAAAGTGATGCATTATGAGAAAGCTTTTGATGACCTATCTGAGATACAATTGGACACTACAGATCTGATGCATCGCGCGGGTTTAGTGGCTGTTTTAGTACTTTGAGCGAGGTGGATTGAAGGCAGTCAGCGCTGTGATTGGTCGGGACGCTGCCCAGCCAATGGCTTATGGGGAGGCCATGTAGGCTGCATGGAGAAGGGCAGAGTGTACATTACTGATTGGGCGGTCCCAGGGGGCCGACCAAACAGTCTTTGCGCACTCGGGTGTGGGCAGGCACACCACTCCTCCCCAGCCCTGCTGCAGAGCAGCCCCGCTCACCCACAACCAAACTTAAATGGCAATAATGGAACGTTATTACCATTTTATGTTTCTACTTCTCTCTATGCGAGAAAGCAGTGGGCGATGGTCCTCAACCCTATTGGAGGAGCCACCCCTGATTAAAGGAGCTATGTATGACATTTCAGAACGGACTTAAGTGCACAAGTCAGACCAGATACAGATACAGTGGGTGTATCAACAGTTAGACTGAGGCACACAAGAGGTCGCAGGGGAGGGGGGGTATTTGAGAGGTCTATGGATCTCAATATTGACACAAGTGCATACTGAAGTTCAGATGGCGGTACACAGTGAGTGCTCTGTGAATGTCTCACTGCTTAGTGGTGCATACCAGGGCTTTAAGTGGAATGATAAAATTGGGGGGGGGGGGAAAGGGTCTCTAAAAGTGGCGTAGTCGATGTAATTAAGGGCATGGCTTAAAAACACGTATGGTAAATATCTGTGCTTACAATAGTGTGCCGTCCGACTTGTATTTTCCTGTTTCTGTCATTGCTTCTAGCTATATAATACAACAAGTAATATACCTACAACAAGTCAGGACTATTGGCTTTGTCAATAGTTGATGATTGTATAATATAAATAAGCAGTAACTATGGCTTGTTGTAAATAATGAAAAAGATTCCACTTATAGCCCTGGTGACACCACGACGACGTTGCTGCTCCTGCTTTTCACAAAGAGAAGGGAAATCGAAAGAAAAGGACTATCTTTCAAGGATTTCAATTCCCATACAACTCATCTGGCATGATGTCATTGCGTAACTTCTGGACTAGTGTGAGATGAGCAGTGTGAGCAGCGCACATCGACGTGCCTGCTGTCAGTGCAGTCCCGCCAGTGCCAGGGCACACAACAGAGACCCGTTTCGAGGACCCTGTAAAAAACCCGGCCCACTTAAATGCCCTGATGGATACCTTGAAGTCTGTGGATGTCTTTCGAGTGGGATTGTATAGCATGGTGCACCATAACAGAGGAGCATGAGGGCAAATATAAGGGTAGAAAGTCTAACATTTAACTTAATATATGAAAAGTTATATACATTAAACGTTATATAAAAAGACACAGTAAGAAAAAATTCTTGTTTTCAGCTTACAGACATTTTAAACGTTTGGCGCAGTATAGTGAACCGCTACCAGCTGCGCAACAAGCATTGCTTTGCCGATTGTCTGACCTCGGTTCATTCTGACCGCCACCTTTGTACATACACAATTTATTTGCTAAAACTCTCCGCACGTTTTAGGCATGTGACCTGTCAAAACAATTACTGCAAATCGCTGCTGTCACAGAAGTTAATACTCTTGCACAGACCGTTCGCCTTGCTCAAAACAAACATATATCAGAGAAGAGGGGGGAACCCGTCAACCCGATCTTCTCCGCACATAAACTGTGGTTATTCCCCTTTGCCCTGGAAGTTTTTTTTTTTTTTCAGGAGGCAGCATTATATAACTCACAAGTGGCGGTGGCCATCTTGGGTGTAGCTAAATCCGTCGCCGTCCAATAGAAGACTAACAGCACCTTGCTCCGTCTCCAATTGGCGGATTCCCTACATTGAAAAGCCATTAGCCAACAAGCCGCACCTTCGATGTATTCCTGCCGTGCGCGTACTAGCTCCCAAAACAGAAACATCGGGTTCTTGTGATATTGTTTCGATAGCCACCACGCATTCTCACAATTACCCGAATAGCCTCACCTCTGCAGTGACCGCGTTTTTCACTAGGTTTGCCCCCACTCGTGCCAGATCCACTGCGCTCATTTTTCTGTTCTCTGCCGTCTGTCCGGTTATCTTTAAAGAGTACTGTTCACAGCAACGCCGTGGATGCGGGGTATAATAGTGCAAGCTCCACCTTCCTCATAACTATGTATGTTTCTTTGACCAATTGGGCTGCAGTACTGGTATACTCGGGCCTTTTGTCCCGAATGGTTCCATAATGGGCGTTGACCAGTTGTGTAAGTGAAACACGCTGCTGTTGCATAAATATCCAGGAAGTGGCAGAGTGTCTTGAAAGGGGTGGGGGTCGCTTTGGAGCAGAGCACCAGAACGCCCTCCTCAATCTGTAATACAAAACAGGCCAAAGAGACTGTAGATGTCGCTGACATATTCGTGATTTGTCTGATTCGTGCTGTTCGAGTAGCTGAGCTATTTCACCTCTTAATGACTGTAAACAGCTCCCTCCTTTCGCACCCCCCACGAACGTCATTGAGATAGAGATATATATCCCAAAATAAATACCAATTAATATTATTATTTCACTCTTCCAAAATTCTTTTCAAGTGATACTGGCTGCATGAAAATGATACCTTTAGGTTTCATCTGCCAAGAGCTTATGCACTGTTGCTGCTAGAGGTAGTGTTCACTGTAAGGGTCTAGGAGCCCGCCCATTGTTTACCATTCGTTGGCTTCATTGTCACTCCTATTTGCTGCCTTCTAATTGGCCAGTGTTTACCGATGTCACTTTCTGTTCTTTTGTCTGGCGCATGTACCAAATAGTGATTTATTTACTTTGATTAAGCTCCTTCCTTCCACTGTCCATCCGTGTTAATTCTTCCCTCCCACCTCCACAATGCAGTTGCTTCTTCCCTCCAAATTTACCCCGCCATAAGAAAAAAAGTTGCTTTGATGCAGTCAGCACTGGTTGCGTCATAGCACTTTTCATACCACCTTGTTGCCTCTCACCCTCCCGTTGTCCCTGTTGCTCACACCCACCATAAGAAAAAAACCCGCTATGATGCAGTTAGCGCTGGCATCGTCCATAGTGGTTTTTTCAACCTTTACTTTTAGTCATGCTGCACAGCCACACTGCTGTACAACATCATGGACTATAGACATTGGCAAAGCCAATAGCTTTCCTATAGGCGAGAACTATTGACTTTACCTATGTTTGTTTAGTGTAAAGGGAGACAGCAGATGATCATTTTATGCTAATGTCACTGTGGCTCACATGACTTAATAAATAGGACACTTTTAGGAGTGGCTGAACCACTCAAATAGTTATCAAAACTAACAGCTCTTGGAGCCCAACAGTGTTTAATACTTTGATTTCAGCATCACAAGAAACGTACAGCATGGCCTCAGACATGTTCTGTCACTGTGTTTAATCGGATGTATGACGGTACCACGCGTTCTTTTACAACGCGTACCGTTACAACGCTACTTTTACCACGCAAGTCGTTACCACGACTTGCGTGGAGGGGCGCTGGATAGTACATTTTTTAATTTACTATTCCAACTCCAGTCCCCGTGGACTCTAGGGAAGGAGTTGGATAGTAAATTAAACAATTTACTATCCTGGAGCGCCCCCCAGCGCAAGTCGTGGTAACGACTTGCGTGGTAAAAGTAGCGTGGTAACGGTACCACGTTGTAAAAAATGCGTGGTAACCGTTGCATACCTGTTTAATCTTCAGTTTCTGTGGAAACATTCCAAAAAAAGAGCATCCTTAAAAATTAGGACTATGCAAATATATAAGTGTATATTGTCAGTTTTATTTAAAGTGTGATATATATATATATATATATAAGGGCTCTTCTGTAGGGGTAACTCTTGTTGTTTGGTGTTTGATGGCTGACCCAGCCGTGGAGGAGCCCCGCCGTTTAATGCGGACCCCTGCGGCGCCAACCGGCGTGCGCGAATTGGGACGGGTGCTGAAAATGAAGGCAGTTATGTGCAGCGGTTTACGTGAAATACCTTTCAGCAACCCACTGTGGATGTTATTTTAAAGAACACAACCAAAATTTTTGCGCCAGCTCACTGCAGCAAAATTATGCTACCACAAGGTCTAGAAGGCCGTGCGAGATGCAACGCCCACTGGGGCGCTGGACATCGTGATATAAGTGAAAAGCATCAATGGTCGCGTGAACTCTGTGCAATCCACTGAAGAAGTGGTAAAAACCATGAAACGCGCCAGGCTAAGATGAATGCTGAATATGTTGGTCTCCTTTGCTGCTGCAGCCTTCATTAAAGAAATACCTTAAGCAATACCAACCTGTGTAAGGGCTCTTTTGTAGGGGTAACTCTTGTTGTTTTATATATACTAATTCTAACTCATGAAGTATTTGAACACAAAGCATTAACCTTTGGTGTAACACAAAGAGAGAAGGCTATAATCCTAAAATAGTTGAGCTTCACAATTTACGAACAGGAAACCTTGGCTCAAAACCTGGCTTCCCCACTTGACCAAATTTTGTGAGCTAGTTTACATCACATTAGTTTAGTTAATTTCTTGTAACCAGTTTAAGAACACATTGAAGTAATTCAGTTCAGGATCTGTGCAGTACAAAAACCTCATGCATATGGTTAATATAAAGTAATCTTGCTTCATATTTAATAACACTATAGGCCATTTAAACGGAGAACAGGATTAACTGACATGTAGAGGTGGTCGAGCCAACACATTCACACAGAGAGCTGAGCAATAGCCAAGCCAAGGGTCTGGCTCGGCTCTAAGAGCTCATGCATGAGCAGAGCCTTGAAAATATTTGGCATGTAAATCATGCGAAAACATAATGTAAAAACATGATATCTCCGAAACTCAAAAAAGGGTATTTATTTAACACAGAAGAGTTTCACCTCAGTACATCAGTTAGATCTCTGCTTTGAGAAGTATTTTTCTAAAGTTAGAGTTTTTAATCATGCACTGAGAAACATTCCTGCTCTGCCCTGTTGACAATGTTGTTAGTGAACTAAGAGGCAGTTTAGTTTTCAAGTGTACCCTATATGTGGCCTAGATTCTTATTATATATGGAGTAACATTATAGGCTATTAAATCAAACACAAGAGGTTTTTGTACAGAGCACGCCCTTAACTCCTATATTTGAAGGTGTGCTTATAGGCGATGATGAATAACAAGTATCGGCAAATGCAATAGGTTTCACGTGTGATTAATAATATTTTTTTGCAAGTTTTAGCTTGGTGAGCAGTTGTGCAATATCAGTTAAAAAACTCCATAAAAGTGTAATGACTTGTTTCTTTGAGAAAGGCAATCTATTGTGCAGTAACTGGTGGTAATCCTTACATGGTAATTTAGTTGTTAAGTGAAATCCCTTCTCCATGGCAGCATTGAGTCTGGTCATCAGGCCTCGTGTCTGCTTATGGGACAAGCTCCACAGCCAGACTGGACCTGCTGTGCAGCTTGTCCTGCCCACATCCTAATGATAAATGCAGAGGACCCCTGGGAGTTGGAAAGCCCAATGGGCCTGTCTCTTCAGAGAGAGACTGCTGTCACTTGGAAGCAGGCCTTGTTAGAGTGGTCCCCTCAGAGGGTGCAGCGCCTTTTGGAAAGTGATCTCCTCGAAACACATATCCAAAAACCCCAAGCAGGAAGTGAGGAAGGACCCATGGCACCGCTGCGGCCAAGCAAGGACCTAGCTAGTTAATGGGGCTTATAGGGGAAACAGAAACCCTGACTGGGCTTTGAAGTGCTGAAATCCGGATCACAGTAAACCAAAACAACCAGTTGACTCGACTTTTAACATGCTGTCAAAAGCAGAGAGGGGCAACACCAGATCAAAAATACAGAAAGCTTCGAAGGGCAAGCATATGCATTCCAAAAACACCACAATTATCTTCCATTTTATGATTATAAAAAAGGTTCTTTGTCTTTGGAGATATCCAGGGCCAAGGTGGAAGAATTGGTGCATTCAAAGCTTTTAACATTCTTTGAAGTTTATTCCATAATGAGTGACAGATCTTCTCTTTTGAAAAGCCTTTATTCTTCACTATGAATTATTCCAAATCTCATCATAAAACAAAATAAATAAATAAAGCAAAAAAAGATTTTTTTTTTTTAAAATACCATCGATTAAAGCCTTAGTTTATTCTTTCTTTTATTTCTCGGAATCTAGTGAACGATGTTATAATAATAAAACATTCCAAATATAGCAAAGTGCAATTTTAAGGCTATATTTTGTGGGCCATAAATTGTTCTGTGATGGTCTGTATGTTCATATTGTGGTTTTGTTGATTTTGCCTAATCAGCATTTGGGGAATGGAAACAAGGGGCAGGTCTTTTGAAGGGGGGGGGGGTCTCAAACTACAAACATAGGGGTTGCTTCTTGTTCTGTCTCATTTTACTGTCAAAAATATATTCCTGCTAAGGCCCTAATTACACCACGACTGTAGCACCCAGCTAAGGTTGTCTCAAGGGACATAACTAAAAGGGGCAGAGCCTTGCCTTGGGGGTGAGAAAGCAAGATGGCATCCTACACAGACCTGTTTACAGTGGGATCACAGACCCAGAAAGGATCGCAGTGATGGAAGTACCCAGGAGCAAAGTGGGAGGGTAAAAAAGAAGCAGGATAATCACCCAGAATGAGTTCATACCAGTGGTCGAAGTGGGTGGGAACGGCAGGGCACGGCGTGCCCCTACTTCTTTAATTCTGTAGATTCCGTTCCCCTAATTTTTTATTATGAACATGCATCCCTGGACGTCAGAAATATTCTGTTCGTGGACGGGCGGGGAGCAGAGAAGGAAAAGGTCTCTGTCTCTTACTTCCTGCCCAGACAAGACAAGGAAGGTGTCCGCTTCTGCTCTGCCGCTGGCGGCTGCTCCCTCTTTCTTACTCCTATTCCCTCTCGTTCTGTCTAACTCCTTCTCACTTACCGAAAATTATGAATCAAGAAATGGTTCTCACCGTCTCTTCCTGTCGTCCATTTCTACCCTGTGAAATGGATGCAAAAAAGAAAACCACTTTTGCTGGAAATGCCGTTTTGAAATTTTTCTATTCCAAAGTGCAGCCTCGGAAATAAAATGTTCAAACTCTGAAAAATAATTAAATAAAGCAAGATAGAGTGGCCAGATTATTTTTTTCAAACCCCAACACATTAGCGCCATTTTACAGAGTTTGCCAGTAAAGAGCTACTTTTGGTTTCTTGTCTTTCTTTGGACAGCATTATTTTCCTCCAGTACCTCCTACCTGGAGGTACTGCAATACCTGGTTGATGGGTGGATTGGAAAACAAAATTAATGTGTATGGCGGCTTTGTGTTCATAAATGTGGTCTTTTGAAACCATACTGCTTACGTTTTGTAAGCATATAAGCAGTGGACATTGAAATGGGTCCTTTATGGGTCCTTTCTGGGCCCTGTAGTTATGTCCTTTACTTTTCAGGAAAAAATACTTGTTGATTTTTGAATAATGACTGTAAAAGCGTTAAGTTCACCATGTTCCTGCTTACATTTTACATGCTTTATTAAATCTGTCATTCCTTATGAATGTTTGCTTTTTCCAGGATGTTGTTATCTTTTCTTTTAGGCAGCATATTGCTCTTGCCTACTGCGTAATTTGAATTGAGTCGCATCCAGTTATTTATAGCAGGTCAAATTGGATTGTAGTTGAAGGCAGTATGAGTTTCTCTCAGTGGAGCAGTATGGTGTTCAGTGAGGGAGCAGATGTAGCACTGGGGACAGAGCTGCTGAATTTAGAACTGGAGAACCAGGTTCAGCCTTCATGAACAGTCCCCCAGACCACTATCCTGAGGGAGCACATTCCCATGCTAGACCTTAGAAGGCACCAGAGAAGCCCTGGTGTGTTAGCACCATCAGGTGGGCCCTTGCAGTGGCAAGTGTGGGTTCACCTTGAAGGCTTGCCCACCACAATCCATACTGAAGTTCACCTCCAGTCTTGCGGGCAGACCTACGAAGTAGCAGACCCTAAAACAACAGTGACTCTGTCACTGAGGTCACAGGACCCCTGAGAAGAGCTGGCTCTAGGGCAGTGTGACCGCAACGGCCCCTGACTTTGAGTGGGGGCGTTGTATATTATGGTTTTAAAAGCACTTGCTGCCTCCTTCTGGCCGCCAGCTATTTTCGGCAATAATAAAAATGTCATGATAACTCCGATGAATAAACTTCTTCCTAGAGCGAGATCGGAGATTTGTCTAGGGTAAGTTTTCGACTCATGGAAAGATAGCGCAGAGGGTTAATGTGCCTGCTGCAAAGAAAATGTACCAGACCCATCACAAAGTGCACATATTGTAAATAGGTCAGTGGGTTACTGCTTTTATCAGTGAGATCCTTTTGCTACTTGCAGTTTTTAAGTTAAAATCCTAACAAAGAACAGTGAGCTATTAATTCTCATCTAAGAGCTGTATACAAACTGCAAGGTATAAACTAGAGCGTTATGGTTTTTTCCCTATGCCTTTGATTATCCTAATGCTGCAAAAAGTGTTATTTTTGATAGAAATCAATAATGATTATTAAAGAGAACCCCCAATCATGGTATTAAGTTTTAAATTCTGAGTTTGTGTTTCTCCAGGCCAATCACAATTAAACTATACTGTCTACTAGTATGGTTATCATGTGACTCCTACACCTTGTAGTCCTTAGTCTTATGTAACATTTCCTATACAGTGATTTACACATGTAAAATGGATTGTCTCTGTGTATATTGCTGACGACAGAAACTCCATGGCTCAGAAATAAATGGCTTGTGCTTCCACTTTTAAGCATATTTGGGGCATTCTGTGATTAGAAACATATTCCACTTTGTGAATTTATTTTAATGTCAATAGCTGATATTGATAGTTAAATAATCATGTGTATCCATTGGTTGAATTACATAACATAATAAGCTGTAACTGGTCAGTGAAATGCCAAACAAATACTAAAGATTGGGATGTTTTGTGCATCCTGGCCACACCTCTAACTCCGCCCACTGATCCAATCCTCAGTTTATTCCCGCCCTCTGATTCTCCGCCCACAGTTCCCCTACTTTTCTTCCCCCACTTCGACCACTGGTTCATACAAAGTTCAACGATGCAGTGTAGACAGTTAGCATGAAAGAAATATATAAAGGGCAAATCCAAATGGAACACAAAGCATAAAAGAAGGCAGAGTAAGATCACAGTAGGAAAACATAGCGCGCAGGCCGAAAAGGAGAGATCGGACCAAAGGATGACATGACATTCGAACAAAAAGAACAAAAAAAGTCAACATTAAAAAAATAATAATAATTACTGATAATTATCTACAGTAGTAAACATGTATGCAACAAAATCCATAGGTTAACCACCCATCCTATGTCCTGGTTTTGAACATAGGACCTACTCTACTACGAAATCTTCAATAAAAGCCGGCAGCCCTTCCGATTGTCTACTTTTTCCAATGCTTCACAGGTCTATCCGCTAGAGGGCAGACTGGTAAATAGTGTGCATCTCAAGGCGGTCACAAATGTATCTATCATAACTGGGCTACTTGTGTTTCCTTTGATGTTGCTCAATCCTACTGACAACTTATTTTCAAATCCAAACCCGGGATGTGATAGGCTGCAACTGCAACTTTAATGCAATTTACACTCAGTATATAATACATTATTTTGAAGAGACTCAATTGAAACACTGACAATTAATCAAAAACATCTTTCTTAAAAGAAATTAAAACCAATATCGACTGCTTGAAATGATTATGGAGCTATTTACAGCTCGTGGGCGCTGGCTAACAAATCAGTGCTAAATCCATATGTTTATAAGACTCGGAGGGTCATATGCCACCCACACAATCCGAAATAACAGGCACAAGCATGGTAATATGTTTGTCAAAAGGTCAGTGCATACAGACAGCACACCAGCCATGATCTGCGCTAGTACAACAGAGCTAATCTTAGTGCAGGATTAAAGGTCATTGGGGAGCGAGAGGAGGGGCTGGAGCTGGAAGCCAAAAGCAGCAGTACTAGTTTGTGTCTTAGAATTACTGTCTTCCTACAGCTGATGGAGCTGGCTTATGATGCAACGCCCCCCTGGCTGCTGGTTGTTCACATGTTGCTCAGTTTGTAAACAAAAGGGAGCACTAGAGTGCATCTCTGCTTGGGCCCTGGGGGGGATGGTGTGTGCGCGTCGCCCCAGGGGGACTAGTGAGTGCCATTGCAATGGAAGAAAAGCAAGAAGAACTGCGATCAAGAGGTCTCCACTGGCACTCAGGCAGCACTGATGCTTCAAAGCAAGGATGTAAATCTTGTAAGGACAGCACGGGTGCAGGCAGCTTAAAAGAAGATCCACCACAGTGCAACAGTGCATATAAACAGTACTTGGCCGTCGGGACACAGAAAAGAGCAAACACACGAAGTGCATCAGGAAATAGTGTGCTTCAGCAAATAGAAATGGAGGAAAAGTAAGTGGCAAGCACAGGAACCAATTAAAAGCAAGGGTGTGTGATGTAAGCCCCTTTTAAGATTTATATTGAATACAATAGACTTCACAAGCACAGCTAAAGCGCTGTGCTGGTGAAACCTAGAAAGGAGGCTCAGTATAATGTATTAGTCTAGGATCACATAATTTAGTCAAGCAGGGGAGGCCAGGATCAATCCCAGATTAACACTGTGTAATTCAGCCACCAGGTGGGCATTCCTTCTGGCATCAAATGTTAACACTTTGTCCTTACTTCCGGGAGGCTGAGATTAGAGCTGTGGGATAAAGGCAGAATTCAACTTTTATTTTTGATAGTTTGACATAGTACAAACCTTGTCAAAGGACAAAACTGCACTTGGCAAGAGGCACAGACTACCTAACGCCTGTTTTGTTTTTGTTGATAGAGGAAGATTTACCAGTATTCATAGGATACTGATCCCAAGCATGTTCCTCATGATACAAGGTCAGCAACTGAAGCCATTAGACAACATCGCCTCCCGTAAAAGCTTGTCTCGTTTTAGGCATGAGGTTCCAAGAAGGCCAGGTACTGAGCTTGAGCCAGGCATCTGGTTCGAGTTATCAGTGGCTCACCCACCTCTACTGACATGTCTCGGGTAAACCCTGGGCATAAGGGTATTGTTGAATGTTTGATGTTAAAAATAATGGTTCTAAATATCAATCAAATCAGTGATATAATTTAATATTTTTTTGTATTATCTTTTTTTTAGCCACTTTTATTTCCAAGCACATTATTATGTTCACATAACAGTGAAATAATACAACTCCAGAAACAATTGTAAATATTAATATAATCTTTTTGCTGTAACAGTAGGTGTACACCTCAGGGGAGGTCCATGATGTAAGAAGGATGCACCCTCTCCCCCACATCTTGGGCAATCTGCCTCTTGTTCCTTTACATCCTACGGACTTTGACTGGTGTTAGGTACGTGCGGTTGACAAACTTAAAATGCGCTAGCTTAAATCTGGCATTGCATGATTCCTGTTTCACCAACCCAAAGGTCGCGCTCCACTCCTTAACTGTCATGGGTGCAGCCAATTTCTAACCCCCATGCCCAGCCCCCCTTGGGCTTAACTCTGACCCAGTGTATATGTGGAACTCTGTACAGTAGTGTCACTAGGTGCCTTGCCGTCCTGCCATCAAAAATCACCTGTAAAGTTTCCGTCTGCTTGGGTGTGTTCAGGAAATCCATCAAGATTCCCCTCCCTGTTTTTGCTTTTTTTGTTGTATTGGAGGAACTGGCTTAACCCCACCGAGAAGGCCTACCGTGCCTCAACAAAGGTGAGGAACTTTTCTCCCGGGTAGTGATCACCCAACGTTTTGCAGTGTACTGCCCTTCAGCGTGCAACAGACAAGTCCGCAGTGATACGGCTTAAATGTAACAATGTCCATAGGACAAGTTCCCTAGTGAAGGGAGGTTTCACTAGTACTGTGGTAATCACTGTTTTCCACACCTCTGCGACCTGTCCGATTTTGTATGGAGCATCCCCCAGCGTCCTCGACCCCCTCATGAGAATTGGCATCAATGAGTGAGTAGCATAGGTGCCCTGCAGTAGTAAATTTTTCTCAGTTGTCCTCGTCTGCTGGCCAGTGTGTCAAGTGTTGTAATTTAGAGGCATAGTAATGTAGCTTCAAATCAGAGAGGCCCATGCCTCCCTCTAGTAGGTCCAACTTGAGTAGCTTCAATGCCACCCTACTCCATTTCTCAGCCCAAACCAAGGGGGTCATGGGTCTGTCCAGTTTCTTAAAAAAGCTGCAGTGAACAGTGTACAGTGAACTTTAAAGACTCTTTATCATATATTTTCATGACATTTGTTATCTGATTTAAAAGCTTTTGATGGCTCGGCTTGTGCTTTGGCGTTTACAGGCAAGCCAGAAACCTGTCCTTGTCCCTCCCAAAAATCTTAGGTTCCTATGTCCTTGGAAGCCAGGCACGAATCCTGGCCTTGCCTCAACCTCCGTGTTTCCAGGCAAATAATGTAAATGTGTAACGTAATATGGTTCTGCAAATCAATCTAATGCTCCAGGGATAATTTTACATTATATAAAGCTGCAAAGCTTTATATAATGTAATATAAAAAAAGCAGTGCAATAGTGTCTATGAGGAACCAACATTTATTTACAGGGCAAATAGGAAGGAGGGGCTCAATCACAGAAGTTACCCTACAAAATGGAGATTTATAAGCACCTTCTTTACTTTTTGTCACCAAGGCCATTATTACACGTTGGGTGGAATAGGGTGAGATGTTTACTACATGTGCTAAATACCTCCTTTTCTTAGCTTTCACCTTTCAAACAAGACCTAACATCTAACATCTGCATTCAACAGACCAAATTCTGCATTATTTGCCTTTTTATGGGCCTTTTCCCTGCAGTACATTTCAGCAGGGGAAAACGCGTTGGCTAAGGCTTATTGCACATATCTGTTGGATTACCTAATAAAGAACGTTTTTCAAAAAAGAAAACAGGCCAATCGTTGTTACTGAAACAGATTATTGGGGTAGTGCACCACTCCACTTGTTTGCAATTTCTATATATCTGCCTGGCAGTTTGCATCTCCCAACGGCAGGTGCAGGAGCAGTTTGTGCACACCAATTGTGACTTCATCATGATGCATGAATTACTAATAACGGGAACGTAACTAAAAGGTGCGGCCACTGGAGTCCGTTGTTTGATCTGAGGCAATTTATCATGGGAAATCTGCGAGTATGTGATAAATATCACACAACTCATAATTCTGCTCCCTTTTTAAACTTGCACAGAGATGAAAATTCAGCCCTTACGTTGTAATGAGGGCCTTTTAAGGAGAAATGTGAACTACAGTAAAACTGACCAAACCCTAAGCGAGCAGGAGATTGGCCCTAAATACGCAAATGCAGCCCGTTCCCTCTGGAAATGGGCACGTTCAGTTAGTCAGTCTGTCGTTGGAGATAAGCTCAGAGTGATGTACAAAGGGTACATATTTTCCTGTATAATAAAGGGAACACGTTGATGTGTCTCAGGTTAATTTGTGACATTTTTAACCACACATGACATAGGCTATACGATAAATAGGGTGAAGGGGCTATTGTGGAGGAAACTGCAAGACTATTGTCAGCTAGAATTGCCCCCTCTTCTCTCTTGCTTATGGGGTTGTTGTGTGCTCATCATGGATCAGGTCGGACTCCGAGGAAAGATGAACCAACAAGTTTGCTCTAGGAGCACAGGAGACCTTTGCTGCAACCAGATGTCATTATCTCTGTCCCTTTGGGAGGACACGATAGTGGGTTAAGTTGGAGCCATGCCCTTGTCACAGAAGAACTAGGACCTAACATTGCTAAGACCTAAAAAGTAGGTATGCAGCTGCACACACAAAAAGCCCAGCTTCTCCACCTGATCTTGAAAGGACCTTTGTCTTCAAGGAGTTGCCCAAGATCAGAGGCCTGTTTCCGTAGCCAAGCCCGACCAAAAGATCGTGCACAGCGAGAGAGCAAAGCTCTCCATCCTCTCACTGTCTTTATGAGAGGATGAGGATGACTTTTTTTTTTACTGTGCTAAGAGGGGACCAAGAATTGAGTTGAAGTTCTTGAGGGGTAGACCTCTGCCCAACACACGACCTGCCCAGGATGCACATCCTACTCTCTGTGACGTGTCCCTTGTTGTGCATTCACAAATAATAACCTTTGTGAATATGATCTCCATCTCTGGTGACCGGAGTTGTGAACTTGAATGCGACAAATATGTCACAGCAGTGCTTGCACATATCTCACTGTTGTGGTGGTGATAGGCCCATGTGCCGGTACCATCTGTCCTGACATGTTCCACCTCTCTGCACACGACGCGGCAGTCGGACACACTTTCTGTTGCATCCTCGCACAGTGATCATTCACCCGGTAACAGCACAAATTGCGCTCTTCAGCAAACCACATAAATGCACCAGCATATGTGACTGAAGTAAGTTTCTTACTAACACTGTGACGTGCCTTCTGCTATAGCGCACAGACCAGAAACTGTGCAGAGGCTGCAAAACGAGTAATATCCCAATTCATGCTAGCAGTGTCCCCTGGCTCCTGCCTTTTTTGTTTAATGTAATAATAAGAATGACAGTTATGTTACTTTACGAATTTACAAAAATGGTTAGGTTTTGTTTTGCAGTTGCATTTACACAGCACTTCAGACATCTGACCATCTTCACCATAGCTGCAATATCTGATAGGTAGCATGTAGCTCCTTGGGAGTGCTTTGGACGTCAGAGTGTGTCTATGTTATGGCCAATATGGGTAATGTTTCAAGGTTGTGCTGGAGGCCCAGACCTGTGCTTTAACAATAGTTTGTGACTGTGAATTGGCGTTATATAAGGCCAAAAAGGTGTGAAAGACAGGAACTTCTTCAGTAGATGCTGGTGTATGTGTGGCTAGAAAGTGTGTCAGTACCGTAATAATGATTTGGTGTAATGCATGTTTGGCAGAGATAGCTTCTTCCATGTTACTGCAAGCATGTAGCTACACTTATGTATGAGAGGTGGAGAAAAGTTCGAAAATAGTCACATTCTTACATTTGGATAACTACCATCTTTGGAGCGGTCACTGGCATGTAGTTTAAACGGATGTATGACGTTACAACGCATGCTTTTACCACGCATGCTGTTACAACGCAGTTTTTACAACGCATACCATTACAACGCATAGCGCTTTGGGGTGCTGGATAGTGAATAGTTTAATTTACTATTCCAACTCCAGTCCCGTGGACGCTAGGGAAGGTGTTGGATAGTAAATTAAATCTATTCCCTATCCTAGAGCGCCCCCCAGCGCAATGCGTTGTAATGGTTTTCGGTGTAAAACCTGCGTTGTAATAGCACTGCGTGGTAAAAGTTGCGTTGTAAAGGATGTTTCCCAGTTTAAACCACACTGAGTATGAGCATAGAAAAGTGCACAGAGGTGATGGGTGCTGGTTTAGGGAGGTGGAATTTACGTTCAGAAATAGAATATGCACAAGAGTACACACAGATATGGCAGGGGACCAACCTACGAGAATGGACACTTGCCATTGTATATGCTAGAAGCCCACCCGAGAGCAGTGGGGCGAAACACATGAACAGGCATTGTACGACCAGCCACAGTAGATGCTTGGAAGGGTCCCTCAGGGAGCTACAGAAGAGCAATTATAATACAATGGGCCTTAGAATATGTCTGAGGAGTCTACTGAGTGGCAGCAACCCATATTATGTAAGCATTATACCACCAGCGATTGGAATGGGCATTACATATCGAGCCATAGTGTGTGCCTAAGGAATAACCCATGGGACTGTAAATTCAACAGAAAGCTGAGGAATACACCCAGGAGCATCAGAAAGTAATTGTCAAACTGGTCATTAGACAACCAGAACAATTATAATATATGCTGCGAGGAATCTGCCCTGGAACAGCAGGGAGCATCCCACACATTGTATGTTAAGCAAACAGCCATGGTGCATGCCTCAGGAATCCACCAAGGAGCAGCAGGCAGCAACTCATAGAATTGTTTATTACTTACTCAGCTCTAACACAAAGCGAGAGAGGTCCACCCAGGAGTGACAGGGAGGTACTCAAGGGAATGGGACTTATATAAGCATCCATAATACATACTTTGAGGAGTCAACCGAGAAGTGCAAGCAGGCAGTGATTGAGCATTATACAACCCCTCCATAGGAAAGTGCAATACATTAGAAGTCATTGTGTATGCCTGATGATACCCTGCAGCACCAGTCAGAACCTATATCTTCTACTAGCAATTACCTAACAATCTGTGGTGAAAAATGACAGGTTAAATTCAACAATACTAATGCAGTGTCTGCACAGCTGTGATTTGTGTCTTCATCCAGTGCTATAATCGTATTAGTTTACAGTTTTCCGTTTTGTTACGGAGTGCTAACCCTCTCAATAGAGACCATAATATTCTTAGAAAATGACTCTGCCCATAAACATTAATCACACACTCTGTCCTTGTATCCTAGCCTGACATCTTTAGAATGTATTGATATTGTGTATCATGACAATCCCATGGCAAGCCCTTTCTGAATAGGGCAATCTTTTGTTCATGCAGGCCTCCCATGGTTGTCATTCACAAATGTAGGGACCAGTGTCATAATTGGCCTTCAGGTTTTAATCAGGCCCTAGGATTTCACATCTTTGACTGATGAAAATGGATCTTGCAGGCTGATAAAGAAATTGCTTCCATGCACTAAAACATTTGGAAAACTTCGCATTTAAATTCACAAGTGAAACGGATTCATGGAGCTCTTGTTTTTATATATTTTTTAAAACATATTTTATTGATTTTGCTATTTAAATAGTGAATAAATCCAACAAGGCCAACAATGATCCAAATAATGACAAAGCTAAAATACAAATGTCTGCACGTACATACCACCCCACCCCCCAGTCATCAATTGAACAGAACGAAAATCTATAGATAGTAGTCAATGTACCACAATCACCCCGGCCACCCTCAACCTGTAAATGCCTTGATCTCATCATCCATAAATGGACAAATTGGTCAAACCGGTTCCAATTTCGATACCCTTGTAATCCGTTCCTTTTCTTTTCACAGGCCTGGTAAGTCGGACATGACCTACAGAGTGCATTTGAGGCTATCTTCATATGGAGCCAAAAAAATGGGTGCAAGCCTAGCAAAAGCCTTGTTTTGCCCAGGATATCCTGCCAGGGGTATGTCGTGAGCCAGTACCAGTAGGAAGGCTCTGTAACACTGGGGGATCACCAACACTCTGGTGCTCTAATATATAGCTACATACCCAGGCTTGAGCAGACGCGCAACCTTGCAAGGTTTTGTGATACATATTTTATGATATTAGCTGCTTGCAATTGAATGTGCTTTTAAAATATGCTTTTAATTTGTCTTAAAACCTCCCTATTTTGCTTTGCTTTGCTTTGTACTTAATTGGGCTCTTTCTGCACTTCCGCTCCCGGCTTCTTCTTGTTTTTGCCGGTGACCGGTGCAGTCTCTTCAGGTGTCAACTGCTGCTGAGCAGGGCTGTTTGGTGGGCTGGTGGTGGCTACATAACCAGGCTGGAGTGGACGTGCAGCCTTCCGAGGGCTTGTGATACATGTTTTATTATATTAGCTGCTTGCAATTGAATGTGCTTTTAAAATCTGTTTTTAATTAGTCTTAAAACCTCCCAATTTCACTTTGCTTTGCACTTAATTGGGCTCCTTCTGCTCCTGGCGGCTTCTCAACTTTGCCTGTGAGCGGTGCAGTCTCTTCCGGGGTCAGCTGCTGCTGAGCAGGACTGATTGGTGGGCTGGGGGGTAGTGACTATGTAACCAGGCTGGAGCGGACACGCAGCCTTGTAAGGGTATGCGATACAGGTTTTATGATATTATCTGCTTCCAATTGCATGTGCTTTTAAAATCTGCTTTTATTTGATCTTAACACTTCCCTATTTTGCTTTGCTTTACAATTAATTGGGCTACTTCTTCCCTTCCACTCCCGGCGGCTTCTTGTTTTTGCCCGTCTACACCCGAACGGGACCAGGACAACATGTCAAATTTTTATGTAATCTGTGGAGGAGCTGAAAGAGCTTAAAACAGAGGGTACTGTCCATGTGCTATCTAATAGGGTAGTGGGGCCCATTTAAAGCCTGACTGGATCCTAAATTCTTATCAGTCACCTACTACAAACACCATTATTTAACGGAGAATTTCCAGAGAACATGTGTTCAAAAATTCATAGCAATACCAAAGGGGATGATGGACGGAGTGTTGAACAATGCAAGCACTCATCCCCAGTCAACTTATCTGGGTTTATTCTACCATCATTCTTTAGCTCACTCCGCCACCCCAGTTCAGACATGGCCATATGCAAATCAGTCTGACCCTGTACCTCATGGGAACAGTCCAGCCTGAACTGCCAAGCCATGTCTTCCCTGGACCAGAAACAAGCATCCTGGGTCCGGTTTCTGGCTATTCAGCCGTCATCAGCCTGGCTAGCTTGAATCCAGTGGCAACGTGAGCAAGGGACTGACGTCTGGGCATATCCTGCCAACTTAGGGCCAACAAAGCGATACCATCTGTTGTTTTTGCATTTGTCACCCCGAGTCGGACGGGTATGCTCAGACGCAAGTCCTGTGCTCTCCATGCCACTGGAATCAAGCTATCCTGGCTGATGAGGGCTGAAAGCCTGAATCCGGTCCTAGGACGCTTACTTCCAGTCCAGGGAGGACCTGGCTTGGCAGTTCAGGCTGGACTGTTCCCATGGGGCACAGGGTCAAGAATGATTTGCATATGGCTGGGTTCAAACTGGAATGGCATGGTGAGCAAAAGAAACAGTGGGTTTAGGCCCAGATCTCTGTACTGGGGTGAATGTATGACATTGTTCTGCATTCTGTCCATCAACTGTTGTTTTTGCATTTGTCACCCCGAGTGGGACGGGTATGCTCAGACGTAAGTCCCGTGCTCTTCATGCCACTGGAATCAAGCTATCCTGGCTGATGAGTGCTGAAAGCCTGAAACAGGTCCTAGAATGCTTGTTTCCAGTCCAGGGAGGACCTGGTTTGGCAGTTCGGGCTGGATTGTTCCCATGGGGCACAGGGTCAAGAATGATTTGCATATGGCTGGTGTCGAACTGGAATGGCATGGTGAGCAAAAAAAACAATGGGTTTAGGCCCATATCTCTGTACTGGGGTGAATGTATGATATTGTTCTGCATTCTGTCCATCAACTGTTGTTTTTGCATTTCCCCAAAGATGAGCACTTCTTTCTTGTCGGGGTTGAGTTTGAGGCAGTTGTTGTTCATCCAGGCGGACACGTCTTTCATGCATTTTTGGAACTTGTCCTTGGTGGTCGTTGGTCAAGGAGAGGATGGGTGGCGTATCGTTGGTGTATTTGATGATATTAAGTCCGTGGCTCTTGACGATGTTGGCCAGTGGTGTCATATTTTTGTTCAAGATGGGCTGAGGGATGAGCCATGAGTGGTGCTTGCAGCTAGCTCCTGAGAAAACTGGTGCCAGACAGGCAGCGGGGCACACGCAGGGTGCAAAATAGAGGGAAGGGAGTAGCGACAACCTGGAACTTCAGTGAAAAAGGGGGCGGCCACCCTCACCTGGGCTCTGGCATGTGTGGACGGGCCTACCCGTGTGCGCATCCCGCGATGTGGGAGTTGGCGTGGGAAGATATGGCCGGAGGAGGCAGGAAGTGGGTCTCTTCTCATTGACAGAGGCTGCAGGAAGGCGTAGTCTGTGTCTGCGGGAGGGAAGGGAGCAAGTTCCGCGATGCAGGAGTTGGTGCACAAAGATATGGCTGGCAGTAGTGGGAAAGAGGAAGAGGGTCTCCTCCCAGTGGCAGAAACTGCTGGGAGGTGTAGTCTGTGTCTGTGGAAGGCATGGAGCAAGTCCCGCAATGTGGGAGTCGGCACGGGAAGATATGGCAGTCGTGGGCTGGAAACAGGAAGTGGGTCTCCTCACAGTAGCAGAGGCTGCTGGACAGTGTAGTCTGTGTCTGCAGGAGGGAAAGGAGCAAGTCCCCCAAATCATAGATAGTGAATAAAAAAAGTGTAAACTTACACAAAAGTGTTAGTTTATCTTTGTGAATCAGGCACTGTGTCTGGTATTCAATCCTCATTGCTCTAAAGCAGCATGGATTACCAAAACAACCCAATAAAAGCATTTATTACGAAGGGTCTGTCACAGGCATTGAAAGTTCAGGCATGTGTTGTTTTACATCAAAATCTGCTCTATGATCAAAGAAAGGTTCCTGAATAAACTTGAGCAATTCACAAACCAGATGAAATGAAATTTGCAAGCGATCACATAATATGCAGACCTAATAACTGCTTCATACTAATCAGATATCTGTGCCCAACAGGAAACAGTGTTTATCAGAAATGACATGAGGTGATAGGGAAAGGCTACCAGATATCTTTCAGCTGGGCAGAGGGGGGGTTGTAATGAGGCATAAACCTAGCTGGTTAGGTCGCAGTAGGCCAAGCTTCGTTGCCAGGCCAGGATCATGGGATGTGTAGCGCTGCCCCAGCGAAGTGCAGTCTCTCGTTTTGCCAACAAGAGAGCATGGTGATAGAGGTGAAATGTTATAGACATTGCCCAGTAAAGCCGTGAGAGGTGAGGGTGTCAGTGCTAAGGAGATCATTTCGGAATAGGGAATCAAAAAATTTCACCCAATGCATCGCATCAATTGGGCAGGTGATGTAGATGCTGAAAGTCTGCATCAGGGGATCTACACTTAGCACAGGTTGATGACCTAAAGGGATCAATCCTGGCCAGCCCTGCTGGGTGGTATAGGATCTATGTAGGAATTGGAAATTAAGCATTTTATGGCGGTGATTAGGGGACACCAATTTGGACTGTGCACAACTGAAAGCCCCGTCTCTATCAGAGATAGCAAAAGACACACAATTGATGGACGGAATGCAGAACAAATCAAAACATTCACCCCCAGTCAAGAGATCTGGGTTAAATCCATCATTCTTTTGCTCAAAATGCCACCCCAGATTAGACCTGGCCATATGCAAATCAGTCTTGACGCTGTGCCTCATGGGAACAGTCCAGCCCGAACTGCCAAGCTATGTCCTTCCTGGACCGGAAACAAGCATCCTAGGACGGGTTTCGGGATTTCACCCCTCTTCAGCCAGGATAGCTTGATTCTAGTGCCACAGTGAGCCCAGGACCTACGTCTGGGCATACCTGGTATGCACTTGTGACAAGCAGGGATCCTCTCCTCTAGTCAGGGCAAGGGAATTATCCCCTAGAAATAACCCCTGCTCACCCTCTAGGTTGCGTGGCGCAAGCAGTCAAGGCTTATCTCAGAGGCGATGTAAGTTAAGCAGTTGTAATCACTCACAGAAATCAAGTGACAACACTACAAATGGACACCACACAGGTTTTATATAAAAAATAGTATCTTTTTATATAAAACTTAGCACAAGACCAAGATAACAACAAAAAGGACCCACAATATTGTTAGCAATGAAGAGTTCTTGTTAAGTGCTTGGTTCTAGAGTTCTGTATGGTTTGTACTCTTTGTCCGGCTCTCACGGAAATAGGAATAATACAAAGAGTCTAACAAGCGCAGCAGACTCGCCAGTCCGGTGCGTACGGGATGTTTGTTCGAGTCGTACAGTACCTTTACTTAGTTGCTTCCAGCACGGATGGTGCGTTGCAAAAAGAAAACGTTGCACGATGCGTTGTCGGCCGGTCACGGTGCAAGCTCCGGCTCGTTTAAGTCGTCGATACGAGGCGTTGAGCGTGGAGCCGCATTAATTGAGGCAGACGGTGCTTGATGCGGTGCGTTCTTCTTACGTTGCGGCGTACGAGCCGTACTGCGGGAGCAGCGATGTTCGATTTTGATGCGGTGTGAGGCGGTACGACGCGAACGTGTGGAGCGTACCCCTCCCCACTCTGGCTCTTCTTTTCAGTGTGCAGGGCAGAGACATCACACGCACCACAGAAGGTGGAGTCAGCATTGTGGAGGAAAGGCACAGCCCTATTCAGAGTCCAGGTGCACTCCTCCCACCCATCTGGATGTAAATCTCTCTATTCACCACCTGGCTGCCCCAGCCTGTCTCCTGGAATTCCCCAGCCCTGTCACTCACAGAAACCAGACAGCAGATATACATCCCAGCAGAGGCGGGCTGAAAGGGTTAGGCAAGCAAATACCTACTTTCTAAAAGTGGTATTTGCAAACACAGAATATTAAAATAAACTTTACTAAAAGATGTACTTTATTATTCTGAGTTCAGGCATACTAAACTCGAATTTCTACCATGTTCCCCGAGTCTGTTAGGATCATAGAATGTAACAATTCTAACAGCCCATTTGGCTTATGGAGAACAGGTAGCCTTGCAATAGTGAAAAACGAAAATGGCTGTAATTCACTATTAGGACATGCCACACATATCAGGGCTTGTCCTACCTTGTACTTACAATGCACCCTGCCCTTGGGCCTACCATAGGGGTGACTAATATGAAGTCAAGGGAAAGTTTTAGGGACTGGCAAGTGGTGCACTTGCCCAGCCAGCATGACAGTACCAGACTGCACGCAGGTTCTGCAATGGCAGACCTTAGACACATTTTACTTGGACGCTTTTGTGGGTGGCACAACCAGTGCTGCAAGCCCACCAGCAGCATTCGGATTTACAAGCCCTGGGCACTCCTGTTGCACTGTATTGGGGTCTGATGGTAAACCAAATAAGCCAATCATGGAATCCAACCAACATATACATTTTATACAGAGAGCACTTGCACTGTGGCACTGATTGGCAGTGGCACAGTGCTCTGAGCAGCTAACACCAGCAAAACACATGAGGCACAGTAACAAAAAGTGGAAGGGAGACCCAAGCCAAGGTGCCAGGTCTAACATGTCCTGTGTCTTGAGGAGGACGCAGGAGGTGGGCTAGAGTTCTCCCCTGGTGTTCACTCTCTCCATAATGTCACACCGCTGGCTATTTACCAAGAAAGGACACCTCCTTCTCGGCTAAGTCACAAACCTCTTCCAATAAAACTGAGGGCTCACAAAGAGTCACCAGTAAGGGATGCGGGGTACACTCACTATCAATAGCCGTAAGCGCAGCTTTCACATGCGCCTGGTCATTATGAATATCTTGAAGCACACCAGTGTGCTTCGAAATGCAAATATCGCAGATATATGCCTTGAAGGCATCCCAGAGTGTGGCCTAGTAAGCGACCAATCCTGTATTAAGTCTCAAAATATTCAGTTATGGCAGATTGAAGTTTGGAGCGGAAGACTGCGTCCAACAACGCTGAAGAGGGGAGAGTCCAGCGACACTCCTAGATCCCACCGTATGGAAGAATGAGCTGTAATCCTAACTAGTGCGTGGGCTGAGAGTGTGTGTGGCAGTATCTTTACATCTTGGACCCAGGGTGCTCCGCAGGACGAGGGGAACAAATAGTCTAACCATGTCCACACCGCATGTGGAGCAGAACAGAAGGTATATCCTGGAATGGCGGGATATCGATGTCACTAAACATCCTTGAGAGAGAACCATATCCTGACGGGTGCTTAAAAAGTGGGGCTTGCTATTGGGTCTGGCTCTTGAGGAATCTAGGGGGGAGTCTAAAACTATAAATCTCCACCCTTAACAATGAGATCGGCCTTGTATTTGTCCAAGAGGACAAATACGTTCTTGTAGAAAAGGGAGTCATCAATATTTGGGGCTCATACGTTTGGGAAAAGGAGCTTCCGTCCCAGCATTGTCCCTGTCACCAGGAGGTAGTGGCCTTGGTCATCAGCGATAGTAGCGTGATGTTTGAAAGGGAGGGTTTTGTTTGCGAGTATGCAGACCCCCTGGAGTAAGGAACCCAGGGGAGTCCGCGGGCAATGACTCTGGAGGCAAGTGCGTCTCCTGTAAGAATGTGGTTTAGTCTCCATGTCGTGTCAGATATGGTAGTACCATTTTCCCCTTCCGAAGCCTGTTCAACCCGCGGACGTTCCATGTGAGGAGTACTAGATCAATTAAGTGTTTGTTGTCCCCTATCAGAGTTTTGTGAAATCGTGCCTGTCATGTGTATTCCAAAACAAAATCTAGTACTGATGCCCGTCTAGTCAGTAATAAAAAAGGATAATGAAGGAGGGTTCAAATCAGGTGGAAGTGCGACTGGTGAAACCGGCAAATGTGGCAGCTGGCGGCAGCAACGTTTTGGGGTTGGTAGTGCCTCTCACTGTTGGGCACTGTGGAATAGGCGGCCAGTCCTGTGTTTAATAGTAGCAGGAGGAGAGGTGTCAATGCACCGTACTCACTGTGAAGGATCAGGCGGTATTCCAACCGTAGGCCCCCGATGCCAAGACGCTAATTGCACCTCAGTGTTAGACTGTCCCATAATCAGGGAGTTGGTAGGGCCTGTATGCCAGGCCTCTCAATGTGGATGGTGGCAGGCAGCAGAAATTCGAGGATTCAGGCATATCTAGGGCCAGTGGTGAGTCACACCGAGATGGTCAATCGCAAGGCCGCCATCGGTATCGGTGAGGAGGAGGTTGTACAGTGCGAGGCCTGCCAAAAGGGCAGCGTCAGCTGACAGTCTGCAGAAGGACCTGTCAGGCTATGCTTGGCCCCGCCAGAGTCCGTCCAGAACTAGCACCGCCGTGGAGTATCCAAGGTGGCGTGTGATGGTCCCTCGCCCCAACATGTCACTGCAGCTCACTCCGCTGCTCCCGGAATGTCTAGGCATGGCAGAGAAGGGCCAAATGTGGCACTGCAGCCCCGGCCTCAGGCTCACCCACTGCTCCTGTCACTGCGGGGCCTCCGAGGAGGGCTGGGCCACGCTCTCGCTGCAGGAGTTGTAGGCTAAGAGGGTTTTGGTGGACCGGGTGCAGGTCACGGAATCCCCTAGGCTGTGGGAGTAAATAATCACCTGGATGCAGGCAAATGGAGGCTGCTGCTCCTGGGATGCAGGCGGTCGGTTCCGGAGCTTCCTCGCCGTGCGGCCTTTGCAGTCGACGGCTTGGCCAAGCCCCCTCAATTAACAATTAAATTGAAAGACTGTACAAATGCTTAAAGCTATAGCTGAAAGAAAATTAAACAAATTAATTACAGAAAGCAAATACCTTTTATTGTTATGACTACCTGCCCATTTGGCAGAGACCGAAATACTAGCTATTTAGAAACTCATTTAAAGTCTCATGCACAATTCATAAAAACAGGTATCTTTACACTAATTGCTGCAAAGAGAATAGACACAACTATCCAAACATGATCTGTTGGAAACGTGGAAGTTCTAGCCCCAGTAGTGTCTCTTTCTTCTTCCACTGACTCTGGAGGTTTCTTGAGGTACACTGAACATGAAATGTGAGATCGGAGGTGCCCCTGATGTGGCTACGGTAGGAAATGTGACTGGTCCCCAACATCAACAGTGGCGCAACACACCTCCTTCATCTTACAGCAAAGACTGTTGTACGGTTCCTACTTTCTCAGTATAACTGTGAGTTTAGGCAACATAAGCTTCAAAACTAAGTAGCACTGAGTCCACTCTCACAATCAGAATAAGTTGACTTTATTTCTGGCTAGTTCACAGTGCGTCATTTGGGCCCAAAACCTGACAGTAAACTGGATGGTGTCTGCAACCTCAGAACATGACAACTCTGATTCCTTAAGGAAATTATAGAAACAGATCTTACCCTTTCATTAGTAGCTTAGGCATGCCCAAAGGGAGGCACTAGAAGTACACAAATTGGCATTTCATACATTTATTGAAGCAATTGTACTCTTGTGAAAATTAAGTGTGCTGCAATTATTAATAGAATGGAGTAAAACAATGTTACCAGCATAACAAGAATAGTAAACAGAATGAACAGTTCAACCATTGTGCATTTGCACTGGATTAGATGTATACATATAAATGCACTGCTACCTAGCGCAGCCTATCCTAAAAAGCATAGGGTGTGTGGGTCTGCCAGAATACCTTAGAGTGGTCTAACTCCCTATTTACCTGCAGGCATGTGTCCTCTGGCAGCCATCGTCCTCTTCAGGATGGTGTTGGAATTCAGTTGGGCTAGAATTTAGGCATGGCACCCTTCGTCAATCCATCGAGATGCTGCTCTGTCAAACAGAGGCGTTATGCAGTTTATATAATAAACTGGACCCTATTTTCCGTGCATGAGTCTCGACCTGTTGTCATTGTTGAGTCTATATAGCCAGAGGTGCCGCCAAAACGACAACAAACATTTACAATTTGCGCAGTGTACTAAGTCTTTGTACAGAATGTTCTAAGGCCAGATAATATGCCTACAAAGTGATCCAACTGCAAGCAAACCATTTCTGAGTACATTACCTCAAAAAGACATGTAAGCAATTGAGTCTTAAAAGTAATTGTCTAAATGTGAGCATGTAAAATGGAAGTGTTGGTGCCTGCTGCCTATGTAACCTCACAACACCCACCACTTGTCTGTAAGGTGACTAAAAAGCTTCCTATTAAACCAATAACTTACTTAAAACAAAGCTTAACTTGCACATGAAATCTAAAATGTTTTAAAAGTATCACTCTCTTTAATAATAAAAGCAGAAAAAAAGCAAACCTCATATAAAAATCAATTGTAAAAAAGATGCCATTAATATCAGCATATACAAAGCAATTTTCTTTGTAACAAATAGCCAAATCCCCCCCACAAAAAAAAGTTATCTTCTTGAAATTGCATGAATGTTTAATGTTTTGAGAGGCAGATGAAACAATTTTGATTTCAGCTTCCTTAGACAATGTTTCCGTTGGCACCCTAGTCACAAGTTCCAAAGTACAAACATGGTTGTTTCCAACCCAATCAGCAGCTGCTGAAGGTGTGACAACCAGTAGTGGTTCTGCAGAAGACAAATCAGGATCCAAAAATCCAGAAGCCAAGGCTTCCAGCTCATAATAAGCATTCCGTAGCAATAGCACTGTACATCTTTGCAGATAGATTCTTAACAGACCCATCAGCAGTTCCATATCCGTAGATTGGACCATTGGCATCCTAAGGAAAATATCTAAAGCGCACTCAAAAGTGCACTGCAGACAGCGGAACACAGCCTGTATGCAATGTAACCATTAAGGTCAAAAGGAAGAAGACCAGTTGTCTTTCAGCTCCTGAAGTAAGAGTGTGCCAAACAACTGCATGTGTTCATGACACAGTAGCACATGTGGCAATGCTATTCCCATTTGGCTGCGTGGCGGAACATCAATTTTGGAGCAGGAAAAATAGAACCAAGATCCCAACAATCAGAAACAGGACAAGTGGGTATGCCTCTAAAAATGGAGGAGACCAAGCCGAGCATGAAAAATGGAATCACTCCCAAAACAATCTGGAAAGTGCTAACAAATCCAGACTCAATCGCTTTGAAAACATTTACTACTCCTGCAGTGTTTGATATGTAAAAAATGCAGTGCACAAGTGCTCCGAAGTGTTGAGGTAGGGTTGTGCGCTGTAATGAATGGATTTCAGAAGAAGACCTTGCAACATGAAGATCAAACATTTCTCTTGCAGATGCGAAAGAAACTTCTTTCGTAAGCAATAAGGCTTTCAGTCTGCTGAGATTATCAACATTCACGTTTAGGATAGAAATTGGAGGCCAAATCGTCAATTCTCTAACTGTACAGGCAGGTGTAAAATGCACATTTGTACAACAGGTCATAACCCTGGAAAACGTCACCACATAGGGCACTCCCGGTTTCATCCCATAGCAACCATGGTCATTTAATATCAAATAACTTCCATTTGAAAGTGATCTAAATGCTGGACAAATTACAGCAGCTGGGGAACGCTTCAGCTAACAGGTCAAGTTTGCCTTGGTTGCATTACATTCCCTGTGAAGTGTAACTTCCATGTAAATGAATTAATTACAGAAAATGTTCTCACAGTCTGTATAGCTAAGAAAAACTTCAGTTCCTCTATTCCTACACCTGAACCTGAAAGGTAGGAAGTCTTGTGTACAAATCTCTCACCGAACGCATCATACCTACTTGATAGCGTTGTAAACAGTTGGTAAAGAGGAAAGTTGAAATTGGCAGAGATATAAACAAACCCATGTATTATACAATCTGATGATGGTGCGTCTGCCACAGTAAATGGAAATTTCTCTACACATTCTACATTTAGAATTGTATTTGTCACATTCTTCTTAGCCATAATTTTCTGTTCTGTTGTCAAATTATATAGCAATAATATGTCTGTTGTGTTTAAATGCTTCCAGGACACACGACCATTGCACAGAGTCTGTAAAGTCCAGCTCAAACACATGATGGATCTAAGCTGATCCTGTCCATGCTGACACTCATTGTCATCAGCAATTGACATAATACAATGATACTCAGAAAAAAAATTCTAAAGGATAAAGCAGTCATACCATTATAGCCCACTGCTAGGGTTCTTTCTAAATTCAGTCTGTCAATCTCACACATTAGCGTGGCTGCTTCCTCCAGTGAAACCATCCACAATTTGTTGCATATTGCATACATTAAGTGTTTTTTTTACGTGGCTTTCTAGAACCTAACAAAAAATCCTGAAATCCATGCAATCAGAAAAGAGAGACAAGTGTTCCCTCACCTCATCTAGCGTGGAATGTTTTAGCCATTCAAGGCATAATTTCCCACGCTATATGTTGTTACTACTCCTGAGTGTTGTGTCTGCACGTAAGGTGGAACTGGTCTGTTTATTCTAAACCCCTTCAAGTTGTTCAAAAAACATGCATGACAACTAATGGTATCTAATGGCCACACAAGCCATTCATTTGGACTGGAATCTGAAGACATGAGGAGTGACAAAAGGAGCTACGGGGAGTGGGTGTTTGGAGAGCAACCCTGGACTTAGCAAACTCTGTGTCTTTCTTCATCTTCTCGAACACTTTGTCTACTTGTGGACCAAACACGTGTTCCCTGTCAAACGGGACATTTAAAAGACTTTGCTGTACTTCGAGCTTGAAGCCAGATATACGCAGCCAAGCATGTCTGCATAACAACACACTAGTATTGATACCTCTGGCAGCTGTGTCCGCGGAGTCTGGGGCGCACCTAATAGAGTTATTGGAAATGATTTTGCCCTCAGCTACGAGTTCCTGACACTTTTCCTATGACCTTCTGGAAGGTACTGGAGGAGTTCCTCCATATCATCTCAGTGGGTGCAATCAGTCTGGCTAATAGGACTTGTGTATTTGCAATCCACCAGCGATTGGCAGACTGTGCCACTACTCGTTTGCCTGAAGCATCAATTTAGGCTCCTTATCAGTAGGTGGAGTGCCAGCTGTGGTTTGTAAATTAGCATGTTTATGGGCTTTGGACACAACCAATGAATCAGGGGGGAAGTTGCCCTTGGATGTACATAGGGTCTGAGGGTGCGTCTTTGTATTTTTTGTCGACCCTGGGAGTGATAATGTGTGCATGCGCAGGGTCGTTAATGATGTCTTCAGTGTGGCACATCATGCATTTTAACATAGGGGGGTATTGGGAAGACCTATGTGTACTGGATACAGTTTCAAAGAGGAAATCGTCCTCTATACGTACTTCATGGAGCGGGATCTGGTGCTAGGCTGCAGCCCTGCCAATGAGTTCCTGATATGAGCTGGTTCCATCAGGAGGCAATAGTTTAGCAGGGTAGTGGTCTGGATCTGTGTCCCCTTGGCGATCAATGTCAATCTGACTGCAAGGAAAGGCAGCCCCCTCTAAAAGGATTATTCAGGTCAGGGAGAGAGAGGGAATTAACAATAAAAACAATAGACACTAAAGCTCCCCTACGACCTATATCTCTTTGTGAAGCAGACTGA
Organism: Lissotriton helveticus; assembly: GCF_964261635.1. Lineage (NCBI taxonomy): Eukaryota > Metazoa > Chordata > Amphibia > Caudata > Salamandridae > Lissotriton > Lissotriton helveticus. The sequence goes on along the minus strand of NC_136065.1, from coordinate 351,915,639 downwards.
ATCTAATATGGGTTTGTACAAGACATATAATCAAAGCAACTGTAAGATTACAACCTTGTTATTTATTTTTTCGAATTTATTTTACTTATTCTTGGTTTCCTTTTTCATAACATATTACATTTATATCAGAATAGCATGATTGTTTTTTTAAAAAAAAGTAGTTATATATTTTTTCTTTTTTCTTTTTTTTATAAACATTATTTAAAAGAAATTATTTCTGAACATCTGTGCACTAAGTACAGTATAATACGCTGGACCCCTAAAAGAAACGAAATATACAACAATATACCATTAGCAATCTTACTCAATCATTCAAATAAAGCAAACACAACCAACCTAAGCACATACACACATCTGGGTGTAAGGGAGAAACAAAGATATTTCAACTCCCCAAGACCAAGTTAGATGACCATATACAACAAGGTCTAGACAAATAAGGTTGACGCGCGTTTCGGTGGGGTGAAGCACGATATAAACCACCTTCTTCAGGGCCTTTGACAAATGGAGCAGCGGTTCGCAATGTGGGACCACCGCTCCAGGAACTTACGTATCCCGATGTTTAATGCCGGTATGTTCCGAACCCTTAAGCCTGATGAAATGACTTCAGCTCGCAGGCACTCTAGCATGTAGTGGGCATGTGAATCCATCCTTTTTAATTTTTTCCTGAGATTTAACAGGTTATTCCATTCGGTATTGTCTTCACTTTGTAGTGTAGTGGGACCTGCAATGTCAATCTGGCCAGGGATCTGTGGCTTGTGGTGCATCATAAGGATCATACGCTCCCCATGACCACCCGTGAAGGAATGTGGGCACCCCTGCGGAGTGATATCCAGAGGACCGCGTTGAGAGGAGAGGGTTTTCAAAATAAATAAATAAAATAAATAGGTGCTTGGGAATGAAGGGTGAAGGCAAAAGAGGTGGTGGTGATGGCGAAGTAGATGGAGGAATGTGCAAGGGACTTGTAGCCCTATCTGTCTTCCTCCTTTTACCACGCAGGGGCAAGTCTATTGCTTCTCCAAAGGAGAGTTGGCATTTTGATGGAGGTGGCGCCAACACCACAGTCTTGGTTATGTATCTGTTTCTGGCATGCATCGAGCCGTTCCTGCATTTTATGGAGGATTGGTTCCACCAGAGTACCAGGGGCAGATTTCAATTCTGGTCTCGAGGTTTTTGGTGCTGAAAGGGTCTTTAGTTTCAGAGCCGAAGGGGTCGAAGCCAAAGATGGATGGGGTTGGCTCGGTGTGGAAGTGAATGGCATCGGCTATGCTTTTGGTGACGAGCCGAGGGCTTTGCATTTGCAGCAGATGTTCGGTCTGGCAGTAGTGGCCCGTGAGCCTTATGTTCGGTCAGAACCAAATGTTTTTTTGGTGGCAGGACAGATACGTCAGTACTCACATAACTCTGAACTGGTGGAAGATCCTGCATCTGGAGGTCTATGTGTAAGTTGGAGCAGGAGTCTTCGTCAGAAAAGGCTTCTTACTCGACCACAGAGGCCTAATGGAGTTCCTCCTCAACATCTTTTTGTCTGAAGAGTTCGGGTGTATCGTCGACCTCTCTACGCTGCATCTCCCAGCGACATGCCCTTCGGTCCTGTATGGTTTTCATCGACTGAAATAATCGGCAGGCCTCGTAGCCTTCTTCCCTTTGGTCAGGAGACAAGCACAGGTTTCAGGCCTGGTGAAGGTCGGTCCGCGGGTACTTGGCGTGGCACTGCTGGCAGAAATGGAATGGCGTCCATTCCATCAGCAGGGAATTGTAAGGGAAAGACACAGAGTTAGAAAGAAAGGACCAGAAGGGCAAGGCCCGAAGGGCAGCTGTTGGAGCGCTTTGATCCGGCAGGCAATAGTTTTTCAGATTTCGAAACAGAAAGATGGGAACACCTTCAATAAAAATACTGATGAGGGTAAGGGTGAATTACAAACCAAAAGGAGCCTGAAACAGTCTCGAACTGGAGCTGAGTAATACATGTCTGAACCCAAGGGCAGAAAGAAAACAATCTAATAATGGAGATGATGCCATTGCGCATTATCACCACCAGGAGAAGTCACTTAACCTTGTGACCAGAAGACTTCTTTGAAGAAAAACAACTTGCACACATCCGTACACAACACTAGAAGGCAGGAGTATGCTAAGTATGTGTATCTACAGCCACACATGCTTCAAACATAGGGGTTCATTATTTAGCTGAGGAGAATTTGTCATTAACATCACTGATATCTCAGGTAATCTTTAGGCACACATAGGAAAACTACTCGGGAAACCCATTAAATAAATACCCAAACTAGAACGTTGGTGGTGCCAGGTAGTACAGTTTCTACTTTCTCAGTAAGTGTGTTTAAGCAACATAAGCTTCAAAACTAAGTAGGACGAGTCCTCTCATACCATCAGATTATGTTGACTTAATTCCTGGGGAGGTCACAGTGTGCCAAATAGGCCCCTAAACTGACAAGGCACCAGATGGTGTTTGCAACCTCAGGTCATGACAGCCCTAATTTCTCAAGGAAATCGTGGAACCAGATCTTACCCTTTCGTTAGTAGCTCAGGCATGCCCAATGGGAGACACAAGAAGTACACAAATTGGCATTTCAAACATTTATCGAAGCAATTGTACTCTTGTTAAAATTAAGTGCTCTCCAATGATTATTTGAATGGAACAAGTAAATGCTACCATCATTAAAAGAATGGTGAACCGATTGAACAGTTCAACCATTGTGCATTTGAATTGGGTTATATGAATACAATAATTGCACAGATGGATGAAAGTCTCAATGACTGAAAGCTGTAGGGAATGTACACCAGAGGCTTGTGGTCCTTATCAATGTGCTGAAGATACTATCACTTTTACCATCTAAATCCTGGCCAAGTAGACTACAAAGTGCAGTCTTCTTCTCAGACTGGACAACCTATTGGTACTGAAGTATGTGAAAATTAATATGGGGTCCCGATTTTCTCCCCAACTATCTTGTGATTCCCCATGAATGCTTTCCAGGTATATCCAGAATGTGATAAGCTGGAGAGTGAATTATCAGACCTTCCACATCTTGTACAGCCTATGGGATCTCTTGGACAATGCCCTCATAGCATCTCACTTAAACTGCCAGCATCTAGCATTTGAAAGGTATAAATAGAAAAGCCAGGGCAAGAGTGCATTCCCCAGGACTGGCTAGATGTTCCTCAAATGCCTGCTCTTCATTTTATTTATCAAGGTCAGTCCTTTCTGTGAGAATATTTGGCAGATGTTTGTCCGTCATACCAGAGAGATCTGTGCATGTTTGATTACCTCATCTTTTGAAGCTTGAGATGGACTTTTCCCACCTTCTTCCTATAGTTGAGACTTTCCTTCTCAATCCAGACAACCTTCTCCATGGCCTGGCCTTGAATGGTAATCTGCAATTCCTCACTTAGCTAATCGCGATTTGCACACATAGTCAAGTCACCCTGTGCCCTGGGCACCCCCAAACGTTTTGTTGAATGGTACTGGTGGTAGATGATTTTGACTGACCCTAGGCTCTGCCTAACCAGGCCCAGGGCCAGTGCTATGCTGAAAGAGACACATTAGAATACAGTGAAAACACCTACATATATACTAGGGTACACAATGGTATGGTGGGGTAGCCCTGTGATTGGCATGACCTCTCCTATAGGCCCCTAGTATATAATAGGGCAGGGGGATTGAAACTACCTAGAAGTCCTCAGTACCCTGGGGCATGGCAGTTTAGATGGAGGCAGCCTTTTTCTGCACTTGCATGTGTGCACTGCTGAAGCCTGAGATCAGTTTAAAAACATCCCTGGTGCCAGGACTTCTTGTAAAAAGTAAATTGTGCCCAAATTCGACTTTGGTGTTTGGGGCACTTAAAACGGATAACCTCCAATGTTTTGGCGTATTAGGGACACCCAGGGTTTCCCCTAGGTATCCCAGGGGTAGGGGGCAGGTATTTATAAGGTACATCCTTATAAAATAAGTTTTTTTATGCCTGGGTAAAGTGAAATTTCACATTTCACTCACCACATTGTGGTAAAGTGCCGCTCAAATTCGACTTTGATGCTAGGAGGACTGTGGAGGGAGGATCTGCAATATTTCTACAGATTGAGAACCCCCAAGGTCTCCCCTAGTTGCACATGGGGTGGGGTTCCTGTAGATATAAGACAAGAACTTATCAAATATGTTTTGTAAGTCCTGGGGCTGGAAAAATGACCCAAGTCATTTTTCCCATTGCAAATCCCTTACTACATAGGTTAACATGGTAGGAAGGTATTGATTAATAACTCTTGATAGGAGAGAAATGCCATTCAAAGACTTCCCGGAATGGTATTAATAAATCCAGCAATATCATATTGTTGAATTTCTCCTAAAGCGTACAAACAAGAAGTTATAGGACTTTCTTGTTTGTAAGTCCAAATTCAGCCTTCCAGTGGTCTGCCCTGATTGGCCTGAGTTAAGTGGATTTCCCAGGCTGCCTTGAAGAGGTGATAAAGAGCCTCTGGGGTTAACCAGCTCTGCTGGCAGGGCACTGTGCTGATCCATAGGAATGCCAGGCCAGGGGGAGGAGTTGTAAACTATGTTCTTTAAAGAGGAGAGTAGAGACCAGTGTCATTTACCGCTATGAACTTCCCACCCTAGGCAGATGGTAGGATTAAGGAAGGTATGAGCAGATGCAGGGGGAGAGTCTAAGTAAATTACCCATCCTAGGGGTGTGTTTAGCCAGCTCTTACCTCCTTGCTGGAAAATCAGCCATTATGGATTTGAAAGTTTCGATGCACTCTGGGACAAAATAATGCCACACTCTACAGGATGTGGTCATATATTGGAGGAGTTACCCTGCTCCCATTGGTCAGAAGTGACATCTTGCTTGACCCATAGAACTTGGAATAAGTATCTGAGAGGGGCAGAGCCCTTCAGATCTTCTGCTTGAAACACACTGAAGCAAGAAGTGGCCTTTTGATAAGTTTTGCTGAGCAAAGATTTCTAAGGCCTGACCTCTGAAGACTGTACCATCTGAAACTACAGCCCTGTGGATTATCTTGCTGAAAAAGAACTAAAGAGTGGACTCCCTGAAAGCTACAGGTTAAAAGAGCTCATCTGGAACATCACCACCTAAATCCGCACCTTGGAGAACCACCAGTGGATTTGTAAGGGTTTTGTACCAGTGGATTGTGCGAACTGAAAACCTCAACTTTCAACGACCATCTTGGAGCTTCCAGACCCTTGGAGTGAGTTTGAGACACTTTGGGACCCCTTGAGGAACTTCAGGAAGAAGTTCAAGACGTTTGGAGAACTTTGGAGCAACTTTGAAAAAAGCTCCATAGAGGGACTGGCTCAACCTGGCCAGCCAGGCCGCCAGTCTTCAACCGCGAGCCGGCCAAGCCAACCAGGTTCGTCCCACTAAAAGCTCCATCGCTCCAACTTCAAGAGATTGACCGGGACTAGAAGAAATCTGAAGCCGGCGAACCCTCACCGGATCCGGATACATGAGGAGCACCGAGAGACCCCGCGAGAAAAAGCTCCAGAAAAGTTTCTAAGTCCGCTCGTAGAAAAGGTGACCGGGGGCAATCGCGAAAACCAAGACGCCTGCCTTCCATTGCGTCGGCCTGGAATCCTGGATTGCCCTGCTGAAGCGCTAGAGAGAAATTTTGTAAGTCCGCTCCAGGTAAGTTGACCGGGAGCTCGTGGAAAGGCACGCCAGCGAACCCTCACCAAATCCAGACTGGCTGGGAGCGTCAAGGGGCCCTGGGAAGAAAAGCTCCAGAAATGTTCTAAGTGTGAAAGGTAGAAATTGAGACCGGGACCTGCCAAGAGCTGTAGCCGCTCAGGACTCCATCGCGCTCGGCCTGAAACTTTCACTTTGGCCCGGTCTAGCGCAAGCAGGTATCACAATATGGTGCTATAATCTTCTAAGTGCTGTATTTTATTAAATCTTTGGTATTGGATTTTTATTATGTGTTGTGTCTCAATTATTTATTGAATTGGTGTTTTTAAATGCTTTACTTACCTGTCTTTGAAGTTAAGCCTGCCTGCTCGCAGCCAAGCTACCAAGGGTTGATCATAGCAATACATTTTTAAGACCTATGCTGAGTCCTACCATGTGTTAGTGGCCTTATTGCCAGTGGCAGACCTACATTTGCCCCTACCAATAACCCACTTTCCAACAGTCAAGAACTCCTAGGCTTGAGAAACCAGACACAATCATAATTCCATCAGAGCAGTTTGGATTTTTTTGAGCAATGAATGGGGTATGGATTTCTTTAGGCTGTCTGCTCGTATCTTGGTGAACGTCCTGTAAGAGCTTTTTTCAAAGATGTTATCCTATGGAACTATGAATGTCATCCTGTCAGCACCTGCAATGCACTTTTCAGTCTGGAATTTAATTTTGGTTGATAAGAATCCCTTGCTGTGCTATATCATGAAGTTTAGACATCTTTAGAGTCCTTGATTTCTTGTGTACTATTCCACATGAAGCATCACCTTGTTCTTTCCATGTTGTCCAACAGTCCTGCTAAAATGTGTGACTCTTTTAAGGACCTATCTCTGAAGCTCATATCTCTCCTCTGTCTTATCACTTTCAGAAGTGTCTCCGATGTCAGAGACCTCACTATCACCTGCTTGCATTTTTCACAAGAGATGGCCATGTTCTATGTTTCGGCTCAGACAAAGACAGCTGCCCACTTAGTCATGTACATCTATGTTTCATCCTCTTCCTCCTTGTATGTCACAGACTGCCTCCTAGAGTACTTATCTCAAATAACATCAATTTTGTTGATGAGCACCATATTTCCTTTAGGAAGCTGCATAACTCAGTCTCCTGCATAATCATAACCCCCAGGATGTGCAATATTGTAGTTCCAGACAATACTGATATATGCTCCCTTAGGGTCTGCTTGACATGTAATATCTTGCCCTTCTTTTACAGCTTAAGGTTAGAAAATGATCCTTAGAGCTGCAGATTAGTCCCACCCAGCTAACTTCATGAGCTATCACCTGAAGACAGTGCGTTATATGTAACGTAATGTAATCTTCTTTTGTATAGCGCGGGTTACACTCCATGGAGCATCTTGGCGCTTTTGAGAAAGGAGAACAGGTGTTATTGTTCGTGAAATCACTGAAAGAATCCTACATGGCCTTTAAACATGCATACATGGCCATTCCTACATGGCCTTTAAACATGCATACATGGCCATTCCTTTGACTTGCTTTAAAATTGGGATTTTCTAAGGTTACGCTCAGAGAAAATCCAAAATTTTATTAAAGACAAGCAGGAGAGTATTATAAGAAATGTGTCTGCTAAAGATTGGAGTCTCTTCAATAACAATGTTTAGTGCTTTTTAATTGATCATACACCAGTTTTATGCTCTGCCATAAGTATATTACTTGTTTCATGTTTGACTGCTGTTTTTCTTTTGATCCATTATGGGTCTCCTCCTCTTATTATTTCCTTGTAGGTTCATCCTCATTTCCTGTTTCTTTGGACCACTTGAACCTGTGTTTTTGTTGTCATTGGCAGTCTGAATACCAGCTTGATGTACAACAATACAGAGGCTGTTACTAAACCGCTCCTTTAATTTTTACCGTTATGTTACAGCGTTTTTTTATTCTTTATTTTTGTAGTGAGAAAGCAATAAAGGTGGTTTGGCATATAATATTTGCCACCAAGTCTATATTATAATCTTAGATTTTCACTGCACCAAAGCTTGGAAAACTCCCATTTGTACTTGCAAATCATGTCTTATAAGGACCAAAGTTAACTTTAGCTGCAATTGTGGGCTTGTTAATAAGGCCGTCAGATACCAGCAGGAGTCAAAGTATTGTGTTCTGCATATTACTTCTGCCTTCACCTGCCATTCTTCTAAATTACGCTCAACTCAAGTAAGAGTGGAGTAAAGAAATGTGATCTATACCTTAGGATGACTAGAAAAAAACTCTTCTTCTATGAGTATCAATAACCCATACCTACCCTTTTTTAACTCGAAGAAAATGATAACACTATGGCTTAATGTTCATTTTACATAACATGCAATGAAATAGGTTGCTTCTTCTGTGATGCCATACTAATGGCTACTGTGGGCTACTCTAGTGTTACTTTATATATTACTAGTAGACCGTCCCGACGTTGTCCGGGGATAAAATCGAATGTCTGTAATGCTTTCAATTTGCAAGGGAATTTATTTTTAAAATTTACTCTGAATCGCCCCATCACCGGGCCCAGGCCCCGCGTTTTTAAAAAACTTACTCTGAATCGCCCCATCACCGGGCTCAGGCCGCGCGTTTTATTGAAAACTTACTCAGAATCGCCCCATCACCCGGCTCAGGCCCCGCGACTCAGAATCGCTTCATCACCCGGCTCAGCCCCCGCAGAAGAATGCGTCCACTGTGAAGCCGTGTCCTCAATGCAATATGGGAACGTTTGTGTCCGCTGCAGACACAAACGTGTTTGTGCGCTCCACCTGACGCTCCGCTCCAGCCGACGGCAATTAGGCGCCCCACATCACGTCAACATGCAACGCCCACAACAATGGTAAATGCAATGCCCACTTGTATTGGGACGACGCCCACTCGTATTGGGATGGCTCGGCTCCATCTGACGGAAATTACACGCCCCACATTGCGTCAACAGCCAGCGCCTACAACAATGGTAAATGCAACGCCCCCTCATAGTCCCCGCAGGCCGCGCCCATCGCTCTATGCACATGCCCGTGCACACGCCCAAATGGTAAATGCAACTCCCCCTCGTTTCGGGACGGCAGTCCCAGCATGCCGCGCCCATCGCTCTATGCACATACCAATGGCTTTCCAGCAGAACGCCCACGCCCACAACGGATTCCTTTTCCCCTAACGTTCTTTCTTTGGCCCACTGTTGCTGTAAATGCCACCCCCTGTCACTTAGCGCAGGGACACGCCGAGATGGCGTAACCATGCGCTTTAAAAAAAGAAAAAAAAATGTATATGGAGACCAGCTATATAGCCTATGTCCATCTGCTGCAACTGTCCTTTCCAATGCTGTATTGGGTGTTGTGATTGGTGCTGTGGTTCCTGAGATTACCCGCCTCAAAGGTAGGTATGGGCTCTCTCTTTATTATATTAGTATAGAAAGAACCTGTGATATTATTAAGCATTTTCTGGCAAATCTTCTTCAATTTGGGACTCAAAAGAAAGCTGAACGAGTAAGCATAACCTCGTCCTAAAAAAGGAATATTCGAGCGAGAACTGCAGAGCTCGCTCTTTTACTGTAGCTTGTTCATGGCATCTTACATTTTTCCCACAAGAGGAGCTGGGAACCTGCTTGCTTGTGTCTAGCTCAAGCTTCTATTTTGTCACATGTACTATTTAACAATTATTGCATTGAGAATATGTATATAAATATGTATATAAAGGTAGAACAGAAGTGTATAGATTTTAGCATTATATGCCCCAACTGATCAGAACAGAAGGCGGAATAGGGGTCTGTTGAAATTGCTACAAGCACTTTAATTAATTAATTTATTTTGAAAGTTTTATATAGCGCGAACATGACCACCGAGGGTATCAGAGCACTTTACAGATAATGCATCGCAAGGGAATAATACAGATTATGCATCAAGGGGTATAAGCAAAATAAATAAAGAGACAACATCAGAGTGCTTTAATGCTTGCCTGTTATTTTGCATTTAGCATGTGTTAGACTTCTATGACCTTTACACATTTTCTGATTTCTTTCACACAACCATAGCAATATTAACTAGTAAAACTACTGCAAAAGACAAAAAAAAAAGACAGCTGTTAAATAGAAAAATATAGTCAAGATACCATCAATAGTAAAACGGTGCTTGCTGAACATCTGAAACAAAGTAACCTTACCAAGGGTGGTAAAGTTGTGCATAAAAAGAATGTGCCACCTTGACAGAATTCTAATTTTCCTACGCTAATACATGTTTTTGGTAACTAGCTTTTCAGGACCGGTATGCTTTTTACAAGGGCAGTTAAGCCAATAGAGAAGCAGAAGCAACTGTATTTATTTAATTTATTTATTTATTTACTGTATATAGCGCAACACTCATCCAGAGAGATATCACGGCACTTAGAAAGCTCCCTATCTTTTCAACTGTGAGGACTGAACAAAATGTAAGAATAAACTGCTAATAAAGATTTATTCTATGAAAAAACAAGTTTTCATTTTTTTCCTAAACCATAGATGGTTCTCGGTCAGAAGAAGGTCTAAAAGATTCCAATGGGCCGTTGCCAGATCAGAAAAAGAGCGGCTGCCTGTTCTAACTTTTTACATCCGTTTTGCCTTGGTGAGCGCCAGGTTTTATGATCTCAATTCACGTGCCGGAATGTAAAATTCCACTTTCTCTTGAAGAATTTCAGGCCCAGTGTTATATAGACCTGTATGTATGGCAAAGAAGCTTAAAGCTGGCTCCCTTCTTACTGACAGCCAATGTAGGGTTGCCAGGCAGGCTGAAGCCGAGCTATATCTGTCCATATTACAGATCAGCTTGGCAGCCGCGTTCTAATTTACCTGGAGTCTAGTGAAGAGATAATCTGCAATACCCACATACAGGACATTACCATATTCCAGTCTTCTGGTTATCAATGCCTGAACTATCGTTTTACGCCTGTCAATCGGTAACCACCTGAATCCCCTTTTTACCCATGTTTTTAATCAATCCTGGAAGAGGCACTATACCCAGATTCTTGAAAGCAGGCGCTAATATTAGCTTTAGCCCAGAAGCGAGGAATGGATGTTTCCTTGCTCACCAACTACCGCCCCCTACCGTCCCTTCGTGGTAAAGAGTGATACGACTCGATTTTACAACAGGTGAGAAAGAAAGTGAGTAGGAATATGTTACGTTTTCCATTTTCCAAATTTCATTCCTAGCTATTTAATGAAATTCTTTTTTACCAAGTTATTTTAGAGGTGTTAATATTTTCATATACGAGTATCTCAAAACATCAAAATTGAAGTTCTACTTTCTCCATGATTGCAAGTGAAAAAAATGAAACTGCATGCAATATTTAATTGATATCTGAGATGATATCTCTACCTTTTTTATTTTTTGAGGATAGGCTGGGAAAGTCCTATGACTCATGCACAGGCTTCCAGGTTGAGGTAGTAGGTTACAACAATGTGGATGTAATATTTACTGTATGTTGGTCTGCAATTCATGAAGGTGTGTCAAGTTGCACTAGTGTCTCTGAGGATGCATTTATCCACAATCCTGTTGTCCAGGCCACACTTTAAGGATTTGCCCACAAGACCGTCTGTCTTTCAAGCCCTATCTTATGGATTGTACTACATCCTACCGTAAAGTACTGCATGGTTAGAGATGACCGATATGATTCTTTTCTTAATGTTTACGCATTTAATGAGCACAAAAGGGTGTAATTCATTAGTTTGTATATAGATTGTGTTCCTTATTCTGTCTTTTATGGTATTTGTAGTGTCCAAACAAGCATTGCCAAAGCCAATGTGTCTCACAGATGAGCCATAGTGGTTATTAGCCATGCTGTACAGCCTGCACACGCCTACAAAATGACATAGGCTTTTTTGCTTTTTATTGTACTGATCTGAGATGGATTGCTAAATTTTAAAAAAGTAGCGTGAAAATGCTTTTTTAACAATGATACGGCAGAGCACTTTTTTTGTTTAGATTAAAATGTATCAAGGGTTGGGTGAGTGCGTTCAGGAGAGATTGAGGGGAGAAGCTATACAGCGGGTGGAGGTAGAAGCAACACAAGGGAGAGAACAAGGGACAAAATGGCAAACAAAAGGGTAAAAACAGCAATGTGGAGGATGTGGCGTGTCAAACTTGGACGAGAGAGTAACACAAGTGCAGGTGGGTGTAGAGTAGCACAAAGGCAAGAGAGTGCAATGTGGAGGGGGGGAGCACACAAGGAAGAGAGATTAACAAGCATTGGCATAGCCAATAGGTCTCGCTTTGGGACCTTATAAGTATTTAGTTATGCATGCAACAACACCAACTGTTGCATGGCTAAACACTTACAAGGTCCCAAATGCGAGACTGGCTATGCCAATGCTTGTTCCAAATGGAGGAAAAAGAGAAAACAAGTTTTTGCATCTGAACCATAAACTAGAATAATCGCTGCCAGGTGAAAATAATTCAGTTTACAGTTAGGGATCTGTACAGAAATGTAAAATGTTCCTAGTTGTAGTAGTACACATACTTTGGATTTTTTCTGAGTGCTAAATAAAATAACAACAAACAATCGTTAGGCTAATAACTTGAATTATTAAGCAGTTATTTTATGTGAATCAAACCCTGTATGTTTCAAAGAAAAAGAGTGTATCTTCGAAGTTAATAGAGCCAATCTATCTACAGTTCATTACAGTATCTATATCGAGTTGAAATTTCAAGTTTGTGTAGCTATTAGCATACAGGATTAATGCAATACAAAAATACCCAAGTGGAGGAATAAATCATAATAAATGAACATACGTGCATGTAGATAAAACCCCCAAAATATATAAAGTAAAAAAGAAATCATTAAATTAATATAAAAGTGTGTTAATGCATTATGTAAATACACCATACACAAACTTACTACATCATAATCTAAGAATGCTGGAGCTGTACATACACAACCTAAAATAAAAGATAATCACCCGAGTTACTAGGTACCATCTTGCTAGTTTTTATAATTGTCAAGCATTTAACTGCTTCCGAGATAAATGTTAACGCTCTAACAAAGGGACCGTCCAAACCTAATTCCAGAGCATCAGTTCAGACACAAATGTTGTATCCTCTCAAGAACACTTTCTCAAAAGCCAGAGGCTTGGACATATTGTAATGATATGACTGATGCTGTTGAAGATGTGTTGGCAAAAGCGAAGCCGCAATTCAGTAAAACAGACTTAACCCCAGCTTCGTAGACCTTCGGCATAGTAAACACAGAGGTCCTACCATATTGAGTGTTTGCATGAGAGGCTCATTACAAATCCTCTTAGTGCAACCCTTCTAATCAGTGAGTGAACTTTGCAGGTTAATCTTTCATCAAATATAATGCCAAGATTGGTGCACTGACATGCTGTGTCTAATTGTACTCCTTCTGCAAACCAGGAGTAACAAACAAGTGATTCACTACAATTCAGAACTTGGCCTTTGCGTTATTAATGACCAAACATTTGACTTTATTTTGTTAGACCTTACAAAAGTGTTCACTTATCCGTCCACTCTGGTACGTGCTGGGATCATTCGCAGAAGCTAACATTGAACTGCGTCCGAGGTGAACTGTAAGAGGGGGCTCTAGGGAGCCGTCCACAGGGAAGTCTTTTACTGGGGAAGCCAAAGCAGGTGGGGTTATAAGCTGCTATTCTCTCTGGCAACCAAAGGTTTATTTCAAACCGGTTACAGTGACGTTCTCTATCAAATCTGAAAACCCACTTCTGTTTATTATTCCCTGTCACATGTAGCCTCTTTCTGTCTCAGCACTGGCGAAAGGCACGCGTTTGCCGGGATACACACTCATGAATGGCTTTTGTGACTCGGCAGTGAGATCTGGCCGCCTCCCAGCCCTTTCCTGTGACAAATTCACTGTGCACCGAGCAGATACCCGACAAACACAACGCCCTGGATTCACGCAGAGGCAAAACCAACGTCGAATGTGCCAGGGTAGTTAGTATAAAAGGAAGCGAGAGGCGCTAAACATGGTTCTGAATACTTTCGCTGCTTGAAAAAAAAAACTATGTACAGTTATTACACAAGATCAGATCATGCGCTGCTATGGCCATAGCACCTCTGTAGCTCATTAAGTACACTGAGTTTAGCCCTGGACCAGTGCATTCTGGGTGTTGTAGTCTTATTTTGGTCCTGTTAAGATATTGTGGCTAGCGCTCCTGTAATTAATGATTTGTAGGTGAAAAGTTCTAGAGTGACTAGGTCACACTAAGTGCTGTCTGGCACAGTGCCTAAAATGGAAGCTTAGAGGTGCAGGCTGTATCAGAGCAGTTGCTTGCGTACCTGCTTGTTTCTGAGATGGGGCGTGTTACAATTAAATTAAAAGTGCCACGTTTCCCTTGAGAAGTGCAGGTACTCTCCTTCTCAAAATAAGCCGGAAAGCAGAGCGGACTCGAAGGCTCGTGTGTGCCTCTGGAATGTATACACATTGTGTCATGTCCCGAGAGCAAATGCTCAGGAGAAGAAAGATGCATGCCAAGTGACAGTCTGCTAAAGCGCTGGGGAACATGAGGGGCACGGGAGAAGAGAAATAAAGTGACATGAAACGGAGAGGATGAATGAAAGGACTGGAGGACGAAGGATTGTTCAAGCAATAAGGGACATAAAAGAAGGCAATGAAGGAAGAGAAGCGCGCGCGACGGCAAAAGTAAAAGCAGGCTGGCGAGTTGTGTGCGATGTGTGCACACCATAACGAGAGAGGAAAGCCAGATGGCGCCTCTGCTCATCATTGTGCGCGTAACCGCACGCTCTATGCCAGCCAAAAGCGTGTGGTCGGACTTTTAAAAGCCTACACACTAAATGTCTCGCCAGAGCAACGCATGCGCTGGCTCAGGCGAGACCTAAAAACATATGGAGTGCTTAAACAAAAAGAAGAGGGGAGTTTCCTAAAAGCGAGCTAATAACAGAGATAGTAGAGGGGCTACGCTCCATGGAAATGCTAAACATAAAATGTTAAGGCTGCAACAAGAAAAGCCATTGAATATAACGCAAGCAAGCAAGAGTGAAAATAAAACAACCTAATGGTAAATAATGGTCATGCTTTAACCCAAGTAAACTAATTGAAAGGCTACAATATGTCTTTGAAACTAGACATCTGTACTGTTTAATGGGGCTCTGCCTAGAAGGAATTCCAGTAAAAAAACTGAATGTGTTTAACTGTAGTGCCTAAAAATATTTTACCAAAGTTAATGTGAAAGTATATAATAATTCAGTAGTTCTAAATTTGTGAAATGTAATCAAACTAGCAGATATCAAATAGTGGGCCATTATTATGGTCACCCCTGCCTATCTTTCTAACAGCCACACCCACAGACAGGGCAGAGAAGAAAAACAAGGCAACAATTGCTTTCATCGATTCAATTAGGAATAGTGAACAACATCTCTGGATCCCCAAGACGGTCTCTATTTAGGAAAGTGATTAACCCCTTTGTGGGGCCGTCCGTCCGCTGCCACGGTGGGCGTGTGCAGAGGACGGCCGGGGGCCGTCCGAATCCTACTCACTCATTAATTTGCTCGCACCGCGGGGGAATGTCCGCAGCGCGCCAGGGGTTAAAATACACCCTCTTACAAACACTACAACACAGCACAGTAACAGTCCACTACCACGCTCAGACTCCAGCTTCTCCTTCGATTACTCACTAACTGTATCTTGCATTTGACCATGTACACTCTGCAGCTTTTAGCTAGTTTTGTACTATACAAATAACACATACATACAAATGATGCGGGAGGTAACGAGTAGCTGATTTCTGTATTTGTCTAAAATGGTTTGGAATATTGTCATGCCAACCCTGTTTGCACTGCCATTTTGGTTTCTACAAAAGGATTTAAATTCAAAATGGAAATATAATCAAGTGAACTGCACGAGATAAGGCACCTCAATCACTTATTCAATTGAATAGAAGACTGGACTCTACATAGCTGGGCAAACGGGTTTGTAAAATGGTTAATTAAAGTCACCAATATTTAGCCGCACTGTATTTCTCAGGTGCCTCCTCTTGATTTATAGTCTTGCTTTTATTACTCATTGGACCATGGTTTCTTGATATGTATAGGATTAGGACATTGTTCTCCCTCATTTCTGTTGATGTTCAGATGCAACCCACGCTTCTCTTACAACCGATTATCCTCAGTCTCTTCACCCGATTCCAGCCTCTTATTTCTGGAAGCTTGGCTTCACAGGTGGCCTGTAATCTTCTAATCTTGCACAATTGTCTTAATGGAGAGACCATGGTGCCAAGGGGGCTGTTCTATTTCTGCTGTTCCGGAGCTCCAGATCAAAATAAGTGACTGAGTTTTGAGAACAAACCTTCAGAGCAGACAGATATTTAGGATGACTTCTTGCACTGTTGTTGAATTTTCACCTGTTGATAGGAAACAAAATATGAAAATGTTACTTCAAAAACTATGAAACTAAGAAGACCTGTCCTCCAAAGAGGTGTTAAAGCAAGGTGGCCAGCAATGAATATACTAGGTCTACATTTTATGACATTATGTTAAGCTACAAGTGTTTTGTAAATGTGTCAATGGCAATCTGCAAATTGCTTTAGGGCATGTAATCAATGAGTTGGCACTAAGTGACAAAACACGTTTGACCTGATTCACGAAGGTAACTAACACTTTTGAGTAGGGTTACTACTTTTCAGTATTCACAAACTGCACTCTTGTGGTAATTTCCACTTTTTTTAGTAAGTCCAGCACTATAAATGGTCAACGACTGGTACTGCAACAACCTCCCACAGAAAATCATGCAGGAAGGGACTTACTACAAAAGTTTAAGTTACTAGAAAAGTGTAAGGTACTATAAAATGAAGTTTGTGACTACTGAAAATAGTAAACTTACTCAAAAGTGCAGGTTGTGAATAACATTTTGTAGTAAATTGTGTGAAAGCACTACTGTTGTACTACAAACTACTTCAAAAGCCCAATGTTGTTAAAGGACAGTGCAATACTTTGACTGTAGGATGGATTCACAAAGGTATATGTACACTTTAGTGTAAGTCTACAATTTTTTGCAATTTACAAAGAAATGTTATGAGTAGTATCTTTATGGGTGCGCATTTGTGGCGGGGGCACCGCACATAAGATTGGCAATCGTAAATATTTTTTTTTAAATCGTAAACTTACACAAAGGTGTAAGTTTACTTTAGTGAATCAGGCCTTGATGTGCTTGGGTTATTTTTATTTATTTGTAAATTGTAAAAAAAAGAGCACGTAGACTGTATGTTACTACAGATGGAATGTATAAAGGAATCATGTAAACATTAGAGTTAAAAGGCCCAAACTGGTGGGACGGGGGTGAGGAAAAAAAAACTGGTCAGAGAAAAAAAGATAAAGGAAATAGAATACTTTAATATTTAACGAGTAACAGTTCCAAAGAATGGGGATTGCAGTTGAGAATGCAGGTTCCCCGAGAAGGTGGGCTGGTATGCTTCTATCTACGATGGAACACAATGAACCATAAATATTCAGTCCTGGGCACATAGCTTATGCAATCTTGGTACAGTAAACAGCATGATTTAAGTGATTTCAAGCCTTTGGTGTTCTCACCCCTTTACTTCCCCCTTGGGCTAGTCTAGAGGGCTAAGAAGAAAAGCAGGGTGTCAAGTGCTAGTACTCAGAGTGACTCTTGCATAGTCTTCTCGCTTGGCAGATAAGGCCGCCTACCTTCAGAGGCAGTACTAAACGCCAGGTTTGGACAGAACCCCTAGCACTGCAGAAAATAATCCGTCCAGAAGGAGAAGAAACTGAGAGCCAGAAAAAACTTCTAGCAGTCAGGCCAAGCAGCAGACGAAGGACAGCGAAGAGCAGGAACTCCACCAAGCCACAGGCCCCTGGTGTAAGATCAACTGCTTCCATGGCTACTGGTACTTTTTTCTTAGTGACTGGAATTTTTTGGGTCTGAATTAAGACTTCTTCTTGAAGGAGCACAAAACTGACGGTTTAGGAGGTAAAGGCAGGGGTCTTGATTACTACTCACCTCTATTCCCTGCATTAGGGGCGAGCTTCCTAGTTTCCTGACTTTTCCTAACTGTAGCCAGACTGTAGAGGGCAGGAACTTGAGAAGTAACTTTTCTTGTCTCAATATATATACAAACCCAGTTTGAGTCTTCCTGACCCTTCTTCTGATGTTAATGGACCTTTGGGGAAATCCACTTGCAGGGCCTTGTCTTCAGGCTAGAAAGATCTGGACGCGGGCTTGAACAAATATTTAATAGTAGGTTTGGAAGGAGTCTGTTTGAGTCGTTCAAGGCTTCTTTCCTGAAGTCAACTTTCTATATGGGTGGTCAACTATTTTGCAACCTGTCAAGTGATGGTCTTCTGAAAAATGCTTGCAGATTCTTCTTATTTCTGATAAATTACTGCCTATCACAAGAGGCAGTACTAGAACCAGGTTTGTACAGAACACCTACCACTGCTGCAGAAAATAATCCAACCAGAAGGAGAAACAAGGATTTGCAATGCAGTAGGTCTCGCATTCGCAAGAGTTTGAGCTATTGGCACTGTAATTGGGTCCCCACGGCCCTTGCCGCGGCGTCCAGTCCTGCCAGCTCGGGTGAAAGGGACTGGGGGGTGAGTGTGAGGTGGTCCTTGGAGCCTCATGTCCTCCCTCGTTCAAGCTTACTGAAGGAAAACCGTGACTTCAACAAGCAGTTCTTACCTTTTCTTTCCTCCCATTCATTCGTTCTGCTGTGAAATGGATACAAAAAAAAACCTCACACTTTGGTTAAAATGTCGTCTTTCTCTGCCATTTGTGTTCCAAACTGCAGACTCAGGATCGAAGGGGTAAATAAATGAAAAAGAATGGTTCTAAATCTGGGAAAATACCTAAATAAAGCAAAACATAGTAGCCGCAAATTGGCCAGATGGGTTTCAGTCACAAGCAAACATTAACGCCACTTTACAAAGTGGGCCAGTTAAAGCGCTACTTTTATTTTCTACTCTTTCCTGGAACAGCAATTTTAAAAAGTGAAAGCGCATATGGCGCACTGAATGTAAGGAAAGCATGTCGTGCCTGCAGTAGGGCAAAACCGGTTGAAGAAAATAGTGCTTACAGACGAATTCAAACATATCGTGTCGCAACAGAAGTAAAGGGCCAGTCGCCATGGGAGGTTTCAAATGAAGACAAGGGGGACTAAGGAGGGACTAACAAGGTGATTAAGGAATCAGAAGCCAGCATTTACAAAGGACAACTATAGAAGCCAATGAGAAATATGGGCAGAGAGTGGACGGGGCTTCACATCCCTAACTCAATACAGCATGGCTCGCAGAGCAGTGCATGCGCTGTCCAGGCTAGACCTAAGAACTGAGAGCAAGAAAAAATCTTCTAGCAGGTCAGGCCAAAGAGCAGAAGAAGGACAGCGAAGGGCAAGGAACTACAGAAGTGGTGAAACCACTGGGTCCAGCGAGTGAGCAATGATACAAGAACAATTGCGACTTGACTTGATTTCATAATGGATTTCCTTTAATAGTGGAAAAAAGAGGATATGACAGCATTGAAAAATTCAGCCATCTTGGATTGTGATCAGAAAAACAATATATTAAACAATAACAGGTTATAAAAACAAATGCAAGGACCGTTAGGAGGTTGAAAAAATAAACTGCAACTGAAAAAATCTGTAATGTAAGTAATTGTTTCTAGGTGCCTAATTATTATCTCATGCGTGCAGCGCTCAAGAAGACGAACGCAGAGAGACTCGCCCCATAATCCTGTACGTTGTCCAAATCTGACAGCTGCAGGGGAAAATGATGGCGCTGGGCGAATATGCCGTTGCGTCCTTGAGCAGAACAGAGCTCTGTGCCGAACCCACACCGGTAAGAGCCACTGTAACACTGCTCACATGTTTCTCCTTGCATAGAGATGCTTAACATTAAGGTTTTTGGCCTCTACTTTCTTTCAGTTTGAAAAGTGGAGCGGGAGCATGAGCTACATTTTAATTTTATTAAATACTATTGACACATATTGTTAAGTAAATATAAGGAAACGTATTTTACAAGACACACCAAAAACAATAGTAGAAAAAATCAACAATGGTGCAAAGTGTAGGTGCAGATGTCTCAGTGACAAAGAACCTGACAAATTATAACCACAGGTTGGAAATGGTGCGTTCTTTTCAATAAAGAAGCCTGCATAAATCTAGTTAGAGGTTTATTCAGAACACGTCTGCCATTTTCTTGAGATGTGGATATTTGACACTTAAGATACCAATTTCCATCCTTCTATTGGTTAAAACAATTACTCCTGGTGTCCTTTTTTAAGTTTTGCCTGAAATCGCTTGGCTAAAAAAAAAATATATATTAAAAGAGGTTAAGAGCCCGCCCATTACTCGCTTTTACTTACCATTGATTGGCTCATACATCACTCCTGTTTCTTGCTTCCTATTGGTCAGAGCCTCCTCCTCACCTCCGGCTTTCTCTTGGGCTTTGAATCTTCACCCTGCTCTCTGTGGCCAGTGTCCTTAAACTGGCCACAGGCTCCTGCAGGTACTTTTGTGTTACTTTTCAACATGCAGTTGTATATAGTGCATGTCTCTACCATCCCTTCTCTTCCTCTCCACCTCCCGCCATTGCTTCATCCAACCCCCCACCATCTAATGCGTTCACCATACTCCTGCCTCCGCTGTTTGACCCTACCATCGCCATCACCACTCCTATCCTGTTTCTAGGTCTCAGCTAGACAGTGCATGTGCTGTCTCGAAGAGACATTAGTGTTTAGTCTATGGGCTTCAGCCTGCCCACAGGCTTCCCATTTGCTCGCTCCATGTCACCAAAATGCCTCTTCTTGTGTTTAGCCCTCTTGGGGAAGGGCTAAACAAAAGAAAAGGCATGCATAGTGATGCCTCTTCTTCTGTTTAGCCCTCCCCCCGGAGTATGGGCCAAGAACTTGTAAACATCCACTGCTCCCGTTTTTACAACCATTTAGGACATACTTTTTTTCTTTATGTCTCAGCACTCTACACAGTGCTCGTGTTTTTACCAGCTCCTTTTCATCCCACCCAGCCTCTTGCCCCGTCCACAGATCACCCCCTCCCCTGCCACTGCTTTTACCTTTACTGCTGCTTTACTTTTCTCCCACCTCCTCCCTTTCGCCTCTGCTTGCTCCCTTGCACCTCCCAGTGCTTGCACCAACCACAAATCTTCCCTCCGACCCAGTCACTGCTTTAAACTCCCAATGTAGACGTTGTCATTCACCTTGTTGCTTCTCATTTCATGAGGTGGGACTCTATTTCTTCAAAATGTTCCCATTGGGACACTTTTTTACTTTTTATGAATTCACAGGTGAAATGTTTCTGTGCACCATTGTTGCTTAACTTGAATTTGCATTAAAGAAGCCAGGCTAAGTCTTGATGTCATTAAGGTTTGCCCGTACCGCCTTTTGGGCGGTATGAGCGGTACTACCGCACCGGGAGCCAATGACAGGGGAGCACCATTTGTGCTCTGAAATCAGCGCAAGTCGCATTTACGAAAAGCCTGCACTGATGAACACTGTTGTCCCGCTTTCTTTTCCACAATGTTAATCTTCGCAGAAATAGAAGAGAGATAATAGTGTTAAACAGATCACGAGGCACGCTTTTGCCCGCCCATGCAGTGTTGCCACCACCTGTGGATGCAAACTAGCTTGTTTGGGTCCCAGGGCATCAATCTGAATGCGCGAAAGCGCTACCAATAACGACTCTGCAAACATTATTGTCCTGAGCCCACCCGCAGCAGTGAAAGTCGTGCTGAGTCGTGTGCTGTGGAGTTCGAGTGCAGAGGAGTCAGGAGTGTCAAGGTAAGGGCTGGTTGGCCTATCCTGCAGCCCGCTTCTGTTGTGTGTGAGATCCCTAAATGCCAAGCAGGTTTTGTAAGGTAAGATTAGTGGTCGACTCCACTTCTCCTGCTCTGCCGCTGTCAGCTGCCCCCCTCTTTCTTCCTCTTACTCTTTTTTCTTCTCCTGATGTCTCTCTCTTGCTGCTCCTCACTTGCTGAAAACCATGACTTCAATAATTTATTTTACCCTATGTTTCTTCTACTTTCCTTCATTTGTTCCCCTATAAAATGGATCCAAAAAAGAAAAACACCTTTGCTTAGGGTTTGGTAGACTGATTACTCTTGTGACGCCAGGTGAAACACCCTCATGTGTGCTTAACCACCCTATTATCACAGGCTCTGCATTCTAGACACCTTACAAATGAACATTAAAAGTTTGCAAGGACTTTGCCTGACCCGCTCGGAGCAATATCACTGTATTGGCGGTGTCCAGGCACCTACATTGGAGAATGTATGTATTTTTAACTTTGTGCTAATCGTGGGGCTTCCGGGTTGTATCCTGTTACACTAGTTCTGCGTTTCCTATTACTCAACAGGCACAACTTTGATTCGGGCTCTCGCCATCCAGTGCCATCCAAGGGCATGGGCTAAAACATTAACCTAAATCTTTTGTTTCGAATGGTGTACCATTCGACCAGTCAGCATTGGAGTGCCATTCTCTGCTACGGGCATCCAACATATCATGCAACAATGAACATATGGCTAAAACAAGGCAGATCTAATGGGTTTGCTAATGCTTGTTAGTAGTATCAGAAAAATAATGATTTCATTGTGGATATTCAGAATTGAAAATGTTTCGATTCTGAAAATATGAGACTGAATTAAACATTACTAAGTCTGTGGAATGGTTAGTGGACTCTTCGACCACTAATCTTACCATAATAAACTTGCTGGTGTAACTAAGCCACTCGGAAGACCACTAACCATTCCACTTCTCCTGCTCTGCCACTGTCCGCTCTTTCTTCCTCTTACCTTTTCCCTCTCTGTCTCTCTCTCGCTGCTCCTCACTTGCTGAAAACCGTGACTTCAATAAAGGTCTCTTACACTCTGTTTCCTCTACTTTCCTACATTTGTTCCCCTGTGAAATGGCTCCAAAAAAGAGAGAAACAAGTTTGCTGGAAATGTATTTTTCTGACATTTTTCTGTTCCAATGTGCAGCCTCCGGACAAAGAAAAAAAAAGGTTCAAAATGCAAAAAGTAAATTAATAACTAATTAAAACATGACAGAGCAGTCGCAAAGTGGCCAGATTGGTTTTATTCACCCCCAACACATTAGCGCCATGTTACAAAGTTTGCCAGTGAAGCGCTATTTTTAAGTATGGGCGAATTTTGCGAATTCGCGGTATGCAAATTCGTGCGAAAGCGTACTCGCGGTTCGCAAAATTCACGAATTTTCATGAGATTGCGGATTTTTTTATTTCTGCGAGTTCGCGAGATTTTTATCACCGCGAGCTGTTCAAATCTCCCGCCGGATGTCAGCTGCGTGTCGCATCTACGTATTCGCTATTGTTCACTCTCGCGATACGTGATCGCAGGCCCTTATGACGTATTCGCGTTCTCAAAGTCTCGCAGTGCAAGATGGCGGGACTCCATGACGTACTCGCGGTCGAAAAGTCTCGTGCGATCACGCCATGACGTACCCGCGGTCGAAAAGACTCGTGTGATCACGCCATGACGTACTCGCAGTCTAAAAGTCTCGCGTGATCACGCCAAGACGTACTCACGGTCTCACGCGATCACGCAGCAAGATCGGAAATGGTGCAGCGCACGCAAACCGGGAGGAAAACAACTCAAAATCACGGTAAGTCAACGCCGCGCGCGCGAGATTGTATTTTTGAAGCGCGACCAAGCAAAAAAAAATTCGCCAACTCGCAAATTGCCAATTTGTGGGCAATTTTGCGCGATTTGCGAAATTGCAAAAAATTCGCAAATTCCACAAGCGGATAAAATTTTCAGTCCATGCTTAGTTATTTTCGGGGAAGTGCACAATTCCTGGAGGTACTACAATACCTGTTTGACAGCTGGAGTGGGAAACATTTAATGTGATCCTTATCACTGTTTTCCTTATTTTAGTTTATAAAATGTGTACCGCAGCTCTGTGGATCTGGGATTTTTTTTTTCAAGAACGTTTATTGAACAAAATTGCACAGCAAGGTTACAAGATTGCACCGTTTCAAGACATCAGATACAGGCATACAATATATTTCAGCAAAGGTTACCTCGAGAATGAAACACTTACAATCAATACAGAGAAGAAATAGCGTGGGAGCACTAGGGCAGTAGAGTGAACCATGAAGAGAGGCACCTCGAGTAGGGGAGAGAGGCTGAAGGAGCAGAAGGGAGTGAGGGCGAGAAGCAAGCAACGCATTGACCTTCACAGGCGGCCGCCGCGGGCGGAGCTCTGGCGGGGAGTGTGGGAGAGGTCGCAGGGCGCTGAGAGTTGCGACTTAAAAGGTAAGACACGAGTGGACCCCATATGTCAATTGGGCGGGATCTGGCTGGCATGAGGTCCCAGAATTCGGACAGGAGAGTCTGACAGAGCGATGCATCCTCAAGCCAATGGGCGACCTTAGGTGCAGGCCTGCGACCCCAGCACATGGAGACCCTACGCCGCGCGAGGACAAGTAGCATGGCAATCAAGCGGCGGGAGGCATCTGGGCAAAATTTAACGAAGCCTAAGAGGCAAAGCAGAGGATTGGGCTGGACCAGCGACAAGGTGATTTCGGAAATAGCGGCGCAGACCTTGCGCCTGTATGCGGAGACCTGAGGGCACAGCCAGGCGATGTGGGAAAAGTCTGCCGCTGGAGCAGAGCAGCGCAGGCATCTATCATTGGGGATAAGTACCATCTTGTGTAACTGGGCACAAGTGCAGTAGAGCCTATGTAAATACTTATAGTGGATAAGGCACAGGGGGTAATTTGGGGATAGACGTTTAATCTGAATACAACAATAGAGCCAGTCAACTTAAGAGATTTCGACACCCAGGTCCTCACGCCACACGCGCCCGGTCAGTGGTAATGGAAGATGCTGCCAGTGTGAGAGAGCAGATTTTAGTAACTAGTTTCCGAGGGGAGGAGGAGGCGTAAAGGAAGTCAAGAGTGGCCATCAAGGGAGGGGGCTGAAGCTCCCTGCAGATGGCCCTAAGTTGATAGTAAAGCAGTGTCCATGGGGCCGGATTTGGCAGAGAAGAATGTGTCCGCAGGGTAGAGGTCCGACACTGTAGAAAGCCCCAAGCGAGTGGCGTGTTTAAACATACAAGAAGCCTGGAGAGGAGAAAAAGCCAGATGATGAGCAATTGGCATAGTGCTCGGGGAAAGCATCCCAGAGCTGGAAAATTTACGGAGCCCATCCCAGGCCCAGCGCAAGGTCTCCACTGTATCGATCTCAGTGCGTGGGAGTTTGGCCGGGGCGAACAAGGCGGTCGTGAGCCGCCACGGGGCAGCATGGTCGGCTTCCACCGCGACATGCGGCTGAAAAGGAGTAGGGTGGAGCCAAAAATTAAGAAAACTGGCCGGGGCACTAAGGGCATAACATTTTAAATCGGGGAGCCAAGGCCGCCACGCGACATCGGGAGGGTGAGAATATTATATGCGATCCTGGGCTGTCGACCAGCCCAGACCGGCCCAGACCAGAGTGATGAGCAAAGAGCGGATTTTGCGAAAAAAGCGTGCAGTGAGGGGGATTGGGATATTGACGAACAAATATAAAAACTTTGGGAGCACCACCATCTTGACGATGGCTATGTGACCGGACAGAGATGGAGGCAACCGGCTCTAGAGGGGAATCTTGGACTCAAACCAGTCCACCGCGTGGCCATAGTTATCTTTCCAAAGTTCGTCCACGTCTCTACTCAGCCAGATGCCTAAGTATCTAGTGGGACCCAATGCCCACACGAAGGGGTAATCCGGAGCGAAAGGCACCGTGGCGTCAGTGAGGGGGAAAAGCACGAACTTATTCCAGTTCACTTAGATTCCGGAGTAGCCCCCAAACCGTATTACCTCAAACTAGTGGGCTGAGGTTCTCCTGAGGATTGCGGACATACAAAGTAACATCATCCGCGTACATGGAGACTACAAGAGCACAAGCCGCAAAGCTGATGCCTTTCTCGGTGTGGTGCTGTCGAAGTCTAGCTGCAAGGGGTTCCATTGCAATGGCGAAAAGCATGGGTGACAGCTGGCATCCCTGCCGGGTACCACGCTCGATGGAGATGGGCTCAGATATTTGACCGTTAATCCGGAGACGGGAAGTGAGAAGGGTGTAGAGAAGTAATATTTTACGCATGAAGACCGGGCTGAACCCCAAGCGGGGTAGGAGATATAAAAGGAAAGGCCACTAAGGTATCAAAGGCTTTGGTGGCGTCGAGCAGGGCGGCCACTGCCAGGAGCGCAGGGTTAATTTGATGGAGGACGAAAAAGATGGTCCGGAGATTGTGAGAGGTCGTCCTGACCAGGAATGAAACCGGACTGGTCCGGGTGGGCAATGAGTGGCACGAGAGTAGAAGGCATGAGGCAAGTAGCTTAGCGAAGATTTTATTGTCAGTGTTAATTAGTGACAAAGGACGATAGGAGTCTCGCAGGTCAGGGGGTTTGTCCGGCTTAAGGAGTAAAGTGAGTAAAGCCTCACGGAGCGAGGGGAGAAACTGACCGTTCTCATAGGATTCGTTGTACATGCAGCTAAGTGCGGGACCAGAAGAGGAGCGAAGGACTTATAGAAGGAGTCTGGCAGGCCGTCCGAGCCGGGGGCCTTCGTCACCAGGCATGCCATTGATCGCAGCTAGGATTTCTTCTTTGGAGAAGGGCTCATCAAGGAATTCCCAGTGGGGGTTGCCAAGCCAAAGGAGCTGAAGGGTATGAAAGTATTGATCGAGAACCTCCCGCAGGGGCACAGATCCGGCCGTGTAAAGTTGTGTGTAAAATGAAGTAAATCGCGCTTTGATTTCCTCTGGGGACGCGGTTCGAGCAGGGCCTCCATCCCGAAGGGCGGTTATATAGGACGCAGCGCAGGGTGGGCGGAGGAGGTTGGCGAGGGTCTTAATAGAGCAATCGCCCTCACCGAAGCGACTCGCCCGCGCCTCTTTACCGAGAAACGCGAGTTCTCTGTTGGCCTCATCGGCGAAGTTGGTGAGCTACCCCCGAATCTGAGCTAGCGTGTCAGGTTTGGGGTCCCCGGAGTGAGAGGAGTCCAGAGCCTTAATCTCCATTTCCAATTTATCAAGAGTGCCGCAGATAGCGGGGACGCTGCGTGAACCAGCCATTTTGGTGTCTCTGGACGCCACTATGGCGTTTGATACGCTGGACTGGCCATATCTTTGGGCGGTCCTCTCTAAATTTGGTTTCGGCCCGAACTTTATTAAATGGGTGAAATTGCTTTACACCGATCCTTTAGCACAAGTGGTCGTAAACTGCCGTGTCTCCGCCCCATTTGCCCTCAGAAGAGGGACGCGCCAGGGCTGCCCTTTGTCTCCTCTTTTATTTGCCCTCGCTTTGGAACCACTGGCGGCCTGGTTGAGATGGGAGCAATCTTTGAAAGGCATTAGATGGAACTCGGACTTTGAGGACCGGGTGTCCTGTTGTACCGCACGTCACCTCGGAAATCGTTAATCGTCCTCTTCGACGTCTTGACCTCCTTCCGTAAAAACTCTGGCCTCGTCATCAACTGGTCTAAGTCGTGCGTTTATGTTCTCTCAGGCGAGGCTCCTCTCTTGCCCCGCGGCTGCCCTATTTCGGTGGTGCGGGAAGGTTTTAAGTATCTGGGGATCTTTATTACCTTAGACCCGGTACTTCATTATGAGCGCAATTTGCTGCCCCCGCTTCAGCGCCTTCGAGCTGATGTTGTCGCGTGGGGTAAGCTCCATCTCTCCCCCCTGGGACGAGCTGCGCTGTTCAAGATGATGTCGCTGCCCCGGTTTCTTTATGCGCTTCAAAACACGCTCGACACGGTGCCTGCTAGCTACTTTCGGGAGGTTGAAAGTCTAGAGAGGCGATTAGTATGGGGGGGCCGTTCCCGTATTGCCCTGGCGAAGATGACGCTCCCGTGGTACGATGGGGGCATTGCACTTCCCGATATTCGCCGTTACTATTGGGCCTCTCAGCTAGGGGCGATTAACCATGGTACTTATGGTCCTTTGCCGAATCCGGCGTTTGAAATGGACAAGTGGCTGTTGCCCGGCGGAAATTTTAACAGGGCTCTGTACGCGAGGTCTGTCTGCAAGACCCTCACGGGCCCCACCATGACAGCCGTGCAGGTGTGGTATCGTGCGACGGCGGCTCTGGGCTGGACAGATAAACTGACTCGTGCGACTCCGCTTTACACGTCTGATAGGCTCGGGTCCCTCTGGAAATCGAAGGGTTTTGACAAGTGGGATGTGATTGGTATCAGCAGGGTGAATGATGTGTGGTCCAAGGGTAAGGTCAAGACGTTTGAGGAGCTGAAAGCTGAGTATGACTTGAATGATAGGGAGTTCTTTCGCTATGCGCAAATTCGACACGCGATATTATCTGTTTTCCCCCCGGGCACAGATATCCCGGAGGCGTCCCCGCTGGAGGATCGGATTCTGGACGGGTACGTCCCGGACAGTACGATTTCGCTCATATACAAAAAGTTGATCAACAACAGGATTGACCTCCTCTGCCACCTTCGAGAGGTCTGGACCAGTGATGGGTTGGAACTTGATGATGAGGACTGGCAGGCGGCGATCTCTTCCCCGAAGGAAGTGGCGATCCCGGCGCGCCTTAGATTTGTGCAGCTCAAAATTCTTCATAGGGTGTATGTGACTGGTCCCAGTCTGGTGCGCATGGGATTCTCTGTGGATGGTCTGTGCAGACGTGGTTGTGGTCTCGTGGGTACATTTCTCCATATCATTTGGGAATGCCCTGTCGTGATGCGCTACTGGACTCGGGTGCATGAGGTTATGAGTGAGGTCACGGGTGTGCGGTCCATGCCTGAGGCGAGGAGATGCTTGTTGAATGTCTGGGAGCCGAATGATTACAACGGTGCGCAGCTTCGCTGGGTGACCCTGGGTAATATGATTGCTAAGAGAGACATTGCCCAATTGTGGGGTGCTCAGAGGCCGCCGACGGTTCTGCTGTGGCAACAAAACATGGATTGGTGCATGTTTCGAGAGAAGACAGTCTATGTTGCCCGTGGCACGCCCCATAAATGGGGAACGATCTGGAATCAGTGGAACACATACCGTGGTGATATATGTACCCCCCCTCCCACAGACTTTGAAACTGACTTATCTTCCTCCCAGCCTATTGTTTCCTCCACGACTGATTAGTTCTTGCTTGCTCCTGGTCTCCCTTCCCCCCCCCTTCCACACTGTATGGATCTGCCGATTGGTCTGCATGCGTACTCCCTCCCCCGACACCGATGCGACACATCTGTAATGTAATGCCTTGTGTTTTGTTTTCTTTATTTGTTTATGTAAGTTTTGAATTTAATAAAAAGTTTTCAAAAATAAAAAGAGTGACGCAGATAGAGAGTAGGACACCAGACTGTTTGGAAATACATTCCCCACAAATAACGGCCTTAAAACCCTTCCAGAGCGTGGAGGGAGAGTCGACAGTGCCTTCTTTAAGCTCAAAATAATTAGTGATTGCGGTTTGTATCTCGTCACAGAAGACCGAGTCGCATAGCGCATTGGGGTGGGGGGGGGGGCTACCAGGAGAGCGTGCGACAAGGGGAGTGAGGGAGGCGCAGACAGAGGCGGACAGGAGCGTGATCTGAGAGGGTGCGCGCCATGTGGTCGACAGAGGTGAGCCAAGCGAGGACGTCCAGGGTGGTGATCCAGAGGTCAAGGTGGGACCAACAGCTGCGGGAGCCAGTTACGCAAGTGCCCTCGCGTGCCTCGGGGCGAGTGTAGCGCCATGCGTCATACAGGGAGTTATCAGTGAGAATGGAGCTTAGGAGTGTAGCTGTGTGCGGGTGGAAACGTGTGGACCGGAACGATCCAATGTGGTGGACACTTTTACATTAAAGTCTCCTCCCCAGAAGAGCGCGGCAGGGCCCAGAGACAAAATGTGGAGCCAGACTTGCGCAAAGAAGTCCCGGTCGTCATTATTGGGACCGTACATCGCAGCGAGTGTCAGTGGCTGGGCATGAAGGGTACCATGAAGAATCACGAAGCGTCCCCCAGGGTCGGCGACTACCTGGGAAATCTGCCCCAGAAGCCCTCTGCGCAGCAGGATGGACATCCGAGAGAGTAGTTACAGTAGAAAGAGGAGTGTATTTCGCCCCCATGCCTGGAGAGAAGTCTGGAGGAGGTACCAGGTGGGTCTCCTGTATAAAACAAATGTCTCCCTTATGCCAGGTGAGGTGGGCATGGACCAGGCGCGCCTTGTGGTGGTCGTTAAGCCCCTGGATGTCCTAGGTCCAGAAAGTGGTGTCTGTCATGGTGCCATGTCAAGGAAAGTAGTGTTGAGAGAAGTGGGAAGTGAGGGAGAAACCTCATGCAGACGCAAGGAGTGGTGCCGCAGGTAGCAGAGGGAAAAGCACAGTGCAAAAACATTTGAAGCGCAATACAATAACACAGTCAAAATCACAACCAAAGCCTCATAGGGAGGCGACAGCCCCAAGACCACAATACCCTCAGTAGGGAAATGAGCAACAGATGTTCATTAAGGACACATTACAGTGAACCGGAGGGGTGCAGCAGAAAGACCTGCACAAATGGAATGACGTGTCATGGAGGGACCAGGAGGAGAAGCATGTACCAAAACAAACAATACGGCCTCAGAAGGAGGCAACAAACCCCAGGAGCACCCCTCCCCACCAACCACACCAACCCTCCAATCAGGCTTAGAGGCCACCCAAACACACCCCGGGGAAGTCTATGTCCAAGGAGGGAATCATCCCGTGGAAGGCATGGCGTTGCTCAGCATACACCCCTGCCGAAGAGGCAGGGTGGCCAAGCCATATGTCGAAGCAGACAACAGAGGAAAGGACACCAAATGATCATGGACACCAAGCCCGAAGCATATCTATGATGAGAAGTGCCCTGCGGAAGAAAAAAAAAATGCAAAGTGGGCCAAATCAAAACAGGAAATTGAGCAACATGAAGAAGACCCAGCAAAAAAGTCAACGGTTCACCACAGTTCAGTCATTGTTGCTTAAGTTGCAGTCGGCAGTGGCTTGGGAGTTAGCAGGAGAGGATCGATGTAACCTGTCTAGTTTCTTAGCAAAGGCCAAAGCATCCTTAGGATCCGGGAAAATAAGCGTCTTGGAGCCTTGCCTGACTTGTACTTTAGCAGGATATGCCAGGGAGGACGAGACTTCATGCTTTTGGAGGATCCGTTTCGCAGGGAGGAACTCACGGCGAGCAGCCTGCACCCCTATGGTGCAGTCGTGATAGAACGACAAGGAGTTGCCTTGATGACCGATCTTGCCCTTCTCACTGGCCGCTCGAAGTATGGTGCCACGGCCCCTGAAATGAAGGATTTTGGCAATGATTGGGCGAGAAACGAGGGAGCGGTGGGCCCGCTAAACATTGAAGACCAAAGAAAGGACATCACCAAAAAGTTTGCGGATGAGCTGTTCTACAAAGTCCTCCATTCGCGAGAAATTGGTGGATTCGGGCACACCAGTGATGCGAATGTTGCTCCTACGGGAACACGCCTCCAAATCCTCATTTTTGTTCCGTATAAGCTCAGTATCATATCCATCTGAAGAAGCTTTTGGTGATCCTGAGTGGCGGCATCTTCAGCGTCAGAGACCCTCGTTTCAACATGTAGCTGCCAAGCATCATGAGTGTCCACACGGGCCTTGACCGTGTCCAGACGGGACAACAGCTGTTCAAGTTGGGCCGCAATGCCTGCAGATTTAACTTCCAGCATGATGGACTTGAGATCATCCTCCTGTGTTAAGGCTCAAGGATGGGGGTTAGCAGGTCACCCCCATTAGTGATCACACCATCCTGTCGCGTTTGCCAGCGCTGGTCGAAGGCGATCTTTGGTTGTTTGGGGTCAGTCTTCTCCATGGCAGGGTGAAGGCAGTTGAGGGAAGTAGCCAGGCAACAGGAGGGGGGCCGCAACTGGGGGGCAAGATGGCAGTGCCTTAGGGTGTGGAAGAAGCATCACAGGCGAGAAAGTGGTGGGTCAGACAGTTAGGGCGAGGAGGCAGTGGTGCAGGCCCTCAGTAAGCAGGCAGCGGCCAGGCCAGATGCAGGGTGCGGCGCGGGAGTCGCAGATATCGTCCCTCACGATGACAGGATGTGACAGGTGCCCAGCAGGTCTGCGGGTCCCAACAGAGGGATGGCACAGAGGGTGGCGCGGTAGGGCCACCGGACTGGCGAGGAGGTGCAGGGAGTCCGTAGAGATGGGTGCTGCCTGGTGCGGAGTAGTCTCAGCAGTGTCAGCCCAGTCGCAGGCGCCACAGAGGATGGGGCAGCTGCAGGGGCAGTAGCAGCGGGGAGGCACTGGGGCGTGCAGCCCCCGGCACGGGGCCAATGTAGCGAGGCAAGCGGGTGGGGGCACTACCAGGATACCCCAGCGGCCGTGTTGGAGGATAAGCCCCGTGGTGCGACTTGCATGCCCCCAATCCTGCAGCGGAAGCCCCCATAGCAGTGGCACCCACCTGGATCGGCGGGAGATAAGCAGCAGACGGGCCCCCAGTGGGCCACCATGAGAGGAGGAGCGTGAAGTGAAGATGGCCGCTGAGGCCGGTTCAGGTAGCCGTGAGTAACTGGCTCGCTATGTATTGAGTAATTGTGGTTTTAAAGCTTGCCCACTTCTTTACCAGTGTTTTAAAAAACATACTTGCACATTTTTCTTCTTATCCGCATTTTAAAAATCAATTTGGCACTCGAGAACCTTTTGTTCTCTTCTTTCGGTTCACATGCTGATCTGTTGCCGATCTATTCGCTTCCATTGAGTGCTAGTGAAGTGTTCGTATTAGGCTACTCCTAAGATGGCGGCGCTTTAACCCCGCGATCTGTACCATCCTAGATTCACGGGGGCTCGCTCGTCAGGGCGACATTCTTGCCACCTTCTAGCTGATACTGCCACCTTAAAAAGCGACCTGATGCAAGCGCGCAGCCGTGAGTAACTGGCTCGCTATGTATGGAGTAATTGTGGTTTTAAAACTTGCTCACTTCTTTACCAGTGTTTTTAAAAACTTACTTGCACAATTTTCTTCTTACCCGCATTTTAAATATCAATTTGGCACTCGAGAACCTTTTGTTCTCTTCTTTCGGTTTCACATGCTGATCTGTTGCCGATCTATTCGCTTCCATTGAGTGCTAGTGAAGTGTTCGTATTAGGCTACTCCTAAGATGGCGGCGCTTTAACCCCGCGATCTGTTCCATCCTAGATTCACGGGGGGCTCGCTAGTCAGGGCGACACTCTTGCCGCCTTCTCGCTGATACTGCCATCTTAAAAAGCGACCTGATGCAAGCGCGCAACCGTGAGTAACTGGCTGGCTATGTATTGAGTAATTGTGGTTTTAAAACTTGCTCACTTCTGTACCAGTGTTTTTAAAAACTTACTTGCACAATTTTCTTCTTACCCGCATTTTAAAAATCAATTTGGCACTCGAGAACCTTTTGTTCTCTTCTTTCGGTTTCACATGCTGATCTGTTGCCGTTCTATTCGCTTCCATTGAGTGCTAGTGAAGTGTTCGTATTAGGCTACTCCTAAGATGGCAGCGCTTTAACCCCGCGATCTGTTCCATCCTAAATTCACGGGGGGCTCGCTAGTCAGGGCGACACTCTTGCCACCTTCTCTCTGATACTGCCACCTTAAAAAGCAATCTGATGCAAGCGCGCGCGCAGCGGGAGTGCCGATGGCGCGTCAGAGGCAAGCCCGTCTGCGCCCGACGCGACCAGCAACTATGCTGCAACCGACATAAATCCGCCTAGCCAACTTAAGTATGCCGCTGAAGAGCTTCTGTTACTCAGAGGTAAAATTACTTCATCTTGTACCGTGTGCAACTTTTCACAGCATAGATTCAATTGCTCTAGCTGTGGTTTTACGCTGGGATTTAAACACTAAAACCCAGCCATTTCCGCATCTAGAGGCAGGGATACCTCCACACATAAAATTTCCTCCCCAAAGGCAGGCAAACATCTTCATTTTTGGAGCATTAATTGTCGCTCCCGCCCAAAGAACAAAGCACACATATTTGATTTTCTGACTTCAATGATGCCCGATGCCGTGTTCCTGACTGAAACCTGGCTTCATGCCAGCTCAGGTCCAGATGTTGCTAGCGCCCTTCCTCCTGGTTATGTTATCTCCAGAAGTGATCGAGGAATTAAGAAAGGTGGCGGGATCGCCATCATTTTCAAAGATATCTATTCCTGTAAACTTAAGCCCCAACCCTTCCCAGATTGTGAAGCTGCTCTGTTTAAACTGGCTGTTTCTCCCCAAATAACCTTATCGGGTATGCTTATCTATCGCCCTCCGGGGAATCCTAAGAACTGGCTGTCCACATTTCCTGACTTAGTGGCCCCGTTTGTCATGAAGGCTGCCAATTTTACTATTTTGGGGGACCTTAACCTCCATTTAGAGGACCCCCTGGACACTGGGAGCTCAACTCTGTTAGCTGATCTTGAAGCTCTCAATTTGCTGCTACATAATCAGGGTCCTTCTCATCAGGCGGTTCATTTGCTGGATCCTATTATTTCCAACTTGGAGCGGGACTGCGGTGTACTCGCATTACCCCTAGGGTGGTCCGACCACTATGCCATCCTATTTAGCCACCCCGGGGGATATCAGGCCTACCGGAAGGTGATGACCTAGGCAGCAGGAGGTCCTGGAAGAACCTAAGCCTAGACTCCTTTAACAATCTGCTAATGGTAAATCCTCCAGACATCAACCTACCCTTGCGGTATCCGACTGGTTAGTCAAGTCCATTGATACCTGTCTGCCCTTGGCTTTAAAATGCAGTTTTACTCACCATCCTCCTGCCCCATGGTTCAACAATGAGCTAAAGGCCATGAAATCAAAGTGAAAGAAGATGGCGTAAGACCTACTCCCCGAGTGGCAAGTCCGACTACAAGGCCTCTTTAAATACGTATCATCTGGCATGTAAAGCGGCGAAAATATCTTTTGTCTCGAATGCTATTACTAACTCAGTGAACCGACCCCGGGCCTTATTCTCCATGGTCAAGAAGCTGGCAGGATCAAACACGGCTCCGCTGCCACCGGCCCTGGATGACACCCAATGCAATGATATTGCAAATTATTTCACCACTAAGGTTGAAACAATATATAGCTCACTAAAGACCTCCAATCCTGCGAATATAGTGAGTCCCCTGACCGATATGGCAAGCGGGAGTCATTATTCCTCAGCAGTTAAGATCTCCACATGGTCTCCTTTTGACGATGGATCTTTTTTGGACTGCCTAGCCAGGGTAAAATCTGGCTCTCCTTTAGACCCTCTCCCTGCAAACATCCTGCAACAGCTTTCTCGAGAGGCCCTTGGTATCCTCAAAGCACTTCTAAACGCTTCTTTACGAGAATCATACGTTACCCTAGACTGGAAGCGCGCAATGGTGGTTCCTTTGCTGAAAAAGTCTGGAGCGGATCCTACGGTCATGTCAAACTTCTGCCCTATCTCACTGTTGCCGGTCCTTTCCAAAATTTTGGAAAAGCACGTAAATTGTCAGCTCTTGGCCCACGTGGAAAGTTCGGGCTTTTACACCCGTCCCAATCAGGATTCAGAACTCATTTTTCTACAGAAACCACTTTGCTGGGGGTCACAGAGAAGTTGCGCTCCTGCCTGGATAGAGGGGAGACTACGGCGCTCATTCTACTAGATCTGAGCGCCGCATTCGACACAGTGTCACATTCCATCCTTTTAAAGTCTCTCCAGTCGGCGGGAGTCGTAGGGCCCGCGTTAACTTGGTTGTCCTCCTTTCCCAGTGACCGTACATTTCAGGTTTTCTCTTCTAAATTTTCATCTACTATCAGGTCATCTGCGTACGGAGTTCCCCAGCGGTCCACTTTGAGCCCTGTGCTCTTTAACATCTACGTGAGACCCCTGGCATCTATTGTGGAGGATGCGGGTTTATCCCTCTTCTCGTACGCTGATGACACGCAAATCATCTTTTCTTTGTCTTCTACTAAGGAAGGTTCTTTTTCCTCCCTCCAGGTTGGTTTACGGCGGGTGTCGGAATGGATGTGTGCTAATCTGTTGAAATTAAATGGAGAGAAGACCGAGGTTGTCATCTTAGGCAAACACAAGCACCTTTGGGGGCCCCAACATTGGCCATTGGAAATGGGCACTCTTCCTCAACCGGTTACCCATGTTCGCAACCTGGGGTTTATCATCGATAACAACCTCTCAATGCGGCAACAGGCGGTTAGCGTTGCTTCCACATGCTTTACTATTCTAAGATGGTTGCGGAAGATCATCTGGATCCTTCCAGACGGTAGTCCAGGCACTTGTCACCTTGCGCCTGGACTACGGGAACGTTCTGTACCTGGGGGAAATCAGGAGGTGCTGAAGAAACTCCAGGTAGTCCAGAATAACGCAGCCCGCCTTTTATGTCAGATCCCAAGGAGATCATCTATCTCTCCTGTCTTGCGGGATTTACATTGGCTCCGCATTGAGAGTCGTATTAAATTTAAAACCCTGTGCCTTATTTTTAAAATCAATCAAGGGTCAGCCCCTCTTTATCTTCAGGAGATTGTCCATCCATATGTCCCTCTTCGGCCCTATGTTCAGCCACCCAAGGCAACTTGGTAACACCTAGCTGTAGACTATCCAGAATGGGTAGTCGTTCCTTTGCATTTCTCGGCCCCAGATAATGGAATTCTCTTCCCTGGTCTATGAAACAGGAACCTCGTTATCTTCGGTTCCGGCGAGATCTTAAGACTTGGCTTTTTTCTCAGGGATTAGCTATCCGGTTATTCAGTTGCAGTAGTTGAACTACCTGCGCCAGGAAACCCTGTCTAGGGTAGCTGTGGGCATTATACATTTAATTAATAATAATAATAAGGGCCGGGGTGCCCACCAGGACGCCTCCCCAGCCGGCACCAACAGGCAGAGAAAGCGTGGCAGCAATGGAAGGGCTTAGGGCCGGACACCAGACGGTATAGCGGCTGTGGAGGGCCGGCCGCAAGGCGGTGGTGAAAGGTGGGCAGCCAGTAGGCCGGAGTCGAAGGAAGGCAGAGATGTCCCTGGTAGCCACAGCGGAACACCGCAGGGAGCCAGGGGGGCCCCCACCAGAAGAGGATAACGGGCAGCGGGGAGTCACTGGGGGTGCATACCCAGGGCCCGGGGTATGCAGTCTGTCGCGGCGAGTGCCAGTAGTTGGAAAATGGCGCACGCGCAATGTGAAGGCCCGGGCCGGACGGTGCGACTCATGCGCCCTCGATCCCGCCACAAGATGCCCCCATAGCGGCAGCACTCACCAGCTCCGGCAGTCGAGCGTTGAAGATGGTTCACAGGCCGAAGCTCTGGTCACAGTAGGCCGCAAACGAGGAGTAGCAGGAGGTCCGGGCCACGCCAGCAGAGGGGCCTGGAACCCAGGCCCGGCGGCAGAACACGCCTCAGCAGCGACGTAGGGGGCCGAAAGTAGGATCAGACGGTGCCCCAGGACCAGGTGAGTCCGGATGGCATGGTATCAGGTGCTTACGATGGGGAAGTCTGCAGGATTGGCAGAGCCCATTCAAAGTGTGACCATCTTGCAGCCAGCTAAGCCACGCCCCCTGTGGATCTGGGATGTGATCTTTTTAACCCATACTCCTAACGTTTCGTAAGAATATATCCAAAGGACATTGAAATGGGTCCCTTCTGGGCCCTGTAATCATGTCCTTAACTTTTCAGGTAAAAACACTCATTGATTTCTGAATAATGAGTGTAAAAGTGTTAAGGTAACCATGTTGTTCTGCTAATGTTTCAAATGCTTTACTTAATCTTGCATACCCTATGAGGCTTTGCTTTTTCCAGGAAGTTCCCCCTTTTTTAGGTTGAGCCTGGGCAGCGTGCATGTGCTGCTCTGCGAGGCATGTAGTATTGAGTTAGGGATGTGAAGCTCCGCCCACTCTCCTCCACATTTCTCATTGGTTTGTGTCATTGTCCACTGTGGACTGCAGCTGTACATTAGTCAAAAGGCTTAGTAGCCCATCCTTAGTACCGCTTTGTCTCATTTTGTAACCTCCCATGGCGACACCCCCTGTTACGTGTGTTGTTGCTCAGTAGGCTTTATTTACAGCCTCCGACCACTCTTTTCATAAATAGCTTTCACAATGACTGGAGGGAAACGCTTCATTTCTCCTCCTGCAGCCATTTGCTGCTCTGCCCAACTTCCTTCTTCTCTCGCTCCCAGTTACGTTTTACCTATTTCTTTTTATGCTGAAAGCGGCCGCCCACAATTTCTTTTCGTTTTCATTACTTATGGTACAATTGCGTCACACTTGTGGGTATCGTGATTGCTCAAAAAGTACAGAAATAGGAAAAAAAACAAATCTATTTATTTACTTTTGATGCAATTGCAGCACGCGTGAGGGTGACGTGATTGGAAGACAAGTGATGAAAGTGAAATAAATGGCGGGTGGCCGCTTTCAGAAATAGAAATGTCCTTCTTTTCTATTTCTTTGCATGCTGAAAGCGCCCGCACACCATTTCTTTTAGTTTTTATTACGTTTGTTACCAGGGTTGGATTGGGATTAAAAATCGTCCCGGGGGGGGGAGGAGCTACGCCAGCAACCAAGATGGCCGCGTAAGCTCCCGGCTCCGCCGACCTCCGCCAGCAGCTCGAATATCCTTCCTTTAATCCTGAGCTCACACCAGATTTCCTTGTTCATGAAGTTTTTCTGCTTCTAAAGGTGCAATCCCGAGTTTTCTACCTCATCGGCTGACGAAGATACGCCGTATTTCCATTCTCGGCCTAACAACGTGTGGAAGCCGGGGCCTCGATTTCTAGCCTATCCGGGTTGGAATTGATCAACATCGGCCGTGAGACCTGGACTGAGCCCGGTCTCCCGAAGGATGCCGTGAATTGTTGATTTTTGGTGACGATCCTGTGCATGACCTACACCGAGGACACTCCAGCGTGTCACACCGGCTGCCGCGGTGGGGGTCCGGTGCCCGAAGACCTTGCTGCCCTCCCGGGGTCGACGGGCTGGGGCCCTCGCTGACGACGAAGGTGAGTTCTGCTAGACGAGGAGCGCCCACTGTTCAACATCGGATTTGCGTGGCCTGTTACCCCGGAGTAGCCGGCCTCCGGGGTTCAAGTCCTGCTCTGTCTCCTACTGAGAGGGGATGGAGCGGTCGGAAGGCACGCCATCGCTGCAGGCCGTTATGGCCGCCATTGGGGCGCTCCGTTCGCACACCATCGCTGTGTTCCGGACACTGATTGTGAAAGTGGACGGTATCCTGGAACCGGAGGACGACTCTTTGTTAAGTTTCCAGCTAGCTGTGGTACCAGCGGTGCACCGAACGTCTGGAATCGAGGTCCCCGTGCAGATCCCGGATTTAATGAGCCTTGGCGGTCCCCAATCAACAACAAGCCAGCCCGTGCTTATCGCCAGCGTCTCCTGCTCGATTCTGCTGCCGCCTAATACATCTATAGACGGTCTTCTGTGTGGTGACAAGTTCCTCAGTGACTGTTCGAGATACTCGCTGTTCTCGGACACCTTTCCTCGTTCGATTCGTGAACTTTTATCCTGTATTCGATCCTACTGCACTGACATGAACTTTTATGAACGCTTTGCCTTTTCCATCAAGATGGTGGCTCGAGTGAAGAAGACTCTTCTGAAAGATCGTACTGGCAAGGGCTGAACTTGATCGCTTAGATCTGATATAATAGCTTTATTGCAATGCCGGGGTTGTGCCTATACTGTGACGGGAGTTTGGTGGTTATTGACTATACTCCCCGACTGATTTGTATATTTTGCTGAATGTTGGCTTTATCACGTCTCGGGGTGGTCGCTGTTGGCGGGGGGTACGGGAGACCGGGAGTGTGTTTGCTTTCTCCTCCTCCACTTTCTCTCTCTTTCCCTTCTTTTAGGGTAGTCCTTGGGCGACAGGCACGCTGCTAGTGGGGTTAGGCCGTAGCCATTGCAGGGGTGCAGGGTGGGGGGTTAGGGGAGGGTTTTTTTATTTTGCCTTTGTTTTGTTCTATGGCCCTTTTGTCTTCCTTTTTCCTTTCTACGAGAGGTGGGCTGTTTCTTCTTCATGGATCCTTTATTGTCCGGGTTTCTACACTGGCTTTAATTATCCTGTATCATTGAGGACGGGGTCGGGCGGGTGGGATTGTTTTGGATCGTATAATAGACTGTTTATTTCCTTTTTCTAATGTGCGTGATCGCGATAGGCCGTGTGTTCCTTACGATGGTTGTTGTATGTATATTTCCCCCGCCAGTCCCGGTTCTGCATTTTACCGTTTGACACCTGATATCTGTAATGCCTACTCTTATCTTACTGTTAAAATAAAAAATATATACAAAAAAAGAATTCGTCCCGGGAAAGATAAAAAAAAGTGGCCCACATTTGCATATTGCCTTTGCAAAACGCTGCTTCGGCAAACTTTTATAAGAAAAAGGGGTGGGTGGTAAAAAAATGCTCGGACTAGCTTGCACTGTTGAAACATACTTGAAAACAAGTAAGGCCACTTTTGCTCCGGCCCCCTGCCCCGCGCAATATGCATATGTAAATGGACCGGCCCCTGCGAGAGAAAGGGAGTGACACCTCTGCCCTTTAATAAAAAAAGAGGTAATTGAGGCCACTCAGGCACCCACTGGGCTGCTCATCGGAGCGCAGAAACCGCCAAATTGCCCCCCCAGACTGCTCAAAAAAGCATCCCACTGCTGGAACTGGACACCGGCCCCTCGGGCATTGCCCGAGTGCCCGCGTTACCAATCCAACGCTATTTGTGGCTTAACTTCCAGCCAGTCACTGAAAGAGACGTCTTTAACATCATTTCCAAACTCAAGCCTTCCTCCCACACCAAAGACCCTCTCCCCTCCAAACTTGTCCAAAACCTCAAACACATCATCACCCCTTACTGGACCTCTATTATCAACAGCTCCCTTGCCACCGGCTGTGTCCCCACTTCATTGCAACTAGGCTATATCACCCCCATTATCAAAAACCCTTTGGCAGACCCAAACGACCTCAATAACCTTTGTCCCATCTCCAACCTTCCCCTTCTTTTCTAAAGCCCTGGAAAAATGTGTCCTTCTCCAACTAGATAGACACATTGAACACTTCAACTTACTAGACCCCTTCCAATCTGGCTTTAGGAAAGGATGCAGCACTGAAACCGCCATGCTAAACATTATTGACGACATCCACCACTCACTTGACAATGGTGAATCTAGCCTGCTGATCCTCCTTGATCTCTCTGCAGCGTTTGATACTGTTAACCACTCTGCTCTACTAAATGTTCTTAGAGATCGATTCGGCCTGAATGGTACGACACACAAATGGTTTGTCTCATACCTACAACACCGTTCTCAACAAATCAAAATCCGAAATTGCCTATCTAACCCTACCTCCATCTCCTTAGGAGTTCCGCAAGG
This sequence comes from Lissotriton helveticus, assembly GCF_964261635.1. Lineage (NCBI taxonomy): Eukaryota > Metazoa > Chordata > Amphibia > Caudata > Salamandridae > Lissotriton > Lissotriton helveticus. The sequence continues at coordinate 351,874,696 of NC_136065.1, read as the reverse complement.
ATCCATCCTCTCTCCCACTCTCTTTAACCTTTTCATGGAACCCCTCACACTCATTCTTAAACAAGCCGGGATCAACTACCATCTCTATGCTGACGACACCCAACTCTATTATAAGATTAAAACTCATGCTGACATCCTTCAACTCAACAACACTCATCAAGATCCAATCCTGGTTCCACAGTAACCACCTCAAACTCAACCCTAAAAAAACTGAAATCATTCTTTTTTCCCCTAAAAATAACCAGCTCCCCATTCAGAAGTGGATCTCTGACCTTAACGCCCTCAACTGCTCCTTATCTTTGTCCTCCTCAGTCAAATCACTAGGGATCTCCCTGGACAACCTCCTAACCCTCAAGGTACACATCAATAATTCTGCCAAAGGAGCCCTCTTCACTCTCCGCCACCTTAAAAAAATCAAGCCCTTCATCCCGATCGATGATTTCAAACTAGCAGTCCAATCCCTTGTTCTTTCTCGCATCGACTATGGCAATGCCATTCTCACCGGAATTCCCAAGATCCACCTAGCACCTCTTAAATCTGTGCTAAACCTTGCAGCTAGGCTTACCTCAGACTGCAAGCGATTCGACCACATATCCCCTGCCCTTAAAACCCTTAAATGGCTCCCCATTGAAGGTAGATCCATTTACAAAACGGCCTGCATTACACACAAAATTCTCCATCAGAATACACCGACCTACCTCGCTAGCAAACTCACTAAAGCCGGTTGCTCCCGCTCCTTGAGAAGTACTAACACCCTCCTTCTTATCCCCCCCCTTCTAAAAAAGAAAACCACCCAGTCTAGATCCTTTTCTGGCAACGCTCCTTGCATTTGGAATGCCCTTCCAACTGACCTTCGCTGCAACCCTTCCTACTCTTGTTTCAAAAAAGAACTCAAACTACATCTCCTCAATAAATACTGGGGACCCTAATCCATATCTGTTCTCTTCCACTGGCTACATCTGTCCGACCCTAGATGCATTCGCCCTCCCTTGTTTTTTGCCTTACTCGCCCTTTCTCCTCGTCACTTCCCCCTCCCTATTTACCGCCTTCACTCCTCCTTGCTCCCCCCTTCCCTTGTCCACCCTCAGCCCGCAGCCCCTTCAACCCCCTCCCATTTCTGCCCCTCCCGCTTCTCTTCCGTACCAACCTAATGGACCACTAACCTTCCTATCCTGACCCTGCAATTTTCCGCTTTTTTTCAATTTGTGCCTTTTGATATGTTTGATTTATCACATCTTACACATTTTGTTGTGCTTATTTCCCATATTTATCTTTTTGAAATCTGTCAGACGGAGACTTTTATGTTGTTTATTTACATTGATGCTATGTATGTCCCCTGTTTTATTGACCTTTCTTGTCTCTAAAATTGTAAAGCGCTCTGATACCCCCGGGTCCAGCCAGCGCTATATAAAACCTCTAAAATAAATAAAATAAATAAATACATTTGTTACAATCACGTCACCCGTGGGGGTGCTACGATTGTAACAAAAGTAAATATTTACTGCTGCTAGGCGGGACTGCTGTCCTCAGCCCCAGGAGCGAGGTCAAAGTTTGCAAACCGCTTAAATGCACATGTTAAACAGAGCTGGCCTCCAGTCCTGCTCGCTTCTGTGTAAAGGCTCCTGGCCCCTTTTAAATATTAGCATTTCTTACAAGGTTCTTGTTATTTTGATAACATGCCTGAAGCTATCACAATTCAGGGCATGGATCCTTGCTGCAAAGCCAACCCTACCTCCTAGAAGCCCCATCACGTGACCAAGTGCTTTTCACCTACAGAAAGAACAGGCGTCTTTTTGCCATTTCATTCTCGGCTCTGATCTGTCACACTCTTCTGGCGAGGCTGCGAGATGTCAGGTGCCACCCGAGAGCTCCGTGGGGACACCAAGCCTGCTGATCATGACATGTAACGTTCCTAAGAGCTCCTTTTACTGCTGGTGAAGTGCTCTCCTTCCATTTTAATTGGCCTGGTAAATAAAATTGGCTTTCCACAGCCAGTCTGCTGGGCTTTGACACACTCCCAGTCCCCCCTATTTTAACAGCACAGAAAGGACTTATCCATTTGGTGGTAAAGTAATCCTTGCTGTGAGCTGGGAAAGGACTGGTATCCCTCAGTGGATGGTCCGTAGGTCTATGTGGAGCTGATTTCCCTCCAGTTGGACGAAGGCAGTAGTACTTCTCCACAGCAGGCAAACTCACACAAGTTACCAGCAGCGGATGAGGGCCGGTGCTCCTACTTGCACTCGAATGGCAAGGACGTTTATGGTATCTTAGGTAACCAACGCTTTTTTCACCAACCGCCTACTTCTGAAGGACAGACATACTTTTACAAAATAAAATGAGCTTAACAGGGAAGGCCTCCTTAGAAGGGAAGGCTGCTGTGTCCCTGGTTGGTATTGTCTGGGCAGATCTGTTCCAAGGTTTGCAGGGAAATACATTTTCTAATTTACACTTAACAGCTCCTCAGTCAGGCCCAGACCCAGTGCAACGCTTTTCAATCACCCTGTCCCTTAAACGCACCTAGGGAAGGAATCTAAAAAGTAAAAAAGATTTTTAGACTTTTTGATTAATCAGACCAGGAGTGTGATTTCTCCTAGAGCAGTCCCTCAAGATAGAACAAAGGGGGAAAGGGACAACATACAACTTTCAACTGTGTCCATCCCTGAGACACTAGGTGATTGAGGTTTGCTTCTAGGGAGGTCAAGACTTTGGAGACATTCGTTACTAGGGTGTATGGAGAACATATTGAGCCAATAACTCAATATCTTGCAATTGCAAGACCTACTAGATTGTAAATGCTTGTTTTTTCTTAGGCAGCATATTACCCTAGTCTAGGGCAAAATTTGAATTGAGTCACATCCAGGTGTTTATGGCGGAGCACAACTGGGTTGTAGCTGAAGGCAGTGCAAGTTTCTCTCAGTGGGACAGTATGGTGTTCAGTGGGAGAGAGGATGCGGTACTATGGCCAGAGCTTCCGAATTTGGAACTGGGGAACTAGGCGCAGCCTTCATGAACAGTCCACCCAACCACCCTCCTGAGGGAGCATATTCCCATGCTAGACCTTAGAAGTCTCTGCTAGACCTTAGAAGCTCTGGTGTCTTAGCACCTTGAAGGCCTGTCCACCACAATCCATACTGAAGTTCACCTCCAGTCTTGGGGGCAGGCCTACGAAGCAGCACACCCTAGAGCAACAGTGACTCTGTCACTGAGGTCACAGGACCCTTGAGGCCAGTCTGCCCCACCCATTGGTACCTCCATCGACCTTGTTTCAGCAGGAGTAGTGAAATTCACCAGGGATCGGCAATGCAGGATTTGAACATACACCAAAGTAAGGGGCATATTTACAAGTGAATGGCAAAGTTAGAAAACACTAATAATTACATAAACAAGATATGTATATTGTTTTAGGCTATAAAATAAAAGTTATATTGGACTGATGGTGTCCTAATATCGGTTTCTTATCCTGTCCTTATTTAATTGACATGATATTTGAGAATACATTATATACTCTAAAATGTACGCTGTATATATGTAATATGTGTTTGAGAAACCATAAAAACAACACAAAAAATGCTTGGGGGGGGGGGCGGGTGGAGGCCCCAACAAAGATTGTTGCACAGGGCGCCACAACCTCTAAACCCTGGCCCAGCCCCTAAGTGCCCACTGCAAAATTAGTCCTTTTATTGTGGTTGCTGATACAATGTATTTCATCATGTTCACTATTGTAAACGAGCTCAGGCCCCTTGCACTGCAGGAGCTTATGTTACGTCACTGCCTCCATTTACATTAGCATCAGTTTTGTTTGTGCAGTTTTATATAGCGGCAACACCACCGAAAGATAAATGGAGTGCTTTACATTAGCTCCAGTTACTTTTTTGCTGCAGTTTATATAGTTCCAACATCACGCGAAGGTACTGGAGCGCTTTACATTAGCACCAGTTACTATAAACAAGAACACATTTATTTTTGTATGTATGGCAAGATTAAGTGATTGGCCCAAATTCAAGGATGCTAAACTGATGACGAAACTCGTACCCGGTTTACCAGCTCCATAGTTGGCAGCTCTGGCTCTTACACCACATCTTCTCTTGAAAGGATGCCAGTTCAATACTGGTTCGGACATTTTGTACTGTTTGTTTCGGCATTTTTCCTTACTGACTCAATTGCCGTGAATGAAATCAGATTATTGGTTGATGGCCTCTTGTACTCTGGCGATTGGTTGATATAACATTTCCGGTGTAGACAACACTTTAAGAGTTTCCGGTATTATGACCACAAATAAACTTACTCGAGTTACGGGGACCAGTGATTTTGATTGGCCTAAGGGTTATTTTCAGTTCTCAAAACACTAGCGGACCAAATAGAGAACTGTTGTGGGTTTCAAAGCAGTGAATATGATTGGCTTTGACCCTGCGGACTGGATAGGAGACTATATTCTGCCCTACCTCGGAGTCTGTTTTGATTGGAGGATACATGGTTTAAAAATGGGGACGCAGCACACAGTGAGTTGCGCCACAGGTTTATCATGACCGCTGATGCCGTAGTCGCAAATTTGGCTGTCTCTACTGATACCTTTTTGACGGTGAGACTCTAGAAGATAGGGACACCCCCACATGAATTAGCTTGGATGTTAATCTATATACTTTTTTTGGGCTGGAATTAATAGCAGATGTGACTTTATTCCATTTAGATTTTGTGTGAATTTTTGGTCTAATATGAAGTAACAAGACTTATGCTGACCTTCCTTCTTGTACCAAGGAATTGAAGGTGACTCTAACTGCTTTATAAGCAAAGGTGAGGTTTTAATAAGAATCTTGTCATGTCAAGTTAAGACGCTATTGCAATATCATTTCAACTAAAGGCTGGTCGTCTTTCAAATTCGCAGATTGACACCAAGGCTTTTTAAATTCCGTGTAAACTTCTGGTCTAACAAGAAGTAGCAATTTCAACGCTGACCTCCATGTACTAAGGAATAGAAGATGACTCTAACTGCTTAATAGGCAAAGGTGAGATTTGAAAAGAGTCTTGTCATGTTTAGTTGGAATGTTTTTTCGATATTATTCCAACGGTGATATTAATGGCTGGTCGTTTTTCGAATTCGCAGATTGATACCAAGGATTTTGATCGCTTTTTGATAATCTTCTCAATAATATATGAGAAACGATTTCCTCTAATCAGGTGAGATCATGCACTTGTTGAATACAGATATCTGACGATAATTTTAGACCTGAATTGGGTTTGCATATACAGTCTTATCAATTTAAAATCTAAAAGGGAGGTTACATCCATTAATATGTTAAGCTACGTTGAGGGGTGAGACAAATAATGGCACACATTGACACTGTCAATTCATGATCCTACTGAGGAGATAATATTATATAATGTTGCTTTGCATAATTCTTGTATAATTGTTTGCTCTGAATATTTTGAGCATTATAATGTTTCATAGTGTAATTGTTATGTTGGTGGTGTCTACAGATGAAGTCTATTAGAGAAATGAGTAACACACTCTTGGTTAATGTGATCAAACTAGAGAGAACAAGGGATGAAATGACTATAATGTAACAGTTAGTTTCAGACTATTATGTTTGTAATTATGTTGATTTTGATATATTGTTTTGTTATGTTTACAGCCCTGATGATGTCCCATTATTGACGAAACGCGTAGGCTGTTGATTGCTTTCTGACAAGGAATATTGATACAACATTTTTTTTATATATTTTATAATTTTATATTTTTTTAATTTATTTTAAAATTAAAATTATTAAAAAATAAATTTTTTAAAATTAAAAAATACTTTATAAATTTTAATTAACATAACATAACATAACATATATTCAAGATTGGATTTTGAATATTGGACTGAATTGTTTGCTTGTGATATAATGAACGCATATGTTGGAAACTGAACCATTATCGTTGAATAAATTAATATGGACTTCAACATGGACTGTTAATCATGAATTCATCAATTTGGGTGGTCCTTTCATTAATACTCCTTTCATGGTTCATGTGTGGGGTCTTGACGGTGGACCTAAGAAACAAGAGCATCCGCCCTACTAATAAGAGACTATCAGAACTATAATTAATTTCGTACACTTCTCCCTGGTGCGTGCAGAGGTTTGCCTCCACCGTTGCTTCTTCTTTTTCTCTTAGGATGCCATATCATCTCACTAGCCTCAACCTCAGTTCTACATTTTGTGATTACCTATAATTCACTTAATCTCCCCATTTCTAAACACAACAAGCACTGGCAAAGCCAGTTGGTTTCGCCTGTGGAGATGCACAAGTTACTACTTGTGTAACGATATATCTGTAAGAGACATTAGTTAGTGATAGATTCCTTACCTTAGAATATCCCCAGGCGTCAGACTGGATCCGGAAATTTTTGCGCGGCTCGGCGTCCGTCGTCGGCGTCATGGGCGCCGTGATGACGTCGTCGGAGTACTTAGACGCCGCCTTCGCGTGCTGACGTCAGTTCTTAGACACAGCTTTTCCGCGCCAGAAGAGCTGAGCCATGTTAAAAACCAACACTGGTGCCATTGAAACTAGGGCCCTGAAAGGGGATAACCCTAACCCTAGATATCGGTTCGCAGAACGGGGAGGATGGGTGGGCGGTGAGGAATCTATCACTAACTAATGTCTCTTACAGATATATGGTTACACAAGTAGTAACTTGTGCATCTGAAAGGGACACGTTAGTGATAGATTCCTTACCTTAGAATAGATACCCCAGCAATACCAACCCCGGTGGTGGGTCTGCGAACCAATAATCACACCAGAAAGTCCTGGAGGACAGAACGGCCAAAGAAGCCATCCCTCCGGACTTGGCTGTCCAGGCAGTAGTGTCTTGCAAACATGTGCAGTGATGCCCATGTGGCTGCCTGACAGATGTCTTGTAAGGGCACTCCCCGGCCCAGAGCAGTTGTAGTCGCCGTGGCTCGGGTGGAATGAGCCCGCAATCCAACAGGGGGCTCCTTCTTAGCCAAGGAGTAACACGCCTGGATACACAAGATGATCCACCGGGAGATGGTCCTCTTGTGCACCGCTTTCCCCTTCTTAGCGCCCACGTAACCAACAAAGAGTTGGTCATCCACCCGGAACTGGCATGTGCGATCCAAATAGAATGAGAGCGCACGTTTTGGGTCCAGACGGTGGAGCCACTCTTCCTCTTTAGAGGGATGCGGTGGCGGAAAGAAGGTTGGCAAGGTGATAGACTGCCCGATGTGGAAGGCCGTGACAACCTTGGGCAGGAAATATGGCTTAGTACGCAACACAACCTTGTCCGGATGGACAGAAAGGAAAGGAGGAGTACAAGAAACAGCCTGGAGCTCACCCACTCTCCTGGCAGAGGTGATGGCCACCAGGAAAGCAGTCTTCAGAGTAAGAAGGCGGAGAGGACAGTTGTGAAGTGGCTCAAAGGGAGTGCACATCAGAAACGTAAGAACAAGGTTCAAGTCCCACTGAGGCATCACAAACGGAACAGGAGGAAACGTGTGTGTGATGCCCTTTAGAAAACGATTTACAATAGGGGACTTGAACAAAGAAGGTTGATCAGGCAGCCTCAGAAAGGCTGAAAGGGCAGAAAGGTAGCCCTTGATAGTGCCCAGAGCAGAGCCCTGCTGGGCAAGAGAAAGAAGGAAGAGAAGAACCTCAGAGAGAGGGGCAGCAAGAGGATTCACAGCCTTTGCTGTGCACCATGCCACAAATCTGTTCCACCTGCAGGCGTATACCGACTTAGTGGAGGGATGCCTCGCTGCCAGAATGACGTTACAGACTTCAGGAGGCAAGTCAAATGGCCTCAACTGTCGCCGCTCAATCTCCAAGCATGGAGGTGGAGACTGGACAGGTTCGGGTGGAGGACCGTCCCCTGCTGCTGCGACAGAAGGTCCTCCTGAAGAGGCAGACGAACTGGGGGATCGACTGACATTCTGAGTAGCTCTGGATACCAGTACCTTCGTGCCCAATCCGGAGCCACAAGGATGACTTGGGCCCGGTCGCGCTTGATCTTCTTCAGCACTCTGGGCAGAAGTGGTATAGGTGGAAAGGCGTACAATAGACCGCAACTCCACTCGTGACGAAAAGCATCTCCGAGCGAGTGCCGCCTTGGAAATTCCAACGCGCAGAACTGATGACATTGCGCGTTCTCTTCGGTGGCGAATAGATCTAACCAAGGCTCTCCCCACTGCTGAAAGAGGCCTTGCGCCACGTCCGAGTTCAGACGCCATTCGTGATCCATCATGTACAGACGGCTGAGCTCGTCCGCCCTGGCGTTCAGAGAACCTGCCAGGTGTTGAGCCACCAGGGTCACGCCCTGGCGTTCCAGCCACTGCCAGAGGCGCAGAGCCTCCTGGCAAAGGGTCCACAACCCCACCCCGCCCTGTTTGTTGCAGTACCACATGGCGGTGGTGTTGTCCGTGAACACCTGCACTACACTCCCCCGGACAGAGGGGAGGAATGCTTTCAGTGCTAGACGAATCGCCCGCAACTCCAAAAGGTTGATGTGGAGCCGGGCCTCCGCCGGAGACCAGAGGCCTCTGATCTCCGCCTCTCCCATGTGGCCTCCCCAGCCCTGGAGGGACGCATCCGTCACAACTACGTGCTCCGGTTGGGGAAGAGAGAGGGATCTGCCGCTGACCCAATCGCGGTCCGTGAGCCACCACTGCAGCTGTCTCGCAGTGCCCTCCGAGATCAGGACGTGGTCGAACAGGTTGCCCTGATGCTGGGCCCACTGAAACTTCAGGTCCCACTGCAGAGCCCGCATCCGCCACCGGGCGTGATGCACCAGTAGGATGCAGGAGGCCATCAGCCCCAGAAGCCGCAGCGTCAACCTGACCGAGACCCGGGATAAAGGCTGAAAGAGTGGAATCAGAGCCTGAATATCCCGGACCCGCTGTTCGGGAGGATAAACCCGAAACTGCGCTGAGTCCAGAACCGCTCCGATGAAGAGGAGCTTCTGAGAGGGGCACAGGTGTGACTTCGACACATTGAGGGAGAACCCCAGCTGGTGCAGGAGGTCTGCCATTGTCTGGAGGTGGCTGACGACTGTTTGGGGCGAGCCCGCCTTCAACAACCAGTCGTCGATGTAGGGGAAGACTGAAACCCCTAACCTGCGCAGATGAGCTGCGACCACCGCCATCACCTTTGTGAACACCCGTGGGGCGCTGGTAAGGCCGAAGGGGAGCACGGTATACTGAAAGTGCTCGTGGCCAACCGTGAACCGCAGGTAGAGCCGGTGGGCCGGCAGAACTGGGATGTGAAAATAAGCGTCCTGCAAGTTCAACGCTACCATCCAGTCTGCTGGGTCCAGGGCAGCTAAGACCTGAGCCAGTGTCAGCATTTTGAACTTCTCCTTCCGGAGGAAGCCGTTGACGTTCCTTAGGTCCAAGATAGGGCGCAGGCCCCCTTTGCCCTTCTTGGGTACCAGAAAGTAGTGGGAGTAGCAACCACACCCTACTTCTGGCCCAGGAACGCGCTCGATGGCCCCCTTGGCCAAGAGGGCCGTAACTTCCTCCTGCAGAAGCCGCAAATGATCCCCCGATACCCGGTGGTACTGCGGAGGCATGGCTGGAGGGGTCGCCTCGAAGGGGAGGGAGTAGCCCCTTCGGACGATTTGCAGCACCCACCTGTCCGACGTGACAGTGCGCCAGTGGAGGAGGTGATGGCGAACCCTGCCCCCCACTGGCGTCACATGGGCCTGAAAGCACGGACTAGGAGGGTTTTGAGGCGGATGCTGCGGGGGAAGGTGTGGACTGACCCCGCCGTTGTACCCGACCGCCGCCACGGCGGTTTCCACGGCCGCCACCGCGTTGGGTATTACCCTGCGGAGCATGGTTGGCAGCACGTGTGGGCGCACCCCTTCCGTGGCCACAAAAGGAGTGAAAGGCAGCCGATTGCTGGCGGGGGGCCGAGAGGCCCAAGGACTTTACCGTAGCCCTGGAGTCCTTAAAGCGCTCAAGCGCATGGTCTGCCTTGTCGCCAAAAAGGCGGCGGCCATCAAATGGCATGTCCATGAGTGTGTTTTGGACATCTGCCAAGAAGTTGGCGGATCTCAACCAGGCGTGGCGACGAATCGCCATCGTTGATGCCATCGCTCTGCCTAGAGAGTCGGTGGTATCCAGTCCACACCGGATCGAATAATGTGCCGCATCTTGGCCTTCTTCAAGGGCTTGGCCGAGTTTAGCCCATACCTCCAACGGGCATTCTGGCAGCTCGTCCGCGACCGTATCCCACAGAGAGTGGGTGTAACGGCCCAAGAGGCACGCGGTGTTGGAAAACCGCAGTCCCAGACTCAGGGAGGAGAATACCTTCTTGCCGTATTGCTCGTACCTCTTGGATTCCCTGTCAGGCGGCGCCGACGGCAATGCGGTCTGGGAGTTTGAGGCCTGAATCACCAGGCTCTCAGGGGTGGGGTAGGTGGACAGGAAACAAGGGTCGGTTAAGGCCTCGTTAAACGGCAGCAGAGGCTCGGCTGAGCATGACTGCGGCTTAAGGACCTCAGTGAGGAAGTTAGTCCTCACGGCCGCGACGGGTAGACCAAGGGGAGCCCAAGGCCTTGGCTGCCCTCATCAACGCCACACTGTAGGTTGCCCCCTCCTCCGTAGCCACGGTAGGAGGTGAGACTAAGCCAGTGTCTGGCGAAGTGTCCAGACCACTGGCATCCCCAAGTTCACCTGTTCAGTCCTCCTGGGACTGACATTCACGTGTCAGAGGGTCCTCAGACCCCTCCCAATACTCCTCATCACCCATCTCCTGGTACTCAGGGCTAGCAAATGATGGGGCCGGTTCATGGAAAGTGAACTCTCCGAACGGCGTCTGAAGCGGCGCCCAGCGGCGCCGTTCCGGCGCCGGAACCGAGTCGAGGGAGGCATCGGGGACAGCGCCGCCCGAGGACGGCGCCGAGGACGGCGCCGGGGGTGACACCTGAGGGGCCGGCGCCAGGGAGGTCGTTAGGTCCACCGGCGACGACCCGGATCCGGAACCGGATCCCGCGGGGGCCTGCAGCGCCGGGCCCGAAGGCGGCGTCGAAGCTGAAGCACCCGACGGCATCGGGACCGAAGCCCCCGACCCGCTAGGCCCCCCAGACTGGTCCGCTGGGCCCGAAGGTGCCGCGGAGCCCGTTGGAGGAGTGAGGGCCCTCATGGCCATGAGGAACCGCTTGATCTCCTCCGGCGCCGCGCGAGGCCCAGGGACCGGAGGGTATGGGGCCGGACGCGGCGCCTGCGACTCCGACGGAGCCGCGTGGGCGGTGTCACCTGAACCCCCCGGCCGGATCGCGCGAGTGTCGGGGGAGTCGGAAGAGCGATGACGTCTCTTCGACTTCTTGTGCGTACCTGATGACTTCGACCCTGAGGAGTGATGTCGACTCCCAGAGCTCCGATGGCTCCTCTCCCGCGACCGGTCCCTCGACCTCCGTCCTGACCGGGACCGTTCTCGGCACGGGGCCGACTGCCGGAGTTCGAGCCGCTTGCGGGACCGCTCCCGCCTAGCCTTCGAAGTTAGGGCCCGGCAGTCGGAACAGGCCTTGTCGTCGTGATCGACGCTGAGACAGTGGAGACACCGACGGTGAGGATCGGTGACCGACATCAGCCGGTCGCAATTCTCACGGGGATTAAAACCTGGCATCCCTATCGGCACCGCTCGGAGTCGAGGACTTCGAAAAAGGATGATCAAAAGATTAAAAAAGTTTAGTCAAAAAGTGACTAAGGTACCACTTTTTCCGGATCTGCGCTGCTCGCGCGGAAAAAAGAAGAACTGACGTCAGCACGCGGAGGCGGCGTCTAAATACTCCGACGACGTCATCACGGTGCCCACGACTCCGACGACGGACGCGGAGCCGCAGACGACGCCTATCGACGCGCAAGGGTACTGCTACGCAAAAATTTCCGGATCCAGTCTGACGCCTGGGGATATTCTAAGGTAAGGAATCTATCACTAACATGTCTCTTTCAGATATATTGCCTCTTACAGGGCGCCCATCTCTTACCATTGGTAAACGTCAGCATCGCTCTCAATTCGTCATGGCGTGCGGGCGTCATGCCCTCTTCTTGTGTTTGCCCTCCCATAGCGCATGGACCAAGTACATGTCTCTTTTCACTGCTCCCGGTTTGAGCAGCTATTTTTTCTTTATTTTCAAGCACTCCATAGGAGTACTTGTGTTTTCAGGACGTCTCCCATGTACACATACAACTAAAATGCATGTGTGTGCACATAAATAAATGCATTTCTTTAAAAGTTGTTAAAACACGAACAGCACTTGTTTATTTCTTTTAATCCGATGGTAAGGGAGCGCGCGCTTCATCCTCCGTCTTGCCATAGGGTGAATACGAGCAGATGGTACTGTAGCGCTTTCAGTGCTCACCAGTTACATTCCACAATGGAACATTCATTTTTGTCGCTGATCCTGCTTCAATTAAGGTATTTTTTCTCCCCTTCATTGTTGCTTCCTCACGCCCTCTCCCGTCGGCGCTTGCCCACCTCCCCATCCCCTCCTGCTTAACCCATCTCCCCACTACCTCCCTCGTCGCTGCTGCTTTTATTATTTCTTTTTGCATGATCCAAAGGAATTTGACTTGTTCCGTTCTCCATCTTGTCATAGTGCTTAATACCTGCCGATGGTACTGGAGAGATTCAAGTGCTCACCAGTTAGATTACATGACACCTTAATTGCTGTACGCAAGGGGAAGCATAAGTGATTTGCCCAGAATCATAAATTATTCAGCCGATCCTGAGATTTGAACCTGGTTCCCCAGTTCGCCTGTCGGCAACACTGGACGTTATGCCACATCTGTACTTCCCTTCAAAGCTCCTCAACTGTTTCTCACTGTAACTTCCACATTTGTTTAGCAAGTTACCGCCAAGACTGAACAAGCACTGGCAAAGCCAATAGATCGCAGCAATGCCTGAGCGACTGGCCTTGTCAATGTGAATGTCTTTTAGGCATGTTGTCTAGCAGCACATCTACTGTTCAGCAAGGCTGAAAGTCACTGAAAAAAGCGCTATGATGCGGTCAGCACAGGCCACGCCATTGCACTTTTTTTTTGGGAGGGGCAAGACCATAAACTCAACATGGGGGCGAAGAGATTCAGCGGCAGCTCAACATCCTGTAATTGTGGGCTTTCAGTGACTTTCACCCATGCTGAACAGCAGATCTGCTGCCAGACAACATGGCTAAAAGACAATTTAAATTGACAAGGCCAATAGATCGGGAATTACCAAGACCTATTGGCTTTGCTAATGCTTGTTTTACATGTTGCACAGCAGAGTGGGTTGCTGTGCAACCCACTTCGAGGGAAAAAGGCTTCATCATAATGCTTTTTTGATTTTAACTTTAAGACATATTGTATAGCAGTTCGGCCTGCTGTGCTACATGAAAAAAAAACACATTGAAAAGCCAATATACAATGGTGGACCTTTACAAGATACTCTGCCTTTATAAGTCCTGAAAATGACCCAGTTCAGTTTATAACCTTGGGGTCATATTCAATTCCAATTAGTGTAAATATTAACTTACCTTACTTTCAGACTTGCTGCGTTCCTTGCTCCGCTCTACCTTGTTGACCGGGCTTGGCTCCGCCGAGCCCCTGCATCCCTGTGCTGGTACCTGTGAGCCGGGCATTGCTCCGCTTGTTCTCTGGCCGGGCTTGGTTCCGCCGGGCCCCTTCAAAACCACATTTCCCAGCAGCCCCATCGCGGCAAGGACGCCGCTGACGCTAATCGGCAGCGCCAGGAGGCGCATAAAGGCTCCCTTGGTGCCGAGGCCGCGGGGGGCCTTACTTTCAGACTTGCTGCGTTCCTGAGGGCCGGGCCTTGCTCCGCTCTACCTTCTTGGCCGGGCTTGGCTCCGCCGAGCCCCTGCATCCCTGTGAGTCGGGCATTGCTCCGCTTGTTCTCTGGCCGGGCTTGGCTCCGCCGGGCCCCTTCAAAACCACATTTCCCAGCAGCCCCATCGCGGCAAGGACGCCGCTGACGCTAATCGGCAGCGCCAGGAGGCGCATAAAGGCTCCCTTGGTCCCTCGTCCCGCGGGACGCGCGCGGGACGCGCCGGACGAAGCCCGGACAAAGGGCGGACAGTCTGTGACAGTCCGGGATAGGACGCGACTGGGCTGGGCCAGGGACCCTGATTCTTTTGATGGAGGACCTTCGTGAATCTTAAACAGTGAGACTTAAATCTAAATACCTTCTAAGTATCTGCACAAGACATTGTGTTCTATCTTGTGTATTCAGGTAATGTTTTTTCTAACTGCACTACCCTTACTAATATTCTCGGGCATGTCTAAACAAAAGGGTTCCCTAGTGTCAAATACCTTGGATAATTATCTGGTGAAGGTAGTGAGCAAAATTAACAGAGAGAGACGGCAGTCACTAGGGTTAAGTTGTTCCCCTATATCTCCTACATCCCTCACACTGCCTAATGCGCAACCTTCACCTGTATTAACGGCACGGGAAGATAGTAGCGTTATTGTTAATCCTGATTTATCTGCAAGTGACTTCCCTGAGCTAAACACTGCACCTACAATTGATTTAGATTTATCGCTGGATACTAGGGAACAGAACCCACCGACTCCTATGCCTAGTGCAGTCAGAGCATGCAGGAAAGTGCAGTCTAAACGAGGGGGGTCACGCTCTGCTAGAAGAAAATTAGCTTCTCCACCCAAAACCTCAGATAATGATGAGGCTACCCTAGGGAAGGGTGTTACTGAGAAACTGGAGGATGACCAAATAAAAAAATTAGTAAGCATGCTCGATTTGAAGATCAAGGGTATTGTCAAACCCCTTGTGGCTAAAGTCGACCAGCTTACTGCAGAGGTCAATAGACTGGGTGCCCTCCTCAACAAGACACTGGAAGAACTAGGTGGCCTATCAGCATTGGTGTCAAATGGTTGTGAAAATCACAAGGCTCACCCGGGAGGAGGGGAGAGAGATAGTGGGAACGTAGTACAGCAACTCCCGCTCACACAGCCCCCAGTAGGTGAGGAGGGCCAAACTGTAGTTATAGAGATTCCTCCAACAACACACAAAGAACCACGCCAAGAGCGCGACTCGTTTCAATTTGTAGTTGAAGCATCTCCTTTAGTTTTGGTCCTGGCAAACGCTCCTTCTTTGACACCTGGGCAGGTTGAGACAACAACCTCTTTAATTGATAAAGCACTCCACTGGCTGACGAAAAACATCAAGATATCACCATGGGGAAAACAGCAGCTAGCAGGGGAAATCATCATGGCCAGAAGGGTAGCATGGCTTGGGGATTACCCCAAAAAATTCAAGGGTGATTGTATAGCCTTGAATTTTTCTTGTCCTGAGGTACTCCCAAATATATTGGCAAACTTATTCCCACCACAACGTAGGGATTCTGATATGATCCCATTAACCCTTGATTTCTTCTACAGTAGAAGATGGAGTGGTAGCGAACCTTAGTAGATCACGGTCGAAACGTGCCCCTGTGTTGAGAACAGGGGGGAGGGATGTCCAAACTATAGATGGTGGTATTAGTCTGGAAAATCGGTTTGGGGTCTTGTCCGACTTGAATGAATGTGATTGACTCTTGAGGACCGATAGATCTGGAGTCATGGTGGCAACAGAGATTGGCAGAAAGCATGGCCCCAACGGTAGGAGCGAGCCACAAACTAACACGGCCTCTATACCTCGCACAACCTCATTGGAAAGATCCCACTCCACTGGGCAGCGCATAGAGAGCAGGAACCTTGGCCAATCAACCAGCTCGGATCCATTTGGGGAACATGATTGCCCCGAAACAGATGGGCCCCCCCTAGAGAACAACTGCCTCGAGCCTATAATCACTGAATATCAACTAGTGATTGAGGGCGCGAGTTTAGCAGCTGAAATCCCGCAGGATTCATCGAGTACTCTGTCAGGGGTGGCTTTTCTTTCATGGAACCTGGCTGGAATTGATAATAAGATAACTTCCCCTGAATGGTGTAGTTTTGTTGACCAGCACAACATCATCCTTTTCCAGGAAACCTGGTCTATGGCTCCAGTTTATCGTGTGGGGTTCCTCAATTTCCATGCTTTAGCAACTAAAAAATCTAAAGGTCGGCCAGCCGCGAGGGCCTGATCATCAGGGTCCGACAAGCCCTATGTTGCAAGGTACACCAAATTAGTCCCCCTTCGAATGATATCCTGTCAGTTAAAATCACATGGGAAAACGGTCAAAAGGTGGCTATTTATAACATTTATGCAAGGGGGACAGCAGGGAGACAAACATCTGAGGTAATCTCAGCTG
The DNA here is from genome assembly GCF_964261635.1 of Lissotriton helveticus. NCBI lineage: Eukaryota > Metazoa > Chordata > Amphibia > Caudata > Salamandridae > Lissotriton > Lissotriton helveticus. Next base: position 351,858,455 of record NC_136065.1, on the reverse strand, counting down.
TCGACCAGCAGCTTGAGGTACTCCCAACACAGGTGTCTACCATAGTAGGTGGAGATTTCAACACCACTTTTGAACCCCTTGGTCAAGAGGATCAGTTTCTCGCTATAGAGGAGGACGGTAAATGGGGTGTCCCCCAGCTCGAACTACCTGCTGTAAAAAGATGGTCAGCTGTAGCAATACAGCTGAAGGCCCTATGCTTAGTTAGAGGGCTTAGAGCAGCAAACGGACGCACCCCGTCCGATCGCATGGGAAAAAATACCTTTGACAATGGTAGGTATTCCAGTCGCATAGATTACATCCTGGTGGATATAAGGGGGTGGCACAGTCTGATAAACATGACTGTTAAAACTAGGATGGAAAGCGACCACAACCCACTCTGTATGAATTATCAAGTGCAGACGGGGACTAAAGAATTGAATCCGGGGTGTGGGAAGGTCACCTTGGACATAGTCGCTTCCAATAACATACGTCATATTAAATGGGGTAGTTTCATTGAGAATCCTGAGAAACTGGAGGTCCTTAAAAACATGGTTGCCGAAGAAGTGGTTAATCTAAATACAAAAAAGCACTGACGCCAGAGCTAGCCTTCTAGCCTATGGTAATGATGAAAAAGAACGGATATACACCCTAATCAATGACGACTTAACACAAGAAACTACCAGTCGCACAAGAGAACAATGTGCCAAACATCTATTATATTTATCCAAACGCAGGATAAATCAACAACTTCACGCTAACACCTTGATTAAGTATCATCGAGCTTTGCGCATACCCCGAGGACTCAGGATAGCTTTGAAACCCTCTCTCTGTAAAAATTCCAAGGACTTCCAAGAAAAATGGAACGCTATATTGAACAAATGTAGCCTTGATCTCATTCTTCTCATAATTGAGAAACTATCAACCATCCTCAATGAATTAACCAAGGAAATCAAAGAAGTTGAAAAAGAGCTTGAAGAATCCATCACACCAGAGGAACTATCTGGGATGTTAGAAGATATAAAAACACAACTTGAGAAACACACGAAAGACATTAACGAAAGAAAAATCCGCAAATTTCGACGCGACACGCTCGATTATAAATTAGGAGAAGTGTACACCTGGGCTGACATATATGCCCAGCGCCGGCGGAATAAACCATACAGTCAGCAGACTGACACCTCATCCTCAGGAAGTGACACTTCCGGTCGACCCTTGAAAAAAAACACTTTTGATCTTAATATCACCAGGGACAACAGAGACAAAGAACAGACACCAAGCTCACTCGAGGACAACACAACATCATCTGGTTCTTTTTTAGAGAGAGGCCAAAGCGAAACTGACGACCCAAGCGGAGCAAAAGAAAAGGAAAGAGGGGCCCCATCAACAAGGAGTACCAAAAAGGACAACAAGAAGAAAGGAACTCACTAGTGATAAACATTTCTGACACCAGATTGTCATCACATGAAACTAGTACATACAAATTAACACGAAAACTACGGCTACGCCACTTTTTTGAGAATGTTCTTCCACCACAAACAGAAACCAAACCAGATCAACTTCTTGGTCTACGCCCTTCAAGCACATACATGCCACCAAGCAGTCACAAAAGTATTGATACTTTTGAAACGTTAGTCAAACAAGACCTGGAGAAAATCAACTATAAAAAAAACACAAGAAGGAACCTCACCCAAAAAGATTTTGTCACTTTGAAAAAAATTGCAGAAAACAAGGCAATAAAATGTATCAAAGCTGATAAGGGCGGCGCGCTAGTGATTATCAATACCAGCATGTATCAATCGAAGACATTAGAACATATTTCGGATCCGAACACCTACATGCCACTTGAAACCAATCCCACAAATCAATTCAAATCAATCCTAACGGATTTAATAACACAAGCATATGAGCAAGGGACAATTGATGACCGGACCAAGAAATTTCTAGTGGTAGAACATCCTAGAAGTCCAACAATAACAATGTTACCAAAAATACACAAAAACCTGTTGGATCCACCTTTTCGACCAATAGTTTCCACAAGGGGTTCTCTTCATGAACCCATAGGGAAATTTTTAGATCGCTACTTACAACCAACAGTAAAGAAACTCAGAAGTTACGTAAAGGACACCACCGAATTTTTACTCAAACTATCTGAAGTGATCATTAATGAAGATGACAACCTGATTCTGTGCACAGCGGATGTTAAAAGTCTCTATACATCCATTCCTCACGACGGAGGAATCGAAGCAGTAGAAAAGACCATATTAAATAGTGAGATTTCAAGCCCTCTGCAAACCTTCCTTTTGGAACTTATGATATACACATTATATCATAGTTACTTCACTTATGAAAAACAGTGGTACCAAGAGCTATCTGGGATGTCAATGGGCAATTGCGCCGCGCCGACATACGCTAATCTATACATGGCTGAGTTCGAATCAAATAACATCTATGACTACCCCCATTGGATGAAAAACTTGCATATATACGTTCGGTATATAGACGATTTATTTTTCATCTGGAAAGATACTAAGGAGAATCTAGAGAAGGCTCTATCTGAGCTGAACACCAAAGACAACAGGATCCAACTCACATGGAATATGGATTAACACATGATAACTTTCTTGGATGTACTAATTACAAGAACTGAGAAAGGATTGGAAACTGATTTATTCAGAAAGGAAACGGATCGGAACAACACACTGTATTATTCAAGTTTCCAACAAAACTCCTTAAAATGACACTTGCCTTACAGCCAAATGTTGCGAGTTAAACGTATTGTTTCAAACCAAGAACTTTGCAACAAACGCATGAACGAAATGAATATCAGATTCACGGAAAGAGGATACCCCCAATCCACAATTGACAAAGCTATCAAAAAAGTATCAAGTATCACTCGTGAAAATGCATTAACACGATCGACCAAAAAAGAAGACACCAGGATGGTGCTAGTGTCGAAATACTCCACGTTAAGTGGTAGATATAAAAAAATTATACTCAACCATTGGCGGATCCTAGCTGCTGAACCGGATTTCAAAAACCTGTTTGAACATCCACCCATTCTCGCATACACCAGAGCAAGCAATTTCAAAGAGATCCTATCTAAAGACAGCATACCACGAATTGAATACAAAGGAACAAGACCATGCCTCAACTGCAACAGCTGCAATAACATCATTAAGGGCAATAAAATCAACCATCCGATGAAAGGGACAGAAATCAAAGTCAACGTAAATGCGACATGTGATTCCTCCAATTTAATTTACCTGCTGAAATGCCCATGCGGGAAAATTTATATTGGAAAAACTGAGAGAAAAATAAAAATCCGCCTAAACGAACACAAATCCAATATACGGACCAAGCAAGAAAGATCTAGCATTGCCATGCATTTTTTAGAACATAACCATAATGTGGCGCAATTAAAATTCATGGTTTTGGAAACAATCGAGAAGAAAGAAGGCAAAGACAACAATAAGATCCTGCTGCAGAAAGAAACAGCATGGATATATCGAATGCAATCTTTGAAGCCATTTGGTCTGAATGACCGGATTGAACTAAGCTGTTTCTTATGAGTACCCCTAGTGGTACATATGGACACATTGTTCAACTGTAATGACTGTTAATGACATTCATTCGCATTTATAATTCATTGTAATATACTGTTATATTATGCGTTCCCAATAGCATATCACACATTCTCTAGCGATCCGCATCGTTCCACACCCCTGTCACGTTTTGTTATTTTTTATGTTGAGCACCCCTCCAAGATGGCCGACACTATTTTGGTGGTTGTAAGTCCATCTTTCATTACGCTACCACCGGTTGAACTTCCAGCCAGGAGTCCTTCATTTATTTTAGATTACGGCGTCTATTTCACCCTACCGCGCTAACCCGGCTCCGGACACCCGGAAGCCGGTCTACGTTCCTGAAACGTAACCAAATTTGATGAAGGAAAGCCGAACACTCGCAGGAATCTCAGTAAGTCGGGTGCGCCCGCCTTGTACTAACATCCATTCACTTATTTTTAAGATCAAAACAAGAGGTGATAATTGAACCACTTTGTTCACTTGGTATTTCTATTACAGCATCGTTGAATCCACAGAATTCAAAGACTATGTAAGTCTATTCTGTTTATTATTCACCATGCACGAACGATGAATATTCCCCAGCCACACACACCCCTCTCCCCACCCCGTGTCTATTTTCACTTGGGATAGAACGGTATCACCCAGAGAATATTGTTACTGTGTATCATGTATGATAATTGATTTGTGAATAGTGGTTATTTCAACAGAAACGCTATGCTACGTTACAAATGTTTTTTTATATTTGCGTGTATTTCGTTTTGATGATGGGTTATGTAGGAAACTGATATCATCTTTAAATTTCAGGGCTCCTTGAGAAAGGGCGATTCCTGCCCGAAATGCATCGGAGCATCATTGTGAAAAATCGATATTGTTAAAAACAATGGATAAAGAAATTCAAATGAAATTTTGATGAACTCTAAATAAACACATTTCAAAATATAGTGGAGTCTGTCTTTGACAAACCTCAACGGAGTGCCCACAGCAGGGATGTGTGCATAATTTATGCACATACTCATTTCAAGATTCACTTATCAGCGTAAACGGACGGTTACGCCACCTGCAGGAGCACCCTCAAACAAGCAAAACCCAAACCAACCATTAAAAACACAAATTCAACCCAGCTGTGCACCGCACCTACTAGATTCATAGTTAATCTAAATACTCACATCAACAAGTTAGACTTTCCCCAAATAATGTTTGAGGCACACATCCACTTATTCGCAAAACTACAATTATTTTTAAGGAAAACTATAAAACCAGACAAGGGAAACAATAAACTACCAAAGGAGGGGTGGTACAACAACGCATGTAAAGTAGCCCGACAAAATCTGTGCATAGAAATAAGGAGCAAGGACTCCATAGAAGTAAGGAAGGCAAGGGAGATTTATAGGCTCGCTCAGAAGGCAGCTAAGAAACAGTGGGATGAGGATCAATGGCGTGACTTGAAACTAGCCTGTGGAGCAAAGGATTCTAAACAATTTTGGGCCATTGTGAAATGGGACAGAGGAGGCGTAGCTGAAGCCCCCCAAAACAACGTTGCCAAACAAGAGTGGGTAGATTTCTTCAGACCACAATATGCACGAAACCGAACTGAAGAAGACTGCCCACTTCCCCCAACTATTTTTTATCAGAATCAGCTTTTTACAAATAAGGACGTTAGCATAGCGCTAGATTGCGTGACTGGGGGAAGAGCCCCAGGTATGGATGGCATCCCTGCTGACGTGTTTTTAGGTGATAGATCATCTTGGTGTAGGTATTTTGAGTGTCTAGCTAACCCTGTGGCCAGGGGTGCGCCAATCCCACCTTCATGGAAAGGCGCTGAAATAAAACCGGTTTTTAAAAAGGGTGACAAATCTCTACCCAGTAACTACAGACCCATCAGTCTTATAGACTCAGCTCAAAAACCTATGGGTCGTTTAGTACAAAATAATTTGCAACAATGGATAGAAGAACACAATATTTTGTCCCCATATCAAGCCGGCTTTCGGCCATGCACTAGCTCAATTGACCAGGTTTTTTATTTCATAGCACTCTACTGGAGGAACGTGGCCCTGACCAAGGGGACCCTCTATGCGGTCTTCGTAGACCTGAAATCGGCTTTCGATTTAGTCCCCCGTTCCAAACTTTGGAGGGTTTTCGCTGAGTCAGGGATATCTCCGGGATTATTGACACTTCTCGTCCGCCTGCATGAGAACAACTACGTCAGAATCAGATGGGGGATGCAGGGTGAGGTGACCGACTCATTTCCTGTCGAGCGTGGTGTTCGGCAGGGGTGTGTATTGGCACCCAGGCTGTTTTCATTATACATCAACGGTATTGTGGACCATCTTAACCGTTCCCCCACTGACGCCCCGATCTTGGCTGGGGCCCGCGTGCCTGTCCTCATGTTTGCGGACGATACGTTGATAGTTTCCTGGACCCCGAGTGGGCTCCAGAAGGCTGTTAACGCGTTCGGAGAATTTTGTCAACTGCATGGACTTGAGATAAACACCTCAAAAACCAAGTTCATGTCCCTGAGTCAGCGGAAAACCTTCAAAGGTACAATTAATTTTAATGGAACTCCACTAGAACAGGTAGAGGCATTCACCTATTTGGGAATATCTCTCCAGAGCAATATGGGCTGGAAAAGTCATATTGACATGGCTGTTTTAAAATTTCACCAGCTAGTGGGTGCCTTAGCCACAAAGCACAGAGCTTCCTTTACAAAGCCAATCACACCTGCCCTAGAGATTTATAATATGAAGGTCATAAGTGCCTCTTTGTATGGTTCTGAACTTTTGGGATTCAACAACCTAAACCAACTGACAACGGCAGAGAATAAATTCCTACGTTGTTTAGTCGGGGTCCCCCAAAGTACCATTCCGCTTTTATATGATCTTGGCAGGAAAAAGTTGAGGATATAGTACGGTTACGGCCCCTATTGTATTGGATGCGTATCTGGACAACTCCAGAACTAGCGTATTACGCCCTTGCACTAAAGGACATTATTAGGGCTGACCGTTTTCACTCTATCCAATGGCTTAAAGAGATAAGGGGCTTATTAACAAAGTTGGAGCTTGATCACCTATGGGTAGATGCAGACGTCCCAAGCTTCCCGTCAAAAATAATTCTGAAAAAAATGTATTGGGAAATGATTTGGATGTCCACCCATAGTACCTGTATAAACACTAATTTAACAGGACGGTTCCTTGATTTTAAACCTCGCCCACTCTGTGAAGCTTACTGGGATATCATAGAGGGTCCGCTTGACCGAAAGCTGTTTTTCCAGTTTAGAACTGGAACTTTACCTGTAAAAGCTTTCAGTTATAAGTGGTCGGCAAATTGGGATGACAAATGCCATAATTGTAAAAATTTGATCGAGAATGTATCCCATATGCTGTTTGTATGTCCCCTCTATATATGCCCTCGTAACAAGTGGCTAAAACCAACATGTATTAATATGGGCACCCGAAGATACATTGAGGCGCTACGGATACTGGAGACAGACTGTTCACCTTGCATAGCGATTGCTGTTGCCAAATTTTTAAGGTGGGCCTGGATTATACGCACTTTAAATTCTTTAGATATCAGCCAATGATTTTCAAAGACACTCAAAAAGATGATTGATCATGTTTTTGTATACATCAGTTGTTTTAAACCATCTTTTTAGAAAATCTGTTTTTTAACCTGTAAATGACAGCCACAAGATTTAATAACTTTTTAACATTGTATTTTTTATTTTGGTTAGTATTTATAATGATTATGTCTAATGATTGTAAGAAGATGTATAATTTTGCTTTTATGACATGCTGTCGAATAAAGCTTTCTGAAATTGAATTGTGTAAATATTATTTAATAACGTGTGAATGTATTTTTACACACCAGCATTCACAGAATTCATTACAAACATTCTACATACACACATATTCCAAACCTAAATATATAAGCAGCGGGGAATGGGCAGAAGAGAGGATGGTGGTTTAAATGCAATAGCGGCACACCTGACCCAAAAGTGACTGCATAGTTAACTGATTCGAAAACTTAAAAGAAGTGTGGGACAGATCATTATTCTGGGTCTTGCATTTAATTCCATCATTTCGAGACGTACATCTATCTAAACCAGAGGACAGGAGTGCGGCGAACAGGCGGCCCAAGAGAAGAGAGTGTGGAGATGAGCGGGAGAGTTAAAAAGAGTTGGAGACCATGGAAGAGAAGGGGAGAGACTGAAAAATATAGTGACAAAACAATTCATATCAATTATGTCAGAAGTCACATGGCTATTTGGAACAGTGCATTATTTATTTAACGCTCTACAAACATTTTTGAGAGGGCGAAGAGTGAGTTATATTGCTTAAATAATCAATTCAAGCCCTTAAAAAATGCTCCAGTCACTCAGCCACTATTCATCCCTTTTTCGCTCCCAACCCAGAAGTGCTCTGATGCAGCCAGAATTGTTAACAGAAACTAATAAATATATCAAGCAGAGTCTTTGAGCGGCACTGAAAATTCAGCTATCATTCTTTTACCAAAAAAGCTGATCTGTAACCAGGGAAAGTTTCTGGAATAAACATGAATAATTCATTAACGAAATACATTGGAAATTGCAAAAGACGACATATTATGGATGTAGACCTAATAATGACTTCAAACTAATCAGATATGGGTGAAGCAAGGAAATGGTTGGTGTTCATTGTAAAAGACTCAAACTTACAAGAAAAAACTGTACAAACGCGAAAAGCTATTGTAAGAAAAATAAACAAATTTGAATTACAGGAGAAAGAAACTACATTTTGATCTTGGAGTACTTCCTCCACTTGGCAATCAATTAAATGAAACTCTAAACTCATTTAAATTTCCTTCATTATTAATAAAGATCGCTATCTATTCACTGCAAGTTTTGCACAGAGGATAAACAAAAGAATTTAAATATGATCGACATAGGGCCTCGTGTACATAAAACTGGAGTGCTGCGGAAAGATGCAAAATGTAGGACAGGCTGCGAGGCCCGATTAGATCGATTCGTCTCGAAATCGGATTTATATCCCAAAATATTGGGACACAACTGGAACTTTTATTAAATTTTTACTGCTTGGAACAATCACGGTCAGAGTATAGCCCACTTTTAAGAAGGCTATAAAGTAGTAAAAGACAATAGTTTCTGATGTGCTTAAACACTTAAATTGCATATTTTTATAAGGATGGCTCCAGGCGTTTTTGCCTGAGGCACCTAAACATCGTAGATCATGACTGGAATCGCCCAATAAACATGAGAAATGCTTTACATACCCCATAATTTACAGTGGTCTTTACTTTGTGTTTTTGTTCTAACGACCAGTTACCTAGATTGTGAATATTGTCGAACAAATGTTCACTATCTATACATTTTTAATATGTAGAAATCGCTCTTAAATTAGTTTTATGTATTAATCAATTATTTTGTGTACATTTTGTAATAAAAATAATTATTTTAGTACCTATTTTGCATTCATTTTAATTATTTTATACCTCTAATATGAGTAAAAAAATCGAACTATCCCCTAGATTCATCAAAGTCCCGTTTTGCGAGTCTGTAATAGCGATTATTAAGGAATCGCTATTACAGACTTGCAAAACGGGATTCATGTACAAATCGCACTTTATTTTGCGATTCCTACAGCTTCCTTATTTGCGATTAGCTAATTGCTAATCGCAAATAAGGAATAACTCTCCATTCATTCCTATGGGCCTAAAGGCCCATAGGAATGAATGGGAAGACATATCAATGTGCGAATCGCTATTAGCGATTCGCATTTTAAATCAGCGATTTCAAGGGTACAGGGGTGTCCAAAGGACACCCTGTTGCACCCCTGAAATGGTATTGGACGCTGGTGTTACGCACACACATGTCCCAAGGACATGTGTGTGTGTAACATACAACTTAGAAAAATGCACTTAAGTGCATTTTTCTAAGTTTCCGCTATTTACCATGAGGTTTGACTTCGCGGTAAATAGCGGCCCAAAATTGCGAATTCGCAATTTTGAAATGTTTCATGAATTGCATTTAAGGAATCTCAAATAGAGATTCCTTAAATGCAATTCCTCGCAAAATAGCGAATTCTATAATAGCGATTTTTGCATTTGGGATGATGAATCCCAAATGCAAAAATTGCGCTCGCAAAATGATGAATCTGGCTGCATGTCTGTTGAAAGAGCACCGGTAGACTCTTCATTAATCCTTATGCTAACGCAATACAAACGATAACTAAAAATGTCCATCAGGGATTTCGTTTTTGAGACGTTAATGTTCGTATTCATATGCCTGTATGGGTATCAGGTTGCCCTGTTATTATAAACTCTTGAATCGGAGATGTACAAGCCACCAACTAGGCAAAGCATGCCATTAATGGCACTTATAACACCAGACCGACAACTGGAGGTTCTGAGAGAATTAAACACATCATCCAAGGAATACTGTTTGTGACACACCCAGTTTACAGCCTTACTACAAATGAAGACCTCATACCAAGCAGCTGACAACAGATGGCCAGTGAACTGCTGTACAGGGCTTTAGCTAGCCAGAGAAGCACAAATACACGCTATCATCATGACTTCACATCCATTGGTACTGCCACTGTGGGTACCAAATAAATTACAGCAGTCAAAACTCGCTGTAGCGTATTCACCAGCCCTGCAGAATGCAAATAGATTACGCCGCACATGGGAGCTGCGGGTGATAATATCTTTACTCTCCAACATCCATTCACACACTGCACATTACGTCATACTTCCCATAATCACACATTAATACCTCCCTCACATATCAAGTAGTTCCTGTTCAAAGTCTGCCCAGAACCACAAAGGTCCTGAAGCATATAGCGTCAATATGCTACATGTCCCCCTTTGTTATATGAAAAGGTGGCAGGCATAATTTGAACTCACATCTCTTCAATCAATCTCCGAGGAGCTTGCACTTGTCTGCCAGCTCGGGTGATCCAATGGGATTGAGGTTCATCTTTTTCAGGCAACAGCAGCACAGCCTCAGGCTCGAGTGACCTGCGGGTGTGGTTGCCTCCACCGTAGTCTCAGGAGCTGGCAAGTGTTGAGGTAGGTGTTTAAAATGTGATGTGTCCTGAGTGATGGACTTCCCAGGATGATGAGCTGTCACCATGTGTCCTTTGTATGCCACCACCTGTAAAGGGTCAGGGGCAAAAGGGGTGGCCTTTTTTCGTTTCTGTCTCTGTTTTACCAATACCCAAGTTTCCTTTGACAAAGATGGTTTCCTAGGCATGGCGGCGCTGATCAGCATACACTTTCATTTTGCTCTTGCGAGCAGTGTCAATAGCACAAAGTTTGTCAGCATTCACTGATTGTTCTGATGTCCACTAAGGTAATTTTGTTTGGATGGCTCTCGCAAACAACAAGGCAGCTGGGCTCTCACCCGGTTTGGAGTGAGGAGTTGACGATAGGCTCGGAGGACCAGGAACATAGCTTTGTTCAGGTCGATTGCTTTGATGGGCGCTCGTTAAACTACCCTCTTGAGGGTGCCCATAAATCTTTCTACTACAACATTGGCTTGGACCAGAGTGGTATACTCTTTGGGTGTTGAACTCTTTGAACTCCCTGCTGTTGAACGGCGGGCCATTATCAGATTTGAGTATTTAAGGGGATACTCCATGTTGCAAAGATGTCATCAAGCCTTTCTATGACTGTACCATGAGCCGTCAGGACAGTGTTTCCACCAAAGAAAAATGGGAACATTCATCGATGACTACCATGAGAAGATGTCCATCTCCTTAAGGTCAGAAGAAGTCAAAAGCGACTATTTCCCAGGCCCGGGCAGGAAGGTCACACCTCGTCACTTGGTGCTGCGTCACCTTGGGGGACAATCAATTGTAGATGTTGCAATGCTTTCAATTCCCTTTCTACTCGCTCATCTAGTCGAGGGAACCACACTGTCTCTCAATGCCCCTATGGTCGCTACAATAGCACCATGTCCTTTGTGGGCCCATTCTATGACCAGTTGACATAGGCTCTCAGGTATGACAATTTGCAAGCCTCTCAATATTATGCCTTCTTGTGTGACTGCTAACTTATCCTGTAAGTTTTTTAACTTTTGGAAACCAATATCATCAGCCAAAGGCCGTGAGTGTTGTCTACATGATGGTGTTTCAATGAGTACTTTGACGATACTCATGTCTTTGTCAGTGTTGTTGGCAGCAATGATTTGGTCCACAGACAGATATTCGTCAGTCGTCCTGCATGATGAACTGGGACGATGTAGTGAAGCTCATGAAAAGTAATCTGCTGGATTCTGATCCTTTCCAGGTTTGTGTACAATCTCACAGTCATACTTTTGCAGACTCAACCCCCACTTATCGAAGCGATGAGGCATCTTAGCCTTCAAGTTTCAAAAACATAGTGAGCAAACCAACACCACAGCCAGAGTCTCCTTCTCAGGCTGAGAGTAGGCACGTTCTATTTCAAACAGGCTTTGAATGGCATAAGCCACATTCGGATGGCAGTTGGATTGACCAAGTATTGCCCCAAGCCCGACCGGGCTCACATCCACGAAAAACCTCAGTATGTATCTTGGGGTCATAGTAGGCAATTTCAGTTGCATTCTCAATCGCATGTTTTAGTTCTTTGAATCTCCGATCGCATTCAAGAGACTACTGAAAAGAAACAATTTGTTTTGTCAAGTCTCTCAATGGGGAACTCACTGTGGTGAAATTGCAAATGTATCTTGAGCAACAACTGGCCATGGCTTGAAAGGATTGCAGCATGGTAAGATCTTGTGGGGAGCAAGTGGATAACAGTGCTTGCACCTTGTCGGGATCTGGAGTCATTCCATATCAGAGAAAAAGTGCCCAAAAAAACGTACGTTTGATCTTGGGAAATTCTTTCTGGGTTATCCCAAAAAACAGTACTTCATTACTGTAGTTGCAAGCATGTTAAAAGTTTGGATTACTCTGCATATAACATCCAACAATATCTCAGCAGCTGATGGCACTAAAAAATGGAGTCTCTTGTATCTGAACAAAACAACACGAGTGGAAAAGTGGGAATATATCTGCAGTTCTCTTCTAACTTGAGTTGGTGGAAACCTTTGTTTAGGTCAAGACGGGAAAATACATTCAAGTGCATGATCATGTCCACTATAGGAGCACCAGGGTGTCTCTCCCTCTTAATGGCTCTGTTTAGTTGGCGTACATCAACACAAATGTGCACCGCTTCACTACTGTCCTTTTTTGGTAACTACCATGGGGGAAACCCATGGCATGGGACCTGTGGAACGTTCAATGATGTCATGTTCAAAAGGGTTGCAGACTCTTTCTCTACAGCTTCTTGCAGATGGCAAACAAATCTAAGGTGTCGTTGTGCAAACGTATGGACATCTCTGTTGAAATTAAGTTGTACTTTCATTTTCTTAAACCATGAACTTTGAGTTGTCCTAAACCATGAAACAACAATGTGAATTGGCTCGTAATCTGAGATTGAGCACAGAGTTTGTAGTAGAGGGATATTAATCCCATATCAGCCACTGTGGCAAAATGTAGCAAACATGCACTAGATGAGGTTCCTTGTAGAATATGAATGGTGGCTCCTACGGGCATCATTTTGTGATGCATTTTCACTGTGAACAACCCCTGGCTTTCTAGAGGTTTAGAAGCTGCCCAGGTGTATACCAACGTGTCCGAGAAATTGAGGCATGGTATAGGCGAGAGACTGTTAAACCTTTCCACTGGCATGATATTGACGCTCCACTATTGATGATGAAGGATACTGGGTGACTGTTCACCTTCAATGTAATTCAGGGACAGCATACAAAAGAAGTTTGGCGCTTTGCTTGGTGAGTTGTTTTTTAAATTTGGTCTACTTCACAGGCAGCTAACCCCACATGTGCACGCCATATTTTGGTAAACATCATTAGCACACACACATTTTCTTCACTGGTGCTCGGTAGCAATGTATAAGAACCTTTCTACGACAAACTTGGCAACAATTGATTTTGCTTGGCCTCTACTTGTCGTAGGTGAAGTTGCTTTTTGGTTTTGTGGGCATGGTGAGAGAGCATCTGGTACATTCTTGTGCCTAACTTTTCTATCTGTCGTGACACACTTGATTTTTCCTTAATACAACACAGTTATGACGTTGTTCTCTTTCCCACAACCCTCTCAGAGTTGTCCTAGGGCTGGACATTTGCCTTCATGGGGAAAAGCCACATCAGAAGCATAGTTTTATTTTCTTTGCCACCACCAAATTACGTGCAATTGTTTTGTGCTTGCTTTTTATGGTCAATGCTGATTCAGTCTGCGCTGTCCCTGCTTCCATGTAAGCAGCTTTTCGTTCTGCTCACTACTCTGCTCTTGCTGACATCGGCATTTTCTCTAGATTAGTGTCTCTCTTAACAGGTGCCTTTTAAGAGTCTGAAAGGTCTTTCTTGATTCTAAGGCACATGGCACCCTCATCGGTGAAGTCACAGACCTTGAAATACTTCATAAGGGCATCATGTCTTTCAACAAACGTATCTATTGTTTCACCAGTTTGTTATCGTGCGTTGCTGAAGACATACCTTTCATAATCGACATTGGCATTGGATTGAACTTGGCTTCCAGCGCTTCTTTCACGCATGAGGAAAACAAGACTGCTCCCCCTGAGAGTTTGCAACGATACAGCAAACTGCTCATGCGTACCACTCCTGCTCAGAATCGATACAAAGTGGTCAGCGACCGGCACCCGTGAAGTCAAAGCCCTACTCCAGCGTGTACACAGCTGTAGAAACAATCGGGAGGCCCTACAGAGGAGTATCTTTCAAAACGTACTCTTGTACTAGCTGAAAGTCTGATGTTGAAAAATAAAAATGCTTTCAAATTAGTGAGGGAAATATAACAAAGAATTCTATAAAAACAATGCATTTAACACAACTCTGGTACTTTTAGGAGGCTGGGCCAGAGGTAAAGGCGAGGAGACTTAAATGGTTTCTCAATGGTGTCTTTTTTATTCAAAGTATTGAGATATTGATATATAATCACTTGAAAACAAAATTCTCTTCAATTTGTGATTTCAGTCCTCTCCTTTTTTTCTTCTAGGGCTTTGGGTGTGGCTGGATCTTCGCCTGATTCTCAGCGGAAAAAAGAAATGGGTTCAATAATAATGCCTAGAAGTTTCCGTCACCAACACCTCTGGTGGTTGGATAGAAAAGGAGGGAGGTTTCAGTGAAGAGAACCAAAGGTTATTGGGGTTGGCTCTGTCATTCACTATGTGCAAAAGTAGCTGTGTCTCTAATTTACTTTCCTTACCTAAGAAATTAATTGTATCAAGAAGGAAAAAGAAAGGGAAAAGAAAAATGAGGAAAGAAAAGAAAGAAAAGGAAACAATATATGCCCCTTGTCTTGGGACTATTCAGGGAAGTTCTACCCCGGGCAGTTTTCAGTAGTAAATCTCTTTTGTTTTGTCTGCCCAAAAGTCTTATGGGACTTGTAGTCTTTTGTGGGTATATGTTTGTTAATATCTATATGCATGCAGTTCTGTTTATTCTGAACTCGAGTTTTCGTTTAAGGAAATGTAAACAGTTCATGCGCCCTTCACCAACACCGATTGTGCCCCATTTCTGACCCACAACCCCTCCCTGCTCTAAACGATTATGGCTACGGCACTTACCGCTCCGTGTCAACTCCGCAGAGTTGCGGGGACGTGACAGAGCCCTCCGGGGCTGTATGCCATACCTCAGAACCTGACTCGTTATCCTCGTCCTCTCTACCCCATCCGCCGCATCTTTCTGGCTTGGCTGTTTCCGATGCGGGCCTCATTTGAGTTGGGCGCTCTGTACACTCAACAGGGATTCCAGTTTCTGTTTTCTTCAGGCTGCCTTCCTCCCATTTGTTACCTCTGGGAACCTGTTTAAAGAGAGAGGACCCTTTTATTACCGTATCAGTCTGTTTAATCTTGCTTTCTTTCTTTTCCAGGTCCTGCAACGGCGAGGAACTACAGCGGCAGGACGGCCAGATAGTGAACTGGCAGGAGAGGATTCCCAGGTAGGTAAATCGTCACAACATGATTTTATTTTCCTGCTTATTTTTTCCAAAAATGTGTTTAACAAATATCCCAAAATTAGATAAAGGAGCAAGCGTACCTAGCTATATTTAAGTGAAGAAAATAAAGAACCACTTATAAAATTTTGGGTGGTATTTTTCTGAAGGAATTCTCTCACACAATCCTTCTATTTGTGTGAGGATGTATGATGTTACAACGCATGCTTTTACCATGCATGCTGTTACAACGCAGTTTTTACAACGCATGCTGTTACAACGCATAGCGCTTTGGGGTGCTGGATAGTGAATAGTTTAATTTACTATTCCAACTCCAGTCCCCGTGGACACTAGGGAAGGTTATTGGATAGTAAATTAACCTATTCCCTATCCTAGAGCGCCCCCCCAGCGCAATGCGTTGTAATGGTTTCCGTTGTAAAACCTGCGTTGTAATAGCACTGCGTTGTAAAAGTTTCGTTGTAAAGGATGTTTCCCTTGTGTGACATTATTGTTGTTTGGAGTAGTGATATAGGGGTAAACGCAGATACCATAAGTATTTTAACAACTATAGCATGAAATACATAAGATGCATAAACGATCATGCAGGTTATACTACTGAGAAGGGTACCAACACAATGTAGTACCAAAACAATCCATTCCTACCAAGGTCAGACTTTATGAGCTTGCATCACTTACTGTTAAAACCAAAATTGGTGTAAACAACTGATCACCACTAGTAGGAGTTGTGGATTAAGGAGGCTCAGATGTGTTTGGGGAGTTTATATAAATTGCAGTTTTGGGGCCCATTTCAGTACCAGAAGGACTCGTATCTTGGACGGGGACAAGATTATTGGGTTGATTGGATGGTTTGTTTGCTGTTTTATAGTCCAAGGGAAGAAAAGGTAAGTAAGAAAAAGTTTAAGGATGCATTAGCTTTATATAAAGACTTTTAATGGTCTTTGTTTCACCAAATCCAAATCAAAACCTAAGCAATTTTTGCACATTTATTTAGCGCAGGCTTCGCTAACAAGTAGCTTGTGAGCTACCGGTAGCGCTCCGGCTACGTTTAAGTAGCTCTCCTGTGTGCAGTCCAACCTATTAAATGTGATGCTTTTGCTTGATTTAATTAATACATGTAAACCAAATTTAAAAAGTGTGTATTTCAGACAAAAAGGTATGTCTTTGAGAACTAATTAGCTGATGTTTGGAGAAAAATAGACAAATTTCCTAAATATATTTAAAGCTGGTATTTGAATGATAAATCATACGGTAATCGGAAGTCTTATTACTGACAATATGACCATGATGTCCAGGGCATTGCAGCTATGACTGTTATTTATTACTTATGTTGAATGTAGAGGCATTTAAAATTTACAAAGCCTTTTTTTACATTTCTGCTGTCAACACTCCTGATGCACTTCGGTGATCACTGTTGGTAAACCTGGATATTGTGGCCACTAAGGTAATCCTGTCTTTTGTGGTCAGTATTACAACACTAATATCAGTAGCTCACAATAATTTTCATTAAACAAAAGTAGCTCATCTTACAGAATAGGTTGGAGACCCCTGATTCAGTGCAACGCCAGAGGAGGGCTAGGATGTACAGGGATAATGAATACAAGTTCAGAACCATCTTATTGGTTCTTATTATTGCATATACTTGTATAATTTAGAAGACGTGCACAGTATCACTGCGTTTGCATACACGACACTGGGGAAATCATAAGTCTACACTCCTAAATTTGTGAGGTTATGTGATGTACATGAGGAAACATTAATATTTGACAGAAGTTGTAAGACATATGACTTTCTCTATCTCTGTCTTTGTAACTCCCACACAAACCTTGATTTATGCTGAAGTAAGAGGGTATCCTTTCATCTAATTAATTTGACCCAATTTATTTCTCATTCTCCCTTGTGTATGCTACCGCGATCAAGGCTTTGTCTAAGCACTGCATGCCACAAGTCACCATGCTGTGCCAAAGTTTTGTCTCTTCTTACATATTCACTACACATCACAGTCTAGAAGTCCCCAAAAAGCTGCAATTTCCAACACACTTTCCTGAAAAGAATCACATTAAATTACATGCAAAATCCAAAATGACAGGAATGCGTATTAGTCTGCAGACAAAGAGTGGAAATTAATGGGTGCGTGTGGGACAGCATCCCACCAGATTTGGAGGTGGGTTAGCAGACTGCTTTGAAGCTTTAATATTACAGAGTCTGACACTGGGAGTGCAGCAAGGTTGTGAGCACCGATTTACACAAAATCCTTGAATTGCCTTTGAAAGACGCCAGACGAGTGCGGTTGTGGATGGTGGTGGTAGGGGTTGCGAGTGTGAATATTTTCGTCTGTGTAAGGCAGAGACAAGGGCGTTTACCCAATGCAAAGCCAGTATTTTCGATGAGGCTAAAACTTGCTTACTCCAGAGACATAAGCAGACCTAGCATCGTATCATATGTGCCATAGTGGCTGAAGAGCTCAGGACTTGCAGTAATAAAGAGCAGTAGGGTTTTCATGTTTGATTTAAACACTGCAAAGCGGCCAGCATAGGGTAATATTTTTTAAGAAAGTGGTGGGAGGTGTTTGTGAGAGAGCCTTCCTTTGGTTTTGTCAGTCTGTGAAAGAGGCATCACTTGCACAATGAGAATCTTGGCATACTGGAATGCTCTTTGGCATTATGGTGGCACACCTGGCAAAACTGTTGGCCCAACATATTGCAAGTTTTCTTTGCATGACGACGGCTACTGTCTCCAATACGAAGATGCTGGAATGCTGTAGAGACCCTTTGTATATCATAACCCACCTATGCACACATCACATTATAGTGACCATCCCTTGCATAACAATGCAGATCTCACACAAGTTAGTAGTTAATCTTGTAATACCATGTGTCTTGGGCATTTTGGTCACATTATGGGCATTATTAGGACATCCTAGACATAGTGGTAGCCTAAACGGCAGAGTGTATGCCATCCCTACATATTTTCTTTATTCTTGGCATAATGGTAAAATTCCCTAGCATCATGTTGGCTATCCACGTTATAGCATTATTGAGACAGTGTCTTAATCCTTTCCATAAATCACATTCTCAGGCAGAAAGACATGAGCATGGCCCTGTCAAAAAACATAAGTGAACTGAACTTTCTTGGAAATGTGCAGATGAATAGACGATACGGAGTTAAATTGCAGCAAGGAATCCTCAGATACATCCAGCACCCGGAAGATAACCAACCTCTTTTCCATCCCTGCTTCCGTCAGGGTCCTTCGTATATGTGCAGCTCACGTGGCAGTATGAACCTCGGGAATACAGAATATTTCTTCAAGTGACAGTTTATACAACTTCTACCTGAAGTGGCGAATTTTACAAAAAATATCCATCCCACCCCCTCTTTTCTGTGCCATTTCCAGGACTATTTGGGAGTGGCATCTTCACTAAGTTGGAGAGCTTCAAAGTAGAAGGTGGGCCCATAGCCCATTATGATCAAATCATTATTGACCAGTGCCCCCTATGTCAATATTTGGTCCCTCAGACTGCTTATGTGCCTGTGAAATTCCTCCAGTGCAGATGGGTAACCTGCCCATCTCCCCTGCTGCCTACACTCTTCCTCCCAGAAGCTCTGATGCAGTTGTCACCGGAAACCAGACTTTTCTACTGGTCCACGTATATTGTCGAATGGTGACAAAAACAGAATAATGACAAAAACCGAAAGATCATTTTGCAAACCTAGAAGTCAATCAGAAAGCTGCATATTAAAAAACTGGACCCTGGAGGTGGTACATCTAGCACAAACAGGGAAGTTGTTTAACTAATTGAATATAGGAAGATGTTCTATTTTGATATGATTGGTAATTTACTCTCTACACTATAGCAAACTCATCTGAAATACCTGTAAAACTAAATAGTTTTCAATGTTATCTTACAAAAAAAACAGATCATAACCAGGGTGTTTTGATGTGGTGATACTTTAAAAAGGTTTGTATATTATTAGTTTGTATATTTAGGTAATTGTATTTACTTCTACTTGCTGATCAGTATTGTTCTCATGAAATTATTGCTCATGCTTGTTTCCCTAAGCTATAAGATAATAAGTATTCCTGTCACACAAATACATTTTAAATAAATATTTGTAAGGGGAAGAAAGAGAATATAGTCAGGAATTCTCCATACTAATGCCACATAATAACAAGATGAATTAGTCTGAATTTATAATACATGCATGAGAAGTATAAACAGAGTGGCAAAAATGACTCAGTAGGTTACTGCAAAAACGAAATAGAAACTAATAGAATGGACTGTAGTAGATGGTTGTGGATAGAAAACAGTTTTTCCTTTGCTAATATGTATTAGGCATTGCTTAAAGTGACAATCACCAGGTAATATTGTTTAAAGTTTTAATTAGTCAGTATGTGAGTGCCTAGGCCAAACACATGAAACCTAACTGATCCCATCTTCTGTAAATCACATGAATGCAATGCTTATGCACTAACGTACGCACTGGCAACTAGCAATTAAAATGGTACTTTACAGAGCTCAGTTACTGGTGGCAAGGATAGACTAAGAAGAGAGATATAATGTTCTCGTCACTGCTTTGGCAAATGTTTCTCATGGTTGTATCTGCAGTGGGAAGGATGCTCTTGTTACTTATATTATCTATTGTACCAGGAAGAAGTTGTTTTCCATACCGGAGAACCAACTGTTAGGTAAATTTCCCTTGCTGAGGGAGGGCATATCTATCTGTGCTTAGAATTTGTGTTAGAAATTGGTTGAGCTTTTGTGCACAAGATGTCATTCAGATGAATAAACTCGACTCTCAAAGAACAATTCTGCTACTGAATTTTATTTAAGAACTTAACATTGACAAGCATACCAATGTAGTTCTACGAAACGTAATCAAAAAGTGATATACGTGTTCATTCCGGGGGGCCTTAGGTCCAAAGATCTTATTTGTGTAATTAAGCTAAAACATAAGAAACAAGTAGTGCCAAAACCAGTAGGGCTTGCTTTAACGTGCTAAGCTCACAACATGCATGCACAAGAGTTCTCGGCATGCCTTACCACATTAAAGCCGGCTCCAACCTTCCTCGCAGTCCCTGATGATCGTTGGTTACGATTTACAGTGTGTTTCTTTTTATTTTTCTCTCCCTACGATTACCCATGCAGTTTTGCACACTTTTTTAGCAATAGGTTTTGAAGTTGCACTAACATGCTCATATTGATTGTCAGTGTACAAGGTGTCCAAAGTGAATACTGATATTTTTTGTACCTTTGCAAAGACAATGATTTCCTCTAAAGCACTGAAGAGGCTGCACCAGTTAGAACTGCGTACCTGCAACAAATGATGGACGGGGTGCTGAATGATTCAATCATTCTCCCCCAGTCAAGAGATCTGGGTTAAATCCATTGTTCTTTTACCCACGATGCCGCCCCAGTTTGGACCCAGCCCTATGCAAATCAGTCTTGACCCTGTGCCTCATGGGAACAGTCCAGACCGAATTGCCATGCCAGGTCCTCCGTGGACTGGAAGCCAGTATTCTGGGACCGATTTCAGGGTACATCACCCTTCATCAGCCAGGCTAGCTTGAATACAGTGACACAGTAAGCAAGGGACCACCGTCTGGGCATACCCATACCACTTAAGGCAAAAAGTGTAACTGCAACAAATGTTGGAACAGAATGCTGAATGATTCAAACATTCTCCCCAGTCAAGAGATCTGGGTAAAATCCATCGTTCTTTTGCCCACTACGGCACCCCAGCTTGGACCCAGCCATATGCATATCAGTTTTGTCCCTGTGCCTCATGGGAACAGTCCAAACTGAACTACCAGGCCAGGTCCTCCTTGGACCAGAAACAAGCATCCTGGGACCGGTTTCAAGATATGTCACCCTTCATCAGCCAGGCTGAGCAAGGGACCCATGTCTGGGCGTACCCATCCCACTTTGGGCGAAAAGTGTAACTGCAACAAATGATTGACGGAATGCTAAATGATTCAAATATTCTCCTCCAGTCAAGAGATGTGGGTTAAATCCATTGTTCATTTGACCACTACGCCACCCCAGTTTGGACCCAGCCATATTCAAATCAGTCTTGACCGTGTGCCTCATGGGAACAGTCTAGACCGAACTGCCAAGCCAGGTCCTCCCTTGACCAGAAACAAGCATCCTGGGACCGGTTTCGGTGTTTGACACCCTTCATCAGCCAGACTAGCTTGAATCCACTGGCACAGTGAGCAAGGGACACACGTCTGGGCATAACCATCCCACTTCGGGCGTGGTAGTTGGGACTGGACTGTTCCCATTGGGCGCAGGGTCAAGATTGATTTGCATATGGCTGGGTCCAAACTGGAATGGCATGGTGAGCCAAAAAACGATGGATTTAGGCCCAGATCATTGTACTGGGATGAATGTATGACATTGTTCTGCATTCTGTCCATTAATTGTTCTTTTTGCATTTGTCACCCCGAGTGGGACGGGTATGCCCAGACAAGGGTCCAGTGCTCTCCATGCCACTAGAGTCAAACTATCCTGGCAGATGAGGGCTGAAAGCCTGAAACCGGTCCTTTAATGCTTGTTTCCAGTCCAGGGAGGAACTGGCCTGGCAGTTCGGGCTGGACTGTTCCCATTGGGTGCAGGGTCAAAACTGATTTGCATATGGCTGGGTCCAAACTGGAATGGCATGGTGAGCAAAGAAAAAATGGATTCAGGCCCGGATCTCTGTACTGAGATGAATGTATGACATTGTTCTGCATTCTGTCTATCAATTGTTCTTTTTGCATTTGTCACCACGAGTGGGACGGGTATGCCCAGACGTTGGTCCCGTGCTCTCTATGCCACTGGACCTAAAGTATCCTGGCTGATGAGGGCTCAAAGCCTGAAACCGGTCCTAGGATGCTTGTTTTCAGTCCGGGGAGGAGCTGGCCTGGCAGCTCGGGCTGGACTGTTCCGATTGGGCGCAGGGTCAAGACTGATATGCATATGGCTGGGTCCAAACTGGAATGGCATGGTGAGCAAAAAACGATGGATTTAGGCCCAGATCTCTGTACTGGGATGAATGTATGACATTGTTCTGCATTCTGTCCATCAATTGTTCTTTTTGCACCAATTAGAACTGCGGCATGCCCTCAGTTTCTACAATGATAGAACTAGAGAGTAACATTTTGATGATCAACCGTATTTGGTTCATCAGTGAGAACAAATGAATGGCGGGCCAGAAACTGGTTTATGACGAAGAATTGTAATCTACATCAACTGGTTTTATTCCATGCCGAAGAAGCATCTTGCTGATTACCTTGGCGCTCACTCCATCTGGGCAAAAACTAGACCCACCATTCCAATCTTCTGATTTTAGATATATACTAAGCAGTCACGTGGTATGTCCCCATGCATTTACCGGGCACTATAGCTTCCATTGTCAAGATCACAGGGAGGGCAGTTTTGAAAGTTTGTGCCAGTAGGGCTTCCTCGTGGAAGTCCAGTCCTCAGACCCACCACTCTGAAGGGGGTACTGCATTGGTGTTAATTCATAAATTGAGGAACCTATGGTTAGAATCATCCAAAAGAAGACTAGGTTACTCATCTCTGGCAACACTCTTTTCTGGTGGATACTCTAACTCCATATTCTTGACCACCTGCCCTCCTCCCCATTCTGTGGGGTGGAGGCATAGGAGTAAAGGGTAATTTTTTGCACCCTGCCAGGCATGGAAAAAATAGAAGATAACTGTCTTATGTCTGGAGGTGGAAGGTAGCATAAGGAGGCAGATGGGGCCACCTGCCAGCACACTGGTGTTATTCCGTAGTTTCCAGTTCGGCAACTGGGGAGATTTTCAAGATGATAAATGAGTAGTTATAAATATTCACCAGTAAATTCAGTTTAGAATCTGTAGCGACATTAAAGGGTAGATGTGGTAGACAGGGAGATTGAGAGACACACCTGATTAAGCTTGGTTGTCAGTGGCCCACAAATTATTACAAGTCCTGGTCATCTGGGTTCGAGTCTCGGTAACAACGCCAAACATCCTGTGATTCTGGGCAAATCACTTAATCTACCAGTGCCTAACAACAAAATGAATGTGTGTCTTCTTGTAACGTAACTGGTGCTATGTAAAGTTCTCTGATACCTGATTCAGTTCGGGTCAAGTTCGCGCTATATAAAACTCTGCAAAAAAACAAAATGAGGACTGGGCCAACTAGGCTTTCTCACTTGCAAGCACGTGCTGTCTCTTGCACCTTGTGGTAAATTAAATTACCTGGTATCTAATTTCTATGCGGTAAAGTTCAATAAAACAGCTCAATCAAAATAAGAGACACAGAGTCCGTGGCGTCTGAGTTTTAAGGGGTTTTATTCCATAAAATGGAATTGGTTCGAACCAGGTAGCATGATCCATCACCACGAGGGTTCAGGAAGGGAATCATGGACATGTACAATGATTTATTAACAGCACACAGTATATATAATATCATTACAGTGGTGATGGGTTCAGAAGGCGTAACGGCTGAAAGAAAACAAGATAAGAAACATGTGCGTAACAATATGTAATCAGAAGGCGTGCACAAGGGTGAACACGGAGGTGGGTGCCAGAAACGTCACATAGAAGAAGAAATATTTCAGCATTTCAATCATAGAAGTGACGCAAGTGGGTGGATCCCTAGAAGAATCCTGCAGTGTCAGCAGAAATATATGGCAGAGATGCGCACGCAGCAGCATGACGTGTGACTGACGTGGAACTGGAGGGTGAAGGGGACTTGACATTTAACGCTAGGATTAGAGACAGAAGTCTGGTGGGTCAGATCAACTTGTTCCTAAATCATATCTGGTATCTTGTGTTTGGAGAACTGTATTATCTTAAAAGAAAAGGTCTCTCGGGCAGAGGCTATTCTATACTGACTGCTAATGCGTGTATGTGTGTCTACGTGTAATGCGAGGGTCATGGGCCTACCATGGCAACAGGAGCTATGAATTACGTACATGGAGACAGAAAAACCGGGCCCTTTACTCTGCAGCTGGGGGAATGTTTACCTAAACTACTAGACAGGAATGTATTTTCGAGGAGCGGAGCAGATAACTTGAAGGCTGAATACAGTTTTGGCAGGCAGTCAGACAGAGCCGGGCACCACTTGCCGCGCAGGGAGTAAGTCAAAGTTCAGGGATGCAGATGCAGGTCCTCGCTGCAGTTTTTAGAGGCAGAAGTCAGGAAAAGGCTCGATGGCAGAAATCAGGGCCTCCGCCAGAGCCATGAAAACATGAATGTGTACCATGTAAAGACGGTGGCCCGGCACACTTAGGAACTGAATTATTGATCCATTCATGGCGGATCAGAAAGAGGACATGTTAATGTTGGACGCAAATGTATTTGCGTCTTCATAGCGGGTTATGGAGGGAACTTACATGCACTTTAAGCACATACATGGAGCCGTTGGGGTACATAGTAGGGGACACAATTGAGCATAAAAATTCATATTACCTCATTCCCTCCTTGTCCCCTACGGACCCTTCATGATATATCAATCTTCATTAATCCATCTATGTGTTCATCTAACATCATTTGCTCTTCCTTTTTCTGACGGGAATTTGAACTTGAACTTGAATGGGGAATACATGATGTGGCGCACAAACCGCATATCGTCGGCCCACATTGTAGACATAGGCAACAACTGAATACTATGAGAAGGGCTATCCCTAGGAAGGATAGGACTTTCCATCCCCAGGTGGATAACACGCTCCAGAACCAACCGGACCAAGTCCAGGTGCCTGGATCCTGGTGTATCTGACTAGCAATTTGGTGAAGACGGGTAATGGCTTTATATACTGAAGGTGCGTTTTGTGGAATGAAAATACAGCAACTCGATCCGATGACTCTACAAGCTCCGCCCCTATCGGCCAAGATGACGTCAAGAACAAGACGATTTTGAAGGACAACAAGTCTCATAGCAGACTGTTCCTCTGTTAAATTGCCTAGGGCGGAAGTAGTTTCATTCACTACTGCTTCAAGGGTTCTGGTCAATCTACGTATCAGTTTACTATTCGAGACAGTACCTAAGTAGGGTAAGAAACCTTTATTGAAATCTGTATATTGCTCCCATGTAGTTTCAGTATAATCGACAATCGGGAGTTCTCTCTTGTGTCTAGTATGCACTAGGTGGGAGTTCCTATGATAGTCAGGTGGGGCTAGAAAAACAGGTGGCAGAAGGAATGCAATGTAACAAGTACCATCCCAATCTAGGGGTAAACGTATGTATGCTGTATGGCCACAAACAAAATAGGAATGACGGGAAGCTTTGAATGTAGACTTGCCTTTATCACTGAATTTGACTACAGTGGTACATTCGCTATGACCTAGGTGTACTGAACCATTCTTTCTGACACATAATTCACCTTTAACAGGTAATACTGACATAGAGGGTAAGTCTGACTTGGTTTCGGACTCGACATTCAGAATCATGAGGTTAAGTGTAAAATTACCTAATCCATATACTTCGTTTTCTAGATCGGTCCCTGTCCTTTTGGGAAGACCCTCCTTGTCAGGGAAACATACTTTGTGCAGAACAGTGTTCAGATTTCCCCATACCCAATTGCCTTGGTAAACTACGGAATCAGAATCTAAGGAATTTATTAAACTAAACCATGCACCACAGGAACCATTGTGTGTGAACGGGTATGGAAAGAGGGGCAGAACTCCCTTGTATCTCTGATAGGGGGGGAGTCGGCCACATATCCAACAATTGGTAGCATTGCTGGCCTGATGGGAATGTTGTAACATACTAATGAATGTATTGTTGCGCAGCGCAAGTCTGTATGACAATTCATGCGGGGGTAATTCACTGAAAGTGTGCTCGGTAGTGACATTTGAAGAAGAATGTGTATGCTTGAAAATAGGGTAATACAAGTTTAACAGTATACTTGCAGCAATAATCATAAGACTCAGAAAAAACATAATCAATAATGTCACTATGCAGTGACTGCGGAGAGATTCACAATATTCACGTTTCTTGAGCTGTTTCTGTCTATCTCTCTCTCTATCGGGGTCTAGCGGGAACATGTCAGAATCAGGTCTAACCGATTCACCTAGGGGAGGACTTAAACAATTAAACTGTCTGACTTGCTAGACCTCAGTTTGGATTTATACTCCTCGGACGGAGTTTTCTCTATCAGGGGAAGTTTAGAGTCACTGAAATCTGGGCAGTCCTTAGAGGGGGAGGGCTGAGAGTCTGTAACTGGAAGCAGTCCATGAAATATCTTGACGTGGCTGGAGTGGAGCCACCCTTTGCGGCCCTCGACCTTGATTGCAGTCCTCGTGGTTAGCAGGACAAGTTTCGGCTCCTGCCAACGGGGCTCCAGCGGACTCCTCCGATCAAAGTTCCTGACGAGGACATGATTCCCCGGAATAATCCCATGTGGCTTTACATCGGTGTTGTCGGGAAAGGCTGCAGCAACCTGTGAACGACATGATTGTAGTGCAGACATCAAGGAGGCAAGGTAATCTGTCAGCATATTACAGTCAACATCTGTGATCTTTCTAGGCAGAGGAGTCCCCCACATATTCGGTGGCCTGCCAAAGACCACCTCATACGGGGATAGCCCTGTTCTCGAATGCGCTACCATCCTCATGTAGAAGAGGGCAACGGGTAATGCAACTATCCAGTCTACGCCCTTTTCTTTGCAAATCTTGGCGAGACGAATTTTCAGAGTCTGATTGTGACGTTCCACGAGACCTGCTGCCTCGGGATGTCGGACACAGTGAAACTTCCATTGATAGCCGAGCAGGAGTGATACCTGTTTCATTAACTCGGACGAGAATGGCTGACCGTTATCTGAATACACGACACGGGGCAAACCGTACCGTGGGAAAAATTCACGTACCAGCTGCTTGGCAGTGGTCGGAGCAGTGTAATCTGGGACTGGATATGCTTCTGTCCAACGGGAAAGTGCACAGACAACTACGAGGACATATTTAAATCCTCGACAACGTTCCATCTGGATATAATCCATCTGGAGGACTTCAAAAGGGTGATCGGGAGGGTGAAATCCACCTTGCTCTACGGGAATGCCTTTACCTGGGTTGAACTGACAACAGATCATGCAAGTACGCACTTTCTGCTTTGCTGCTGCTCGTAAATGTTTATTGAACCAAAGGTTTTGAATACTGTCTAACATGGCTTTCTCTCCTAAATGTGCAGGACTATGTGCTGTGGTAATAATGACCTGAACCATAGAGTCGGGGAGAAACCATGTGGCCTTTCCCTTCGTCATCCATCCCTGTTCTGTCTGGATCCCTCCCAGTTCAGTCCATTTCCTGATTTCGTCTGGTGTAGCATGTGTCTGTATGTCGATTACATCTAGGGCGGGATCCTTAACTGTCATGGAATGAGTTGGCGTCGGGACTATTGTCTTTGTCAAGTCAGGTGTGTGAGTCTGTGCTGTGCGCTTGGCTGTTCGGTCTGCCAGGTCGTTGCCCTGGGAAATGTTGTCAGTGACTTTAATATGTGCTTTACACTTCATGATGGCTATTGCTGTAGGCAAATGTATTGCTTCTAACAGAGCTTGAATGAGGGGACCGTGCTGGATCTTGGCACCGTGTGAAGTTAAAAAACCTCGTTCTTGCCAGAGGACTCCGAAGTCGTGTACAACTCCGAATGCATAACGGGAATCTGTGTATATGTTAACTTTCTTGTTCTTAGCTAGAGTACAAGCTTGGGTCAGAGCAATGAGCTCTGCCGCTTGGGCTGACAGGGTGTCAATACGATGTGTTTCTATGACATCAGTTTCTGTTGTTACTGCATACGCAGCCACTAACTCTCCTGTGCTTGTTCTCATACATGAACCATCCACATAAAGTGTCAGGTCTGGATCTGGTAATGCGGTATCTGTCAAGTCTTGTCTGGGTTTCGTCATGATGGTAATGACTTCGACACAGTCATGTGCCAAAGGGTCTGTCATATTTAATGGCAAAAGTGTAGCTGGATTCAATGTGTTACAGCGTCTGATTTCTATGTGTGGCTGAAATAATGTCAATTCATAACCTGTTAGTCGTGCTATAGTCAAGTGTTGAGTTTGTGTACGGTTTAAAAGAACTTCCACGGAATGTGGAACTTGTACTGTCAATCGGTGTCCTAACACTATAGAATCACTTTGTCTGATTGCTAGAGCTGTTGCTGCTACTGATTTCAGGCACGCAGGCAAAGCCTGGGCTACTGGATCTAATGTGCTGGAGAAATAGGCACACGGTTTGTGTGACCCTGCTTGGTCTTGAGTGAGGACTGATAATGCAGTACCTTCACGTTCTGTGACAAATAGTGTAAAAGGTTTGCTGTAACTTGGTGTCGCTAAGACTGGTGCTTGACATAAAGCTTTCTTTAATTCGTCAAAAGCCTGTGTATGTTCCTGAGTCCAAGGGAGGACAGTCGATGACGCTGTCTCCTGTGTTGTCAACTGTATAAGTGGCTTGGCTAGGAATGCATACTGAGGGATCCATTGTCTGCAATAAGAAGTGAGGCCTATAAAGGCTCGCACCTCCTTTTGTGTTCTGGGCTGTGACATATTTACAATTAACTGGATACGGTCGGGTGTTAGCTGTCTCCCCCATTTGGACAGCAAGTGCCCAAGGTAAACCACTTGCTGAACACAGAATTGCAACTTCGAAGGGGACACCTTGTGTCCCTTGTCAGCCAGAGAATGTAAGACTGTCATTGAGGCATGTTCACATTCGTGTTCACTTCGAGCGGTGATCAACAGATCATCGACGTACTGGAGTAGGGTAGTGTTGTCAGGCATGTGGATACTGTCAAGCTGTCTTTTCAGTGTCTGACTGTAAATGCTAGGGCTCACTGTCACCAATCTAGCAAAAATGAATTACATAAAAACAAATAAATAAATAAATAATTAAAATTAATTCTCAATTCAAAAGCACTATTTTATATTGGGGAACCTCTATCCAAAACCTCTGCAGTTTTACAATAAATCCTACTCTAGATCTTGGGAACAGTATGACCATACTACCTACAATATGTTCTCTAAATGTATCTGAATTAATCCACATTATTCGTGTTAGAAACAGAAGGCCTAGAAGCCTTGAAAAAAACTCACTCCTTTGAGAAGCAGCCCCTCCCTCTAGAATTATGTTCGCGCTCGGAGCTTTGAATCAATTCCAAGCCGGGCTACACTGAGATCTAAAATTGAATGACTGCCAGATGCTGAACTCATCGCAAGAGCAAGACTCTTGCCAATTATTCTGTTTACACTACTGGGGGAATAACTATCCATTTGCAAGCGTGACTTTATCTGAAGTCAATGAAGCTTTTAGTGTTGACTGCTTCAGAGGAGCAACTTGGCCCCCCCTTCACATAAACAAAGGGATCGCGGAAAGAATTGGGTTATGGCCAGCAAGACAGGCACTGCTCGCTCCAAGAGGGAGTAGCCCTCCCTTTTTATATAAACATTTATATTCTGGGAACCAAGCCATCTCGGGCTGGACGGACTGTCTCAAGGTTAAAAAAACACATTCCTTGTACGTCATAACATATCTCTTCCCAGGCCAGAGCTTTATTCTCTAACTAACTGAAGCAAACTTTAAAACGTTGTAAAAAGTAAATTAACAAAGACATATTTTTATTTTGTAACTAAGTGACATGCTAACATTTTAAATTATTCTGTACTGCTACTAGCTGCAAGGGAAAAAATAAACAGAACAAAACAATCATGGCATGGAAACACACCATATTTTACTTTTTTGAAAATAACATGTCGAACTTCTTAATTCTGCATTGCATAACCAATATTTTCATAAGTAAGTGTGCAACCTTTTCTATTCTACCTATTAAGAGGGCCAGAATCATACTTTTTCAAAAGGCCATGTTTTCTAATTTTAGTGGGGACTGTTCTCTGCACATATTAATTGAAGCAGTCTGTCAAAGTACATAGGTGAGCCTTGAAATTAAATGAATGCAAATCAAACTAATGTAGGGGACTCTTAGCAATGCATTAAGATGGTAGTGTATTATAGCTATCAAAAAGGGCCACGTTCATTAATTTCACAGATAGCCACTTTTCTAATTGAGTGGGCTAATATTCACACGCTATTCTAAAGGGCAGCTTGCATTGGGAAAAATATTCTGTAGAAACATTCCTATTTAAAAAACACACTGTTCTATTACACTAATAAAAACGCATTCTATGAAGGGTCTGATTTATATTTTCTTGTCAACCCTGAAAACATCTAAGCACCCTCTGTGCAAACCTTTATCTCAATTCGACTGGTCTATTTACAACTTTACCGACCTCTGAGCCAAACACATTAAATCAAGTATTCCAAAGCAAAACCCTTCACAAAAACACTCCTTTACTCTCCATGCAACATTTTACCATTCAATCTGCAAACTGAATACGCCCATTGGATAACATGGCAAATCGCACCCCCGCACAAAACATGCTTTTTCCACCACTTCCACAGCTCAGATCCTTTTCAAATTTTGCATCACAGTAGTTCAAGCTATTCCCTAAATCCTCACCAAAAAGCAACCAAATCCCTCCACTGGAACGGGTACGAATTTCCGCTCAAAAACACGCCCCCCCCGCAAACACACAAAAAAAAAAAAACGCCAGAATCCCTCAACACCTTGTTAAAACAAATACTGCCTTCTCAATAAAAGATATTAACTCTTTGGCAGCCGAAGCACAATCATTCCCCAATGACTGCAGTACATGGGAAAGTCATGAACTCATCTCTCAATGTTATCACAGAACACATACGCACATCTTCAAAAACATTTATATGAACATAATAACATGCTCTGCACAAAACATAACTACATGGCGCTATTCACAAGCCATATTTACAAGGAGCTATACTTAAGAAAATTCAACATACTACTCACAAGTCTTAATCACAAGTCGCTATTCACAAGGAACTACAAGCTACTCACAAAGCGTTACACACATGGATGTAACAGACTATTCACAAGTCTTAAGCACAAATTCACAAATAAACCAACTAGTTACTCACAAGGCACTTTCGCAGTCCAGAAGGGACTTGTCTAGATACAAGGAAATGAACTCTTCAGATGTTGTTGGCTTTAATTCTACATACTCTAAAGGGTACAGGTGGTGGCGTTCTCTACCTACTGGGTCTTTCTGGGTTGGTTACTTTAGCTAGTTTTTCTGACAGAACGGGATAAATACCAGTTAACAACGGCATTTCTTGGCTTGTTTAGTTCTCTCTGCTTTATTGAATTCATTTTCTGTTCTCCTATGTCACTCTTTGCGCCATAACTCAATGGCATCTTTCTGAGAGGGTCTTGACTTTCTTTTTCAAATGGCCTTTAGCCCATGCTTATTATACATAAAATGACCAGGTGTGTCTCTAGGCCGGATTATAACTGTCTATTCTAGTAAACATCTTCTGGTCCCTATCTGACGTAACTTACTGAACAGCGGCATTTTTGAACCTTGATACTTGATACTTACTCGAATTCGAACACCATAAATACAATATACACAGTAATGCAGATCAAACAATCACTCATACCACGACATTAAAACCATATATTAACTAGTAACATTTACTTGATGTACTGCTAAACAGCACAGATACACTGCTAAACAGTGCAGACCGGGTCTATGTACCCAAAACCCGTCTCGACCGGGGCAAACTAATGCACCCGTCTAGATGCGTCCCCAGCAAAGGTACTCACCGGGAAGCACGGAACAGAAGGCCTCGGAAAACTCGACACTGGACTGGACTCGACTCGACTCGTGACGTAGGTACTTCGGAACTGGTGGGCCTCACGACACCTCGGACCTTGCACTCTCGGCTGGACTCGGGTCGGGATCCTCCGCACTCCTCACCGCCTCGTCTGGGTATCAATTGCAGTCTCAGTCACCTCCGTTGGTCTGAGGGAGATACAGGAAATCCTGTGGATGCGCATGAGTGTCCGTCCGGCTGTGGCAGGGGACTAGGGCTGCAACGCACCGCCGGCGCGTAAGGTGAAGGAAGGTCCCATCTGGGGTGCCATTCACTGTGGTAAATTAAATTACCTGGTATCTAATTTCTATGCGGTAAAGTTCAATAAAACAGCTCAATCAAAATAAGAGACACAGAGTCCGTGGCGTCTGAGTTTTAAGGGGTTTTATTCCATAAAATGGAATTGGTTCGAACCAGGTAGCATGATCCATCACCACGAGGGTTCAGGAAGGGAATCATGGACATGTACAATGATTTATTAACAGCACACAGTATATATAATATCATTACAGTGGTGATGGGTTCAGAAGGCGTAACGGCTGAAAGAAAACAAGATAAGAAACATGTGCGTAACAATATGTAATCAGAAGGCGTGCACAAGGGTGAACACGGAGGTGGGTGCCAGAAACGTCACATAGAAGAAGAAATATTTCAGCATTTCAATCATAGAAGTGACGCAAGTGGGTGGATCCCTAGAAGAATCCTGCAGTGTCAGCAGAAATATATGGCAGAGATGCGCACGCAGCAGCATGACGTGTGACTGACGTGGAACTGGAGGGTGAAGGGGACTTGACATTTAACGCTAGGATTAGAGACAGAAGTCTGGTGGGTCAGATCAACTTGTTCCTAAATCATATCTGGTATCTTGTGTTTGGAGAACTGTATTATCTTAAAAGAAAAGGTCTCTCGGGCAGAGGCTATTCTATACTGACTGCTAATGCGTGTATGTGTGTCTACGTGTAATGCGAGGGTCATGGGCCTACCATGGCAACAGGAGCTATGAATTACGTACATGGAGACAGAAAAACCGGGCCCTTTACTCTGCAGCTGGGGGAATGTTTACCTAAACTACTAGACAGGAATGTATTTTCGAGGAGCGGAGCAGATAACTTGAAGGCTGAATACAGTTTTGGCAGGCAGTCAGACAGAGCCGGGCACCACTTGCCGCGCAGGGAGTAAGTCAAAGTTCAGGGATGCAGATGCAGGTCCTCGCTGCAGTTTTTAGAGGCAGAAGTCAGGAAAAGGCTCGATGGCAGAAATCAGGCCCTCCGCCAGAGCCATGAAAACATGAATGTGTACCATGTAAAGACGGTGGCCCGGCACACTTAGGAACTGAATTATTGATCCATTCATGGCGGATCAGAAAGAGGACATGTTAATGTTGGACGCAAATGTATTTGCGTCTTCATAGCGGGTTATGGAGGGAACTTACATGCACTTTAAGCACATACATGGAGCCGTTGGGGTACATAGTAGGGGACACAATTGAGCATAAAAATTCATATTACCTCAACCTGTTCAGTTACAGCACTAATTAGTTACTCTTGCAGGTATCACAAACTGCACTTCATACTTAGGGTCTCAATATAAATTGCCCAGAGCAGTGTCCATGGCAGGGACATCGCTCTGGGCTACTTCAAGTGCCCTGGTGCTTACATTACACAACACCTTCAGGTGTGGAAATACTGCACCCGGTTTCACTGGGTGCGGATCCACCTTACGCCTCCTCCCAACATTGCCCTGCACTAGTGCCCCTTTCCGTCAATGTGCAGCACTACCACTCCACCATTTACCACTTGCTTCAGCAGAAATTAGCCTTCTAGTCAGCTAGGAAGTGGAATTGACACGTGATAAAGGACCCGCTATTCCTTTGGCCAAGTTACTCCCCATTCTGGATGGAATAACTTGTGATGCCTGGTATCTGGCAGTGGTATTAGCTGGAACCAGAGAATATGGCCTCTCCATATATGGGGCACATCTTTTTGAGAGTCTTCGTGGTATATGGTGTGGCGCCGCGGCCAGGGCGACTGACGCTGGAATCTGGGGACCACGGTTCGATCCCCGGCTCCGGCGGCAGGTTAGCCCAGCACCATGTGACTCTGGGCAATAGCTCGCTTAATCTTCCCGACGGCCCCCAGCGCCTAGAGACCCTTACGGGTGATTGTGCGCTTTACAAATGTGGACTTTACTTTACTTTTATATGCAGACAGCATTGCATACTGTAATGCACAGCCCACAATATTCTGCCATTGTGTGTACTGCTGTATTACACATAACAATGCATACACGGGTGGACTGCACAACGGTAGTCTATATTTCGGGACAATGCACAGTACTTCAGACTGGCAGGTACAGCTCACAGCAGTGCACATTAAATAGTATTTTCCAGGCAACATTGTACACTTTGAAATACTCCAATCTGTAATTCACACTTCGCCCATCATTCTATGAGTTGGTGAACTAACAGTGTTGTAATTCCCTCTCTGGAGTTCCTGGTAAAATGAGGAATGGTGATTCAAAGATGCAAAATTACTGCAGTGTTACAGATTTTCCCTCATTTCACCGTATCGCGTTCTGCAGGTAATTTTAAAATTCCAGACCATTATCCAGGGGCACCTTCAACCAGGATTTACCTGGTGAAAGGTGTCCTCTAAAATCGCCTATAGTAACACTGCAAGCTTTATTGCAGCATATTTTCTAACTCCAATTCTGTGGATACTCCAGTTTCCAGCCGAATCCGTATTAGAACAATACTTGGAAGTAGGGCCTTGGAAGCACTGCAATCAAGGAGAAGGCTGTACTATTTAGATTTTTTATTGGAGGGTACAACAGAATAGAAGGTTAATGCCAGGATTTGCTCAGCTGCTTGAGAAAATAAGAGCGAACTTTGGAAGTACCGCTACCTCCTGAAAAGACAGAAAGACCTACAACAACTTTGACGTTCCTAGCGATTGAACTGGACTTTTTAGAGATGGAGTCTAGACTGCCACTCTCCAAACTGGAGCCACTGAAGGAAATAGCTGAGGAGGAGAAGAATAAATGTTGGTATCAAACGTCATAGACACAGTAAATATTGGTGCATCAGAACTTTGCACGTAGAGAAGCGGTACTCAAAAAAACATTCAAAAAGCAGAGTCCATGAAAGGGGCACAAAACCTAATGAAAGGGTTAAAATATGACACGAGGTCTTGACAAAAGTTCCAAATTTGGGACTTACCCATGGTGCCCCACTTCT
Organism: Lissotriton helveticus; assembly: GCF_964261635.1. Taxonomy (NCBI): domain Eukaryota; kingdom Metazoa; phylum Chordata; class Amphibia; order Caudata; family Salamandridae; genus Lissotriton; species Lissotriton helveticus. The sequence goes on along the minus strand of NC_136065.1, from coordinate 351,822,935 downwards.
TTTTTGCATAATTTATGCAGCATTCTAATCTTGACCGGGCATTCTTAAAAGTTCCTAGCTAGTATAACAGTATGTTTGTAGCCGCCAGACAACATGATAACTCAGGAACAAAGACATTTTCAGATGGACTTGGTTTATATTGTGAGTGATACTGGAGTGTGAGGGAATTGTCAGTTAAATGGAGAGGAACTAATTCCTGCACAATATTCTTGGGATCTTTCCTGTAGTACTGACAGTGCAAATTTGAGGGCGAGTGCATGGTAATGTCAGGCTTTTGCCTATGAGGTGGTATACATACATGGCATGACAACTATGGGCCACTTGCTGTTGAAGTTGTGAAGTAAGCTGGTTTGACTGGAATGGAGCAAACTTTCATCATATTTCATGCACAGTGGTCAATATTAAATGGGTAAGCATCAGAGATAAGTACCAAAAGATGCATGGAAAGCAGGGAGTGATGGCACTACCACTAGCTGATGGTTGGGAGATAATCTTGAAGAAGCGACAGATATAAAGGAAAGTAAGTATGGATGTAATGGAGAAGAGATGGGACTATGTCCTCCGTTTACTCAGTATCATGACTTATCACTTCTATTATTTCCAAGAGGATGGCTGTTATTACAGTTTATTGGAAATATTTCCTAGGACTTTAGCCATCTAGAAAATGTGTGCATGGAATTGTGGTAGGGTGGTCATGAAAGAAGGATAAAGGGAAGAACAGGAGAATAACACTATGGCAAGAATTAAAACAACGGAACGAGACACAAGTCTATCCCAACAGCATACATAGTTGATTAATGCAGTGTTTACAATCATATTTGTTTAAGCATTTCAGATATTAGAACTGTTAGATGGAAGAAATTTGGGGCTTTATCAGGGGATGTGAAATGGACATGGAGGTACCATTCGACAAAGTTGCGGAAATGTAAGAGAGACCTTAGGACCAGAGAGCTTGATGGAGCTTGGTAGGCCATTTGATAATGTAGCATGCTCACTGAGTGTAATGGTGAAGTATGTGGAAGAAAGCGGTAAATGCAGGGAAATTCTTTTCCGTCATGAAGAAATTGACAATGTGCAGATCACTGGAAAATTCATGAAGTTTCTGAAAGCCCATGGAAAGGCAGAAGATATACACGACCCATTCATTTAAACTCTGAGCAGCAATAGAAGGCCACAGTTTGCACTTGGGGAGGAAAGCACTTTGGAACATATGCAGGTTAAGGTCACGCGATTGATTGGATACCTTATGGCAATGAAGCTATTTATTCAGTTTTGTGTTATGTAGTCAGAAATCAAACAGAATAAACTCACAATTTGATAATAGACAGATTAGCATGCTATCAAGGCATTGGGATGAATGGGGGTAGAGGAGGAAGTTACCAGTGGGTGGCATGAAGAGATGAAATGTGACCAAGAAGAATATGGAGAAAGTGCCTCTGATAAGAGGAGAGATCACCTGGTGCTTGGAGGATAAGACACCGGAAAGTGAGAAAATAGTAAAAGAAACAAACCAAAAAGGAGGAAAAACCACATGTAGAAGAGAAAAAAATGAAGCAGAAGAAGAAATTAAAAAGAAGAACAATGCTAGGGGTATGAGAAGGAGCAATCACACGTTGAGAAGTCCAGATAATTCACTGGGTTGCAGGACGCGTCACAATGTAGGAGAAGGCGGAAATATCAGAGGGTTTCTTTAAGAGAGGACAAAATCTCACAAAGAAAAAAGGGCAGGGTGGCAGAAGGACACATTATGTGCCAGCAAGAGATGAATTCCTTGGTTGGAAGGAGGGGAGCCCACAGGTTGGTTGAAACATTAACTCTAGGGTAGAAGAAGAGATCTCATTGTGGAAAAAGTGATCTCAAAGGAACAGAAGAAGGAGAGATGTTGTGGTGACTGGAGAAAGGATCACTGTGGCACGAGGAGAGATTAGAGGGTGGCATGAGAAGTGCACACAGTAACATGGGAACAGATCACAGGATATAGAGGGTAACAGATTACACCGCAAGAAGAGGAGGAAGCTACTGGTTGGAACAAGGATAGCCATTGTAGGAGCGCGCTGTTAAAAAGAGCAGGGCTCACTGAGTGGTAGAGGGGATATGCGAAACCCCCTTTGAGCTTGAGGGTGGCACCAAACAATACACATGCCCCACCCTCCTAGAGACCCAGGCCACATAATTTCCTCTTGTTAGGCACAAGCATTGTGGAACTCTAGGAAATGGGATCAATGGTGACTTCCTGTAAACAATTTACTCAGAAAAAAAAGTTGTTTATCTGGATGCGCAGATAAAGGCTTGAGGTAGTGGGTACAAAGCTGGGGAGGAGGAATGTGCTAATTCCTCATTCTTAACTGTGTGCCAACGCATTGAATCTTGCACCTAAATACAGAAGGGTCCAAGATTAGATTTACTGACACAATTTATTTTTTAACTTGTGAGAGCACATCAACGTTAAATGCCACATAAAAGATAAATGGTGAATTTTGAAAATAGATGGACTTTGTAACACTTGGAATACACCTTTATTTCACTTTCTTCCACTTTTAACAAGCAAAGTCAACTTGATCACTGACAGAATATCGGAAGCACAAATATCGTGGGAACAGAATATTGTGTCAAAACTATCGAGGAACAAAATATCGAGAAGGTAAGTGCAAATAGATAAGTATAGATTTACTATTCTTAACTCCTCATATAGGTACCATGAAGATATATATATATATATTATCAAGGCACATATATGTTGAGTTATATATAGTAAAACTTTACTTACCTTCACAATTTTTTTCCCCTCAATATTCTTGACACCACGCTATATTTTCTCTGATATATTATCTGCACACCAAGTAAACTCACTGAAAGATGTTTCACTTTTCATTTGGAAATTTTCATAGATGTATATTCCAAATAAGCTTACATTTGCAGCACTTCGTTAGCATTGCTGAATACAGAGGTAAGAAAATCACATATGATTCCAGGATAGGTTGATCTTCACAACAAATACAATCAGAGTTTATTCCTTCTGGATGGCAAATGATATATAAAGCAAGTGGCCAACTGCTGCTAAGAAGTACATTATTTAAATGTTTGCATATAATGATCTTCCACAAATAGTTCTCTCTTTTGAAGTGTGGCTTCCTGACTTTATGACTATCCTGCAAATGTGGTTGCAAAATGTGCACCCAGTAATAACTATTTGTGCTGGGTGTGTTAACTGGCAGGTGTCTAAGATGTTCCAGATTTTGCGTTTGATAACTCGGATTGGGAAATGATGTGGAAATTAAAGAACATATAATAAATACCAAATAAAAAAAAGAACTCACCTCTGTATTTCTCTTATTTCTGCACTCTGTAGGAAAAGTGGGACAATATTTAAACAATGCAATACTAACTGCACATTACATAGACTCACAACCAAACAATTATACTATAACATAACTACCAAAAAAGTACAGACAGTAAAAAGGCTGATAGAGTCTTTTTAGGTGTCACCTAAGGCCCTGCAGGCGCTGTATCCTATTGTTACCTGACATGGCGGCTTGGAGACTGCCTGTTGCTTGCCATTGCCTGGCTTCATTGTTACTCACATTTGCTTAAGTCTTATTCATCAGCTTCTGTAAGCTTCCTTCCTTGTAATTTGTTTGTCCCTCCCTTGGAGTCTGGATGCGTTACTTGAGTCCTTCCACTGCTCGCTTATTGAAGTGCTACTTTTTTTTAATTAATAAGCACTCTACAAGAGAGAGTGTGTTTTTCAGCTGATCCCCTTGTGTAATTCTCCCCCTTCCGTGTTCCTCTCCCAGTCCCATCTTTTGTCCATGTGTTTGTCCCAACACCCCACCAACCCAATGTTGTCCTTGTGCTTCTCCCTAGCCCCTCCAGACCACCCAACATTCTCCATCTGCTTGCTCACAGCCTCTACCGGACACCCTTGTCTGCCTTCTTGCCCCCACCTCCTCCCGACAACCTCTGCTTACTTGCCACAGCCCCTCCCAAACACTTTCTGTTGTATGTGTGGCTGCCCAAGCTCTTTCCACCCACAATTTGTTGTCTGTGTGCTGGCCCCAGCCCCTCCGACCCACAGACCATTGTCTGTGTGGCTGCCCCCAATCATCCCACCACTCTCTGTTGTCCATGTACTTGCCTGTGCCCCTCCCATCTGCTCTCTGTTGCCAGGTGCTTGCCCAAGCCCGTCCCACCCAACCTCTGTTGTCAATGATCTCCACCATCCTCTCTCGCCTGTCTTTCTCTCCCTCCCTCCCTCCCTCCCTTTGTATTGCCTCACGAGAGAACACAGCTAAAATAACGTTTAAAAAAAACTATGATGCGGACAGCGCTAATATGCTTGAAAAAAATTATGAACACATTAACACTGGCCACGTCATAGCAATTTGTTTAACTCGTTTTAGCAATGCTGCACATCATCCTTGCTGCTGTACAGCATGGCTACAAAACAGAGTCAAAGTCAATAGCATCTGTAGGCAAGACCTATTGACTTGGTCAATGCCTGTTTATTAAACCCAGCTATGTCAATAGTCAAAATTTTGAATGCATCTTTAAAAAGTATATTGTGGTTCAACATGGAACAACATGTGAATCAGCATAGTCTGAAGAACAACTCCCAATCCCAAAACGCTCTGAAAAATATAATTTGAATAAGTACTTTATCTACAAAACACGTGGCTAAAGGTACCTTTGTAGTCCCACACAGACATTGCTTACAATGGGCTAAAAGACCTAGATGGAAGTCCAATGTTGTTAGAGGTAGCTAAACTTAAATCCTCTGCTCTCTCTGCATAAAAGATTAAGATTCAATTTACTATACAAAATACTACAGCATTTTGAGGAACATTTCTTAACCCTAATGCTACAGTCCAAGTAAACAGTGTAATCCATACCTGATTCTCACTTCTATATCCTCAGAAAATTGAAAAACAACTTTTTTACATTCTCTTCTGATAGGAAACCTGTTGGTTAATTTATATAAACTAGGAACCTCTTGGAAACCGTTGATCACAATCACCAATTTCGACAATACACTTGTCATCCCTACATTACTATTCCTTTCGTTTCTTCATAGCTTTTGCTTAAAATGAAAAACTCAAAGTGCATGCCACCCAAACATCCCTAATTCATCAATACCATCTACACTCGAGATTTGCCAGTACAATTTTTTATTATTAATTTCTTCTGCAGGATTCTCCCCTAATGCTGCTTCCAATTGTGTAAAACAACAAACTCCTTTCTCAAATAAATAACCTCTTCAAACCCCTACCACAAGAACCACCATCAAAGGAATTTTCTGCACCAGTACGTTTTCCTCTACAGGTATCAAACAGCTCAATTGAACACCCCCCAAAGAATGCATTGGTCAAGTGGACTTTTAAACTGATTGACTATTGTATGGTGGTCTCATGGTGTTGCTAACATTTTTATTCATAAACCCAACCCACCCATAACCACCTGTGAGTCTGGGGACATTCCTTTCCAAACTTCAGAATTTAGGACATCCTGCACATGCCTATTTCTGCTACTCCGAAAATTCAGCTACAAAAAGTCTCTTAATTGTATTTTTGCCACAATGCTTTTGTGGTAAATTGGCCATTTCTAACTCCATCTTTAGAAAGTATGGACAAACAAAGAAGGAAATGTGCACCAAGGTACTGAATATCAAACAGTAGCAGTGAACAGTAAGGGGTTCAAAATAGGGCACTTTGTAGTAAGCCACTGAAACCAATGAACAGTTTAAAAAGTCTATTACTAGAATTACCACAAGTTTAAAATTCCTCTTTCTTCACGCCATCTAGATTTTTTAGTATCAAAGGGAAATTGCTGATCTTATTTTAAAAATTAAAAAAATGACTTTAGCAGCTGTTTGATGCTGCCCTGCTTTCTGTACAGATGAGCAAGTTAATGTCTCACTGGACTATTTTACAGGTATTGGTATTTTTGTGTAGGAGCCCAGGGAGATGTTTCTGTAACTGGTCCAGAATATGACCAACCACAAAACTACAACAGATTGCACACATGGGAAATGGTGTGAAATGCTTAGTATGATTTGACTAGTCCACCAACTTGAGGAACCTCAGAGGAACGTAGAAATGATGCACCTGGTTGAAGCTTACAGCCATCTTACTTTGGCACTGTGTCTTGTAGGCATTCACTGATGAGGGTTTCAGGCTGCAGCAGGGAAATCATAGCTGGCAAAAGGCATTGGATAAACTGCTTTGTGTCCAACCTCAAGCCTATCTAGAGGAGCGTAATATTACAGATCTCGGTCACTCAGGGTTTTTCCACGGTAATGGCAAAGAAATAGCAGTGGTTGATGTATGGGCGAGCTGCCTATAAGTTGCTGACCAGGGTTCTCTGCCTTCGCTAGTTATGCTATACTATTGCAGGTTTCAATAACGCCGATTATGAATTTCTCTAGTAGCATGTTGTGCCATTATAAACAGTGCCATAAATCACTTTACAATGATTTGCTGTAATTTTTACACTTGCTAACTCTCTCGACACGCTTTTCCTCAACCCTCTGATTTCGCAGTGCTGTGCTGTGCTGTGGTGATACGCCGTCTGCTTGCCCGCCTGCCCGTCGTTACCCCAAGCGGGAGCCCTCCTACATGCCGCCGTTACGCCAGACATCCGCGTCGGCGTCGACACCGGTGGAGAGCCAACGCGGAAGAAGCAAGCAGGAAGGAAGGGCAAGTGAATATGGATTACCAAACTGGCTGCCAGTAGCTGAAACAGACAGTTTGTGCTGAATGGTATCCACAAATACGGGGCTTGGGTGTGGAAGCAGTTCCCTGCATGCACGCACGCACGCAAATCAGAGGTAAGTGAAGAGCGGGAAAAGGGCTGGGAGAGCCAGAGGGCGTTTGGGAGAGTAATCAGCTGGAGCATTATATTAAAAGGGGGCCGATCCCCTCAAAAACTCTCTCTATAAGCCCAACAGCCCAATCCTTGCGCCAGTGGAGCCAGTGCCTCTAGAGAGAGACCAAAAGCTTTAAAAAAGTTTGGGGAGAGTCTTTCGGAGCCCTCTATTACTAAAAAAGTAGAAAATTGACAAAAACCCTTAATAGGCTGATAGCCTGAGAGCTTCGGCTTGAGCAAGCATCCCCGAGTAAAATACTAGAGATGGCCCCGAAGAAAACTAAAAATACGCCGGAGCGTAATTTAAGGCCAAGAATAAACTCAGTAAATCCAGCAAAATCGGGTACACAAGATGAAAGCAGTAATTCCCTAGAGCAGACTCCTGTGAAAGGAAAGAAGAGAGAAGCAAAAAAGGAATATAGCTGCAAATAAAAACCAGGGAACCTCGGCTGCAAATTCAATAAAGGACTTTGTGGGGAAACACTTTAAAAAAGCCTTTACACCGGCAAAAGACCAAGACATCGAGATAATTGAATCAGCTTCACAAAATGGGAGTCGGGAGAGAGAGGAGAATGGACACACCTCTCTACCCTTGGAAGTACAAACAACTGCATCCCTAAATATGGTCAATCTGTCGCTGCAGCTGCTACTAGACCTGGGGGGCTTAGCGTCACCACGGCTGTCTTCTTCACCACGAGGGCTCTTCTATTATGACTTGGAAAGAGGATCCCAAGACAGCCCGTCCGTAAAAGAGGAAATAGGAAGAAAAGAAGAAAGCCTACTGAGTAGTAATGAAAACCAGAGAAGCGATGTGAATAAAAGCCCGACCGAGATACAGAATGCGAGCGTAGAACAACACATGCAGGCGAGTGTAACACCGGAGCTCAATCAGGAACTCTCGGCAATGTCTGCATTCTCAATGTTGGTCCTAATGTTAATATTACAAAGAACTCTGAAAGGACTTCTAGAAGTGACATTGTCTAATAATGTTATCTTAAACTCGCAAAAAATGTACTTAGCCAAAATAGTGGGGGAACTGCAGGTGATTAGAAACCACATGAGGAGGAGCCTAGCCTGCAACCGAGATGGCCGCCTAGGCTATCGGCTCCGCCGACCCTAGCGCTTTTCTTTATTATCCTGTTTCCTATCCTGTCCTTCCACCCAGTGATTGCAACGGGGAATCTATCCTGACTACTCCGGTGTGTTTCCCGGCGACATCCGAGCCTTATTGGCGGTGATCCGTCCTTGCTCTTTTCCCGGCCCGGCGCGGCTGGGGGACCGGGGCTTTGTTTGTTGAATCTGCCGGCCTCGGCCACAGCAGCAGCGGTCAGCGCGGAGGAGGAGGAGCCGATCGGCTGGGGGAAGTCTGCCGAGTTGAGCGAGTCGCTGCAGTGCCTCGTCCCGCTCTGTGATTTTGTGCGCCTCGATACACTGTATCTGCTGGAATCGTCCTGTGCTATTGCCTGGCTTTGAAGCGGTCGGAACAGTTTCTTTGTTTCCTCGGCCGGTAACAGACGCCATTTTCTGCACAGCACCTCGGCTTCCGACAGTGGAGATCTCGGAGCTCCTTTGGGGTCCTGATGATGGTTTAAAACGACTGAGCCTGTGCTGCGATGCCCCCAGTCGCCCCCTTGTCTCTGGCCCGGTGGTCCCTAGCGAAAAGTCGGCGCAGTGATCTGTGGGCGCCGAGTGATGATGGCGATCGGCTTCCCGGGCTGCCTTCCATTTGTGAGCTTGGTGTGGAAGACGCTGCCATACTATCTCTGCCTGAGAAACCGCTGGGGACCGGTGCTGTCCTGTGTGCTCTGGAGGCGGTTGGAGTTGCTCTTCGTGTCCATGTCCAAGATCTGGGGTGCAGGCTTGAGGCTATTTCTCCTGTGGGCTGTTGTTACCCCCCAGTGCTGCACACTGCGCCACACCCTGAGCCAATTCCTGTTGATCTCCATGCCGAGGTGCTTATTGAGAGGTTGGCGGATTATGGATCTGATTTTGCTGAGGTGCCGACCACGATGGTCCGGAAGAGGTCTGGAGTTCGTGATTTCCTATGCAGGCGGGGATACCATCCCGGGGCGCCATGTTCGTCGTCTCCTTTGTGTGCTGGTAGCGTGACTTTTCATCCCTTCCTGGGACTGTTGTCGTCGCTCTGGCCGGATGCTTCCGACATACAATCGCACTGCCCTGTTTCTGTTTGTATCACTCCTGGACATGTGACTGTGGTTAGCGTGGACTTTTGTGGGCGACCTCCTCTCCTATGCTGGCTGTTCAGAGAGCTTCTTTCATCCGCGGCGCTGGCCGGACGGCTCGACTCCATCAACCAACATGATCGCAAGGGGCAAGGTTAAGACAGTGTTTTTGGATCGTTATTCCTTCCGTTGCTGGGACTGTTTTGCGTGAGCGGGACATTGATTGCACCGACCGTTGGTATCCTGTCGGGTGTGGGAGCCGGTAGCGGGCGGCCGGGTACATATTTGTGGGTGGTCTTCTTCTTCTTCTGCTGATCCTTACCACCTTCATTGTTTCATTCTCTCCTCCTCCATTTCTTGTACTTGTTGTACTTTTTCCCTTCTTTGGGGCAGTTCCGGGGCGACAGGCACGCTGTTTATGGGCTAGGCCGTAGCCATCACAGGGGTGCAGGGTGGCGGGTGTGGGGGGGGTTTATTATTTTAGTTTTTTTTGTTCTATGGTCCCTTTCGCTCTTTTCTAGCTTGGGAGGGTTCTTTCCTCTTTTGTAGGGCTGGCTGTCCCCTGGTTTTGTGCCTTCTTTCTTCTCGGGCGTTTTCTTCAGCCCCTGTCTTTCTCTTTTCTGGGGTGGGACTTCTGGGGGGATATCTGGGAATGTCGTTTCTTGTATTGTGGCCTGTTATTTGATATTACCGTCTCGGTTGTCTTGCTTATTTAGTCATTATAGTCATTGCCTGCCTCAGTGCGCCATTGGGGTATGTCCCCCATGTCTTTTGTTCCCTTGGAGGTGCATTATCCTTGTTGTGACAGCCCCTACTCTTCTTTGTAACTTTAAAAATGAAAACCTCATATCCTTTGTCACAGCCCCCACGACCAGGTTTGATGCTTTTTCACATATCCTGTTTGCAGATTGGTATGCCTTTCTCCTGCTTTTTGATCGACTATTTTGCGGCCGGCTATGATGGTTGTGGGCCTGCATATGTATCTTTCTGTTTTTTCTCGAATAAAGGTTTTCAAAAAAAAAAAAAAAAGAAACCACATGCCTTCTATAGTAAGACAAATCCCTGACCCCGACCCTCAACCCCGAGTAGTGGTACAGTCAGAAACGACCAAACCACCTAAAGAATGTCATGAGGTTTATATCTCAAAGTGGCCAATGAGGGTAATAAGAAGAGGATAGTTGACTAAACGTGGCCAAATAAATAGAGCAAGAGGTGGAGGAAGGAGATCACCAAAGAAAGGGGGTAAAACTACAGACAAGGGGGCAATAATATTCCAGCATCTCAGAAACCAGGGCCGGACTGAGAATCAAAACCGGCCCTGGCAAAGTGCTCGGCCGGCCCACTCTCGGAGGGGGTCGAGCGCTTTGCCAGGGCCGCTTTTCGGCCGATTTTGTTACAGGGCCGATTTTGCAGCTATGCTGCAAAAACGGCTCTGCAACAAAAACGGCCCCCAGGGCCCAAAACTGGCCCCCACCCTTGCGGCCGACCGGGGGATTGCCCGGTGCCCACAACGGCCAGTCCGGGCCTGTCAGAAACACGTAACCATTAAAAATACATCACAGCCTAAGGAGTCTGGGAAACAGATGGGAGGAAGTTTGCAGGCTGGGATCACCCGGGATGTACAGGTTAATAGGACTAACACCCAGATAAAAAAGACCAACACATCAGAAATGAAAAAAGGAAGGGAGACTATCCCCCAGATTCATCAAGAACACATTTTGCTATTCCTTAATAGCAAAAAATACCGAATCGCTATTAAGGAATAGCAAAATGCTATTCATCAAGAAATCACTTACAAAATAGCAATTTCTAATAATTCCTTAATTGCGACTCGCAAATTGCGAGTCGCAATTAAGGAATATCTCCCCATTCATTCCTAAGGGCCTAAAGGCCCATAGGAATGAATGGGAAGACAATCTCAATTTGCTAATCGCAATTAGCGATTCGCAAATTGAGATTGCGATTTCAAGGGTGCAGGGGTGTCCAGAGGACACCCTGTTGCACCCCTGAAATTGATGTGTGCACATATGTTGCGCACACACATGCAACATGAAACTTTGAAAAATGCACTTTAGTGCATTTTGCAAAGTTTTTGCTATTTACCACGTAGCTAGACTTCGCTGTAAATAGCGGCCCCAGATTGCGAATTCGCAATTTTAAAATGGTTCATGAATTGCATTTAAGGAATCTCAAATAGAGATTCCTTAAATGCAATTAATCGCAATTTAGCGATTTCTAGAATTGCGATTTTTGCATTTGGGATGATGAATCCCAAATGCAAAAATAGCGCTCGCAAAGGGCCAGATTCTCAGAATCTGGCCCTTTTCGAGCCGATTTTAGTTTGATGAATCTGGCTGTATGAGTCTACATTTTGAACCAATCCCATTAAGGAAAGAGGGTAAGAAGATAGGCAAGAGGTTGCCCCTTAAACAGGTCACAACTTCTACAAGGGTTTGCAAAATGCTATAACTTGAAAGCAATTGGTACAAATGATCTAAGACAAGTGGGCTTTAGGCAAAACAATGAGGGTAAGGATGTTACTAGAGTATGGTTGTATTCAAACCTGGTAAAAAATACGATTAAAAAAGCAGCTAAAGAGTTAGAGATAGAGGGAATACGTTTATTATCCAAAGATGAGGTATTAGTAGAAGTAGAAGGGAAAGGGTGTCATGCAGGGCTAGGAAAGAGACAAGTATGGATAAGTGACCCAGAAGAAGAGGAAGGGGCCCCCTTGGAAAATATTAGAATAGTAGCAAATAATTCAAATGCAGAAAACTGGTGGGGAGATTGGAGTAGGATTTAGGCCAGGCAGGGCCCTCATCTAGAGTCTCCGAAGGATATGGGGATGACGGTAGGCTAGATGATGTGGAATAGGAAAAAGGGAAGCCACATAATATAAGACTAGCCTCCTGGAATATAAATGGTCCTAGGTGATGAAGCCAAACAAAAGAATTTAAGGGAATTAGGAGAAAATACAGAGATTATGTGCATCCAGGAGACTTGGCTATGTGGCAAGACCCCCACATTCGATGGCTTCTCCCAGCAAAACCGCCTAGCAAAGAAACATAGATTTGGCTGGCCAGCTGGGGGAATAATGACTCTGGTGTCAACAAAAATAACAAAGAAGGTGACAGCAATATCTGTAAAATGTAAATGGCTGCTTGCTTGTAAAATAATGCTATCTGATTTTGTAAAGATGAATATGATAATACTTATAAATGCATATATGCAATGGGATTCCTCGGAGGAATATATAGCAGAAATGGGGCATTTTAAAGAAGATATGGATACAATCTGCGAAAAGTACGTCAGGGATTTGATCATGTTAACGGGCGATTTTAACCATAAATTACATCCCAGGAGGGTAGACGGATTGTTTCAAGAAATATTAGAGACCTACGAGATAATACAAGCTACTTTCCCAGAATGCATAACAACTGCTAAGGACACCAAGTTGGGAAACTTTCTGGGAACCAAAAATCTCTTCTGCCTAAATGGGAGATCTCCCTTAGATTGCCCAGCTAAGAAAACGTTTAAACCAGGTACCCAAAACTGTCCAATTGATTACGTGTTCACAACCCCCTGGAGTTTCCAACTAATCACAGGGTTTAGGATTCAAAATAGAGAAGGGAGCGACCATAATATTTTATCTCTAGAAATCCCTTACGCACAGCAAATGACCCGTGCCCAAGTCATGGAACAACAGATGGAATACCCCAGGCGACGTACAACAAGGCTCACGGAAGAATATATGGCCAGACTAGTAAAGTTACAACAGAATCTAGATCTAGACACAGCAAGTGGGCAGGGGTTACATTGGTATGTGGGAAAAATCAAGGATTTGGTTCAAACCCTTAGTGAGGGGCTGAGAATTGATCAACAAAAGTCTAAAAAGATCCATTCAAAGCCGGAGTTACAAGGAAGATGGTTTACAAAGGAATGCCTGGAAAAGAAAAGAGAAGTGAGAAGAATGACGCGTCGCGGGTGCCCGTCAGACATTGCAGCCCCAGTCTGACGAGGAGCAGAACCCATATGATGTAGCATGACACCTAGCTTGCTGGGTGTGTGAGGGTTTTAGTTCCGAAAAGGGAAATTCCCCGCCCTTTTTCCTTTCTCTCTCTCTACGCTAGTTTTACACTCCTACTCACATTGGGGAACTTTGTACCCTTCTTGTGCCACAAGAATGACGCGTCGCTAACTTTTAAAGGGCAGGCAGGGTAGTGGTAATGACCTTGTAAGTCTGAAAAGAGAATATACTACGTTAATTAGAAGGGCAAAAAAAGAGAATATAAAGAAGCTTGTTGGTCAAGATTACTTGAGGCAATTGAGGCAAGAAACTTACGGCATTTCTGGAGACTAATTCACTTGGCTGCGGATCATCAGTTACCCACAATGAATTGCGTAGTGGCAGAAGCAGCCTGGGAGGATTATTTGCAGGACCTATATAGCCCTGGGAGTAACCGGGAAGAGAATCAGCACACAGACTGGAGCTTTCTGGTAGCAGATATAAAACTTGATTTTTCCGTCCCAGAGGTTAAAACTACGATAAAGAGTCTGAATTTAACAAAAGCTGAAGGCCCAGATAACCTGCCGGCCCTGATAATCAAAACCCAGACAGATTGGTGAGCTGAATTTTTTGCCAAAATGTTTCAAGTAGTTTTGGACACTGGGAGGTTCCCAGATAGCTGGAAAGGGGCAAGAATAAGGCCCATACACAAGAAATGCGATATGCACACCCCAAAAAATTACAGATTAATCAATCTGCTAGACATCGGGGAGAAAATATTTGCAAAAGGAATATGCTACTTACCGGTATGCATCTGTTCTTCGCATGTAGGGCTGCTGACATTCATATCTGTGCATAGATCGCCGCCTAGTGTTGGGTCCGGATGATTACACCTTGTTGTCCTGGAAGAGTCTTCGAAGTATCACGAGATCGGTGACTCCTCCCCTGGACTACAGTGCGCATGGGCATCCTCTACATCCTCAGATTGTTTTTCGCCATTGTGGCAGAGATGGAGATAGTAAAGTAAGAGATGGCCATGCAAAAGATAATGCTGCAGCTGCAACAGGCACCGGGGAGGAGGGCGGGCGATATGAATGTCAGTAGCCCTACATGCCAAGAACAGATGCATACTGGTAAGTAGCATATTCCGTTCGAGGCATGTGGGCTGCTGAATTCATATCTGTGCATAGACTGTATAGCAGTATCTCCTCTAACGGTGGTTACCTGTGCCATCTGCAGCAGTTTGAAAGAGAGTTATGAGAACAGCCTGGCCTACAGCAGCTTGCTGCTGTGCTTGCACGTCTATACAGTAGTGTTTTGTGAACGTGTGTATAGTAGACCATGTGGCTGCTCTACATATGTCTACAAGAGGAATATTCCCTAGGAAAGCCATGGATGCCCCCATTTTGCGCGTAGAGTGTGCTCTTGGGGGGACAGTTAACGTGTGTTTAGCTTTTTGATAACATATTTGAATGCATTTAACTATCCATCTGGCTATTCCTGACTTTGATATGGGATTCCCTTTATGTTGTGGTGAAAAAGCAACAAATTATTGTTTTGTTTTTCTGAATGATTTAGTTCTGTCCACATAATAAAGCAGAGCTCTCTTTACATCTAGTGTGTGTAGGGCTCTTTCAGCTACTGACTGTGGATTTTGGAAGAACACTGGCAGTTCTATTGATTGATTAATATGGAAAGTGGATATGACCTTTGGCATAAACTTAGGGTGTTGTTCTAAGTACTACCCTGTTAGCATGTATCTGCATGAAGGGTTCTTGAATGGTTAGTGCTTGTAGTTCACTAACTCGCCTGAGTGAAGTAATAGCAATCAAGAATGCCACCTTCCATGTTAGAAATTGCAATTTGCATGAGTGTAGAGGTTCGAAAGGAGGTCCCATAAGTTTGGGGAGTACTATATTTAGGTTCCAGACTGGCGAAGGTGGGTGTTTTGGAGGAATCACCGTTTTTGAGACCCTCCATAAAAGCCTTGATTGCTGGTACTCGAAACAGTGAAAGGTGTTGTCTGTTTTGGAGATATGCTGCTATAGCAGCGAGGTGTAGTCTTATAGAAGAGTATGCTAGGTTGCATCTTTGAAGATGCAATAGGTAACACATAATGTTCTGTATGGAAGCATCTAGTGGGTTGATTTGGTTATTGTTGCAGTAAATAACACATCTCTTCCATTTAGCTGCACAGCATGCTCTAGTAGTTGGCCTCCTTGCCTCCTTAATGATATTCATGCAGTCTGGGGGCAAGTTAAGGTATCCAAATTCTAAGACTTCAGGAGCCAGATCGCTAGGTTCATCTGATTGGGATCTGAGTGTCTGATTTCTCCATGGTTCTGAGTTAGAAGATAGGGTGCGAGGCGCAGCCTTTGATGAGGAACTACTGAAAGCTCCAGGAACGTTGTGTACCATGGCTATCTCGCCCATGTGGGAGCAACTAGGATCATGGTGAGTGACTGTTGCCGTAGTTTGCGTGCCACCAGCGGAATCAGTGTTGCTGGGGGAAAAGCGTACGCAAATCTGCCTGACCAGTTCATCCATATCGCATTGCCCTGTTACAACGGATGTGGGAACCTGGCAGCAAAGTACTGGCATTTGGAGTTTTCTTTTGTGGCAAACAGGTCTATCTCTGGGTGCCCCCACTTTTGGAAGAATGGCTGGAGAACTTGGGGGTGAATCTCCCATTCTTGTAGTTGTTGGCTGTGTCTGCTGAGCAGATCCGCTACTTGATTGTCCTTCCCTGGGAGGTGTTCTGCCAGGAGAAAGATGTTTTTTGGAATTGCCCAATTCCATATGCTCTGTGCCAAGTGGGACAGCTGTGGAGAGTGTGTTCCTCCCTGTTTCTGGATATAGTACATGGCTGTCATGTTGTCCGTCCGGATCAACACAGTCTTGTCGTACACGTATGTTTGGAAAGCTTTTAGGGCTAGAAATATTGCTAGCAACTCTAGATGGTTGATATGAAGTTTCTTTTGTTTGATTGTCCAGAGCCCTTGGACTGTGTATTGAAGTAGGTGGGCTCCCCAACCTGTCAGTGATGCGTCCGCTGTCAGTACTAGTTGTGGAACTTGCTCTTGGAACAGTCGCCCCTTGGAAAGGTTTTGTGGGTTCCACCACTGCAGAGAGTTGTAAGCGCGACTGTCTACCAACACTAGGGGCCAGATGTAGGTAATTCTATTTTACCGACTCATAAATACCGAATTTTACCGATTTGGTATTTATGAATCGGTAAAATAGAAGTACCGAGATTTAGGTAAATCCAGATGTTGATTTACCGAATAGGTAAAAGTCGGTATTTACCGATTCGGTAAATACCGACCGGTAATGCCCATTCATTCCTATGGGCTTTGAAGCCCATAGGAATGAATGTGCATTACCGATTCGGTATTTACCGAATCGGTAAATACCGACTTTCACAAGGGTGCAGGGGGTGTCACTTTGACACCCTCTAGCACCCCCAAAACAGGTTCGAGTGCCATGTGGCAGGCATACCTGCCCTAAGGGCAGGTCTGCCTGTCATATGGCACAGGTGTGCATGCACACCGGAATCGGTATTTTACCATCAGATTTTGATGGTAAAATACCGATTTTGTAATGCTTGTGGGACTCAGAAGAGTCCCACCTACATATCAATTTTACCGAATCGGTAAAAATACCGATTCGGTATTTTACAGAATCGGTAAATTTACCGATTCTGTAAAATACAGGGCCCTACATCTCAAATTGCATTTACCGGTCGGTAACGGCCGAATTCGGCCGTTACCGACCGGTAAATGCCTACCTACATCTGGCCTTAGGTCTTTTAGTAGTCCTTGAGCTTGGTTCCACTGTCTTGCAAGGCACTCTTGCAGTGGACGCATTTGAAGTCGAGCATGGGGGACAATGAATATGCAAGAGGCCATCATGCCTATGAGCTGCATGAAGACTCGAGCTGGTAAAGAGTGTTGTGGCTGAAATTTGCGAATGAGCATCTGCATGCTGGCTATCCTCGCTGAGTTTGGATATGCCTTTGCCACTGAGGTATCTATAGTAGCTCCCAGATTTTGCTGTGTGTGGGATGGTTGTAGATGCGATTTTGGGTAGTTTATTGAAAAACCTAGGCTGTGTAGCAGCTGAAATGTTTGAGACGTGTCTCTTACACACTGTTCGTACGATTTTGCTTGTATTAGCCAATCGTCTAGGTATAGAAACACGTGGATGTGTTGTCTCCTGAGATGTGCAGCTACTGTCGCTAAGCATTTTGTAAACACTCTTGGAGCTGTGGTTACCCCGAAGGGGAGAACCTTGTATTGGTAGTGTTGACCCTCTATTGTGAACCTGAGATATTTCCTGTGAGCTGGATGGATAGGTATGTGAAAATACGCATCCTTGAGGTCCAATGTTGCTATGAAGTCTCCTTGCTGGAGCAACGGGAGCACTTGCTGTAGTGTGATCATATGGAAGTGCTCCGACAGTATTTTTTGGGAATAAGGAAGTATTTTTTGGGAATAAGGAAGTATAGTGAGTATATTCCCGTCCCTTGGTGTTGGAGAGGGACTGGCTCTATGGCCCCCTTTTCCAGCATGCATTTCACCTCTTGTTGTAACAGGGTGATGTGTTCTTTGGACATAGGACGGTGTCTGGGTGGTATGTTGGGTGGAGTAGAAGTGAGTTCTAGGCAATAACCATACTGGCTAATTTGTCTCACCCACCTGTCTGTGGTATTGCATTTCAGACTGGTAGGAATTGTTGGATTCTGCCTCCGACCGGTGTTAAATGGTCTGGAGGTAGTGTGATGAAGTCACTGTTTTGCGGCAGTGGAGGCTCTGGTGTTATTGCCTCCATGTCCTCTTCCCTTATTATTGTTGCCCCCTATAACCTCCTCTGTTGGAGTTCTTGTTAAAGGAACCTTGGGTGTTGCTTTTGTATGTAGACGAGGTTTGTGAAGTATTGCCCCATGTAGCTCCTTTGTATGAGGAGCGTCGAAAGGAACTTCTGTGTTGTTGAAACTGCAATGCACCCATTGATTTTGCAGTTTCTGTATCCTTTTTCATTTTGTCTAAAATGGAGTCGACTGCAGGGCCAAAAAGGAAGTTTTGATTGACTGGTTGGTTAAGAATGGTAGATTGCACCTCGGTCTTAAAGCCAGAGATGCGTAGCCATGCATGTCTTCGTAGTAAGACGCTAGTGTTAATGGACCTGGCTGCAGTGTCAGCTGCGTCAAGCGCACATTTAATGGAGGCGTTTGTATAAATTTACCCTCTTGTATGAGGTCATTAGCTTGGGCTTTGAAAGGCTCAGGCAGGTGTTGCATTAAACTTTCAAGCTGGTCATAGTGTGCTCTGTCGTAACGAGCTAGTAGAGCTTGTGTATTTGCAATTCTCCATGAATTGGAAGCCTGTGATGCTAACCTTTTACCCGAGGCCTCTAGTATTTTGGACTCCTTATCAGGAGGTGGAGAGCTTCCCCTGTTGTCTGTGACTTGGCCCTTTTGCGTGCATTAGCCACTACTAGTGAGTCTAATGGTAACTGACCTCTGATATAAGTAGGGTCTGTAGGGGCCGCTCTATATTTCTTTTCAATCCTGGGATTGATTACACGTGCCCTGGCTGTATCTTTAAATATATCTGGCGCGTGTTTTAATACCCCTTTCAACATAGGAAGTGTTCTGACATTTTTCTCAGAAGTAGGGAATGTGTCAAATAGAAAGTCTTCTTCTATAGGGTCATTGTGCATGTCTAGGTTGTGCTACTGCGCTGCCTTATCTATTAGCTGGTTGAAGACAATGGTGTCGTCAGTAGGTGACGGCTTTGGTGGGTATGGGGAGGTGTCAGGGATGGGATGTGTGTCATATGGATCAGTATGATCATCATATGGTTCATTTTGAGGGTTAGGATCCTCTGGATAGTTATAATCCTCTTGAGGTTCTTCCCCTGTGTTATCCTCATCGTAATCTGAGCGTGTAGGGGAGTAAGGAGCAAAAGGTGTAGTAGGCATAGTAGGAACGAAAGGAATGAAAGGTCTAGAGGGAGAAGTCCCAATGTCTTTCTTCTTTAGAGGAATGGGGGAATAAGAGTCCCCGTTTAATGGCCTCTTCTTCTTGTGTAGGATTGTGACTTTACCAGTGTCAGGGTTTATATACAATTTTGTCTGTTCCTTTGATTCTGGATCTGGATGGAAGAGTTCTTCTTCCAGTGTACGTGGCTTTGTCGTTGACTTTTTTGGCTTAGTCTTTTTTGGCTCGACTGTTGCCTTTGGGTCGACAGCCTGTTTTGGCTCGACGAGTTTCGGTGCCTTATTGCTCCTTCTCGGCTCGGCCTCTTTGTCCGGGTCGACGACTGATTGCAGATCGACCGGATCTTTAGGTTCGATACGCTTTCTGTGCTCGACAGGTTTTTAAGGTCGACTGTCTTTTGTCGAGTCGATGACGTTTGTCGGATCGACCGGACGTTTAGGAGCGCTTGTCTTCGGTTCGATGCCTTTCTTTGGCTCGATGACCTTTTTTGGCTGGACCACAGGCTTTGGCACAACAGCCTTAGTGTCGACTACCTTTGTCGGTTCAGCGACCTTCGGCACAGCGGCCTTCTTCGGGTCGACGGCCTTCTTCGGTACGGCGACCTTCGGTTCGGCGGCCTTCTTCGTCTCGATGGCCTTTTTCGGTTTGGCGCCTTTTGGTTCGACGGCCTTCTTTGGTTCGGCGCCCTTTGGCTCGACGCCCTTAGGCTGTACGGCCTTCTTCGGTACGACGGCCTTCGGGTCGACGGCCTTGGGGGTAACGTTAGTTGGACCTAGAATCTCTGAAGGCTTAATCTTTGGTTTCGAAGCCGAGCCGGACAGCGGGGCTGCCAAATGAGTTTTTGGATCTTGGCTAAGGCCTTTAGGCGATGCCTCGACTGGAGCCTTCTGTAACGGGGTAATCGGTGGCGGGGGCAATGTACTCACGGTTTGCCCAGGTGGGATTTCGTCATCGGAGTCGTCTTGGTCCTCGACGGTGACGATCTCTAGATCAGAATCTACCGCTTCTGGAAGTTCTTGTTCATCATCGAAGATGTTGTCTGGTTCCGGTGCCTGTTGCTGCATCTCTTGCCTAGCGGCCCGTCGAATCCGGATGGTTTTCTTCTAACGGAATTGGGCACAGGCTGTGCAGGTTTCTTCCTTGTGCTCTGGAGATAGGCACTTGTTGCCAACTGTGTGTTTGTCAGTATGCGGGAACTTGGAGTGGCATTGTGGGCACCTTTTGAACAGGCTCCTTTCCATCGACAGCAGGCCCACGTGGCGTCGAAAAGGCCCAACGGCCCGCGTCGACGACCGGGTCGAGATGGAAAGCTTGATCGAGTCAAGAAGTACCGAGCGAGAACAATACCATCGAAGTCGAAGGCCTTTTGGCCCCTAGAAAAGTTTAGTTTCGATTCCGAAGTTGGAGTATAGGAATAACATCCGAACCCAATGGCGGAAAAAAACCAATCTGAGGATGGAGAGGATGCCCATGCGCACTGTAGTCCAGGGGAGGAGTCACCTATCTTGTGATACTTCGAAGACTCTCCAGGACAACAAGGTGCAATCATCCGGCCCCAACACTAGGCGGCGATCTATGCACAGATATGAATTCAGCAGCCCACATTCCTCGAACATAGTATTAGGAAAACTAAAAAATTGGGTAAAAGCGAAGTCAATTGTCCCAGATGGACAGGGGGGTTTTAAAGAAGGGCACTCTACAGTGGACCACTGCTACGCTCTTTGGGCACTCGCCCGGAAGTCGATAGAACAAAAGGGGAAAATGTTCTGCTGTTTTGTCGACTTCCGGGCGGCCTTTGATTTCGTGGATCGTGAGAGGTTATGGGAGTGCTTGATTAAATATGAGATCCCACCGGGCCTACTTGCAATACTAAAGGAATTGCATAGAGGTAATTGGGCCCAAGTGATCACAGACACTCAAGGGGCATTGACAAAGAAAATACCCATAGGGAACGGGCTAAGACAGGGCTGTGTCCTGGCTCCTCTCCTCTTTCAATTTTTTTAGCTGACCTACCAGTGGCCCTGGAAGTGGAAAGAAGCGCGAGCCCCAGAATGAGTGGCAGGAAGGTAGCAAGCCTGCTATATGCAGATGATCTTGTGATAATCGATCAGACGGAGATAGGGCTACAGAGAAAATTAAATGCTTTTAGTGAATACTGTAAGGCCAAACTTTTAGTGGTTAACATGGACAAAACGAAGATCCTGACTTTTTGTAAAAATTCTAAAAGATTTAGCTGGTACCTAGGTCAAACGAAACTAGAATCTGTAAAGGAATACAAATACTTAGGTTTATGGTTCGTAAGCTCGTTAAAATGGGGGATACATTTGGACACCAAAAAGCGAAAGCATCATCCTCTATCTGTGGCCTGAAAAAAATTTAATAAAGATTATGGGGACATGTCACATAAACCTTTGCTACAAGCTTATGAAGCTATGATCCCGCTCCAAGTATTGTATGGAGCAAAAGTTTTACATCTTAGTGGTAAAGGAGGGTGGGATCGGGAGGAAGGCAAAGTCCTAACAATGCTACTGTCCCTACCAAAGGCAGCCATGATACAAGCAATCAGAATAGAGATAGGAACAATAGCATGGAATATCCAGGTCCAAATGTCCCTGGCAAGATTTTGGAAACGCCAATCCCAAGGGGGCACGCCGAAGGTATCATATTGGTGCAGTGAGGAAATCAGGCATAGCAGCCTTAAATGGGCAATAGAAGCAAGAAGGAAAATTAAGGAGATTACTGGGAGTCTAAATGTGAGAGTAAACCAGAATCCTTTAGACGTTGCCTTTTCAAAGAGTCTACTTAGAGCACAAGGCATGGAGACATCAAGGAACCAGGACCTAGAATACGAAAGAAAATGTCGGTCCAATGCATGGTAAAAGCGTGGGAAAAAGACGCAAGGTATCCGTATTTAGAAACCTTGCCTAACCATGGACTTAGATATGAAATATTTGAAATTACGAATTGGCACCAACCCATGGTTAATGGAGGGAAGATTAAAAGCAGAAATGTTATACCCCGATGGCCTATACAAATACGGGTTGAGGACAAAGTGCGATATATTGTATATAATGGTAGATTGCCTTATGACGGTGGAAGCGAGAAAACTATTTCTATGGCCATTATTTATAAAATATGGAATAAGGTCTCTAGATCAAACCATTACATTATTGATAGAAATGGAAAACCTAGATACTGCAATTGCACTAAGAGATTATATGAGAGGGGTAAATTGTTTTGCTAGGGAAAAACTTAAGCAATGTTAGGGATGAAATTAACTATAAACGCCCCCTACTTATTAGCTAAAGGCTTAAGACCGAAGAAATTTTACTCCAAACTGTCTAATCTATCGTTGCTAATGAAGATCGATAAATGTAAAGAACTTTTAACTTTAGGAGTTTTTGTTACTTCTGTTTTACTAAGGTTTTATGAGGTTTTTATCTTTTTAATTTTATGGAAAATTAGAAATTTAGAGCTTGCAAGGGGCGACGGCAGCTACTGTTCTACTATAGAGGTACTGGAAAGAAATGGTGTGATTTTAAAACGTTATTTGTGTACACGTTTGTTTTAATAATTATGTACAGTGTTGTATTTTATAAGATCTCGGTGTTTAAAGACTACGGTCTAAATAAACAGAGTTTCTCTCTCTCTCTTAATGATTTGCCTCGTTTTTAAAAATAGAGCTCAATGTGTATAATTATATGTGGGGTCCCCCAAGGATCTGCACTCTGTTCACTATTATTTAATTTTCATATTAGACAACTGCTTCTCCTGTTGCACTCTGCATCCAGATGTTAACAGATAATGAACAGCTATAAATATTCACAGCGCTGATGTTCAAATTCCTCTACACCTTAAACCATAAAACTACAAGTGAATCCCACGACATACACCAAAAGTGCATACCCAAATTCAATCACCTCGGGCAATGGAAGTATACACAAGAAAGGGGACAATAACGACTCTTGGGGGTGCAACACATAATATGAACACAAGCTGATGTAAAGATGGAGATCACCAATTCTATTTTTCTGTTCAAAACAATGTTATTATTCAATATATATGTGAAAACATGACAATACAAGAAATAGTATAAAAATAAGATTATATTTAAGATTTACAGAAAATTATGCAAAAAATACATGTGGATTACAAAGTACCTTAAGAATAATTGATATAATTGATTGTAAAATGCAATAATAAAAAAAATGAAAAGGCAGATAGCTATTAAGTATGTTCAACAATTAGATTAGAAATAGCTAGTACATAAAAACATTAAATGTGGATACAATTATGAATAGTTAGCAATATATTTATCATTTACGTTGGGGCTCCCACTCCTCCAGAGGCCAAAATGAAATGGTCTTTTTGTTGTGTTAAAAAATGAATGGCTCTGGAAACGGCCTGCTGTGATGCTCATTAATTGCAATTTATGAGTAGGACCAGTAGGCGGCTGATTGGGGACATTATTAAGTTCACTGTATTAGCTTCTCTCTGATTTCTCTACCCATTTGATAGATTACAAGGGCATGTCTTCTCAATGTTACCTTAACACTTACATGCAGCCTTCCTGCTTCAAGCAGACAGTGCTTTAGTTTTCATCCAGAAATCCATCTCCAACATCTTCAAGTGAAGGACCTAAGACCAGGAGGTTCTCTTGCCTTTACACCCATGTAAGAAATGTTGGTTCAAACTGAAGCCACGGTTAGTACCTGTACCTGCCTCCTCCTGTCTGCCCTTTGATGCTTTAGAATAGGTTGGTAACTATTTATAACAATGACAGTAACTACAAAGGGGTATTGTCTATGAAATATACAACATGACACAAATGTATTCTTTGTTATACTTTGTTCTCGTTTAACTTCCTAATTAAATGAACAATCCGATTTTTCTATATTTACATATGCAAATGTAAGTCTTATTATGTGCTGACATTGGTTTGCTACATTTTATTTGTAGTTTACAGGAAATACAGTATACTTTTGTTTAATAACTACAATATACTGCAGTGTATCAATATTCACTAGTCAACTAGATCCAGGGAGGTTGTGGTACATCTTGAGTGCCATGTGCTTTAAGCTGTTACTCCTGTGTGCCAGCTGGTTATCACACCCCATCGTCACACAATGTGTGGGTACAAACTTCAAGACGGGGTCCCCTTGCTTTGACTGTCCCCTTGACAAGGTTGATGTGTTGGAAGCAAGACTATAGGCGTTTAGCTCATTTCAGAATGTATCTGGACAATAAAACGCTACATTTTACTTAATCTGATGACTAGCATTACTTTATTCGACTGACCTTGGTACCTGTCTTTTTTCCTATATAGATTTTGTAGTGCTTGTAAGGAGCTCCCCAAAAACTGTGGACAACTGGTGGTTCCACCAAGGTCTCCTTCCATTTCCCTCCCATTTACGGTTGATATGTTGGTTTTCTTTCTGCCCTGCAGAGTATTATTTTTGCTGAGTTGAGTTATAGTCGTCCATTTTGAGTGACCGTGTCCATATTCTTAAGACTTTGCAAATATTAGCAGTTAGCGAACCATTTCATACCATAGTCGTACTGTAGGCACGTTTCTTTGCTCTCTCTGTTGTAGGCACTCCCTGCGTATCACAAACCACAGAGTTCACAGGAAATACTATACATTTGTTCTTAAATTACTACAGTATACTGCGGTGTATCAATATTCATAAATGCTTGGAAAAATGACCATTGGTGAAAACCCCGTTAGTAAGATGACATAAAATGAATATGGTTACTCACCATAAACGAGAGTGAGAGTGATAATGAGGACTACAGATACGACACCTAAAGCTATAAGGCCTGTCCTTGAACGAATACGATCACCACACTCTGCGTCTTGCAAATGACTGCCCGGTTCTTTTTCTTGCCTACCCAACGCACCACAACTGCAAATGGAAGCAAACAGAATTATCACATTAATCATAATCATTTGCATCAGATTTGGCAAGCTAGTTTTGTCAAGCTGACTTAAAATATACAGAATATTAAACAACTTGGTGCCAATAACAGTGTCCTCAAATTGTAGCAAAATAAAGCAGATTTCTTGGACGATGCACTATGCATTTCATTTTAGGAGGCAATATCCATTTGATTCAACAGAAAGCTTCTAGTTAGTTACTGAGATTAGCTGATTTAACGTTGTCTACAAGCAAAGACCTTATACAGGCGCTCTCCGGCTCTTACATTTGCAGACCCTGAGCACTTCCTAACAATCCCTTTACTTGCACAAGCGATCCTATCAACTGGACAACTATTCCATTGTTTATGTTAACTCTGCCAAGCAAGCGGCCATCGCTAAGGGGACATCTTCTGAATGCCTGCTCTTCCTAGGCCTGGGGAAATAGTTGTTCGTTTGGTATCCACTCTCAGTAAGAGGGGAGCAGAACCCTTTGGGCTCCTCAGACTCAAGGTTCTGTCGCTCCCCTGATCTCAGATATTTTTCGTGCATTAACTTCCCCTTGCCAGGGAACTGTTTAAGGGGTCCCTAACCATTGGGAATCCCTAAAAGCGCAGATCAGTGCCCTCTGGGCCTCCACTTAGGGGAGCCACAAGAGGCTCTGGTTTCACCTGATTCTTAGTTTTTAGGGAGCCTTGGAGTACCCCAGGCAGTGCTTAATTTATAAAAAAATAATAATAATAATAAGTGGCAGGGCTCTCGCCAGGAAGTCCCTGCAGCTTGCACCACGCATTGCCACTGCCATGCTGCAAATGGTAGTAACACAACTACTTGCCATCACACTCTCTCAAGTGTGACAATTCTGACTATTCCAGGACCCCAAAGCTATAACAATGGCTTGGGCAGCAGGCAATAGCCATTTTTAATGTATACTGAATTAATAATTGACTTTGGTTGTGATCATATCATCCAGCGCCACCTTGTGGCAGACTGCCACAACCATCGGCGTTGACAATTAAGTGCCGGTGTTGAGCACCGGAATCCACTGCCTCAAATTAAGCACTGAACCCAGGGTGCTACCTAAAGTCCCCTCCATTTAAATTGAAGTCCAGCCGCCCTTTTTTAATGCATATGTTTTTAACTTGCAAACATTACGTGTAAAGCGGTGTCTATAAGTTATGGTAATCGCGTTCACAATCGTTAGCAGTGTGCCTGATTTTAGGGTAAGCCTTAAGTGTTGAAGACCCATAATCATACAGTAAAATAGATGGAGAAGTGCATTCGACAGAGGCAACCCCACCACCCACTTCGAATTCAGTTATTCCTTCCTTTAAGTTAATCTGGAGGAAATCCGCCAAACTTCCTGTCAGAGTTGTACCTGTAGGGTTCAACTGGAGCATCTGCAGTAGGCGAAACTCCTATCATCCCACACTGTCATGGAAAGGCTGATCCTGTACCTGTTTGACACTATGAAACTATGAACATGATTTTACTATGACTGGGCCCTTGGGTTTCAATGACAAGCCGAGTTTGAGTATATAAGATGGAGCACCCTACAGCTCACAGAACTCTTCCTGGATTTAGACCTTCACGATCCATTTGATGTAGAGCGATATCTTGGGTATGAAGCCAGAGAGCTGTCATCTTCGTTGTTGCTGGGACTAAGTAACGGTCTGTCTGAAGCACTGGTAGGGATCATTACCCAACACTGAAGTCCCTGCCATGCCAAGAAGTCCTGCATGTACAGAGACCTGGAAGAGAAGGTCATCCCATCATGAGAGAAAGGCACGCTACTGAGAACAGGACTCCACCAACCACCAACCACCAATGTTCGCAAACTTCTGCTGAGCCCCTCAAATCCTGCACTAGGGACAGAGACTGGTTGGTCAGAGAGATCATCCCTGAATGTGTCTTTGAGTCTATGGTTTATCAGTCAGTGAGTCAAACCACTTTATTCGATTAATTAAAATCATAAAAGTAGAGTACACAATACACAATATAATAAAATAATGTAAATCAATGAGACATATGAGCGATATTAAAAAATCATTAATACAGCAGGATCAGTTATCTAATACATCAAAGCTTAAAAACTCACTTAAGAGTAATTTCATAGAAAAATAAAATCGGGGTTTTCATACAAAATTTAACATTGAATACCTTCTTTTCCTGAGATGAACCGTTGCAACTAAAAAACTGGCAATATTAAAAATATCCCATGTATCATTAAGCAATTGAAGATAAAATATTGCAGGTCTGACCTGTAAAAAGCTCTTTCCCTCAGCAGGGGAACTAAAAATCTCCTACGAATTTCACTGTAATGGTCACAATACATAATGAAATGCATTGTGTCCTGTGATGAAAAATTATCACAAGGACATGGGCCTATATCCTCTGGTTTGCACCAGCCTTGCAGATTGCCTAACGAGAAGTGAATTAGGTTAAAACGAAACCTGATTAGGAGCCAGCGATGGAAAGGCTTGGTAACAATTCTTAAGTAGGGTTCAATTAGTGGGGAGGTTTTATGCAAAAAGTGAGCCCTGACTGAGGGTTTCATTAACTCCTGCTCCTCACGTTCCACCATCCATAAATTCAGAAGTTGAGATTTAACCCATTTCACGTCCTCTTTTTTAATCCCATCCGGATCGTTAAAGAGATCTGGGCGCCCCAGTTTAGAGAACATGAGCTAAACATAATGCAGCCACGGGATACTACTGGCTTTTTCCAGAGAAAAACAGTCTTGAATAACCTGGTGATTCAGGGTTAGATCTGGGTTAAGCCAGGTTTTAAGCCAGCAGACCACCGGGGCCAACCTCATCAAGTCTGACACATATCCAAGCCCCAATTCTTGGTGAATAGCAAAGGTTGGGGTTGATTGAGGTACTGACAAGAGGGTACGTAGAAATTTGTTTTCAGCTATCTGCACCCCTTCCAAATGCTTGTAGCCCCAGATAGCGGAGCCATACATAGCAATAGCCATACATTTAGATCTGTAAATGTTAAGCATAGCTTCAAGGGGCCTAGCACCCTGGCGCTGTGCAAACCCTTGTACGGCAGAAGATGATTTAACCATTGCACTTTTTTTTACTTTCTGTTGGGGGACCCAGGTACCTCTATCATCAAATAAAACCACCAGATAAGTAAAAGAGGACACCCTGGACACCTCCGCTCCATTGCAGTAAAAGGATTTCACTTTTCTATTTCTTTGGCCCATTGACATAACATGAGATTTAAATATGTTCACTATTAAATCCAAGGACTTCATATAGGCCCCAAAGACATCCAGTAGCCTCTGGAGGCCTATAGCTGTATGGGCTAATAACACAGCGTCATCCGCGTATAGGAGAACCGGAATACTCCTATCTCCTACTTGCAGAATATCCAAGCTTGCCTGATATAAGGTCTTATCTAGATTATTAATATAAAGGGTAAAAAGTAGTAGTGCCAATATACATCCCTGACAGACGCCTCTACCCGATTTAAAGTGCCTTGCGCATTTACCTTCCCGAGTGACCCTAACTGTTGCTGAGAGATCCCGGTGTAAATCTGCCAAACAATAGACAAGGCATGAGTCAATGCCCATATCAAGCAGAATAGACCACATCGTCGATCTGTTAACCAGATCGAAAGCTGAACAAAGGTCCATAAAAGCCATCTGCAAAGTGCCTTCTTTAGCTATGGTATATTTACCTAATATTGGATGTAGGTTAAGGCACTGGTCCATAGTGCTCCTACCTTGTCTAAAACCATATTGCAGGTTAGATAAAACCTAATTTTTGTTCACCCAGTCCGTGACTTTACCTAGGATCACTTTGCCTAATATTTTAACAGCAGAATCATTAGAGATATCGGTCTGTAACACCGTGGATCCCCTCTCTGACCCTTTTTAAAAACTGGTATGATCGTGGATAAAGACCATGAAGTAGGAAACCCCTGTGAACTTGGAACATTAAAAACATTAGTTAATATTTTAGCCTGAATTTTGAGCTACATTTATACAGATCAGCAGGGACGGAATCAGGGTCTGGCGCTTTATTACTAGACATCTGTATTATCGCCCTTTCTACATCCTCCTCCTTAAAGACCATGGGAGGTAAGTCCCTATCGGTTTCTAGGCTGGTGGAAGAATCCACGGTGACATTGGATCCATAGATTGCTTCAAAATGGGAGAGCCACTGGGCCTCTGTGATCTTGCATTCTAAAGAGCCATTCTCTATGCCAGACAAAAGGGTTTATTAAAAATAGCCCAGAATCTAGAGCTATCCTTAAGAACTTCAACAGATAAGAGTGCATTCCAGGCCTCTTCTTTGATCTCATTTTTCTGCATAGAAAGAGCAATCCTATACTGTTTTCTTAACCTGGCTATCTGCTCCTTATCTCGGGGTATGTTTTTCAGGGCTTGGGCCAAGTTACCATGGGCCCGTGAACAGTTGTTATCAAACCACCTTTCACCCATAGTTAATCTGGGTTTAGTTGTCATTGTCAGATCAGATGCTACCTGACCACAAATGCCTTCAAAAGCTCCAAGGACCTGAACACCTGGAATGGTGCTATCAAAACATATTGCAATATTATCTTTAGCCTTCTCACAGAGGTTTGAGAAGAAAAGGTCCTGAATTTTCTTAGCCCATTTAAGCCTCCTCCCCTGGTCACTTGTTACCAAGCTAATAACTCCCTCTTTCTTTCCCGTTTTTCCCAAAAGACCACAGTCTTTATCTAGCACAAGTATTACCGGATTGTGGTCACTAAAAGGCAACAGCCTGGCATTATAAAACAATGCCTGAGCTAGCATGGGGGCAGTGGGGGGATAAATATGCAGTCAATAACAGTGCTCTCCATAGCTTTAAAAGTAGCGATCCGGTTGGTCGGATCAATAAAACTAGGTTCAAAGAGATCGATCTGCACCAGCTAAAAGGTCCTCCAAGGCTTCCCCTTGTTGTGTATGCTCAAAGTGATGTGTCGCGGAATAAGCTGGCCCTAGGTGATCATCAACATAACAGTTCAGGTCACAGATATGAATGTTAAAATCGCCCATAAGTACGATGCGACAAAAAGTAGTTTGCTTCATCCTATATTCTTCCCAAAAACATTTCAAATAACATAAATGTTGATTTATAAATTAACTTTCTCCTGAATTATAGAAATTAACAAGTAGTATTTTAGGGAAGTTGGGGGTTATCAGTTCTATTATCAAGCAATTATGAGAGTCCACTTCCAGCCTCTTTTGAGTCCCTTTCAGTTTTAGCGCGAAAAGCATTAAGAGAACCCCCTTTGCTCTCCCTGCCGGAGCGGGGCATGCTGGGGAACAGTATGATTTATACCCCTCCATCCATAAATTATCCGCCTTGTCCCACGTCTCCTGGAGACCAATTATGTCATATTGTTTTAAAAAACCCTGCCAGCTTGGATCATCTTTTTTTACTTCTAAGGCCCGCTATATTTCAGCTAATGATCTTACATTTGGGGGCTATATCTACATCTATGACCGGGTCGTTTTGACTGTCTCCGTGGAAGCTCTCATGGCACTGGGGCGCCTCCAGTCAGTCATTCGCATCTAACTGGGACAGTGGGAGAAATCTATTTTTAAGGCTAAACAAACTCCTTCTTCCTTTCGCACAGTCAGCAAGGATAATGATCGTGGGACTGTTACCGACCTCCAGCTAGGCCTGTCTGAGCGAGTTTCTGCTTCTTTATTTTGTAAGCGACAATCACAACTCTGGTTGTACATCATTGGACATGCCCTACTTGAGGATCTACAAGGTACCTTTATTCCTCTTACTGGTGTGTAAAAGAAGCCATGGGGAAAAGCCCTGATGCCCCCTTTACCCAACACAGAACTGTACCAAAACAGCCAGCCCGCGATATCCTTTTTATCAAAGTTGACAACGATACAATCACCTTCGGCCTGTTTGGGACAGTTTCCAACCCACCCCACACGTCTAGCCATTATGATATGAGATGAAACCTTGGAATTGCCACTACATCGTTGGTCACACCAGTGTTTGGTTTTCCATAGCAAATCCAAGATGGATTCATAGTTACGGTCTCTTTAGTGGGGGCACCCTTATAAGAACAGCTACCAGAGGAGTGGCTTCTGTAGGGAGGTTAAGTCTGCAGCTATTCAGTCTAGTGTTCCTCTCTTGTGTGCCTTGGTTCCCACTAGTAGCCAAAATCATGCCATTAGATGGAGAGCTTAAGGATCTCTCATCATTATGACGGGAGTTCCTCCCTCCAGCTTGTCTCCCTTGGATTACACCTGTCCTATTCAAAGGGTTAGGTTTTGTCTTATCCAAAGATTGAGATGGAGATTGGCTACCAGGGCAATCCTCGCCAGTATGAGACTTAGGCTCTATTTGGACCTGGGGTATTGTGATTAAATTAGGGGTCTCACATGGAATTTTTGAGTCCCTTAAGAATGATTCAATTCGCTCACATTTCTTCAAAATACCCTAAACACAAGTGTTCAATGTGTCAGTTATGTCTTTAGCAATACTTGTGAGTATAGATTCCATCCGGGAGCTTAATATATTCTCCACCAGTTTCTGTAGTGTTAGTTGAATGTTCCTATCCACATCTTCAGCCTGGGTAAGGCCCATAATAGCCCTTTTTTGTTGCCCCGTTCAAGGGTGGCAAAGTTGCCTTAATTTCACCATCCGCACCCCTTATCAGAGCGGCATCATGTGTTGGTTCTCCCCTCCCTGCTTTCTCACTTGTTATCAGCACAGTTAGCTCCAAGGGAACAGGAATTCTGGGGATATTCTCGATTACAATATTCCCCTATCAAAGTCATGACTCATATCCAGTCCCAGTTCTTTTTCTGCATTGGCTATTTCCTTATTTAGGGCTCCCAAAGCTGAGGTTAAGTATGATATAATAGAAGCAGATGGGATTTTGGCTTTTAACACCCCCTGATATCTGATATGGTTGATGTGAGTGTGCAGCCACAACACCATTTGGGTTTTTAGTTGTAGATAGTACACCCCCTTGTTTGGTCCTGACGATTCGCCCGCAGACTATTCGTTTGGCGAGAAACATGTTGAACTATCACATATAAGAGCCCCATAATCTGAGACATAACCTCAGCCTAGCGCCTTATATCTTTTGATTTTACTTAGGGTAGGAGACCCCTTGATTAAAGTTGTTGTCATAGGTACTCCCAACCCTATTTTAGATTCACTTGAAACACACATTCATCTACACACACTAGACCCCTCACCCCCACTTCACCAAACTGCTGTTGGAAAAAGGTCTCCACTAAAGGGCCCCTACTATAGGGAGCCCGTCGGGTATTGCACCACCGAACCGACGAGGGCATTATAATCCAATTAAATGGATTCCCAACTTTGAACCATGCTGATCAGGTTGGTCTATATTCCCTTTATCTGACTCTCAATTTAGAGGAACAGCATAATTCTTTTGTCTACACAGTGGAATCAAACATAAGCAATCTTAGCATTCGGCTCTCCCAACAGTTGAAATTGCCAGGCACAGGCTCCTAAGCAAAGCCTTGGACCAGGGCATTTATTATTTTATGAATTAAGGACTGCTTTGTGGGTTACCACACGTTAGTCGGGGTAGGTAACTAATAATTCACAAGTTTCATTCCCCAAATACCATTCCTTCTTCAGCAGTTAACTGTGTGCCAATGAGTTGATAACATTACAGCCTGTTAATGCACTGCCACACACCCGTGCTACACTAAAAAGAAATCCAATGACTGCATGCCACATTTAGAGGTTACCATATATGTAAGCATATTGAGCCACAACCAGGCAGGAATGCACCAGGCTGTTATTGACCAGCTGGCAAAACAAAAGTTGAAAGTAGGGAGTATAATGAGCAGAGAGGTGCCAGTCTCAATGGCAGAGGTCTGGCTAACTACAGATACAAAGCTATTTTGTTTTTTGAAGATTTGTCCAATTCCAAGTCCCTGTAGAGATGGACTGAATCAGGCAAGGAAAGGTCAAGTAATAGGCATACCGGGGGGTATGGCTAGCGGCATGGCTGATTAAGACGTGCCTTTGCAGAGCGCCAGTTGATCGCCTAAATACAACCAAAATTTGGCAGTCCTGAGGCCCGGATTACATGATCCTGTAGTAGGGACATGACGAACCCCCCCAATATCCACAGCGAGGGGCTGTAAAAATACCCAATCTCCATGCAAACGACGATCGCAGCGCCAACGAGACCCGCGGAGCCCTGATTAACATGGCGCCGAACTGGTGATGGAAAAACACAACGAGCCTGCTGTATTGCAACAACACCCCAACCTAAAAGGTTTTCACCCACCGAATCATCAGAGAAGGTGATGCCGACGTCTTGCCATCCGAGGTAGCTCGACGATGCAATTTGATGTTTTCGAGGTGAAGGGAAGGTGCGCTGTGCCCAGGAGACAAGGACGACGCCACAAGAGACTGGTAGGCAGCCCGGCTGAGGGAGACGCTGGGCGGAGAGACGCTGGAGCTGCCATGCCGGGGGTCGGTCTCCCAGATCCTTGCTGGGTGCTGTGACCCGGAAGTCTTTGGCGCTGTGTTCCCCGTGTGCCAAATGAATTGCGAGTAAGAGAGCGGCGGCCCTTCTGGCTCTCTGGCTGGCACGACGGGGGAGAGCCCTCAGGCCCGGACAACCATCGGGGACACAGAGTCTGAGGGCACCGCCTGCCATCTGCGGACACATTGAGGAGCCCCAGACTGCTTCAGTGACTGTGGGCGGGCCTGGGAACGAAGCGCAGCTGAGAAAACGCCCAAACTGAGCGGGAGGAACCACAGCCTACTGTGCCAGAAGATGCTCTCAGGGGCGGTGGTGGGTGCTACGGCCCAGAGGCAAAGTTATTCTTCGGGGCCCCCAGCGGCGCACTTGGTTGTAAACAACAACAGAGGCGGCCACAGACCTGGTGGGTGATCCCAAACCGAGCATCTCAACGCGGGGGAACTCACAAGGGAGACCCAGTGGGCGGAATGGCACAGATGTGCAACGCCGTGGTGGCCGTGAACTAGACTTTGGCCCTGTGGTGACATAGCGGTGGCCAGGGTCACTTATTGGCATTAGACTCTACTGCTTCTCTGCCCCCCCCTAGCCTACTGTGGTGCTGGAGACTGGCGGATTATACCTCCTATTGGAAAGGATTAGACCACACCGGGACCAGAATATCGGATCCGGTGGTGCACGGAGGGGGGGCGACGGATTCACCAGACAAAGGGAACGCACAGGTCATCGATCCCTGATTGCATATAAACTTTTCTGGGATCTAGAACTCTCTGTTCTCCACAATGGGCAAAGACAAGGACCCCAAGCCTGCCAGGCAAGGGAAAATGGACCGCTACACTAAAGTGATTACCCCACCCCTGAGGAACATCCACCGAACCGCACAGATACAGACACCCTACTGCAGGAAATTCAAGCTGCTAGATTGGAACTGGAAGAGAAGTAGGGGAAGTAGGCTCAGAAGGGACATTGCTGAGACAAGACCTCCGCAACCTGGCCGTCAGGGTCACGGAATCAGAGACTAGAATGGGGGAAGCCAAGGATAAGATTAAAGACCTCCATAAGGGAATGGCGGAACTACAAGCCTCAAATAAGGACCTCCAATAACGCATTGACAAAGCGGAGCGAGTCGCAATAACCTCCGCTGTGTTGGCTTTAGGGAGGGCGAGGAAGGGGTGAATACACCGGAATTCCTCTATGCCTGGCTCAAGCAAACTTTCCCTACAAATTCTCTGCATGCTTTGTTATTGAACGTTGACACGGAGCACTGGCTGCAAGACCTCCGCCGGGCGCACCGCCAAGACCCGTCATAGCGAAATCCTTGAACTTTTTAGATCGAGATCTGATCCTTAGAGAAGCCAGGAAACTGGGGGACATCAAACATGAAAACATGTGCATCATGATCTTCCCAGACTACAGCAGGGAGGTCCAGCAACATAGGCTTATTTACAACTCAGTTAAGACAAAGTTCAGAGCGCACGAAATTCAGTACATGCTTCTGTACCCGGCGAAGTTAAAGATAATCTTCATGGGAAAGACTCACTGCTTCCAAACGCCTGAGGAGGTCTGGCACTGGATAGAAGAATGCCCCATCATGCGAAAAATGGACGATCTAAAACAAACTAGCCAGATACGAAACGAGAAGGGCCAGAGAATAGCTGGACC
This sequence comes from Lissotriton helveticus, assembly GCF_964261635.1. Taxonomy (NCBI): domain Eukaryota; kingdom Metazoa; phylum Chordata; class Amphibia; order Caudata; family Salamandridae; genus Lissotriton; species Lissotriton helveticus. The sequence continues at coordinate 351,787,818 of NC_136065.1, read as the reverse complement.
CCTGAAAACAACAAGGATCCAAGGTAATCAAAGAATGTGCATACAAGGGGCGACACCCTATAGTTCGAAAAGAACAGGACGCCTATGTAGAAGAATCATACGATCACAAGATTCCCAGAGGGTCGTAAATCCACGCAAAACTCACATTTCCAGGCGAAATGACCCATGTACCGAGACGGACATAAGAGAAAGCACCTCCAGCGAAGATGAAGATAAGGCAACGCAGCACCCCCTAATAGCGGAAATAGTAGAAATCGAACAGGACTCTGAGGTGGAGAAACCTGTTACACAAAAAGAGGTGCCCGGCTCGAACTCATAACTAAGGACTTCAAGGACTCGCCACAGCTTTTAGACCAGGAGCTCCATGCACAATCACTTTCACCCCCCCAACAACACCCTCTTGGATCTGCACAGTGACAAACACCTCGAAACCAAGAGCAGGTGACAGGCCAGACTAGGCCTGAGACACTGATCTCTGTGTTCCCACACCACCAAAACCTTTTTAAGGAAGCATGTGAAGAGGGAGTCCTCCCGGTAGACATACGTATGGTCACACGTATGGTCACAATAATACCAATTCACAAACAAGGGAAACCAAAAGATAAATGAGACTCCTACCATCCAATATCCTTACTAACCACAGAGGTGAAGATACTGTCAAGTATCCTGGCCACAGGATTGTGCCAAGTGATAATGACCCTAGTACACCATGACCAATCAGGTTTTTACCTGGCCGGGCGACCAGCGTGAACCTGCGCAGAACCCACAATTGGATAATGAAGGTCAAAGACTGAGATACCCCACATCTGCTTTTACCTTTAGACGCAGAAAAGGTGTTTGATGCAGAAAAGGCATTTGATACAGTCCACTGGCCCTTCCTGGAGGCCACCTTAATTAAATTCGATTTAGGCCCCAATTTTAGGAAATGGGTGGGATTAATGTATAAAGACCCCGGAGCAAGAGTCCGGTGGTAAGACCTCAGGAGATTTCCCCATAAGGCGTGGTACGAGACAGGGCTTTCCTCTGTCCTCATTACTCTTTGCCCTCACGATACAGACCCTAACCTGTTTGGTACGCCATCACCTGGGGATACAGGGATTTCAAATCAACCCAGAGGACGACATGGCCAAAAAGATTTCCTTGTATGCAAATGGCATACTATTGTATATTACGCACCCTGACACAA